>NC_079880.1:13717750-14335500 GCF_029227915.1 Hydractinia symbiolongicarpus
CAAGAAATTTGCTTCTGTCCTCTATGGTATAACTCAGAAACAGTTTACAGTCATCTAAATCATGCTTAGCAGAACAAGCAGGGCACAGCCTTTTAATGTCATTTGACGATCTATAGTTGGTATTCATAGCAAAGCTTTTGTAAGATTTCCTCTTATCAGGTAACTTTTCCTTTGTGTTAGTAAACTGCTTAAGTGCGTTCCTTGAAAATAGCGGATCATTTATCAAGGTAGACTCCTGCTCAATAAAGTCAATGAAATCCTCTAAACTAGGTTCTGAAAGGTGCTTATGACGTTTTATCATAACCTTGCGGTTCCAACGATCCGTCAAAGAACCTGGCAACTTGGAAACGAGAGCACATATGGTATCAGGGGTATCCAACACATTCCAGTCCCTCCCAATTACAATGCTCTGGCACTTTATTAAGAAACTGAAAAAATCTCTGAACCCTTTTGCGTCGTTGAACTTTAACTGAGGCCAATCTCTTATTTCCTTTCTGTAATTAGCTAGAATAATATGGGGATTCCCATACCTTTTTGTCAGAAGTTCAATAGCGTTTTCATAACCAACCTCAGGGGGGTGCTGTATGCAATATCGAATAAGTTCTCTAGGTTCACCTGTTGTAAACTTTATAAGTCTGGTTAACCTGCCTCTGGGATCATCTACCTTTGATTCTACAACCTCCTTAAACATAGCCATAAAATAATTAAAATTTAGTGGGTCTCCATTGAATGGCTCAATGTCAACTTCTGGTGCAGATTGTAGTTTTAACAACTTAAACAAGATACTACTTTCATCATCAACTCTCGAATTCATACCTTCATCTATCCTGCGTTGATACCGCTCTACATCTGGTTGGCTGCGTTGACATCTTTGCACGCGCTTCAGATTTCGGTCCAGGACACCCAAACGTGCTTTGAGTTGAGACACCTCCTCTAAGTTTTTTAACTCTTCCGATTCCAGAGCAAATCTTTGTCTTTCATTTCTGAAATCTCCTTCACTCATACGTTCGGTTTTCTCCACTTTCTTATTAAATCGTTCTTGAAACGATTCGGATGATGCCTTTGTGTGGGACTTGCTAGACGCTCTATCCTTTCGGCTATCGTGCGATTTCAGACTTTCACATTCTTGCTTTTCTTTCAACTCTCTAATTTGGTTGATGGCACGATGTTTGAAATCAAATATTTTTTCGTCTTTGTCGTCGTACCAATTTTGATCATCGCGCCTCTCTTCATCAGTAAAGAGTGGGACGCATTGTTCGTGAACATTTTCAAACTTTTTTACCAAGTCGTTGAATCTTAATAACGTTTCTTCTATCGTCGTTATGCTCCCGAAGCCCACTAAGTTGTCTATTTCGGACGACCTTCTCATCAACCGCCTGAATATTCTTTCTCGTTCTTCTAACAGACACTGAAGTTTAAAGGATCTTCCCTTTTCTGTTAGTTTGACGACTCTTCTTTCTTCGTCATCATTAACGGGAGATGCTTCAATCTCTGGTCGGGTCTCTTTCGTTACTGACATCCTTTTGAATAGCGATTCCAACGAATCCAGTGTTACTTATATTTCTACTTTTGTAGGTGCTTGGAAATTATAGACACGATTCCAACGGAGTATTTAATAATCTTACTCGCTAAACAAACAGAATACAAGGCGAAGTTTAAGCAACAAATTACACATGTAAGATGACATAAAATATAATAAGAAATAAACACTTACTAGAAATATAGTGGCGTAAGCCAAGCCAACTACAAGTGAGAGAAAACAACTGATAATGTAACTGAGATACAGGACAACTCCTGTGATGTGCGAATATAAATTACTAATTCACTCAACAGCGAATGTATTTCTGAAGTTTATGTCCGACCTAGTCGCTACATGCTGAAGACTGCTAGCACAAAAAAAGGATGTGCAAGATGTGCAAAAAAAAAACAGACTCAAGGGGAAAATTTAACTAAAAATAGTATCAAAATTACAATCATTCTTTTACATAATTAACACGGGACATCACAACACAAAACTAACGAATATAATGCATCTCGTACTCCACCGCAGAGCTAACTCTACAGCAGAGCACAAACGGGACAACACAAGGACAACACAAATTACATAATAAATATAAATTTCAATACGGCAGGAACAGTTATTCCTCTCACTCCATTAGTGAGAGGACGGTAAAGTCAAGCATTGAATCAATGTTATTGAATGGATCAAGACAATCAAGACTACCAGTCCTTTTTCAACTGCACTAGTAACCCCAGACGCTTTCCATCCACTAATAATCGTGTTTCGGCCATCTGATTTGGTCATTTCATTGAACAGGTCAACCAACCATTGTGCATGTAGAGGCTTCAATATGGAGAGCTTCAAGGGAATGTCGATGTTATGGAACAACCTCCCTTCATCTAACTGCATGGTTATCTGTGTACTGTACCAGTCATTGCATTTATTTTTCATAAAATTTTTAGCAAATCCATTAACTGTCAAGTCAAGTGGCTGAGAAATGTGAGTCGTATTAGCAGGCACACATGATATTTCGATGTTGTGTTCACGAAATCCAAAACAGTAGCTGTCATCTGTACAGTGAATACATCCACTATTACCAATGCTTTTTGTTCGTTGGCCAGATTTTGATCGTTACATCCTCATCTCGAATTTTTGCGATGTATGGGACTAAAATCTCCTCTATTAATTTGCATGCTTCTTTCTCGTTGCTGTAGTGTGTTTTGTTGACGCTTAGTGAGAAATCGTCTGGAAACTGAAACCAGGGTACACTCTTACTTGTTTTCCCTCCATAAATAAGTTGCATGGGCAAATAATTGTTTGACAGTGAGATAGAAAACGTAGCGGTAATGGTTCTCTTGTCAGTGCTTCCGTTGATTACTACGTTTAATGAACATCTTTTTGCTAAAGTTGCACAACCTACTGGAACATACTTTGTAGGCGTCTGATCGACGAACAGTACTTTCATTAAGTTTCGGGAAGTTCGACTTGAACTTTCTCACACAAGCTAAGTTCCTATTCTCAGTTGCATATTTTTCAAGCGATCCTCCGGCGTGTAAGTCTTGTAGTTTCCTCGCTTTTATGGAGAAATTGTAAGAAAATCATTTTTTCAAGAAGGACTGTGTGTCTTGAGTTAATGGTTCCAATAAATTTCAAGTCATACTATGTATATTTTATTCTTACCTGTTGCATGTTCGTTTCTCGCCATATCGCTATTAGTTACATATGAATACTGACCAAACAACCCAACAATGAAATACGATACTGTGTGCAAGTTTCTTAGTATGGTTTCTACTAGCACCTTTTTCGACACTTTATCAAGACTATTATTAAACACGCAATATAAAGTACAAGTGTCAAAAGTAAATACTAGCTTCCATCATTCACGATGACGATGAATTATGAAAAGACAAGCGAGTTTACCGCTGCCGTCAGAGGTTATCACTTCTATCGAAATATTTGGCGTCCATACATGACCGAAAAACTGGAGTGCTATCATAAATTTGGAAACGTGTTTGATATGTTTGCAATTAAAACTTGCGAAGCCAGTGGAGAAGTTGTTGGTCACCTACCTCGAGAGATTTCGCGCGCTACAAAGTCTCTGTTGGATCGTGGAGCGAAGGTTTCTGCAGAGCAGTCACGCTCGCCCCAAGTTCAAGGGGGTCTTGAGATAGCATGTGAAGTTATAGTAAAAATGCCAACAACAGTGAAAAATCAAGTGCTGTTGGGACGATATTTAGAAATTATCAAAGACCTGTATGCTGAACCCAAGAACGAAATGATTTTAGGAAGCTTCCTTACGCCAGAACAACAACAAAAACAGCTGATGGTAAGACAACTTCATAGAGAGAAAGCAAAAGATTCGCGAGCAAGAGTACCAAAAAGAGCATGTCATGATATTACCCATTGTAATCGACTACTGTTTTTAAAAAGTAAATGTAGCTGCAATGGTGTTTTATTTTTTTTCTTTCTCTCTCCACCAACCCACACGCATACGTCAACGTTTCAGATATTATTTAAAAGTACTTTCTAAGAAAACTGGGTAAGAGGTTATCGTGAAAGTGATGCAATAAGAGAAAAAACATTTCGTGCACTTTTTACATAACGAATTGGCTTGCTACGTGTTAAAAATGCCATTGTTTGGTTTTGATTCTGAAATTCAGCAAACGTTAAAAAAAGAAAAAAATTCAAATTTTTGACGAGGATTTAATTTTGCGAAAATGGCCCAATTTCGCGAAATCCCCGGGAAAATTAATTCCTTTAAAGTAGCCTAAGCATTTAGCCTATGTACCGAGCTATGCGAAATAAATATGAAGTTAACAAAAAAATGGCATAATCTAACGTTTTCGTAGTATCAAAGAGTTTTCACTGGTTCTTAACTTCATCTTGCATGAGTTTAACAGTTTGCTTTAGGGTAAGCTTTCCACCTTCTTTACTTCGGTATATTATAGATCGACTTTGCGTTCTGAATGTGTATTCTTCTCGATTACCAATCCACAGTCGATTCTTACATTTGTCAACATTTTCTTCTTGATTGTCTTTTTTAAATTGTCATGCCTTGTTTTAAATTGTAATCATAATATTCTTTAGCTCTTTGACCATTTACTTTAGATTTTCGTTTTTCCGTTATTTTTTTGTATAATTCATTTGTGCCTATTTAATTCATTTCGAATTGCTTTAATATTTATTGTTCTGTGTTGTGTTCTGTCGCTGTTGCATTTTTCTGCCTCTTTACGGTCAATGTTTTTAGGAAATCCTTGCAAAAAGGAGGATTTTGCTTTCTTGAAAAATCTTGAGGGTTGCAACCTCTGACTATAGTAGAACCAGCTGTCATTAGACAAGAAATATCATTACAGCTAGCTGTTTTTTCACTTTATCATCAATAATTAAACTTCTCAGTTTCACATTCTGCTTAATCTATGATTCCCGTTTTTCCGCTGGATTTTACCAATATATTACACAAAAGTTCAATTTCTATCGAATTGACATTTTCTTGCTTTATTGATCACGCAGTCCTTTACGTAAAGGAGACATAAAAGGTGATTTGGTTTTTGGAAAGTTGCGACAAGTACCCGATGGATGTTTCTTTATCGGCCCTTAATGCTTTCAAATCAGTATTTGACTTAACACTGACCCTACTGCTCGCAATTGTGCAATACAAATCTTTGTTTTGTACAAATATAGAATCCAAAAACGAAGCCTTGTTAGATATTGTGTATTGTAATTTTGCGCCAGTGTTATATGCTTATGAGTGGTGATTGTAACGTTATAATCGCAACTGTTAAATGTAACACGCACTTCAAGATTGCTAAACAGTATTTACACTGGTGCAGTTCTTGCGTCTGTCTAGAATTGAATTACTTGTTTCTCGTTGACCCTGACATAAATCCCGCAACTCAGCAAACGCATCATTTTTTGATTACATTATACGATTGTCAATAGTTCCAGATATCAGCCAATGTTCGACTATCCCATCCTCATTATTATCTAAATTATGTTTTTACCCTTTCTTATTTTTGAGATTCCAAGCATTTTATGTAACAATAATAATAATAATAATTATAATAATGTTCTTGTTGTTCGTTTCTCCTTCTTTTCCATCTCTGTTTCGTGACTATCGCCATCGAAGAAATATTTAACATGCATCAATGAGTTCATTTCTCTATTCCTATAGTACCAGTAAAAACATCTTAAAAAATCACCCATTGCCCATGTGAATCTACGAATCTTGTAGCTTGATATTCATGCAGCTCAAATGGATTTTGGGAGATTTCAATTGGTCGTCGACATCTCTTACATAACAGACTTTAGTAGTCTTTCTTTTCATGTCAAAAATGAGGTCAACCGTGACGTGTGTCTAATCACCAAGTTTAGACGTGTCGGCCACAATTTGCTGGATGTACAGAGGCGCATACTTAGGGATTGGCTCTCTGATCGGATATTAGCCTTCTTCTCATTTATTCAGCCGTGCTCTATATGTCTTAACCCTTTTAAATTTTTCAACAATTTTCTAAACATCAAATAAAAAATAGTTTACCCCCTAAAATGTCAATTTTTTATAAAATCAAGGCTTGGATCTCTAACGGCGATCGCTTTATTTCGTCATATTATTAAAAGTTTTATAAGTGCTTTTGAATAAAACCACAGAAAATATGTTCCACTTTGCCTGCCACATCCAGTTAGCGTTGTGGTACTACTGGGCTTATATTAAGGACCAACATAACACGTAGTTTAAATGTAATGATCCCTGTGTTTCTGTAGTAGATACATTCTACCTGAATAATCCCTCGTCGTACATATTTTTTTTACTAGAAATTAGTCAGTTTATGTCACTAAATAAATGGATGGGAGAATCCAGCGGTTTTATTTACCCCAGCTGATCCATGTTGGTCAGTTCACCCTGATATAAGCGTTTGCGTACTCCTCTTTCTGTATTGAGAACGCGTGAGAAGCAAAGAAAGTAATACATTTCTTATCTTTTGTTATTGCAGCTGGCCGTTTTGTCACTTCGTTAACAGTATATGCCAGATATAATCACTTATAAGCAATATACGAGGGTTTCCAGACTTAACTTAGATTTAAAAGCATGATTTTAAGTGCAACACCAATGCTAACATATAACATAACATGTTAGCTATGCCAAAAATAGCTCTTCAAAAATTTCATTACGCCGATTTTCTTCACACGATTCGAGTTCACTTCTGAGTGAATCATTTTTAGTAGTGAAAATATGAAGTTGCAGTGGTAATGCTTTACCAATAAGCCTTTGAATTAGAAAAATCATACTTTTTTGACCTGCTTCCTCGCCCAATTTGATCTCTGCCAGTAAATAGTTATATTCCAAGGGTTTAATTTAACCACTTTCTTATTAAAAACACACATAAACTTTATCGTAAAAGACTGGAGGAAACAAGACAAGCTTTGACTGTTTTAAAATTTGGGTAGATTTTACCAGTTTAAATTCCAAATGGATTTTTTATTTAACTCTTATCCTGATTGTTTTTAATAATATATCATTGATTTTGTTATGTAGCTGGATATTTGAAGGAGATTTGTTCAGGATACAATGTAGTCTGGGGAGTAAATCCGCGTGGTGCAATATTTATTAGAACAGGTAAGGGTAGATCTTAACTTCGTAGAAATTGTAGCTAAATTGAAGTGTTCTGAAAAAACAAGAAAATATGTATTCCCTGAGGTCAAAAGCTTAACAGCAGATATTATTGCAGGCTTGAGAAAACAAGTCTTAGTAGCTGAAAGTAACAATTTAATATATTATTTGTTGCTTCCAAATGTTTTCAAAAGCGAAGTCTCTTTAATAATAGCCGTATTTTGTCTGTGTGTCCGCGAAAGCCGGGTCCCGTTACGGAAACACGAAATTTTTAAAATGCACACCAGTACCAAATGCGATATATTTTTGGTCCACTTTGTTGCGATGGGTAAATTTAAGGAACGGGCAAACCCGTGGATTTTTCCATGGCAACGACTATCGTCTCAAAAATAATAGCCGTACTCCGTCTGTCTGTCTCTGCGCGGACCCCCCACTGAGTTAGAGAATCGTGCTACGGAAACACGAATATCAAATGCGATATATTTTATCCACTTTGTTGCCACGGGTAAATATAAAGGACGGGCGAACCCGTGGATTTTTCCACGGGCAACGACTTCTCTTTATTAATAGCCGTATTTTGTCTGTGTGTCCGCGAGAGCCGCGTCCCGTAACGGAAACACGAAATTTTTAAAATGCGCACCAATATCAACTGCGATATATTTTTACCGACTTTGTTTTGACCGCTCGCGTGTAGTATACCAATCCTGATTCTTTAAAAAAAAAAGATTTTCGCGACCAGAAAGAATCCAAGATCTTCGCGGAACGAAGGCCATTTTGATAATGGTCCTGTGTGTGGTCAGTGTGTGAGGTTTGTAGGCCTGTTTGACTTTTTTATCTTCTAAAAGCTTTATATATTTGTAATATTTGTTTTCTGTTTGTTTTCAATGTTAGGATAAATATATTGTCACGTTTTTTAGCCACGTACAGATCTTAAACGCACCAGTTTTAGGATGTTTGGCTAGGAACGAAGATTAGCTAGCTAGCTAGCTAGAGCCTCACTTATTGCTATTCTGTCTTATTGCTATTCTGTCTGTAACAACAGGCTGTTCCCTGTGTTTCTGTTTAAGCCATAGTTGAAATGAAGTTTTTTTGGAAAAAGGTATTACGCCTATATGCCTGTTCAACTATGTTTAACTGTACTAAGCGCTTAGCCCGGTGTTAACAACAGACTTTTTTTCTGCAACGTTGTTCACATGTACCAAGGGGTCAGCCTACTGTGACAATTAATTTTTAAACTTTCTCGGTAATCACGCCGGTACGGTTGTGCAACACGGTTTACAGTGTTAACAATGGACTGTTTCCTGTTTGTTTTTATTTAAACAGAATCTGCGATAAAGTTTTTTCAACAGGGTATTATTCCTATATGCCTGTGCAACACCGTTTAACTGCACTAAGCGGTCAGCCCGGTGTCACAATTAATCTTTTTACTTTCACAGGAACTTTTATTCCGCAATATAAAATAATATTGACCGACTGTTGTTGCTATGGCGGGGTAACAACGGTTTTAAGTCTGTTTTTATTTCATCTAACGTTGCAGGAAAGTTATTTTTTGAAAAAATATGTTACAGTCGCAACACTATAATGGTGTATGCGCTTCACTTAATTTACATACTGTATACCTGTACTAAAGCGCTTCACCTGATCGTGTGCAACAGTTTACGACTACTATTAATTGTTCCACCGGTGTGTTCAAAGCTGTTTTCCTGTCCTAGGCGTTCAACCTGGTTGCACAAATAATTTTGAAATTACGCCGAAACTTATTCTGCAAAATAAAATAATATTGAACGATTGTTTTTGTTATGATGGAGTAAAAACGGTTTGTAGAACTCTGTTTTCATTTCAGCTATTGTTGCAGGAAAGTTCTTTTTTTAAAAATATGTTGCAGTCGCAACACTGCAATGGTGTATGCGCTGCACTTGATTTACGACATACTGCAAACCTGTACTAAAGCGCTCCACCTGATTGTGTGACACAGTTTACGGCTCTTATGAAGCGCTCCACAGAGTGTTCAACGCTGGGTCACACCTTGACTTGTGGCTTACCCCGGCGTTTCGGCGCCGGGTTTCCCGGCTAGTATATTATAATTTTGGATCGATTTTACGTAACATAAAATTACTTTTATCATGTTTAATCATATGCGTCAACCTATTCTGCGTGCCTTTTTTGGTAATTTTGTCAAATTTATCGGAAATTAAAGAAATCCTCAGCAGATCTTCAGTGTCACCTAATACCATCTCTTGCACATGTTAAAAAGAACGACGTTCGTGCAAGCAAGGCTTGCAGTTAAAAGTCATGACTGCGGTAACCTGGTTTATTAAATCTATCTCCTTCGAGTATTTAACATGTGCTTAACCCATTTTCTTCAATAATTAATAACTTTTTGGCATGATGCTCCCTGTAAAAAACATTTATCTATCCATATATCGGCTGTTTAATAAATCTTACGAGATAGGTAAAATATTCTTGTAAAGTTGTTATTGGTCGAGGTTCTTTAATGGTTTATCTGTATTTTTATTTAAAAGCTTATTCACTTTAGGCATATCAAAAAAGAACCCACAGGGAAAGAAATGGAAAGTTATTCCAGGTGGTCTTAAACAAGTGAGCGTCAGTCCAAGAACAAATAATGTATGGGGTGTAAATGTAAATGATCATATATACTACAGACATGGTGCCAGCATTTCGAGACCAGCAGGTTAGTAGTTTGCTACTTTAGATCTGCACTTTAAATGTCGGTTTCCATTAAAATCAATAAAGGTCGTTAAAACGTATTTACAACATTTGTTGTAAAACAACTTTTGTCTATCTCTGTTGTTTATAAAACATTTAAGCCACCGTTGTAAACTGTTGCTCAACATTATTTATGGTGTAGAAAACGACCTTCAGTAACAGGAAAGTTAATAACTTCTGCAAGTTCGCACATTTCGTAAAGTAGTTGTCAGGATTGGTGCAACTAACCAATAAGGACGTGGATTCCTGTACATAATTCGGTTAGACTACATAATAATGCAGTTATTAATAGAAGATTAATGTAGATCCATAGTGTATACCGACCATTGTATACAACCACTTTGTTTTTGACGAGTTGTTAATTTTTCCAGAAATTGCAAACATTTTGACATTAGTAAGTCTCAAAAAAGTACTGCTATTCAATAATTTAATTACAAAGCAATACACTTACATTAATTATAACAGACACGGAATATAATGAGATGGAAGTGTATGGAAAGAAAATTATAGTAATTATTTTGTATGTAGAAGAAAATTCAGAAAACACGTTTTTTTAACTCAGCCTTATAACTTAGGTAATTATTGGGTGCACATACCAGGCGGTTTAAAGTATATATCTGTAGGAGATTCTGGTGTTTGGGGTGTGAACAAGCATGATCATATATACTATCGAGTTGGTACAAGAGGAGGCCATGGCAGCGGTATAACCCATTACGTTTATTTTACGGCTGCTTTTTATGGGTGTTTTTAAAATGTTAATTTTCTAGAATTTTATTTCAGGTAAACATTGGCATCGAATATCTGGTGGACTGAAACAAATATACAGTGGCCATAATATTGTCTGGGGAGTAAATGCTCACGACCACATATATATTAGAGAAGGTACTATTTTGTTATTTTTAACACTGCAGGACAGCTAATGAGTTATCAGATTTTAGTAACATATTACTTCTTTTTATACACATCTACATCCACGTTAAATTCCTACGCTGAACGAAACAAACGAAAAGGGAACAATTTCAAATTAGCTTTCATTAACAGGTATCTCTGATCTTCATCCTTCTGGAACACACTGGCGTCGTATTGGTGGTCTTTTAAAATATGTAACAGTTAATAGCTACGACGGAGGTGTTTGGGGAGCTAATTCGCATAATCATTTATGGTACAGATTGGGTGCCCGTTTAGTGAATGTTGGATTTTCGCCATGGACGCCATTATCAAAATGCAGCGATGAATGTGGCGGTTTGCAGCACAGATACAGGTACTGTTTGCGACATGCACCTGGATACCAGCCATCTTCGTGTATAGGAAGTTTAGCTGATGATATTAATTGTGGTTCACATTGTAAGTTGAATAGCTAATTGGTATTTGAATAAAAGTCTTGGTCTATTATGATGGTTTATTAACCAAACCATTTTGCCAGTCTTAGCGACTACCACAGGTCTATATTTTCCAGAATAACAGATTATAAGTGATTTATTGCCCCACTAATTAACACTAAAAATGAACGAATGTTCATTATTTAAATGAAAACATGCCAGGTCATTTAGCATTGCCTAAACTCGCAATATATTAGAACAGATTATTTTTGACGATAGTTTTGAACACATTTTCGTTTTCCACTAACCAATTAATTGTTTTTAAAGAACGTGAGGGTTCGAAAATACTTCATCATCCTTTAATGTAAATCCACCTTATTTTGCAATATTTCTTGTTTACGTAGGTTATCCTAAATGGCCTCGAGATTTTGCCTGGCATTCTGCTGGACCACTTCTTGGAAGACATTGTATTCAAATCCTAGAAGCAGCTGATCCGCACACTTGGCGAGACAATTACTTTTGTTGGTACAGAAAGAAAAAATCACCGAACATTAAATGGTCCTCAGCTGGTACGTGCCAATTCATTTCTGTGCAGCCTAATTCCTTGCTAGTTTGTTGAAAATTCAGATAAGTAAATCAAAAATTAATAACCATACATTCATTTTTCTATTAGGTCCCATTAGAGGAATGCGCTGCACCCAGATTCTTGAAACAGCTGATCCACACACATGGCGAGATAATTACTTATGCGTGCCGCCGACTTCCCCTTATAATTTCAGATGGTCCTCCGCAGGACCAATAAAAGGACTAGAATGTATACAATGGCTAGAAGCTGCCGATCCTCATACATGGAGAGATAACTATTTATGCAACAGGAGAATGTGAATATTCGTGAGATAGATCAATCTCTATACTCATTTTGAACCTCTGTTTTTCGTACTTATACAAAACAGAATCAGATATAAATATAGCTCCTTGTATTCTTCCTATGTGAAGGATGATAGGGTACATATGTAAAATGTTTGCATTCCTAATTGTAAGCGACATATTATGTATTTATTTTTCTTCAGTCAATATCTGTCACTTTGTGCGCTGTTTCCGACGTTCTGCTATAAGTCGGGTACACGACTTTTCAGGTTATGCGCATGCGCATGAGAATAGTATAAATGCACGTGTTGTATCCTCGGCCAAGCCTCGATCTTTGGTCGCAGGGAATGCATCGTAAACTTTAAGTAGCATGTCGAATCCTGAACTCGATACATGTATCCAACAGCTAGTGGAAGATTTACTTCAACGTCACTAACAGCAAACATTGGCAGCTGCTACCTTTGTTGCTGAAACAATTGCTTCACGTTTCTTAGACAGCCAACAGTCAAAGATTGATAAAGCGTTTGAATCTTAAAAGAAATTGGCCATCGTCAGTCTAAGATGCAAAATAAATCAACACGAATTTAGCTTTTGACAAAACGTTATGGACAAATTCGACAAGGCAGCGGACAGTTTGGCGGATAAGTACATCGAAAAAGCGCAAAAATTGTTGTCTGAAGGTAAGACCTTAGTTGAGAAACGTATTAAACTCATTAAGTTGGCAGGCAGAGAAGATTAGGCAACGATTAAGAAATATTTAAGTGACGACTTAGCCTCTGATTCAGAAGACGAAAAACTTATAAATCGAGCAATCTGTTCAGCCAATGCGAAAAGCGTAGAAGATTAAAGCAACGCACTTTTCCCTAACGAGTGAACTTTAATTTCAAACGTACTTTGGCCCAAGGTATTCTGGAACAAGAGAAAGTCCTCGCCTCTGGGTCATTATTCCGCACGCTGTCCTTTTTCCTGAAGCAACAGTACATTGGTACCACCAGTCAGTCAACGAATTGAAAGAAGACAAACAAATTTAGTTTGCGAATCTGTAGTGGGAAAACTTCAACAAAATAAAAGATTCTGGCTGGATGGGCTTCAGACATCATCCTTCGTTTTAAGTATGATAAAGCATGGCAACCGTATATCTTTTAACCTTCAACCGCCACCGTTTGCCGCTAAGAACAATGCCTCGAGTCTAAAACATAAAAAGTTTGTAGCGCATAGTATTAAGCAAGTTTTAAAAGAGCGTTGTATCGAAGAGGTTTCTAACGTGCCATATTGTTGCAATCCGCTCAGAGTAGCAGAAGGAAATAAATACGATTGGATAACTTTAAATACGAAGATTTAAAAATCGTATCTTCTCAACGTTTGATTTAAAACATGGCTACCATCACAGTCCAATTCATGAGCATGATCAAAAATATTTACGATTTTCCTGGACTTTTCCAGATAACACAGTCAAATATTATCAATTTCTCGTTTTACGATTCGGTCTGGCTAGCGCTTGTTACGCGTTTACAAAGATGACAAGAACTTAATTAAAAAAATGGCAAAAAGACGGTAAAAGATGTACAATGTATTTAGATGCTGGTAGTTTTGGTTCAAAATTACTGAAGACAACAAAAAGCATTCTGCGATTATTTAAAACGATTTGGGAAGACCAGGACTCACCATTAATCTAGAAAAATCAAATTTTGAACCTAGTAGAACTGGAAAATGGCTCAGTTTTAACATCAATACCCGCACCAGCAAATTTTACCGTTTCATCTAAAGAACTACGTAAACTTTTCTCACTTGTGAAATTAGCATTAAACAGCGATCGTGTAAGCGCAAGATTTATCTCAAAAATTGTAGGACGAATTATCTAAATGATTTTAGCTATTGGCCTTTTAATAAGACTTTTTACAAGGCACATGTACTGTTTTATAGAATCTCGTTCAACTTGGCAAAAATTAAAAACGTTGACGAATTTTTAAAGTCAGATCTTCTTTTTTGGTACAGAAACTTCTTCAACACAAATGGTTATCAAATAAAAAAGAACACCTTAACAACCAAGGTTAATTACACGACGCCAGTGACAGTGGTTATGGGGGTTATGTTGTGCAACAATTGGGAGATATTATCGCCAGGGGAAATCTTACTGCGGAAGAAAGACATACAAGTTCTAATTATCGGGAACTTTTCGCTGTTAAACTTATTCTGCAAGCGGTAGACCCACGTGTAAAGAATGAATCAGTTCAATGGCTTTCCGATAATGTTAATGTCATTCGAATAATAGAAGTAGGCAGCAGGAGACTGCATTTACAAAAACTCGCTTTAAAAATCTTTGATGCCTTAATGAGTTATAATATTAAATTAAAATCGTTGTGGATCCCGAGGGAGAAAAATAACAAAGCAGATTTTTTATCAAAAATAATTGATTCCGACAACGGGGGAATAATCATTTAATTACATGGGGAAAAATCATTTAATTCCATTCAACAAAATTTTGGCATTTTTTGCAGTCTATCGTTTTGCCGATGACATAAAAAGGAAAATTACCAACTTTAACTCAGAATATTTTGTCCGAATTCGCGTTCACTTACAATAGGTTTGGTGATTTTAATTGGTTGTGCCCCCTATTTCAATGTTCTAAATCATCTAAAAATTTGTAACGGTCGAGGCGTTCTAATAGTCCATATGTGGCACTCATCATATTTCTGGCCATTGTTAACTCCGAACAGAGTCTATTTTTACGAATTCGTAAAAGATTACTTGTTATTAGATCCTTACTTTTATGATTATACTGCTAGTAAAACCGTATTTGAATGCTTTGCTAAGTTTAAATTTTTAGCTTTGTTAATGGAATTTAATACAGATTAAAGAAACAACTTTTGCTATTTTCCTGTAACGAATTTGACACAAGGACAAATGCCGCACGGGTCTCTTAATTAGCTAAGAAAAGGTCATATTGTGTACATAGCTCCCACTGGTAATTCCACATGTCCAGTAACCTCGCTACGAAAGTATCTGTGTATGACTAATTTGAAATTTCTGCGGATTCTTATTTAATTTGTCGTTTGGCGAAAACAAAGACAGGCCACAATGTGTTAGAGCATCTTTCTATATCCTACGAAAGTGCAAGAAAAACATTTCACAAACATTTGAATACAATTTAAAAAGTACCGAAAAAATTTGGGTTACATTCTATACCCTCAGGTGGAGCTAGTGCTGCTGCAAATAACGGCGTCACTGACAGAATGATAAGTGAACACGGCAGGTGGTCATTAAGTTCCAGTACGGATGGATATATAGAAGATAGCAAATCTCGAAGATTTATGATTGTAACAAAAATTGGTCCTTTTTTAACTCTCCTACTAATATACCAAGTTACTCCAATACTGTTGTTTTTCCTGTTTTATGTTATTGTTAGGAAGATGTGAAAAGAAGCGCCGTTTCCGACGTTCTGCGATAAGTCGGGAACGAAGTTTCTTTTCGGACTCTGCACTACAATGTAACCCGACTTTTTGGGTTATGCGCATGCGTATAAATGCACGTGTTGTATCCTCGGTCAAGCCTCGGTCTTTGTTCGCGTGGCAAGCATTGCAAACTTTAACTGTCATTAATATTAATAGATGCAATTTTCGTTTTATGTACCTCACGGGCGCAAATAATCAATAAAATGTTAACGTAAAGAAAAACAGACGATTTTCTTTCTTGAAAAATACACACAACATTTGCAATCCACATTTGGCCGTGGATGCTGAGAAAGTTTTTAACCCAATTGCTAGTCACAAGTCGGTCGATGTCAAGTGCAAAGATATGTGATGGATATGAAATATGTTTTATAAAATATGTGATGTACCACACTATCAATTACGAATTTACCAAGTTGCCCCAATACTGTTGTTTTTTCTGTTCTAATTTATTGTTAGGAGGATGTAAAAAGAATGTCAGTTTCGAAGTCGACTATTTCCGAATCTTTTGTTTAATGGGTGTCAAGCAATCCTTTTTTGTATTACACTCTCTTGTGAGAACATTTTTTTTTTGTCAGTGAATGCCTTGAGATATGATACAAACGATGGAACGGATGACATTTAACATTTTTCTACTTTTGCTCAAACAGAAATTCAGATTAAACTTTTAATCTAGATTTATTACAAAACCTTATGCCGTTATTGCATTCTATATAACTAGTAAAAGTATTTACAACTCGTTAGGAACGCATGGAATAACACATCTGAAAGAAAAGAGAGTACAAGTTATGGCAAAGTCAGTACTTTAGTGGCACCATAACTTTGAACGATACCAACGAATTGCCATATATATAAAACTACGGAGCATAATCAATTACGTAAGTATTGTTTTTACCAGAAAAAAAAGCGGAAAATACTCCTCATAATACTCACGGTTGAATAATTAAAATGTGGAACATTGTGACGCCATTATTGTCAACAAGTTTACTTTATATTCTAATCTTTGTATATAGTCAGCAGTGATTACACATTGGTTTTGTAAGCTTTCCATTCCAATCGGTAAATTATTTCAATTTGTCTTTGCAACATATTTCGAATTTCTTGAACAAACGTCATAACGACATTCGTGTAATTAAAATTTAAAAATTGTCAATTAGTTTTATCAGATATAAAACTGCCTCTAATTAATGCCAAATAATTTTTCTATGAGTGTTTATGTTTGTGAATAAGCTAAGACACATAACGTAAACAATATATTATCTTTATTTTCTACGTGGCAAACTATTGAGTAAGAAAATAGGTTTTTGTTTAAAAAATACCGTATTTCCTCTAAAGAACGCCGCCCTCTAAAGAACGCCGCCCTCCAAAGAACGCCGCACTTCTATATGAAAATTTGTAATAAACGCCGCCCTCTAAAGAACGCCGCCCTCCAAAGAACGCCGCACCTTAGATGCGGCGTTTATTAGAAAAAAACCATTTTAATAGGGAAAGTAAAAAAAGTTGGTATTTATATGAATTTGATCTGTTTTCTTCCACAAAATTCTTCTACATCTAATGACAAATACGAATATTTAGTTTTACGCTTTAACAGTTCACCGTGAAGAATTTTAGCATAACTTTTGCTAGATGTAAAACAAATGAACTTTGCAGGTACACTCAAACCAATCTCTCGTTTTCGTTTCCCAGTAACTGTCGCATTTACATGATTATCTCCAATTTCAATAAAAAACGATATCAGCTTTGACAACTCTATTGGCAAATGTCCCACTAAGGTTTCGTTGCCGTCCATGAGTTTGTACGTTCCAATTGCATTTCGAGAAAACTGATAATGAGAAAAGCAAAAGCAATGCACGATGAAAAAGCTGGAGAGGACACTGTTGCAAAAAATAGTTTCCAGGCTAGTCGAGGTTGGTTGGAAAAGTTCATGAAACGAAATTGTCTTTCATTACGTCGTAGAACGACAACAGTTCAAAAGGATCCAGCGTATCTTGTGGACAGGTTGGTGCAGTATGTAGTACATGTCCGCCAAATGTCAAAGAAATACCAATTCAACGCTGGTTCGATTCTTGCAATGGACGAGACTGCTGTTTGGGCGGATATGACAGCACCTACAACGGTGTCACAGCGTGGCGAACGAGAAATTATGCTTAAATCGACTGGTCATGAAAAGGTCAGAATTTCTGCATGCTTGACAGCAAAGGCAGACGGAAGTAAATTTAAACCATTTATTGTTTTTGGTGGTGCAAAACGCGAATGCAAAGAACTAAATACTGAATTCAAAAATAAATGCGTAGTTGTGTCCTCAAAAAATGCATGGATGAACGAGGAACTCACCTTACACTATGTGCAAACAGTTTTAGGAAAGTTTTCTTTTAATCGACGCTTGTTAGCTTGGGATTCATTTGAATGTCACATGATGGATTCCGTGAAACAAGAATCGTCAAAAGGCAGAATTGAGAATGTCATAATTCCCGGTGGCTGCACTAAATATATACAGGCACCAGATGTCTCATGGAATAAACCATTTAAGAGTCGGATGATCGATCTTATAACGAATGGATGGTTGAAGGTGTTCAACAGTTCACAAAAGGAGGAAACCAAAAACCTTTATCGCGACGAAAGCTAGTGCAATGGGTTTTAGACGCATGGAATGGCTTGAGCACGGAAATGATTATCAAATCTTTCAAGTCGTGTGGTTTAAATTTACCTCTTGATGGATCAGAGGATGGACAAATCCATTGTTTTAAAGAAGGATCGTCCTGTTCATCTGGTGCTACCTTAATGAAAAAAGCAACTGAGGCATTGGAAGAAGACCAATCTTCTGACAACCCATTTGAAATTTACGATTGTGATGTAAATGAAAGCTATGAGTCCTTTCATGTTATCGACGAAGACTCGGACGGAGATAGCGACATTGACATTGACATTGTTTAATAGACTTTTCATAGTTTAATTCTTTTGTTATCTATATTTAATCTTAAAGAAAATACTTAACGTCAACTTCTGCTTTTTGTCTCACTCATGGTTTTGTTATAAACGCCGCCCTCTAAAGAACGCCGCACCTAAAAATTGCATTTTGTAAAGAACGCCGCGGCGTTCTTTAGAGGAAATACGGTATATATTTATACAACACAATTCTTTCTCATACTATAATAAAAAATAACCTGTACTAATAACTGGTACCCACACATAACGCAGAAATGCATTCTTGATTTTATCTTTTTAATTGCTAATTGTTAATTACGTATTGCTTTTTTGTGTCAAAAAGGGGCAATCTTGACATATCATAGTGCATATTTGGAAGTGATAAGTATGGCCAATAACTATTTCTCATTGTTTTTTACACACAGAGGTGTGGGCTTAGGAATAGGATTTGACGTACGCTTTACAAAAATAAATTTTAAATTAATTATGTCAACTCATTTATTTTATTTTCATCCATGCTACTTTTGAGTTCCGTCTTATCCAGGGTTTGGCAAATGCACGCAAAGAATATATCTATTTATATAAATCGTGAACAAAATATTTATGAGAAATGTCATTTTCGTCTATTTCTCAAAATATTTTTACGGCATTACTTTACTACTACTCTGTAGCGGCGGAGGTTCACTTTAATAGGGCTTTATGTTAAGTAAACAACATTAAAATGCATTAGCAGCACTTACTTTAATTGTTTCAGATATCATGGAATTGGGGCGTTTTGGCGTCAGCAAAATTTAATGCGCTTTAACATTTTAGATCAACGAATTAATCAAGTCCAAAATCCCATTCGTATCTGGGCAAATTAGTTATGTCAAGTTCAGAGTGCGTGTTGCATTGGTAGAAACAACTTTAAAAATTACTTTTGGTTACGATCTTTGAAATTTCGCCCTCAGCTTCACTAATTTATTTTTCAGGTAAGCTACCCTCTTCCAAAGAACTAACTACACTATCACAAACTCAGTATTTGCTGCGCAAAACACGAGGGTAATTTCAATTGTGGTTCAACAATAGGTGTTCCCATAATTAATACATTGCTCATTTCTCACAGGCAAAGGTAATGGAATGCAGCCGTGATTATTCTTGACTTCGTTAGTGTTAAAAAGTGTGATAAGGTTCACGGGTTATTTTGTTTGTTAGAACCAATGCAAGCATTATAGAAAGAACGACTGTTGTATTCTAAAGGTTTCAAGTTTTTGCAAACTACGGACTGCAGCGCATTGCCCACATAAGTTTGTTTTTCTCATTTCATTGCCTTATGATTGCTGTCAACGAATGTAGCTGTGCATTACGAAGTGCAGATTGTTTAAATCGCTTAACCTGGCTTAACTATTTCAATTCTTTTGTTGCAACGCACACAGAAATGAGTTGTATAGCTAAGTTTTATTTGTATGTACACACGTTGTGGAAAGTACAGCTAGTGCATTTCAATATTCTTTGCTTAACATAAGGTCCTGTTAAAGTGAATTTTTTGCGGATATAGAAAACAATTCAAGTCGTACAGTTTGGATATTATGTTATATAAAAATTTTACTCATCTGAATAAAACATCTCTGGCTAAAATTATATGTTAACATCTAAAAACTGGTTCAAATGCAGTTATAGCACACCTAAATGAAGTCGGTTGACACATTTGGGAAATAAAAAAATGCGCAATTTCTAAAAAAAATAAATGTTTTTATGTTGGTTAAGACAAGTGTTATAATTACAGCATGCGAATGATGCGAGTTCATCGTAATGTGGCCATATTTGCACATTATGTACACGTTGTAGATCAGAGTGGCCAGCAAGCGAACCTGATTTTCTGTAACGAATACACCCGTTATATTCAATCTTTGGCTCTCATTATGGATTTGGTATCATCAGAAAGATAACAGGTATTACATAAAGGAAATTTTTTTACAATGCCAACATATGGCGGTATCCAAATACAGTAGACTCCCGGTTATTCGAAGCCTCAAGGGGGATAGGAATTTACTTCGAATAAACGGGAGTTCGAATAACTGAAAAATTCGTTTTCCCGCCAGATTTTCAACTTAACCTTAATGGGATGGACTTTCCTTAAGTAATTGAGGCATTGTGGTTCAGTTGAGCGTGTAAACACAAAGAATTTTTACTTTTTGAAGAAAGAATAAATTTGAACAAATTGTTAACAGGTTTTAAAATATGAAAGTTATAAAGAAAATGTATCTAGTAAATACAAGGAGTTCAACTCTTAAAAAAATCTTTAATGCTACATTGTTTTTTACTATCGATGTAGTGTTTTTGACATGTACGTGTTATCATGTTTAACTGCTTTTTGATTTCAAAACCATTCTTGTCAAACAAAGACCGTCTTTCCAACAATTCTAAGGCCTCTTCCAACTCTGACTGCTTTGGCTTCTTCGGGGGGATGTCATGTGCCTCAATTTCATCATCATCGTCATCTTCGAGATTCGGCCCGTTTTGATCTTTGTCCTCATTAAGTACGATTTCCACGATTTCCTCATCAGTCAATTCAATTGATTTACTCGTGCATACCTCAAAATCAATATCCACAAAATCATCTGCGTTAAAGATGTCGCCGTCAACTTCTCTTTTTTTCAACTCGCTTATGCTGTCAGAAAGAGATTTATATGGGTCATCAGCATCATTGAGACTCGTGATCTGTGCCTCTTTTGAGATGCCTGCCTTCTTAAAGCAGTTTTTAACGGTGTCTTTTGAAACAGCGTCCCATGATTTGACCAAGATTTGCATCCCTTCAAGAATGTTAATTTTAGGGACCTCTTTACCGCCGTCAATGAACTTTATTTGACGTTTCACAAGATTTGACCGGTAATATGCCTTCAATGCTCGGATTACACCTTGATCCATGGGCTGGGTCTTAGACGTTGTATTTAGTGGTAGAAAAACTAATTCTACTGCTTTAAGACCAGTGACTTCTGGATGAGCTGGGCAATTGTCAATTATCAAGACAATCTTTCGACTCGCAGTTTCAAATTTAACATCGAGTTTTTTCACATAATCGGTAAAGATTTCAGAATCCATCCAGGCCTTCTTTTGAGCTTTGTACTGACTTTGTACTTTGTGCTGTCATCCCTGGTGTACAAGACTTTTCCTCTCCAGAAATAATTCTGTAAATGATGTTTTGTCTGTACTTCCATCTGTCTAGCCAGCCTTCTGAAGCTTTAAAATCAGGTTCGTTGAATTGCTTTGCAAAATCCAATGCTTTTTCTCGAATGATTTGACCACTAATCGGCACAGTTCTTTCACGAGCGTTAACGAACCACTTTTAAACTGCTTTATCAATGTTATCGTATTTTCCGGAAGAAAGCTTTTGTCTTTTAACTCCATACTGGCCTGATTCATACTTGGTAAAAATGGCCCTTTTTTTATTCTTAACCCAGTATGAAAGTGTGTTAGGTGGGACACCATACTTTTTAGCAATAGACTTTTTAGTTGTTCCTTCTTTTTCAAGCTCTTTCAAAGCAAGATTTTTTTTTGATCGTCAGAACAGTTTTCTTCCTTGACGTTGTCTGAGCGGTTGCCATCTTTAATGTGGATTTGAAGAGCCTTTAAAAAGTTTGTTTACATCCACCCACTTGTTTTTTAATCGAGCTTTCGAAACGTTCGAAAATTAGATGAAACGTTTGAAAATCAAAGGAAACGTTCGAATTTTGAATGATCCTTTTAAAACGTTCGAATGTTATAAAACGAAACGAAACAACACAACAACAAAGCAGTCACACCACAATTAGGACGAAGAAGTGAAAATTACAATGGATCTTGTTTCAATGATAATCAACGAAACACAGCCGATAGAAATCATTCTTATCAAGTATTATGAGAGTAACTCAACCGTTATGGGATATCATGAGTATCAAAAGAAATGGAACGCTGTTATTGGTGAAGTCCTAGAAGCTAAAATGAAACCAACAAACGACATAGACAAATATGCAGTGGCGGTCTGCAAAAAAGGAGATATTGTTGGTCATTTGCCTAAAGGAAAAATAGGAAAATTTGCCAAAACGATATTTTACTTTCTGAAGTCAGAGATTGTGTACTTGCAAAGTAAAAGTGACAGGGAAAAGAACTAACTTTGGAGATGATAAGGGATTGAGGATCCCCTGTTTGCTTCAATTCTCTGGACCGAAGGATAATATTGAACTTTTGAAGAAATTGCTTGAAGAGTGTAAATAGCCATGAATATTGAAACCTGATTTTTTGAAGAAAAAAAGTGTTTTAATCGCAGAAAATCAATGTTCTCACTCGACGATCTCCCAATAAGAAAAATTCGAATAACTGAGGGTGACTTAGCCTATAATTGGCCCCAAGGGGAATAAAAATCACTTTGAATAACCGAATTATTCGAATAACTGAAGTTCGAATAACCGAGAGTGTTTCTGCCTGAGTTGGGTAAGCAGATCCAAGGGGAACGCCATCTCACTTCGAATAACCGAATTATTCGAATAAGTGCAGGTTCGAATAACCGGGAGCCTACTGTAGAGTCAAGATTCGGGAAGTTTTAACTATACAATCAGATTCAAATGGTTCAGATAAGTCATTGGTGCTATTAGTTCTAATTATTTTCAGTAGTACCTCAATGAGCGCACGGCATTTCTAAACAGTGCAAAACGTTTTTCAACGTAATCTTGTAACAAAACTTAAATGCCATACACGATACAAAACCGTTCCAGAATAAGTCGCCATAGCATAAGCGTTACAGGAAATAAAACAATGTTGATCGTGGATCAGAATGTCATATTCTTTAAAGTATAAGGAACAACTTAGCATTTAATATAGTTTGTCTAATAATGGCAATAATAGCCAAGCATTTATATTAAACTGCAGAAAATAGGTTGTTGATTACTGATTTTTTATTGTCCTTTCCATTTTTCTGTTATTCCTGCTTTCCGTCATAATTAAGAAGAATCGCAGGTAATAATTTAACGTTATATCTCACACTAACTTATATCTGAATGGAATGAATACAATTTGGGATTATTTTGTAAAATGTCTATAGAGCTTACACGTCTGCCAGACACTTGATCTTTACCAGAGCTAATTTCATGCTGTGCTTTCCGACAGGTGCAGTTTAGTGCAAATAGATATTTCACAACATCGTGAAAAAAAAATTTCGGTGACCAACATTTTGTTTTATTTTTTGTCTTAAATTTCATTAGAGGCTTAATTAAGGCCTTTGAAGTATGTTGAAAGCGTTGTTGATAAACGTGATCAGTCTGTCTCTGTCAATAACTTAGATAAGCATTTGTTTGTGGGAAGAAGATAACGCATGATTTTAAACAAGCACCATTGCGAAACTCCTAAGATGATAATCGATAAACGTTTAATTTTGTTCCTTTAACGGTAATCTTTTTTTCCGCTAAATATTAAAATAACTACTGATTTACGTCTAAATCACACAAATTCTGCGATAAATAGCTAATACGGAAATGACGTAACATGTTCATAACTAATGAGTAATCCTTCGTGCATAGTGTTTCACCTAAACTGTTATGTCGGTTTGTTTGCCTCTTATGTTTACCTATTATTACAACATTAACTGTCCAACACAAGAAAATAAACCCCTTCGCTGCATTTGTTTAGAACTGTTTTCGTGTTGATATCGTAGCACGCAAATGAGACATTGATATCACCCCTATATATGATCTATCTATCACTTTTAATGGTAAATTTATTATTCTAGTGCAAAGAATTGATTATTAGAGTCGTGTGTGGTGATTACACGAACATAACGCGTATTCTAACGAATTTGTGCAGCTCGACTTTATTGCTTTATTACACATTTTTTTAAGTATAAGTACTGATCTGATCGGACATTTTCATTGAATAATAAGGATATTATCAGTTCATGTCATGAGTTGAAGAGATAATTAGAGGATCAAAATAAACGAATCAGATCACATCATTTACAGTAATTGACCTTACTACGGACTTAGATCTTTTGTTCTATCTAAAAGTTCGCTTTATGTTGTTTTTTGTTTCTTCTAAATGTTCTATAAACGTACAACGTTGATACCCAACAGGTTCAGCACCAGCGAGATTCTATGGTACTGCAAAAAACTATAAATTACAAACAAATGGAACGGTGAATGATTTACCTATACGCCCAATAATCTTTAACATCAATACAGCTTCATACAACCTTGCTAAATACTTAGCAAAACTTTTATAACCACTAAGTACATCTGAATACATTGTTAAAAGCACCAATGAGTTCATCACACATATAAAACAACATTATATACCGAAGAAACTCATAAGGGCCTAAGGGCAAAGCTTATATCATTCGATGTCACTTCATTATTTACTAACGTTCCTTTATACTTCACAATTGACATTATTTTTAAACGAATTTACATCAACAAGGAAATTAAGACGAATATAGCTAAACAACAAATGAAAGAACTTCTCATACTTTGCACGAAAAATGTTTATTTTTGCTATAATAACGAAATTTTTATAAAATCTGATGGTGTTGCAATGGGATCGCTGTTAGGCCCAGTTCTTGCAGGTATATTCATGGTTCAGTTAGAAAAAACAATTCTTCCATCCTTGAAAGATCACATGAGCCCATGGAGAAGGTATGTTGACGACACTATTGCGTACATAAAAGAAGGTTCGATAGCTTTTGTTATGTCGAAAGTGAACAATTTCCATAACAACATTAAAATTCACATATGAAGCAGAGCAGAATGGTACTATTGCTTTCTTGGATGTACCTGTAATAAGGGAAGAATTTGGAATCCAAACCACAGTTTATCGTAAAAGTACTAATAACAATATATATCTTTATTGGCAGTCGTTTGCGCCAACCACATGGAAAAGAGGTACATTAAAAACCTTAGTGTCTAGAGCAATCAAAGTATGTTCCAACAAAGAGCATTTACAGAAAGAAGTTCTACACCTTAAGAAAGTGTTTAGAGACATAAATGGCTATCGAAATTCGGTTATTGAACAAACAATTGAAAAGGTTAAACATTTGAACACAGCAGTGCAGCCAATTCAACAAACATTATCAAATACTGATATCCAAGAGGATTTTTTGATGTTACCATATAAAGGAAAATTAGGAGAAACGACTATAAAGTCATTACGTAACACTTTGAAAAATTTTGTACCTGCAAACAATACGTGCAGAATTATCTACACAGGAACAAAACTAAGTTCGAAATTCAATGTTAAAGATAAGATTGAGAAAAAACACAAACACGACTTGATATATATAGACACATGTCCTGATCAAAATTGTGAAACTACTTATATAGGAGAAATAGGTAGAAGATGTGCAGAACGCATCACGAACCACCATGGACGTATGGACGTGATAAAAAGTCACATTTGGTTGAACATGCACAGAAGCCTGGCCACCAAAGTGTCACCATAGACTATTTCGAAATTCTGTCTGGTGGCTATAGAAACAACAAATTCGAAAGAAATTCAGCAGAAGCATTACATATTAAGCACATTAAACCAACCTCGAAAGTTCAAGAACAATCAGTACCATTGAAATTGTTGAATTAGGTCGTTATTTTCTTTTACTGTTCTGTTTTTATGTATATATATATATATATATATATATATATATATATATATATATATATATATATATATATATATATATATATATATATATATATATATATATATATATATATATATATATATATATATATATTTATTGCGAAGCAATTGAGCGAAATTGTGGAGCACGTTTGCTACACGCCAGGTATACCAAAAGAATTATTGAGATTCTCAAAATTTCGATAGAAAAAAAATTATATAAAATCAGCGTAAAGAAATAGGACTGATATTTTTGCACATAAAGCTAGGGTATTTTTTTTTCTAATAAAACAGAAAAAATTTAGACCGAGGGGTTAAAGTATAAGTCTAGTAAAAAATGCAATAAGTACGGCTCGTACACCCCCCACCCCCAGATTTTGACCCCCGTCTTTTGGTCCAGATTATACGTCCGCCGAACTTGAACACGCAAAGAGGAATAGACTGTGAACAAGAAACGGTTGTCGGCATTTTAGACACGTATATTTTACAGACCTAAAATATGCCTTATTTCTTTTTATTATAGCTAATTATTGTATAAATAATTAATTAATTATTTTGCAATTTTGCTTCTAATACTATTATAGTTGTATTTTAATGAAAAATAATAGTATTAAAACGGTTTTCTTTTTTGAAATAATTTATTGCTAGTCCTGTTTCTAATCGACTTTACTTGTGTATTTAAAGCTTTTTTGTTGCTGTGCTTTTTCTGGAGATTTGAGTTGGATTGGAAAGCTCCTGTGTAAGCTACCCTTTTCTAAAGAAATATTGAAGTAATTTCTACAATTATAACGCGCCGAGCTGTGTTTTATTTTATTGCTTCTAAGAAGAGGTAAGAATACAATATTATCAATTTTAATTGGTTTTATCCAAATCAAGGTAAGGCTTAATCACACGAAAGGTAGCTAGAGCTCTGTTTTGTATAAAAGAATTAAAAGTAATTTGTAGAATACATATGGAAAAGCTGTATTACTACCTGACTGATAGCCAGATATAGAAAAACCTGTAGCTAGGGCGCAGACAAAACAAATAGCTCTGGGTGCTAGAGTGAGCCGACCAACTGTTTTTTATCACAGTTTCTTATTTATTATATAAGTAACCTGTTACAGTAATTAAAAAACATATCCACTTTTGCTACCAACAGCAATGTAATTGTCAATAGGAATTAGTTGTCCGTACACCCTTTTTCCAACTATCGTTCACAAGGTATGTTACAAGGAATTGCATTTTGGGAATGCTCCAGGCAAGTTCGGGAAAGTGCGGGCGGTTTTGTAAGACAACCGCTAATTTAATTCGAAACGTTGCCCGAACTCGCCCTTATATATGTGGGCGTTTGCAGCTTATTGACACCCTCTTATTTTAGAATATTCTCAGGAATAATAGACCAAGAGAATTTACATCACAGTTTCTTGTCCACTGCCCACGTGTGTTTGAGAACAACCTACATAAAAAAGTTCATTATTTTTTAAATTATTTGTGTAAAATTTACTATTTTATTCACGATCAATCATTTGTCAGTCATTTTATTCATCCAACAAAGAATCCTATCCAAGGTGCTTTTCTATTAGTGCTGAATTTAATAATTGACATGATTCAGCATAGTTTTGAAAAGGGTCTAATTGCAAAATATGATTGCCAAAGTTCAGCACTCGTAGTATTTTTGTATTTGTGTACTCAGCTTCTAAAACACAGACAAGAGACATTATAATTTCCTCTGGGTGATGAATGATGCCTGAATGATGAGAAGCATGTGTTTTTGAATGGGTCTAGGGCAATAAACTTACTTAATTTCCCTTGGCCT
The DNA here is from genome assembly GCF_029227915.1 of Hydractinia symbiolongicarpus. Classification (NCBI taxonomy): domain Eukaryota; kingdom Metazoa; phylum Cnidaria; class Hydrozoa; order Anthoathecata; family Hydractiniidae; genus Hydractinia; species Hydractinia symbiolongicarpus. The sequence continues at coordinate 13,745,559 of NC_079880.1, forward strand.
TGCATCAATCAAATTCTGAAAAAATAAACACTTTTAAAATGATTTTGTCAGATTTGGAAACTGTTGGTATGGTTGGAACTTTGCATTTAAAATTAGTAAAGTTGCCGGATTGTTTAGTTTTCTTTTATACTTTTCCGAATTAGCCTTAATTATTTATGAGATGAAAAACAGCGCTTTCAATTCCATTGACTTGGCCATCCCTTAACGGCGATGGAAACTCCACTATACGAAAATGTTTTCTTTTTCTTTTAGATTGTGTACAATGGAAGTGAGTGATGTAATCTTCCAATGCGTGTGGTGAAAAGAAGGCGAAACCGTTATTGTTTTTCTGCCCAAAATTGTAGCTATTTAATAAATCTTGATAAAGTTAAAAAACTGTTTTGATTTGTTTGTTTTTGTTTTAATCGTTTCCCGTGAGTTATCGAAATTCGTTCCAGCAGATTCTGTGGCTTCTAGTGCCGCTATTTTTACGTGAAAAAATACTGTTTTGTTATAAGGTCATTTAAGAAATCGTTAACGTTAGGACCAACTTCTGCGGGTTGTACAACTCGATGTATTACATATCTATAAGTGTAATTTTGTATTGCGCTCTCTACTTTTATCATTCTGTGGGAAAAGGCGGTACAATATTTTAACACGCGTTATTCGTTTTTGTTAGTTTCGCGTAATATAATTTGCTTGCACATTTTGAAATGCTTCGCAACCTTTTTTTTAATTTCTTGTAAAAATATATTTTAGGCTAGGTACCAGGTTTTTAGTTTTCAACCCATAGCCATATTCTCTTAATGCGGGCTTAGTTTATTAGTTTAAGTTATAACTGCTACTTTAATTATATATGTCTAAAGTAAAAGGTTTCTTAGTTAGGTTTTTTAAAAATTATGTCTCCTCTTAGCCACTAAATCCGAAGTGTATTTAAACGTTTCAATGACAAGTTAAGGACACATGCTATATCCGATATATACCATGCCAGAGGATGATATATTTTTAATAATGTGTGTAAATTTTTGAGTAATTTATAATTTGGTGAGCAGCCTCGTTAATTACAAGGGATATAGCTACCTTGTCAATTGTAGCAGAAAAACACAAAGTTTGTTCTTGAGAAATATTAGAAGTCAGAATTAGATTTAATTAAAACGGGTATTTCAGGTTTAAGGTGAACTGCTTTATCCAGCCCAGTTGAAATGGGCTGGATAAAGCACGAACTTGAATATACCCCACGGGCTTAAATGTACCCATTTTGGATAAACTTTCACGAATCAACAATTAAAGTTTGTACTGAATAAACTTTCTAAATATTTGTTCCCAATATTTTGCAAAAGAGGCTAGGTTCACATTTTTTGAGGTGGGACAGGCAATACCGAAAGAATTAATTTTAATAAAATAAGCTTTTAAACATTGCAAATTGTTTTTTATGTGAACTTTTAAGGGCAGGAATGTATTTAATATACCAAAATGACTGACTTTTTGTTGATTTACACTTTATTTAATTAAAACAAAATCTAGTAAAAACAAAAACAATGTGTCCCTATCCCTAAAAAGTATTTGTGTTTCAATGAACGTAAAATGCAAATTTCTGTGTAATGTAGAAGTGCAGGGAGAATTTACATACTGATTTAAAAAGCTGTTTTAAATCCTGAAGTTTTGCATACTTAACTTCAGCGTTTACGTCAACGTGCCAATTTTACACTTTTTTGAACTGGCTCGTTGAACAACATGCTACCTTATTTATCACAAAATTTTCAAAATTACCTTTTCCTGATTTTTATAAAAAATCTAGTTAGTACAAGACAGTTACGTCCCTTCATTATTACAGCTAATATTCTTTATGCATATGCAAAACAGAATCAGATATAAATATTGTAATCTTTGATATGAAGATGAAACGCGTACGAGGCCCTGGTACAACAGACTTAGTCAACCAATGAGATTGCGTGTACGGCTTTTTTAAATTATGCTTAAAAGATAAATGTAGAAGTATTTTTTGCAAGCATTTTTTTGCAACAACAAATATGGCGATCAGCATTACGAAGATTTTTATGGTTACTTGTTTGTGAAGAAAATATTTATCAATTCACGTTATTTTTGACTTTCCTTTCATCGTTTAAAAATTTATCGAACCTGATCAAAATTTTAAACATTATTTTTGTTTTCTCACTGATGGTAAAAGTAACAGCTAACTAGCTATAAGCTACTTCTCTCCTTTTGTTGGGACACAATGCTCATATATATATATTTAAAAAAAACTAAATAAAACTATATAAAACTATATAATTTTTGTTTTCATATGTTAAAAAGTAAAACATTTGGTACAGATTCAACTGTTGTGTGTATACTGACTAACTGGCTAGATGCTGTTGGCTTGAAGATACACAAACAATTACAACAAAGACAAGTAATTTTTCTTAAAAATCGACACGTTGTCAACGATATCTTTTAGCAAACCTTTGGGATAAAAATACTAGCTAGAGTAAATAAAAATAGATGGAAATAAATTAGGAAATAAAATATATTTAGCTGGCTGTATAAATAAAAAGAAATATATACAAAAAATCACAACTAAATATATTTCTGTTTTTAGGCAATGAGAAAGAAAATATCACACAACATAAATTTTATGGTGGATGTGTATGTAAAACGGTTTAGTCAACTTTTTTCGAAAGTATTGGAACCTCAAAACAACTTTAAAAAAGTACACAAGATATTGTGGGTATCGCAATTTTACAAACTGATAATATTAATAATATAATCTGAGCTTTTGGAAGATTGCAGTGTGAAGAGTGCTTTTTTTTTACTCTGCCAGATTTCAGAATAAAAATTTTGGGGTTTTGATAGACCATTGCTGACGTCAGCAAAATTTTTAAACCCTTATATGTCCGTATTCGTTCGTAGAAAAGATATGATCCTATACATTATTTTGATCAACGTTTCAACCTCTACACGTTACAGGCAACAAATAAACTAAATTTTGCCAATTTTTTTTGGATTTGCAATGCTGACGTCAGCAAAACGTCTTAAACCACCAACGTTTTCAATGTCTTATTGCCAAAGTGGATTTTTCCATGGGTCTTTATCGACTAGTTAACATTAATAACATTGCTGTGACAATTCCTCTATCAATTGAATTAGGACTTTCAAACCTATCTTCTAACGAGGAAGTATTATGCATCCATACCATTTTATAAAGAATCTTTGGCAAAATCAGGATATAACCATGAGTTTGTTTATCAACGACATCAGAAAACATCCAGAAAAATTAGAAAGAGAAAAGTAATTTAGTTCAACTTGGCGTTTGGTCAAAACGTTAATTCAAACACAGCGATGTCAGTTCTAACTTTGGTTGATAAACATTTTCCTCCAAACCGAAACGATATCAAAGTAAGTTATAGTTCATGCCCAACATCGCATCATTTTCAAATTCTCACAATAAAAACAAAATTCAACCTGAAAACAAGTCAATGGGAGACACCGTAATTGTGTAAACCACAAACTTTGTCCGATCAACAATCTTACAAAATATATACAAGGCAAATTTTTCATCAAATTTACCAGGTTACAAGGAAAAAGTTTATATATATTGAAATTAGAGAAACAAAATTTGCCACGCTATGCAAATCACAAAAAGTCATTTTTTATAACAAATTTTATAACAAACTTTATTGTAAATACTTGTACAAACTAAGTACAAAACAAAGTAGGATTTTTTCTCAACAACCAACCTCGTTCCCAGGGCTCTTTTTTTCATTTTTTCTTGAGCGCCGTCAGCCAAAAAAAGTGAAAAAAGAGCCCTGGGAACGAGGTTGCTCAACAACAACACTCAAAATTGCCTCTGAATGTCAAAATTTAAAGTCACAATGACCATTCAATACAAATGAAAGCAATAGATTTTGTATTTTATTGGTTAAACAGAGATCCTCAAACAAGAACTATACAGTATTCTCCTCAAAATTTAGATCATATGAAATGTACACCTCTTCACAGTTCAAGTTGTTGCTCATTTCCTGTATTGAAAAAAAGAAGTAAACAGAGGGAATTTAATTCATTTTCTGAAGAAATAATTAGTCTCACGACATGAAAGTTTAGTATGTTATTGTCGGTAAGCCTACGTAAAACATATGTGAAGGGATTGTAACTTTTCTTATAAAAAATATTTCACAAAAAAATTATTTAACTTCTCATCATGGCCAGAGCCTTCCTAGTTCACTTCTGTCTTCCTCTCAAAAGAGAGATTTATTTAAACAATGGTTAACTAAAACTGGGAACTCGTTATCTTTATTTTCTACGTGGCAAACTATTGAGTAAGAAAATAGGTTTTTGTTTAAAAATATATATATTTTATACAACACAATTCTTTTTTATACCATTATAAAAAATAAGCTGTACTAACACTGGTACCCACACACAACACAGGAATGCATTCTTAATTTCATTTATCTTTTTAATGGGTAATTTTTTATGTCAAAAAGGCTCAATCTTGACATATCATAATGCATATTTGAAAGTGATAAGTATGAACAATAATTTTTCTCATTGTTTTTTACGCGCAGAGGTGTAGGTTCTGATTGTGGTTTGACGTCTGCTTTACGAAAATTAACTTTAAATTAATTACGTCATCTCATTTACTTTGTTTTCATCCATCCGAGTTTCGAGTTCCGTCTTATCCAGAATTTGACATATGCACGCAAAGGATATATCTATTTATATAAATCCTGAACATAATATTTATGAGAGTTGCCGTGTTCGTCTATTTCTCAAAATATTCATACGGCAATGCTCGACTCGTACTCTGTAGCCCTAAAAGTTTCACTTTAACAGGGCTTTATGTTAAGTACGCAACGGTAATATGCATTAACGTACCGTGCATGATAATAATGCAGTGTATTCGAATTTAAGAATCGAATAATATTTTAAACGGTAACGTGACAGATGTAAACATTGATTTAACCCTATTCGATCTGGGGGGCGGATTCCGCCCCAGCTAGTATAGGGGGTCATGATAACCACACTTATTTTTCAAAAAACACGGTCAAGGTCTCATAAAAAATATCACGCACGCTTTTTCAAAAATCATGGTCAAACTCTTATAAAAATGATTATACACAATTTTATTTGTGACGTCACAACTTTTCGTCACGCCTCATTCCACAAAAATCTATTAATATGCATAAAAAATCCTTAATAAGCGGTGCTTAGTCATGCATATCAAGGGTAAGTCCCTAACGCAATTGGAGGCAAATTCCCGGCTTGCTCGATAAAAAATTGAGCAAATGCCAGAGCACCATTTTTCAAAGAAAGCCGTATATATAACCGTGTATATAATAAAAGATGGTCGGAAGAACCATCATTTCAAAGACAAACAGGGAGTTCCACGAGGCATTTGAAAAGAAGCCCCGCAGGCCCGAATATATCCTCGATCAATTCAAGACGTAGAACATGTGCAACGAAGCTGTTGAGGAGGATCCCTACATGTTAGAGTATGTACCGGATTGGTTCAAGACGCAGAACATGTGCAATGAAGCCGTTCGGAGGAACCCTGCGTGCTCAGGTATGTTCCGGGCCCTATAAAATCGAGTTTATCCCGGACCGGTTCAAGACGCAGGGCATGTGTGCAATAGGGCTGTTGACGAGGATTTCCAGATGCTCAAGTACGTACCGGATCGGTTCAGGACGCAGGATGATGAGATTGCTGATGAGCCCTATGAGCCGGAGTGGGTGCTGGAATGGTTCATGACGCAGGGCATGTGAGAGAAGGCTGTTGGGGATGAACCTGATTTGCACGAATACATCTTTGATCCGTTTAAGACGCAGGATATGTTTAATAAGGCTGTTGAGTGGACATATTCGAGCACCCAGGGATCATACTCAACGATCATACTAAAGACGCAAGACATGTGTAATAGGGCCGTCGAGTATGATCCCTGGGTGCTCGAATATGTCCCCGATCAATTCAAGACCAAGAAAATGTGCAACAAAGCCGTTGGGGAGGAGCCCCGCGTGCTCGAGGATGTTCCGGAATGGTTCAAAACACAAGACATGTGTAATAGGGCCGTTGAAAAAAATACCTGGGTGCTCGAATATGTCCCGAATGAAATCAAGACGCAAGACATATGCAACAAGGCTGTCGAGGAGGAGCCCGAGGCATTTGAGTATGTGCCGGAATGGTTTAAGACACAAGAAATGTGCAACAAAGCGGTTGAGGAGTATCCGGAGGTGCTCGAATATGTGCCGAATCAATTTAAATCGCAGGACATGTGCGGCACGGTGTTTGAATATCATGCCTGCTTGCTTAGGTACATACCGGATTGGTTTGTCACCCAGTACATGCGCGGTATCAGGTACATTAGAGCTGAATTAATCTCTGTCTACTATCAAAGGAAAGCCGAAAAGGCTAAAGTTAAGGAAGATCGTCTTAGCCTGGCATCCGGATAGGGTCATCGATTGGTGCTTTTCAGAGAATGACAAGGCAAATCTTGAAAAGTTGTGGGGGTTGGTTTGAAACGTTATTTTACAACAAGTGTTGTAAAATAATACATAAATAAATGAGTTTTAAGACACAAGACATGTGCACAAGGTCGTTGAAAAGGAGCCATGGTTACTCAGGTATGTGCCGGAATATATATATATATATATATATATATATATATATATATATATATATATATATATATATATATATATATATATATATATATATATATATATATATATATATATATATATATATATATATATATATATATATATATATATATATATATATATATATATATATATATATATATATATATATATATATATATATATATATATATATATATATATATATATATATATATATATATATATATATATATATATATATATATATATATATATATATATATATATATATATATATATATATATATATATATATTAAAGCAGAGAATGAGCAAGCAGAGAATTCAAGACTTGTGGGAACGTCTTGATGACCTAGCGGATGATCGTCCTTGTAGCTGTGATAAATAAATGGCATATTGCAACGACTGTGAAAGGGTACTCGATCCGTATGATAAATGCAGGTACTGCTGCCATGAATATATCACATATATCGGGGGTGGTTGAGTAAGTACAATAACTTGCAATTCTCTGACGTCGTTAGAAAATATACAACAAAGAAGATGCTACGATTTGAAAATGAACCCGTCAACCCAAAACCATCCTACAATTTTGCGACTACATTTGCGAATGTTAATATTATCAATTTAAACTACCTAACAGTGTCGGAACCCATGCCCGCCAACGGGGGGAAGGACCAGAGGTACATTATAGGATACCTTACACGAGACCTCGTGGTAACTCTAAGGGTGAAGACACCGAAAATCTGTTCTGCGCATTGGGTGACCCGGTATAACGCCAATGCAGTACCAGAAATGAGTCTAGATTCTAAAGAGTACCCTGATTGGGTTGCAAAATATCGTCAAATATGGTGAAGGGTCAAAGAGCTGATCTCTGAGCAGTTGACAACGGAGCCTGTTTAAAAAGACCGATATGTGAACGCTAAACTACGGTACCACAAGGATGCAATTACCACTAAATTCTATTGTATGCTAAGTCAGCGCTATTCTATTCATTTCATCGGTATATGTGCAAGGTAAAAACTACTACCCTCAGGTACACATCACAGAATGCCGGTATAAAGACTTTAAAAAGGAATGGCTGTTGGGCAAGAATGAAAAAACATATGTTTTATAGGTCCTGTAAGGCCTATAAAATATACTAAATTAAGGACTGTAAGCATAGTGCTTGCAGATTGTACACACTGAAGTTTTTTTAAATCATCCTGTCTCCCCTCCTCGCTACCCCTGGCAACTAGCTGGGCAGGCTCTTGTTCGTTGATGTTATTGACGATCCTATTAAGCCGCTGTCGCATCTGTTCTTTTAGCAGCATATACCTTTCCTTTTCCTTGCTGATTAGGCTGTACTCGTAGTCGCTGGTGACGCCGTATTCCATTGCTTTTGATATCAGATCAACAATAGAGTCCAGTTTACTTTCCGCAAGCAGCCTTATACCCTCATGTTTTTTGGATTAAACACGGAGCCTTTTTGACGCGTTCCGGAGACCGGCCTGTCCTATCCCCGCGGCAATCGCTAGTCCTCCCATGGAACAGGCCAAGGGGACTCCCAAACCCGAGACCATAGTTCCTATCCCTAGTCCGGACGTAATTACCCCAACGCCAAGCAGTCCATGGTCACAGAAACGTACGCAAGCCTATTCCGCTCCTTTATTTCATCTCTTAAATACACCTCTATTTCCTCAATTTCTTTTAACCTAAAGACCTGTCCTTCATCCTGATCAGAGCCTTGTTCAGGTGCACTCGGTAAATTTGGGTACAGCTTAGTTATATCGCTCATTTATTCTACCAGGATTTGCATCGTGAGGCCGGTGAACGTAACGTTCTTCTCATGGTGATAGATGTCTGTTAACATGAACTCTAGGCGGTCCGTTGAACCCTTCAGTGTAAAGTAAAGAGGAGTGTCAAAACTCCAGGTCAGCATATCTCTCCAGGCGTTCAATTCTTTAATGGGACGCAAGGCCAGAATTTCACACTTTTTGCCATCAAGGAGGCAATCATTCTCATCCAACTGGGGACAAACGAGTCTCAATCTTTGATAAATATTGGTCATATAGTACCCATTATAGTCGCCTTTCATATAATACTTCCTACTAGGGTCATATGGCAGCCCTAACAGCTCTTGTAATTGCCTATTCATCACCACCGAGTATCCATCAGTAACACGGAGTCTGCAGTAGCTGCTTTTAAGTACGAAAAGTTTAATCTTATCCTCTGCCTGACTCTTCACAATAGTCACAATATCTATCCTGTATAAGCCACTGATGATCTCTATCCGAGTCACCATCTGGTCGGGCCCCACCTTACGTATGGTAAACTCTGTATTGCTATACAAATTCAGCCATCCGGGTCGAATACTCATGGTTTTCAGGGCTATACGAGTGTCTTGCCCTAGCTAGTCTTCGAATATGGTAGGCTTTTTGATATCTGTAATAAACAGTTGTTTCATCCTTTTTTACAAACAAAGAATGAATACATACAAATACAACCCCAAGGCAAAGTACAAAAGCAACAGGAGAGAATGGCCACTTGGTGTTACAAATTTGGAGCACCAGGAACTGTCTGTACGTACGGAGTCCCATACACCTGTAGTCTTCCCCGAGTTTACCAAGTATGCCATCAAAGTTCAAACAACCTACCTCCATAACCCCGTTCAGGTGGGATGGAAAAAGCAGGCGTTGAACTACTGGAATATTCAGGTCAATTTCGCTACCCATTGCGCCACAACGGCATTAGGCATCTGTACCAAACACATGGCGGGCTCTGTATCCCTTATCGACTCTATTTTTAAGTTTCACGTGTACTATCATATGCGGTTTATTATGCAAGAATGAAGGTACCCATGCCGTATGATGACGGGTTTTCCCAGTATAAAAACCCTTATAGCAGCTCAGGCTATGCCCCAATATGTAGGAAATGCGGTGCAGATGCAAATGCCTTGTACAAATTAAAAGCTGTCATAACGTCACGCACCAACGGCAGATGGTGGCCCCAGGTTCATGGTGATTGGGCAAAATTTATAATGCCTACAAGTCAGGGTTTGACATCTGAAGTGTTGACCAAGTTGAGTGAGAGTATTCGCGTCTACGTGGTGCTATTGCTAGGGTCCCAGGCAGGTGCAAAAGTATCCCTGATTGAACCCTCAAAAAATCAACTCGAGAATATCAAGGCCTCATTAATCACTATAGGGGTAGGTATAATCTTGCCCTATATATGTTTAAAAAAATAGACTTATTTCACGTATACCACGACAAACCCAACAGCGGCAGTGGCCGCCATGTACAGATGCTTAGCTGCATATGTAACGATAGTTGACACTACTCTCAAAAGGAACGAGACTACCGTACCGATGACTCCAGGCAATGCGGCAGCTGCTTCACCCGCCAGATATTTAAGGAAATTTCCGAGACTCTCAAGTTACTTCTGCACGAACCCTTTTTCAACACCCCCGGCGGCACTTCCTCCGGCAGCACCTACTGGAAATCAGTAGACCCACGGCGGAGACCACACTTGCAATGGTAAGGCCTTGCTCCTTGAAGTGTATCTTCAATTTTTCAAGCAGGGTTGTATCATACCCAGAGATCTTCAACAGCGTGTCTTTGATATGTCTCACTTGGCTGTAAATATCACGGTTAAGCTCCTTCTTTTTTTCCTGTAAATCATCCCTTTCACCGTTCATCCTTTTAACACCCTTCTCGAGCTTTTCAATAGCTTCCTTGTCATTTTCATGAATTTCACCATCGGCATCTACTTAATTCTTGATCCTTTTAAGACTATCCTCAGAATTCCTAATATTTGCATTATACGAGGCTATTTTGTTTTCCAGGCTTTTATTATTTCCCTGGTAGGTTTAAAGTTCAAGATCAAGTCCCGTTAATTCACGTTCGGTGAATTTGCCGGAGAAGGAGGTTTCCTCTGTAAGGGTTCTCACATCAGAGAATGGGTTTTCCTCTGTAAGGGTCTCAACATCATGCATAATTCTCCTAATATTATTGATAGTTTTCATCTGAATTTTTTCGCCGGGGTCCTCCTCACCCTCATTAACAATAGTATTAACCTCCATGGCAAGCCTCCGAAATACCTCCATCTTGTTGGGTGTGGTGACAAACGTTCTAAAACCAAAGTCAGGTATGGGGTCTGCTCCCAAAGATATTTTCGGTAATATCCTTACCTTTATAGAAAAGACGTTTTCCCTCCACACGAAAAATCTTCATAGGGGATCACACGGACTTCTACCGATTACATCCTTGGGTCCTTTCTAATTTGGTCATATAATTCATTTACACTCTGAACTACCAACTGCCTGGCCGTATCAATGCCAGTGGCCGTGGTATGTTGATGTTCCCCCGATGTTGATGGAAGTTGCTGCGTCCCAGGGAGTTGCGTCGATTGCCGTGTATCTTCCTTATCACCCTTATCGTTCTCATCCTGCCTACCAATATCCTCTTCGGGTGTAAATACCGGATTATCCATTTATTTACAAAATTCTTCCCCCATATAATAAACAATGAATACATATGGAAGTCTGATAGACCCCTACTAGGAGACCAAGCAGCTCCTGGGCATGAAAGGACGCCGTCAGCGGGAACATATATCACATACCCCATTAACCATTAACCAGAACGAGGACCTGTACATTGACATACCCAACATGCAACAAAATGATGTCATCTTTCCAGGTAATCTCAAGCTCTTATTTGACCTGACGCTGACGGGAACGATCGTGTCGAACATAGGTAAATCTCTAGTGGAAAGCCTACGTGTTACTCTGGATGGCAAGGAGGTCCAGAACATGAGCGACTACAGCATTCTAGCCGTATACCGGGCTCTCTGGCTGCTAAAATTCGACCGCGATAACAATCTTATTCTGCAAGACATTAATCCCAACGACGAGACCATCAGAGCCATACAGGTAAGGGCTAGTGGCCATGTGGGGACTGATGAAGAAAAGGGCATTGTTGCAGTCTATGGGAACACCTTTTGTATACCCTTGGGTAGAATGTTCGAACTGACTCGTGATCTGCCATTCTACCCGGCAGGACTCTGTGATAGGATGCAATTTATAGTCAATTTTGCACGTTACGGTGACGTCATCAAAGATGAAGGGCCAGCAACCTCGGGGAACACGGCAGCCAAGCCAGCTGATGCTGTGTACAAGATTACCAATATTAGATTGGATTTTGACAAGATTACCCATGAAGGTCTCGCGAGCGCTATGATGTCAAGGTATGCAAGATTGGCCTTGCCCTATGAACGAATCCTGAGAATGAAGGTGGTCACCATGAAGAAAGCTGATACCAGTTACAACCTCCAGATTGATGGCTTGCCAAATCATTTAAAGGTGTGTTACTGCTTTTCATAGACCTCAGGAAAGTGAAGACTTATGCCGGCGTTAGCGAGGTGTTCTATAATCCAAATATTGAGAAGATCACTGGACGGTGGAAGGGGAGCCTAACGAGTTGTATCTACACGCCATGCTCCCTAAGGATCATTTGGAGGAGATTGTCAACATCTTTGGAAGCCACGACTCGAACGTCACGATTGGCCAGTTTTTTAATGAAAGGTATGCCCTATTTGTGGACTTTCGGGCATCCCCCGACAATAATATGCATGGTAGCAGAAGACCTCTGCAACGTCCAAGTGATGGCATGAATCTGCACATTATAAAGAAAGCTGACGGATCCGGTGATTTTAGGTTTTACGTGTATCTCCTGGAAGACGCGCAAATGAATATTTTGGATAGTAGGCTCGATCGTGTTGAAATACGATATAAATTATGGCAACCATAGCCGTGATCGTAGCAGGCGCGGCCATAAACGCCCTAGCATTCAGCAGAACAAACTTTCTATTTTCAAGGCTCTCAGGGCACGGCGAGGCGGAAAGGAAACGGCATGACCAGGCAATTGAAAAGCTCAATGAAGCTCGGGCCAAATGGGTTAGAAAAAGGCAGACTAAATTGGACTGGTTCGGTGAACAGCGGGAGATGTAGATGAAGGCCGGAAAAAGCCTTCGTGAACTCGATGATACTATGTATCAGTATTATATTGCCTCAGAGAAGGAGGCACCACAATTGAAGAATTGAAAAACCCACCAAGACGGAGAATTCACATTCGTCCTTGTCTCATTGTCCCTGCTAGGCTTCGTAGCTTACAAATTTTTGTAACAACGTTTTTCTAATATGTAATAAAGACATGTCATACGAATTATCACATATTGTTACAGATGATTCCAAGGTTGTTACAGCAGAACAACCTTGGAATCTTACAATAAGATTCTTAAGGAAAGACTCTTCCAACCGCGAGATGCCCAGGAGCTGGCTTCTGATAAGACTAGTACCACTTGGGTCAAGCATCTGTATACCATTGTAAAAAGTCAAAATATTACCAACACTACCATGATAAACATGAGACCTAGCAAAGCAATCAAACGCGATGAGATACCACTCGCAAAAAAGCGAGGAATACCACGAGGAGAAACCCCTACCTGGGGATGGCCTCTATCTAAATTTGCTACAGCCAGGGGAAGAACATGGTGATGCAAAACGACGCGCAACGGATGTCTGGTGGAGCAAACATACTTACAAGTTGAACCACATAGTAGCAGGTAGCCGTGTTTTATACTATTTGAAAGACGTTCCTGAAAGGAGCTTCGTCTCTGAGGAGTTGATGCTTATTCCCGAGGACGTTCAGGTATCACCGGAACATGTGAAGGATTGGTAGACCCTCAAATTATCATACCCGAACAACTGTACTCGGTGGGTATATTTGGGACCGCTCCCCTCAACCCTACAATTCTTAATTCTACTACCCGCAGGAGTAGTATTAAAAAATTAGTGTCTGCCTAGTAACCTAATGCCGGAACACCCAGATCATATAGGTCATCACGTTTTATGTCCACAAGATCGAAATGGTTTCTGAAACGCTCCACATGTCCTTCCTCTTGGAACCTATTAAAGGTATGCATGCCATTGGGGTTGTCAATGACAACAATCTCCTCCGGCCCCGGGTAGTTGTCACTGCCCCTTTTTGGCAATGTTGTGCCTTTGTACACGCGTGCAATAATATTGAAATTGATGGTACATGTTGTCATCCTGTGCGCTATGCTTTCTATAATTCATGATAACATTGTCTTTCCCTATATCCTGGGCGTAGGGTACGTACCGTTCTTTGAGCCTTGTATTTTCCTTAGCCTGTACCTCAAGTTCCTCCTGGAGTACCATGAGCTGACTATCCCTGCCGTCTAGATCATCCTCGAGTATAGCAACGGCAATATCTTTATCTTCCAGGGCTTGGCGCTGCTTCTCAAGTTCATCCTGTAACTTTTTTACGCCTCCCCTTGCGAGCCATTTGATTAACCCAACAGCTTTTGGTTTTCGGGAACGGCGAACTAATTCCAAGGCGCCTTCGAATGTGACGAAGACATTATGTGGATTTTTTGCCTTACCAAGGGGGCACCGCGGACCCTGCTATTTCGGACCTGGTAAATAGAAACGTTGAAGGTATTGTCGTATTTTTAATATTTTCATTACACAAAAACGACCAATATCTGCTCTTTAAAAATGGGTTGATTTTGATTCTTGGTTAGTGTCTCGATGGCTCCAGCGTTGAACATAACTTGTGAAGACATCTTTATAATATATCGACGTAAGCCGGAGGATTTCTCAAGCGTGGTCATTCGAGGATTTTATAGCTTCGGGGATGCTCCAATCTTACGTACAAGCAAGCGTGTTTTGATTTTTTCAATTCGGCCTTAATATCCGACCAGTCAGGAATCAAATTGGTTTCCTCGTCTATCATTTTCATATTCAACCGCTCATGACGAAACCATATAAACAAGGCCTTCTTCTGCCTCCGGACTTTATGTAAGCAGCCAAAGATTGTGTTTCCGATGTCTACCCCTGATGGCTAATTCAAGCATAGGTTGCCTTTTTTTATCGAGACTTTCATCGGCTATGACATCGTCGACTATGAAGAGGCTTTCTTCACCTGCTAGCAATGAGGGTAGTTTCGCTATCCATTCGAACAGCTCATTTACCGGGTCTATCAGGAATACATAGTCGTCGCGCCATAGCGATGCCCCCCCCCAAATAGGTGGTACTCCACCGTATAGTCGGGCACAGGATCACGATATTTTTGAAGTGCGTCCTGTACTGATTTTCCAACAGGTTCAAAATATGATGTGTTTTGCCATAAGACGTCGCACCAGTGAAGATTGCCGTATGGGGGCCCTTACGACATCCATTTTATTCTAATAATTTCGACCACTTTCGATTGTGAACTTTGCCGTATACTGTATTCCATGGATGGTGGAGCATATATTAATTTGCCCTGTAGACACCGCAATGCGTTCCGGCACATTTCGACGAGCCTTACCTTCTCAGGACAATCAGCGATAAGCTCGGCGTACTGGAGTATGATATTATATGTGAGCAGGTCATAGAGGATCAGATAATTCTCATTCTGCTGAAGCCCTCTAATTTCTTTGTCAATGGCAAGGGGATCCATTTCAACGTATTCAATGTCATCATTTTTAACAGCCGCCCGCCTCTCCTTCGCTTTGGCCAGGCAGCCTATGCAGGTATTGGTTCTACTATTACCCCTTCTTTTGAACCTATGAAACGGTAATATTTTTCAGCATGCTCTACAACATAACACATCCATTTAGTAATGCGTCCTGTGCCCGCTGTAATTCCATGGCGACGTCGGCAAGCGTTGGAGTATTGAAAGTTTCGTCGTATCTGAAGCGTACCCTATTATTTACGTGCCTCTCATAATTTTCCCAGGTATAGCCCTCATTAACCTGGGTTTGAATGTGATCCTGGAGGATCATAATTAACTCATATAATGGTTGCATATAAGTGCGACGTTTGGCATGGCCTTGTGTAATACTCCCGAGATAAAAGCAGGTAATGCATGTTTTTGTTAGCTGACCTTTAACCTTTGACGTGAACCGGGGAGGGATTTTAAGCATTTAAAACACTGCTTGGCCTCTTCCATATTTTCTATATCTCAGTGAGATATAGAAATTTCACTAGGCGGTCTATTTCGGAGCTATTAAGGATTTCTTATATCACCCCTGCTTGATGGCGTATTCGTCGAGCAAAATCGCGGCTGTCATGTAGCCGGCTAGTTTCAAACCGTCTTCTATGTCCATCTTAGCACCCGACATGGAAACCTCAAGGCCTTTTTTCCACCCATAGCGAGAACACTATCAAGATAGTGTACGAGACAAGCCTGACAGACTCCCAAAAAGCATCAATAATCTTAGGACCCATATTTTCATCATGTTTGCTTGCCATTTATTAGGTGTTATTTTTTAGCAAAATTCATTGCATCTTGAAGATGTCAATCTGAGACGGGATTTTGCCATGTTTCCCCTGTTGCGGCTCTGGATGGGCTGCCGATGTGGTGTTTTGTGATTCACTCTTATCCCTGATAATATACCAAACCCCGACACCTATAGCAACACGGCTAAAGTTCCTACCCCATAGATGTGGACACTGTCCATTGACCGTACGGTGCTGGTCCCAGAAGAAGTTTTGACTGCAGGCTGTACAATACCCTCTTGTTGCTTCATTTTTTCCTTCCTTTTCTTCATCAGTGCCGCCAACTTGTGTCCTTGCTCTACTCTTCCCGGATGCTTTGGCGGCTTTGTAATGACTCTCCCCTCTTTGTTTTGTTCCTCTTCACTCATTCATTCTTATAGCACCGTCTCGGCCGACTCCACCTCCTTTTCAGCATCCTCCTTTTTTTTACCCATATGCCGAGCGGTATGGCCAGACACGCCAGAAAATTATAGTAAAATTTAAGCATGTGCAACTTCCTGAGTTCACATACCGCGATACCGCACTGGTAGGCTCTATCGATAGTACACTTATGCTTACCCCTTCTTACCTCATACGCATCCCAATCTCTTCAAGGTCCTCCAGGTACAGGCTCTGCAGGGCTGTATCAACCTTCTTTTAATCCCTCGCAAACGTAGTATGTGCGTGCCTTGCAAAGTTTTCAATCATCTTGCCGTAGAACGAGTTGCTATTCAACGTTCCCGTATTCCCCGCAATACGCTTGTCGGGGTTTTTATCAGCCTGTCGTCGTGCATCAGCAATCTCTTCTGGGAACCATTCAAAGGGCTTACCTCTAGCATGCTTGAGAAACTGGCAAAAGGCAGTCACTTTCAGCCCATGGTCAAGGTACCATTTTAGCACAGGGGTATACAGTAAGATTTTTGCAGCTCTCATCAACCCCAATAGCTTACGTGTACCCGGAAACGCTTGCGACCCGTAGTTTTTAAGTATTCAGTCATGTGCTCGGGGATTTGATCATCAGGTATCTCCTTGACGACAAACAGGGGGGGCTATTTCGCTGAATTTGTCATGTAGGTAGTCGGGTACCTCGATATCAACCTGGGCAAACCCAAACAACGACCCATCATCCATCACACCCTGCGTCAGTAGCTCCAGCTGATGTGCCGATGTCAGTGTGGCCACCTTGATCCACTGTTCCTTCCCACAGGAAAAGTTTTGCATCAAGGTACTCGGGTAGAACATGTTTGCATCATACCCTAGAATAGTCTTGCACTTGTGAGTTTCCTTGTACACGTGAGATCTAATACCGGTCACTTTGCGTTCGTTGTATCTACAGAATACGATCGCGGGACCATCCACCATCCCCGTCCGTAGGAGCTCGTACGCTTCATTGTTCGTAAATTTGTCACAAGTTTTCTGTACCTCCTTGTAGGCCTTACAAGTCTTGCTATAGCAAGAGTTCTTACACCTATGCCTGCATAGGTCTCCCGGAGCGTATAGCTCTAACTTTGGGTCCAGCCGTAGAGATTTGTTCAATACGTAGCGCATCGACACGCCCGGAATACTGACCGCGTCCTTCAAAATATCTATCTCGTCATCGTAATACTGCAACCTCGTCCTGTCCACGGCTTCAATGAACGGTTCCACATCAGCTAGGTTGTACTCACGCAACCAGTCCATCATGGTGACGCAGCTTCTCCTGTAAAAATCGGCGCGGAATTTCTCGTAATCTTCGCTGGATAGTGTGTTTTTCCCACTTAGCCGGTTATAAAAATCCTCATGCGCGACAGGTCCAACATGGTTCAAATTCTCGTGGCTCGTCAACCATACATACGGAAACACGAGCTTTTGGGGCTTACATTCCAACGACTTGCACCAACCTTCATAGCTTAAACCAGGAGCAAGGAAATTTTTGATATCTAGAAATTTAAATCTTGAAGTAGTGAGGAACATGTAGTCATTATCTTTTTTCGCCACTTTGATCTTATCGCCTTGCGCGATCTCTTCGACAAAATACCGCTTGATCAGGTTGATGTCGTACTTGCCAGAATTAAACCCTATTACAACCACTTGATTTATCCACTCGTTCCACAACTCCTGGTTCTTTTTAGGGAGCATGTCAAAGTCGTTGGGCTTCGGGTACATTCTCTCGACCTCTTTTACAATGAGGGCATGCCTCTTTTCCAGCTCCTCCACAAACTGTTTAACCAGGATTTTGGGGTCCTCGTGCTCGATGGACGTTGGTGACTACTCAAACTATCGGCAATACTAACACTTATGGGAACATGTCTTGAAAGGTATGCTAGATCGGAGGCTTGCTGGTAATTTAAAGGTAGGAGGGCCTCAAAGTCAAATACAATGTAATGAGGATGTGGTCTGAGCTCCTTGTGAAAGTACCTCTTGATTTTAGGTCGTTCTTCACATTCCCAAGCTGTGACAAGGTTATACCCCTGTTCCTGTATCATCCTTTCCTTAGGCAGAGTTGCAGTGTAATGAGTCGTGTCCGTTTTGGTTCTCTCGGACAGACAGGGACATCCGTGCCACTTACAACCGTTGTACTCGTAAACAGTTTTTGTGACAGGCACATAGCCATCAACTCTCCACTCCCTTTTGCCATCACGAATAACACGTTCACCACGATGACCACATAGAGAATGATGAATATGTCTTCCGGTTTGTTTTGACATATATTCTATCCATTATGATGCATCATAGCTATACCCCTCATCGTAAAAGACCTTCTCGGCCCTGCTTGGCATACGTTTCACCTTCCCCCTTTGCAAATGATCGTCGTCTTGACACCCTCGCATTCGCTCCTCTTATGCCGCGTAAGAGAAAAGGCGTAATTAAACTTCTGTTTACATACTTCGGATTCCCAGTGCTGGGTCAGCACATCTAAATCCTTGATGTAAAAACAGTGCCTATCCAGCATACCTAGATTGATAGTGTCTAACCCCACTTTGTGTTGCTTTTGACCATAGACGAGTCGCCATGGTGCTTTATCAGAGTTTGTCTTGGGCTCAAATAGCCTAATGTTGACCTTAAATTGCTTGGCAGTCCCCTCCAAATCCACCAGCCTCGTAGGCCTGACGTCATCACGCTTAAGCTTAGAGTACCCGTAGTACTCTCGAGCTAAGGTGAGGGCTGGCCTTGTTAGAAACTCTGTTCCCCGTTTTACGTTAACCTTATCCCTTACAGCTAAGCATCTCCAAAAGCATAGGCTGTCCGTTCTGTCATACCCACCATCCATGGCGTGGATGCACCTTTTTTCGCAACCAATCCGGGAGAGGGCTGCATCCCAAAAGAGGTTCAAGCGTACTTATCACCTTGATCAGTGACCAAAGACAATTTTTCCCTCATATGCTCCTGGAGTCTCGGTGGTTCTAGTGGGTGGTAAATAAGCCCTGGTCCAGAACTCGTAATCCTCCAGATCGAGACGCTTCATCTCGCATTCTTCTACGAACGCTTCGATTTCCGCCATGCTTGACAGCGACCTGAAGCTTTTAGCTTTGTGATAATCACACATCGCCCCACCCTTGTAAAAATCATAGCTAAAGCTATACACAACCTTAACGCGCATTTCTATATGTGGCGTGTTTTTTTGCGCAATCGCGTCCTTCAGAGATTGATTCAAATGCCTTTTAAACCGCCATGTATTGATCCTATTTCCATCCTCCAACATCTGGATATCGTCCTCAGGGCCTTGATATTTAATATCCTCCGTGTAGTCATCTATTGTCTCCTGTTCAATTTCATCGTGAAGCGTTGTACCTCCCGAAAGTTGTTCCTTTGCCCTGTTGTAATAGAATGCAACGGTATCCCGCACACTCTGTAGTCGATTGGCAAGGCGTCGCAAGTTGCTGCCACTGGTGCCGACACAGTGCTACATAGTTTACTGATGGCATTCCTGAACCAACTCATCTTTATTATATACATAGTCTTTTGAAAAGTGGGTGCTCTGGTATTTGCTCAATTTTTGCCGAGCATGTTGGGAATTTCCCTACTTATTTTTGTATATTAGGTACTTCACCTTGATATGAATGACTCAACACCACTTTAGGGATTTTTTATGCATATTAATAGATTTTTGTGCAATGGGGCGTGACGAAAAGTTGTGACGTCACAAGCAAAATTCTGTGTGATAATTTTTATAAGAGTTTGACCGTGTTTTTTAAAACGTCTGGTTCCATCCCTACACTAGCTTGAATAAGTAAGGCTAGCTATAGCTAACTAGCTGGCTTTAGCAGAATGTTGCCTCGAAATCTGCGTTTTTAGTCAACATCTTAAAATTAGCTTTTAAATTTTAGGCATGGCTTGAAAACGTGATTATATTTTCATCCTAACATGTGAAATCATACTGAAAATAAGTTTTCCTATAGATACAAAGTATTTAGTAGAAGAAAGGGTTAAAAGAAAACCTGCAAACCTGACACTATCACTTCCAAACCAAAATGGTTATGACTACACGGTGAAGCGGTTATTAAAAAACGTAACCTGTACCACACATTCAGGTGAAATGTTTCGGTATAGGTATGCAGTAAATCGTAAATCAAGTCAAGTGGACACAACATTATAGTGTTTCGGGTGTCATAAATGTTTCAAAAAGTAACTTTCCCGCAACTTAAGCTGAAATATAAACATAGTTTCGAAGCCGTTGTTACCTCATCATAGCAAAAATAGTCCGACAATATCTTGTTTATTTTTTTCGGGACGCTGAACGCTTAGTACAGGTGGACTGTATTGCAAATTTGTATAGGCATAATACCCTTTTCAAAAGAACATTATCGCAGCCTCAATTTAAATAAAAATACAGGAAACAGTCCGTTGTTAACACCCAGCTTAGTGTTTAGTACGGGTTGTTACCCCCATCACAGCGAAAACAATCGGTCAATATATTGTATTTTGCGGAATAAATTTCTGTGAATTAATTGTCACACCCGGCTGAGTACTCAGTACAAAGGACAATAGACCGTGTCGCACATCTATATAAAAGTATTGCTCTTTTCCAAAAACACGTTATTGTAGCTAAAATTACTCCTACCTAGCTAACTGCTTGACTGTTGTTACCCTGTGAAAGTTTAATACTTAATTGTGACACCAAGTTGAGCGCTTATTGGCGTGGTACTCTTAAAAACTTTATCATGACTTCGGTTTAAATATAAACACATCTTAAAGCCCGTCGTTACAAAATATGGAGACTGTTGTTTTATCAATAAAGTTTTGTTGACGTTTATAGCACAGTAGATGTACTGCAAATAGTATAAGAAAGGTTAATTTAAAATTCTATATTTGGCTACTTTCACTTTTTAGCTAGATGTAGCTAGCTACCAGCATCCACAGCCCCAGGTGCAGCTGAGTGAAAGTCAGATTGGTAAAGATAATACAAAAATAAAAAATGTTGGCTTACATAAAAATCAAATGAAGTAAAGTGAATGAAACCCTTAAAACAATAACTGGCTTGATACTCTCTTATAAATCTACGTCTGTAGTGGAAATATTAAAAATGGTTTCTATAGATTTATACAAGGCTAGAAAACGTGACAGTATATTTACCCTAATCCCTAAAAACTTATAAAAAAACTAACACAAAGCTTTAGGAGACTGGTTAGCTATAGCTTGTCTGTTAGGTAAACAAAAATGTGTAAACAAGCAGAAAAATGCCTGAAAAAATTGGCTAGAAAAAATTGTAATCGTGTTAGATGAGGAATAGTGTTCTTAGAAGTATTTTAAAGTAAAGAAAAAAGGAAAATATTTAAGAAATTGTCCTATTTCCAGCACTGAGTTGTTTCGACCTCCTGCCAAATTTTGGACTGCTTCCGGGGGTTTCCATACAAAGGAATGTAAAGAGCTTTAGTTTCTGATTGGCCATTTACCTAAAAATCCCCTTCTGATTGGCCCTATTTTAGCGGGAACTCTTCCCTGTGCTAGCGGGGCCCCGATGGGTTACTCGTCCTTGCCCTAGCGTGTTAGTATTTTTGTGCGTGATACAAGTCGCTTTTGACGCACGAACAGACAGACAGACGCGACTATTATTTTAGAGACTAGTCGGTGACCGTGGAAAATTCCTCGGGCTCGCCTGTCCTTTATATATCGCATATTATGTTTCCATAACAGACAGACAGATGACGGCTATAATTATAGAGATTTGGATAGATATGTTTTGTCACTAAACCTTTACGGATACAAAATGCATCAGATGCTATGGCCAATTCACTAACTCTTTTCTACAACGCGGCCTGGGTATCAGTGAAAGATCTAACTTATTTGACTTGTTGTACCAAATTATTCACTCTATTTTTTCGTATTATTGTTTCGTATTATTATTTTCGTATTAAATATTTTTTTCGCGAAAAGAGAACGGAATAATCTTTGTTGTAGTTTCATTCTTCATTCTTTACTTGTATTTAACATCTTAATAAATGTAAGAGCTAGTCCAAATTTAGATAAACCAGCTCACCATGTGTTTGTAATGATAAACCTGGCTGCTTGATAATATTTCGTTCCACTGATTTCTCCTTTTAAAAAATATCGCCTAATGAACGGGACTGAAACCAAGTTTGTCTTACGTTATTTTCTCACGTGTAATTAAAACTAATTAAAGAATGCAAAGCCGCACATTAAAAACTCTAATTGGAGCCACCGATCATTTGTTTACGTATAAAGCGAGGCGTGTTCTTTGTCTTGTTTGCTTCGCTAATGAGCGTTGCCGTAGATATGGTTAAATTCAAACACGATATTACAAACGATTTATATATTGTTGTGGTCGAACTTACTATGAATTTTAATAAGAAGAGTTTTGAGCTATCTTTTAGGCATGATCATCCACAATAATATTTTAATAAGTACTAACACATCGTTTCTTTAAGAGGGTTTTGTTCATCAAGGTATCTTTATATTCAACCGATCAGGGTCAAGGAGGACATTAGTATCACCTATATCTAACTCATTTGAACTTTTTTCATCCGGTTATCTTAGCGCAGGACTAAGGCGATCTAAATCAAAATTCTAAGTTCACAGGCCAGAAAGAAAAAGATATATTTCGTCACGATATAAAATTTCTGAACATGTAAACAATTGTTTAAATCATGTGACATTTTTCGTACATTACGCATACGCATTGTGTGAAAACTTATCCCGCTCAGTTGAGCTGTTTTATTTATTTTTTGTTATATTTTTACTTTAAAAATATACTTGGTCCGTATATATGACTTTACGTGCATAAGCACTTAAGACAACTTTTGAGTTATTTGTACTATTCTGATGTCTTTTTTACTTAAACTAATTTTTTGAACGGTTGTTCACTAACGTACTGTCCTCGGTGAGACACTCAGCGTGGTTAAAAATTCGATTGACGGAGAGAACAAATGTATGCAATGACCTAAACATATTTATTCGTTTCATAAAATGAAAATGAATTTCGTTCGTTTTGTATAACAAAAAAGAACTACAGAAGTTGAGGAGAAAAATATTTGTTCTTATTTATTTTATTGGTAAATTTTATAATTTCGTGCCCGGAATTAGACTTTTTACTTGTTTGTAGCTAAAGTTATTTTCCTATATGTATATCAAGTTTCAATGATCATCAACATTGCAACGCAATTCAAATAAGTCAACAAACTTTAACATACGTTTCCATGGCGTTGCCAAAACAGTTATCTAGCAATTTTTGTGTATCTGTGTGTGTATGTAGAGAGATGAAATACATCATTACACCGCATCATTACACCGCATAAACATCTCTTTTAAATACATAAACTTCTTTTTTTACGAAGAGAAGCTTGTCGTGAAAACACGGAGATGTCATTTTTGTAAATGTCGCTATTTATAATATCGTCTAACATATCAACCTCATCTGTTCTCGTGCAAAGTTCATTTTCTATATCATTGAGCATGGAGCCAAAATACCACGATGTTAACGAGAATATGTCTCCCTTGCAAGCGAGCGTTTCTTTTTTTATTCGCTCATCCGACCAATGAATAACAGTTCTATTAAAAACCGGCTCCACATCATAATAATGGCATTTTCGTTCAACATAAAATCGTGTTATCCCACCATGTGTTTCTTTGTTATAATTCTTGTTGCAGTAATATTCGATTGTTAAAAGCCTACCATTGTTGTTGGGATTGTCAATGTGTTTTTTATAACCAAAACTGCCAGTAGGATAGCACGAAAACTGTATGTGAGATTTGTGAGTTATGATAATATTACTCCCACGAAAGGAGCTTTTCTGTAACACTGCCATCATGTTATCAAAGGCTTCGATAACCGTCTTTATGTTCTTATTACCATTTCCTTCGCCTTTCAACCAGCATATTTGATCGCTTCGGTAAATCTTCTTGTTGAATTTACACGAGGAATTAATCGCTTCAAAGCACATCCCCGGGCAGGAATATATATAGGAGGCTTCCTGTTGAACTTTCATTGCTACCTCGTATGGTAAGAAATTGTCAATGACGCACAATCCAACATCATTCAAAGCTGAATGAATTTTCTCCATACTTTGTTTCGGCACGTTATATACTTGAAATGCTTCAACGTGATTTGCTAACACCTTTTATAACTTCTGAACGTGCACAGAAATCTTTTTGGTCCGGCTTACCAATCTAGAAGTATTATAGATTACATGAACAAGTGGAAGTAGTCTAGATAGCTCTCTGCACGTAAGAAAACATGGTTTTTAGCACGTCGCATTTTATACACAACTTATGGCATGTCGCCAATTAGTGTTGTTACCACTGCTTTTAATATTTTAAATATTATGAAGGGTATTATCTCTAATCATTAATCAAAACCGGAACTAAGTTGCATGCTTTTATATTTTTTTAATTAAATAAAAAGGGAAATGTTTTTTTCCTCTTTCGATATGCTGTCAAACGATAAAGGTTTATATTACGAAATTTTTGACTTTTGCCCCTTTTCTTTCAATTTTATAGAGGCTCACAATATTTCGAAGATTTTTCGTGAGAGCTCTAGAGGGTCTCAACCAACGGTCGGCCATATGAGACTTTGGTCAGCTTTGGTCCAAAAAACCGCAACTTTTTATGACAAAGTTTTTTATATATTTAAGTGAAAAATAAAATAAAAAATCGCTAAAAACGGCTAACTATCTTGTTCCAACCAAATTTTTTACTAAATTTTTTTTGCCCTAAAGGACAAAAATTTCTAAAACATGAAGGATGTATGGGAAGAAAGAAAATTTGTAAAATTTTTCTGCAAGTATTTTATAAACTCTATTGGTCGAAAAAAAGTTATGTCAGCGAGTAATATTTTTGCTGACTAAAGAATTTTATCACCCAATTTTTAGCCAACTTTTTTTGTCAATAAGGTATGATTAGATGAACTTTTTATGTGTACATATATGTACATATTTCAAATGATTGTGCAGAATTAACAACTTGTTCTCATGGCAAATCAATCAACAATTTAATGTTTTTTTTAGTAATAATAAAAACAAATTTTTATCAAGGTCTTCTTTATAAAACATAAGTGGATGAAAAATTCGATTAGCGGTGTGATATAATTTTCAAAGCAAGAGCGCATCATTCGAACAATACAAACTCTCTATACAAAACTTTATCCCCCGGGATGATTGCCTGACTTTGTAGAGTCTCCTATGTTTGCTCGTCATTCATAAAAGTTGGTTTACACTGACAAGATAATAATAGCTTCCTTTGAAACTGACGCTCGTTGGCTTAGTGGTTGCCTGCAAAAAAAACGGCACCAAAAATTCAGAGAGTTCGGTAAAGCAAGGGAGGGGAGGGACGGGGTTCAGGTATTGGCGTATGGGGAATTAACCATCAGGAAGTTACCCCTTTATTCTGGCCAAGCATATAAGTTACCTATTAAAAACGTAAATGTGATAACAGAATAACACACGATAGACAAACAGAATGGGTAATAAATTGTCGGTAAATAGAAATCAGTAAAAACGGCGATAAAAAGGCGATTTTTATCGACCAATTTTACCTACATAGTCACCTTTTGCCCAGTAGCTCATTTGGGGGAAAAATTATCTATTAAAAAAATTTAAAAGAAAAATAAAATGAAAATTAGTAACCTGTGTATCCTGATATGTTTTGCGCCTTTTCATTGTTCACGCACTGTAAAAATGGAAAAGCAAAAATAGAAGAAAGAAATTAAAGTTGGTCTGTGAAAAAGTCAGTGAGAAAGTCGGTAAAAAAATATTATTCGTTGAACAAAAATTTGATTACCTTTTATCGATCTTTTTTGTACCAGTTAGGTATATAATATTGACTTTGACAGACCACGGTCATATTTAGCACGCTTTTCTTAGCGCCTAGTTTTTCTAAATGAGAACGGGCCTTCGGATATCTACTTAGAAGGAAGATATCCAGGGGGTAAGAAAAAGAACTTTTAAAAAATAAAACGTCAAATCACGTTTTTCATCCTAAAGTTATGCTGAAAAGCAGCGTTGCATAATAAGAATAATTGCAAGCTATTATGACATAATCCTGTCATCCTGAAGATTGTTGTTGTAAAAAAGACAATGTAACATACTGGCTGCCAAATTTTATAGTTAGTGTTTTTTCTGTTCGCGTAAACAACCTCAAAATACATTTTCTTCCGATTCTTATCCGTTTTTAAAGAACTAATATATTTTCTTAAAAAACCAAATTAAGCGTCACTTAATACACTGACTCGAACATTTTTCGCCAAAATTATTTTGTGGATCTCTAAACTATGCGTCAAATGGGGTTAATCACTTTCTCTATGTTGAACGACTGAATTGGACGCTAATCTAATAAATACCATCCGAGTTTCACAATAGAACCATTTTATAAAGTTTTGGAAAAAACATGCTGTGTTGCATATCAAAGGAAGTATTTTTTCCTGATTTACTATTTTTCCCATTTTTCGTGACCACAAAACCTTTCTGCTTCGCGTCGGAAAAGTGGCCCGGTAAGATAAAATTTAAAAAGAATTAGATCCTTCATTTGCAGGATGAGGCTAAATTTGTTTTTCTAAGTTAGAAAGATTTAATGTCAATATTCCCAATATGACCCTAATTTAGAGCAATGTTGAAGTAAACAGAAAGTTACTTTACATTTGTGTGCGCAATGAAAGGCATATGGAAAAGGGCGTTGGGTCCCCTACTGATTTTGTGCACCCTGACATTGCATTCCATCTGCGTTGTAGCATTCTGTATGGTATTGTCACATACGGGAAAAAAATTTTAATTCTTTTAAATTTATTCTGATTTCTTCTTATTTTATATTTTCTAAATTGATTTGAATTTCTGGCTACTTTTCGAATGTGTATTATTTTTCCTATCGAATTTAATTCTAATTCTACTAGAAACACATATTGTACAACAAAGACACCAAACAACCTTTGCAGAGGTAGTTTTTGTTAGTCCCTACAACATTTGCGCAACAATTGCTGACTTTATTGGAAACCAAATCGAAAAATCATCCTGTAAGATCTAAAAATTGTCTCAAGATCGTAGAATTATCTTAAGATCGTAGTGTAAATTAAATATGAAGTACAACATATCCCTAATGAGCTTCCGTACATTTTCACCTAAAAAATTGCAAAACGACAACACACTAGACCAAATAATAACACAGTCAGTGATAAATCAGATGTAAACAAAACTGGTGTTTTGTTTACATCGAAGTACATCTGGGTCCTGAATTATTTATAACTAGTAGATAAAGCCTGTGGAAAAATCCACTGAGGCATGACAACAATGAAAAGGAAGCGTCATTTTAATTTTGATATCGTTAGCAACCCATTCACCCCCAAAAAAATTAGAACCTTGTTTTTGTGTCGCCTCTATTGTGTAAAGCTTAAACTGCTGATCAACAAAATGTATATGGTCGTGTGGTTTTGATGAGTGGGTAATGAACTATAGGGGTTTAAAAATTTAGCTGACGTCAGCAATGCACGGGACATTGCTGACGTCAACAAAACCCAAATTCAAATTTGTATAACGTCTAAAAATATAAGCATGTGCAAGAAAAAAATGTTAAAAAAATTATGAAATAAAAATGGAAAATATCCAAAAAAATCAAGGGTGTCTAGCAACCATTACGTTAAAAGGGAAATCTGCTGAAACTATATACTTGATTTGCCATTACAGAAGTACACCAGGAAAAAAAAAGGATACTAAACATTACGAAGAATTCAACATTTTTCGTTAAGTCATACAAAATCAGCTGTTCAGTCTATTGCGTACGGAAAACCTTCCAAAGTTATACTCAAAATATAAAAAATTAATAGCTGAAAACACATAAAAGAGATATATAAAACTTGAATCATTTCGGTATAATGTATATCTACTGAAATATTTCAATCCAAAATATCAAAAGAACAGTTAGCCTTACAGACCCAGACTTATAATTAAGAAAATCACGCATAAAATCAGAGAAGATAACAATGCAGTGTTTTCGAATTTAAGAATCGAATATATTTCAAACGGCAATGTAACAGATGTAAACATTGATTTAAGTGTAGGTTTTAGGTTTAGGTTTTTTATAATGACATCAACAATGAATCACACAGTCTGTAGTGTTGAAAACAATAACCACGGAAAAATTACTTTTTACAGTTTATGAAAATTCTTCTTTGAGATATACACGCTGTTTTTATGAGAATAGTGTGTTTTAGTTTCAGCCTCGATGTTCTTAACTTTTTTGACAAATGCTATCCTCATTATTCTCAATATGTTCTTAATATGACTATGGCCTGAAAATATATTAATAAAATAAAGCATGTTATAAGTTACTATAGCTAGCTAATGGCAATTTCTAGTACATGTAACGGCCCATTTGCTTGAACACAAAAAAGTTCAGTTCGTTTGATATACAATAAAAAAGTAAACTTCTAATCAATTTTGTGCGTCATGCATATGTTCATATTTAAAACACTCTATCACGCTTAGACATATTACTAGGATATTCTAAACTTCGGACTCATTTTTCAGAGTGTATTCTTGCAAAAATAAGTGCTTAAAGAAAATACTTTCCTGCTCAAGACACAACAACAAACTTAATGTTTAAGGAAAAGTTTAGCTCAGAAAGAAACGGCTAAAAAATCGTTTTACACCCAAATTCAATTCTCTATCTAATAATTTAGACAACACACCTGCTTTTTCTTTTGCTTTCTCAGTAGTTCGCAAGATAGCTACGCTGAATAGAAGTCCAATCAGTTTTTTACTTCGATTACTAAATTTCGCTTCATTCCAAAGAGAACGAAATGAAGATGTATAGCTATAATTATCTAATGCATTTCCAATCAATTCTTTTTGTGATGTTATATCATCGTACGTTTTTCTTCGTTTTAAAAAATATTTCTGACAACAACATTATTAAAGGGGCTACAAACCGGTTAAAATGCTCACATTCCGTATATCCCGCGCACATATTAAAAATCCGGCAATTGTGTTTTGCGCAAGGAACAGACCAGCGCACTTTGCTCGCTGGTTCAATTTTTTTTTTTTTTTTGTATAGTAGTATATTATTCAGCATATTACAGAGAAATATTTCAACGAGACTCAATCTGGATGAAAACATGACCAAGGCTGGAAAAGATAAAAATTCTAAATATATCTATATGCTCGAGTCTGTAAATTACATACATGCCGGAAAAATAGCCAGTTTGTTTTTCATCGCCATCATCTCGACTTTCGTGTATGTCACTAAAGTCGAAAACCAGCAGCTGTTCCGTGGCCCCTTTAACTTCGATCGACAACAACAGTTTGTTCTTTACATTTTAAATTCAAATTACAGTCATTTTCGAATGCGACACAACCTCGTACCCAGAACACAAAAATGTAAAATATAGTAAAACATAAAAGCTTTAAGCTAACCTCATGATGAGTAAACAATGGCATGCTCTGTTTGAAGTAACTTTTTTTAGGATTAACTTGAAAAACAGACAACCTTCTTTGCTTCGGTTTTCTTTTTCAGTTAATAAACAACTTGTTTCCATAAGATACGGCGCACATGGTGAACCAGGGGTAAAATTAAATTATTTTTCAACCGTAACGACCGAGAACGGCGCTGTAGCATAAATGACAGATAGACCCCCTGTTTTCTCATTTGGCGGCTTACTTATTTTTTAGTTAATTTTAGCGCGCGACCACGTCATAAGAAAGGGACCCGTAAGTTGCCTGTCGTGAACTCACAATTTTACTCACGCAAGGGAATTAATATATAAAATTAATTACCTGTGACTTTTGTGTAATAAAGTCCTCATTACACAAAGGTTTTTATGAGAACAATAAAATAAATTAACCGTGACTTTTTAAAACAAAAATTTAAATCAATTTGAAAGAGCACACAAAAGACAGAATAAAAATTTAACAAAACCGCGGCGGTTTCTTTAGAAAAACAGCACATCAACTTTCCCTGTCACAGACACACGGAACTGGCGTATTATTATATAGATTAAGTATCGGTCTGGTCTTTAAAGTCAACACTGTCATTATGAATTTTTATTCAGCAGCCGTGCCGCAGCACTGTTTGCTTCTCCTTTAACTTTTGAACGAAGCTTTGTCGCTAAAACTGTTCGGGATTAATAAATTGTAATATCCTTTTTTATTAATAAAATAAGTGGAATGGCTAGTTAAACATCAAATGGAACACTTGAAGGCTGCTCAATACTCTTAACGTCTAAAGCTAGAATAGTGTAGACTGATCTAAAAAAGGAAAAAATAATAGTAAGAAAATTTTTGTGTGCTAAACGTACCCAGTGGGTATCAATTTTAGGTAGATAATGTGAGAAAATAATGCCACCAATGCTAAAGTGGAACAAAATTTTATGGTACTAAACTATAATTAGGTAAACCATTAACTGATAGTTATCACCTAACAATAGTGGTCCTATTGTACTGCTGTTTGTATTGTAGGCGTCTATGTGTTTTACTACCAGATTTGAGGGAAAATTCCTTTCGGATTACTTGACTAAAGAATTTCTAAACTGGTCCGCATTCGCGTACATTTGTCAACATTACTCAACTTTAATCAGCATTTGTCTATAATTACTGTTCTCGTCTACATTCAGTTACACTCCTCTACATTCGTCTACACCTGTCTGCTTTCATCTACATTCGTCTGCATTTGCCTACATTTGCCTACACTCATCTGAATTTGTCTACATTTTTCTAAACTCGTCTGCATTTGTCTATATTTGCCTACACTCGCCTGAATTCGTCTAAATTTGTCTACACTTGTCTGCATTCGTCTACATTTGTCTACACTCGTCTGCATTTGTCTACATTTATCTACACTAGTCTGCATTCGTCTACATTTATCTACACTCGTCTCCATTCGTCTCCATTTGTCTACACTTTTCTGCATTCGTCTATATTTATCTACACTCGTCTGCATTCGTCTACATTTATCCCCATTCGTCTCCATTCGTCTCCATTTGTCTACACTCTTCTGCATTCGTCTATATTTATCTACGCTCGTCTGCATTTGTCTACACTCGTCTACATTCATCTAATGACTTGTTTTTAATTCAAGAATAGATCATTTTATTGGTTGTTATTGAGGATTTTTAGTTCATTCAACAATTTCACTCTGTTAAAGAAAGCTATTTTGGAAAAAATAAAGCAATTGCGGAACCAAAACACTCATCCACAAAATCTCTGGTAAAACGTTTTCTCGGCTACTCGCAAAAGATATTACAAGTTGTTTTTGCGATGTCACGTTTTTTCAAATGCGTTCTTTTAATTTAAAATTTCATATAAAATTAAAATTAAGTGTTAACAATGTCGGTTATATGACATTTCAGTGCTACGGTCATTTCAGACTCTCCCTGTAATTTTCATCCTTATTTTAAAAAGAAAAAAGTCAATTACATTCATGGACACATCCAAAAAAACTTGCAAAAGGTACCCCGAAAAAACAAAACATGGGATTCGGGAGTATTATTTACTCACCCGAAAATTTTGTAGCTACAACTAGAGAGGTTGAAATAAATGGTGTAAAACAACTTCGACATTCTAATGATTCCTCGAAATGCCAACCAATGGATGTATCTATCAACAAGCCGTTCAAGACAATTTTACGCAAATATCGGGTTAGTTACATTTCTAAAGTAATTGGAAAGCGTCAGCGCCTATGGCTGGTGACAAGGAGTTCAAGCTACCGCTACCAAGTTGGAAAAACATGAATCGGGTCGAGAAATCATACACTTTGGCAGATAAGGGTATGGTGTGACGATCTTTGATGTTTCTTATACATTAAGAAAAACTTAGAAGCGGGTATTTCTACAAATTGTGCACGCCCAGAAAATCAATGACGAACATGATTGTGATGATGCTGAAATTTAAAGATTTAAAGATTTATGAAATGTCGAGTAATTTTAGAAACAAGTTTACATCTATACACTCGCATAGCGAGTCATCTACACTCGCATAGTGAATTGTCTATGTTTTAAAAAAGGTTTATCTGGTTACACAATTAAGGGTTTTATTTTTTGACTTTCTTACAATGCGTTATAGGTGTGGTTTTGCATCATCGTGGATCAAAAATTCGTATAGTCTCCCTCTTAATGGTTTTAATTTGGTTGCTTGGATATTACTAAGCCACTGTTTCCTGTACATAAAAAAGAGCTGCCATGTTGCATCTCGTATATTGCATGAATGCTTTTAACACCAACCACTTAAGAAATGTTTATCAATATTTAATTTTGATTACTAACCGTAACTGTAATCTAGCTACGCTACATGGCACCGGCGAAGTGGAAGGACTTCTAAATTAAGATAATATTGGATAGCTCAACTTCAAGTATTCCTTAGGAGTAACATATAATTAAGTCGTGTGTTAGCCAATTAATTTTATTTCTTACTAAACTTCGTGAACAATTATGGGAAACGTTAATAGCAATATTTAATAGGCTTAAAGTCTAAAAGTAATACCATGGAATACCATGGCAACAATGAAACAATGAAGCGCTGTTTGCGTCAGATGTCGTTTTCAAGAAGGTCACTAAGACATTTTATATACCTTCAGGCAATTAATTTTTGCGAGAGCTAATTTTCGCGAGAAATATTTTAGTACTAAGATTTAATTTTCGCGGGAACTAATTTTAGCGAATTTTTGCACGTTCTAATATTTTGCGACATTTAAAATTCGTGAGTTTCGCGTAAAACGGCTATAGGCTTTCTTAATCGAGTTCGTCAGATAGAACCAAATTTTTTATTTAGTTATTTATTTTGTTGGGGGGGAGAGCTGTACAGCTGTAAAAAAGGCACAACAATAACTTCTTCTTTTTTTTAAATTAAAAGGTTTTTTGATATGGTATCAATTTTTTAAATTTTTCCCTTTCTTAAACGACCATTTAAAGAGGAGGAGATATTTTATATAAAAATTATACAAACTATGATATTGAAGCTGTTTTACAAGCAATGTAGATGAATATAATTTGCTTTTATGTCTATGTAATTATTAGAAAAAAGTAGGCTGAAATATTAGCCACATGCACGCAAATTCAGTCATGTTTACATAATTTTAACTTAAGAAATAAAGTCACAATCTTCATATCCTTGTTTCTTCTTATTTATTTTTTAATTGCATTTCAGTTCTTGTTGCACGACAAAAAGCAAAAGCAAGAATTAACCAAAAAAATCTCAATGGTCCAGTCACTCAAAATGGTTGGTTATATGATTATAATTATATATATATTATCTAACTTTATTATAATTATAATGTTAGCCACTGAGCCAAAATTGAGCTGCAAATGTGTTTTTATTCATAAGATATACCTTAAGTTTGTTTTGTAGTATCATACCTGATATTGTAAATGTATTGTTCAGTCACCTACCTTGATCTATTTCTGTCATCAAGCTTTGCGCGAACAAAAATTTTCCCAAGAAAATTATAACCGTCTGATCATCCTTGCACGCACGCATAACAAAGAAATGGACAATCCACTCATTCTATTTGTCCACAAAATTGTCGAACGAAGTTGTTTACATTTTTCTCCATTTTTATTCGTCAGTTTTACAAGACGGTACACAGTATCTCGATAAGACAGCTCGTTGGTTAAGGATTCTGAAAGACG
This sequence comes from Hydractinia symbiolongicarpus, assembly GCF_029227915.1. Lineage (NCBI taxonomy): Eukaryota > Metazoa > Cnidaria > Hydrozoa > Anthoathecata > Hydractiniidae > Hydractinia > Hydractinia symbiolongicarpus. Next base: position 13,779,511 of record NC_079880.1, read on the forward strand.
CATGTGATTGGTTAGCTCATTTTCCGAGACTGTACTGTGGTGCCATGTTTTTTATTTCTTTATTGTAAACTCTTGATCTGTTCCAAACTTATAGACCTTTTGTTCAGTTAGTTTAGTCACAACGTAATGTGCTTGTCATGTTTTTCATCGAACTTTCTCTAAGCATAATCCAGCTTCAGTCAACATGTTTTAATATGTTTTATTTTTTCCTGTTTAGCATAAACTACTGCCAGTTCTGAGACCACCTATACGACATTTATTCCACTTGTATATAAGGGAGAACCTTATCATTACTTGCTTTCATATTGAGAAGTTGACCAGTCTAACATAAAATTATTAGGGTTTCTTTCTCGAGAAATTTAGCAATTTAAAATATTCTTGGACTATTTCGTGAATGTTGAGTTTTCACTGAATATTGCGATATTTTAGGAGCTACAAGATTATCTCGATTATTTTCCAACGTATAAATCATTAATGAGCAAAAATGTGGGGCTCAGACCCAAGACCCCTTGATGTGATAGAGCTCGTATTTGCGAGTGCTCTGTTTCCCTCTGACTGTATTCTAAAGATTCTAAAATTTCTTCTAGCTAAACTTTTACGTTTTTAACTTCATTTTTAACGGAGACTGTCTGAAATACGAAAAATAAAACAGATAAACAGTATATAAAAAGTGAAAAGTGAGTCGACCCTGCCTAAAAGATATTTTAAAGAAGTATTCTTTGAAGAAGTCAAGTACATTTTTTTTTATAACAACAGTTTTATGAGAAACAAACACTTTAATTTTGCTAAAAATTAAGAAGAAAATAAAAACGTTCAAATCATTATCTCCATAACTCAAAAAAAGAAAATCTAAATTTCGCCATAAAACAAATCCAGGATGCCATTTTTCTTGCAAGTCTCTCTCAGGCCACTAATAATTATTTTTGCTTGAGATCCATTCTTTTAATATTGATTTGTTAGTTCGCGAATTGACTTATATTAGACAGTATCTGCAAAACACCAACTTTTTCACTTAACAAAATAAGGCTGAATTGTGAAGTTTTCTTTTTAGAGACAAAATAAAAACAAATTAGGCTGAAAAAGGATAAAAAAGAAACAACTGCTACTAAGAAGAAATTCAACTAGTTCTTATAGAAAAGCAATTAAGAAAGAAAATTAATTTTTTTAAAAGCTACATTCACCTTACAATCTCAAATATTAGTTAAAAATATCTCAAAAAGTCTAGTCAATTAGAGGTCAAATTTTATAGTTCTTTTAAAGAAAATATTAAATGCTTAAGTTATAAGTGAAACAAAAATAAATTAGTATTTAAACTTCTTTTATCTTGTTTTTAAGAAACCATCACATTAAGGTTGCCATGCCTTTACAAAACTCCTTCATTTTCTTTAAATTTGAAAAGTCACCTCAAATCTCCTCTAAAATTAGATTTTTTAACAACTTTTTCCTTAAATCTTCCTAATTTCAACTACCAGAACTATATGGCAAAACATAGGTACAGCGAAAATGTATTCTTTACCCATTATATTACCTTGAAAGATTCTCTTTTAAATTATCTTAATCTACATAATCTCCATAAGATTTTTTAAAAGAATCAAAACCAAAAAAGGCTGTAAATTCCCATCAAGCCTCCTCAAACCTTAAATTTAACTCTGTAAGAAGTGTCAATACCTTTTCCAAAATTCAAATCGACTTAGAAACGTTCTTCTTAGAAACGCTGATGACGAAGGGTTCAAAACGCCTGAATCGAATAATATGATAACAGTCACGTCTAACCCAGGATATAAACACACATTTTCATGACAATTACGAAGAATAAAAAGAGAATGTGAAAAGATGAAAAAATTTATTAATTTTTTTTCAATAAGGCTGAGAAAGTTCAAATGATGAAGATTCTTGACAAATTTAATTGGAAAAGGTTGCGAAAAAAGTCTAGTCAACTTCAGGTCCAATCTTCTAGTTCTTTTGTAGCAAACACAAGAAAAACAATACTAAATGCTTATTTTATATAGGAAACACAAATAAATGAAAATTTAAGCTTTTTTTTCTTGTTCTTAAAAAGCCATCAAATGCAAGGTTGCCGTACTTCCTTGAAAATTCTTCATTCTTCTTAACTTTAAAAAGCTGCTTAACACTCCTCAAACCTCCTCTTAAATTTGACTTTTCGCTCAAATCTTCTTAATCTTAGTTTTAAAGGTAAAACACATGCTACATAGGTACAGCGAAAATGTATTCATTACTCATGACATTACCTTGAATTATTCTGTTATAATATTATTAATCTCTGTGAAAAATTATGAAAATATCCTCAAATCTGCATATTGAGTGTCCTCAAACCTTAAATTTGACTCTCTAAGAAATGTCTATACCTTTCTCATAGTTCAAAGCATTGTTATAACGTTCTTCCTAATTCATTCATATCATAAGCATATGTTTCTTTATAAGAAGAAAGGCTGTTGACACACTAGACACACTTAAATTCTCATGACAATTACGAAGAATAAAAAAAGAAAGCGAATGTAAACAAGATGAAAGAGTGAGTTGAACCTGCCTAAATAATTTTTTAAAGTAATATTTTTTGAAGGAGTCTAGTACATGTTTTTATAAGAGCAGTTTTTTTACAATACAACACTTAAATTTTGCTAAAAATTAAGAACCAAAATTGAAACAGGCTCAAATCATTATGTCTATAACTTAAAAAAAAATCCAAAGTTATCCATAGAACAAATCTACAATGTTATTTACCTTGCAATTCTCTCTCAGGTCAATAATAATGATTTTTGCTTGTGATCTGATTATTTTAATGCTGATTCGATTATTTGCGAATTGACTTATATCAGACTGCGTCTGCAAAACACCGACTTTTGCACTTAAAAAAATGAAGCTGAATTGTGAAGTTTTCTTTTTAAGGACAAAATAAAAACAAACAAGAAGCCCTGGGGGCTCTAAGAATTTCCGCTCGCTACCAAAATATTTGATGACAACCTTCTAATTCGTTGTGTTATTGTGCTAAACATTCGAAGAGGTTTGGTGCATGAACCTCTGAACATAAAGCACACAAGTGACATTATATCTTACAACAAACGCAAACAAAACGAAACGTGTCATAATAAACTCAAATTTTAAAATAAATTGCTAACAAAAAATACAGCCTAACATTCATGGTAAGTCTTGCGATTGAAACGTTTATGGTCTTAAACGACATTTAGTTGACAAAAAATCTTGCTGTGACCATCATTTTCAGCATACTTTTTTTATTAACTGTGCCAATTTTTGTCGAAAATAAAATGGTTTTAATTTTTGGATCAATTTTGGCCTAAAATGGCATTTAGGTGACAAAAATCAAAATTTCGATGTCACCATTATGTTCACCATACTTTTTTTGGTAACTTTGCCAATTTTTGTTGAAAATGAAGTAGTTTTAATTTTTGGACCAATTTTGTCCTAAAATGACATTTAAGGTGGCAAAAAATCAAAATTATTATGTCACCATTATGTTCAGCATACTTTTTTTGTTAACTGTGCCAAATTTTGTTGAAAACAAATACTAATTTTGTCCTGAAACATCATTTAGATGAGTTACCAGTAGTTGGGGAGCTAGTTGGGAAGTTTACATCTGTGACGGAGGAACGTGTAATCCCAGGGTCGATTTTTTCTCAAAAAATGCTCCAAAAGAAAAAAACGACGGTTTTAAAGAATTTCCTACGCCTTCGGGCGCGGAAATTCAATTAGGCTGAAAAAAGATGAAAGTCAGAACTACCCTACTAAGAAAAAATTTAACTAGTTCTTATAGAAAAGCACTTAAGAAAGAAAAGTAAATTTTTTTAAAAGCTACATTCACCTTACAATCTTAAATATTAAATACTCGTTTTTTGAGGAAGTCAAGTACATTTTTTTATAAGACCTTTTTTACTACAACACAACACTTAAATTTTGTTGGAAATTAAAAACAAAAAAAAAAAAAGCAGCCTAAGGCTTAAATCATTATCTCCATAACTAAAAAGGAAAATCCATATTTTGTTATGAAACAAATCCAGGATGCCATTTTTCTTGCAATTTTTTCTAAGGTCGCTATAATTATTTTTGCTTGTAATCCATTCTTTTAATGTTGTTTTGATTGTTAGCTTTTTTTACTTATATTAAACTGCACCAACAAAACACTTTTTCACTTAAATTTTAAAGCACTTCGAGCACAAAATGAAGCCTAATTCTGTAGTTGTTTTTTCGCTAGGAACAAAATAAAAGCAAATTAGGCTGAAAAAAAGATAAAGAAAGAACAATCCTGCTAAGAAAAACTTTATTGGTTCTTATAGAAAAGCACTTGGAAAAGTAAAGTAAACGTTTTCAAAAGTTTTATCCTATAATGCAAAAGGAATTTTAGTGTATTCCCCCTATTATATACTACAATCTCAAACATTCATTAAATTTTCTGAAAAGGCTGAGAAAGTTCCAATGATGAAGAAATCAAATTTTATGGTTCTTTTGTAGCAAACGTAAGAAAAGAAAATATTAAATGCTTAATTTATAACTTAAAAAGACATCACATGAAGGTTGCCATGCTTCTTTAAACATCATTTATTCCCCTTAACTTTGACTCCTCAAATCTCCTCTAAAATTAGAATTTTCAACAACTTTTTCCTCCAATTTTCTCAATTTTAATTTTACAAAACTATATGGCAAAACACATACTACATAGGTACAGCGAAAATGTATTCATTACTCATGAGATTATCTTGAAATATTCTGTTAAAATATTATCAATCTCTGTGAAAAAATATGAAAATATGCTCAAATCTCCATATTTTTTTTTAAAAAAATATCTTTTTCTCCTCAACAGCTAAAAATTCTTATTGCGTGTCCTCAAACCTTAAATTTGACTCTATAAGAAATGTCTATACTTGTGTCATAATTCAAAGCGATGTTGGAACGTTCTTTCTAATTCATTCATATCATAAGCATATGTTTCTTTATAAGGATGAAAAAGGCTGGAGGATTTGAAGTGCCTGAATCGATAATTATGGTTACAGTCATGTCTTACTAAAATCTAAATAAACTTACATTTTCAAGATAATTTCATGACATTATTTTGTTTCTTCATTTTACTATCCAGCTCTTATTTTTTATTATGATCGATCATCATGACCAATTGTTACAGGACATTATATTTATATATAATCTAAGAACTTTGTAAAAAGGAAAAATTGAACACAAAATTTTTGAATTACGTGCTGAAGTCCTGGAAATTGTTTTTTTAGGTCCTTGTACGAAATATCATTTTAACGTAAGCATGATCTCTTGCAGCAAAGAATTTGCCAGAACCACTTAATTACATATCATAATTTTCAAGCTTGTAAATAATTTTCCGCTTTCATTGTTTAACATCGAGGGTGGTTGATGTACAAGGAAATTCCTGTTTTGAAAGAAATCAGACAAGGAACTTTAAATTTTACATTCCGTAAAATGTTTAATTAATTACTTTGACAGATACTTTATAGTTTATTTCCTTTGATTGATTAAGGCTTGATAAAGTTTACATAGGAAGTTCGAGATATTCCTTAAAAGAGAACTAACGCAAAGAACCTCATATATGTTTTTATGTATTAAAAACATTCTTACATATCACGAAAACAACATGGCATAATAATGTTTTTTATGTCCAAATTTTGTCCTTAAAAAAACACAATTAGATTAACGGTTGCCGTCATTATCGAGCAAAAGCCAACTTAGTTCGTACATATTTTGTTGATTTGTGATGTCTGACGGCGTACATAGCTCAGCAGCACTTGTGAGGGAGCACTCACTTGTTATCTTCTAAGAGAGATTATAATTTATCGCGAGGTTCCAGCGATGAAGGAGACAAGTTATGTTCCAGTAGAAGAACATCATCGTAGAAAAAATAGTTGTCAACAATCTAAACCCATGCGAAAGAAGGTAAACAAAGAAAAACTTTGAGACTGTTTTTGTTTTGTTTTGCTATCCCAAAATCACCTTCAGTAGACTTCATTGTGCAAATTCGTTTGAAGATTTATTTTCAAGTCTAGCAAATTAAATAAACCACCTGTTGTTTTTGAAGACGGTTGATACAGAAATAACACAAGAAGAATTTCTAAAACTCTAAAACTATATTTTTAAGAATGAATCATTTTTTTCTTCTGATAAAGATATTTATTTCAAAACATGATGAATAAAATTACTCTTAGATAATCACATGAGACGCAGTTTAGCATTCCCTCGCATTGTCCATTCAGAATGCGTTTGTTTACATCCCTGCGTACTTACAAGTTAGTATTTTACCAAACAGAAAGTCTTAATCGACACTGTCATGGCGGGAAACGTAGGACTACTTTCACCTTAAATATCCCGAGAACAAGCTCACAAATGTAACAAAAGTAACACAGTTTTTATTCACATTATAATAAGCATTTCAAGCACAACGTGTTATCAATTGTTAGTTCTCTTTTAAGCATAACTTACAACCGGCTTCCACTGCTGCTGTATGTTGGTGTAACAACGATATAGAGAATTTGTTGCATCAATATTTTAGCTATGGCAACCACGTGTCTAGGAATTGTTATATTTTTAAGTCCTGCTTGAATAAATAAATCCTAACCCTGGACTCTAAGTTGGTCAACTAAGTATAAATAGCATTGACATTATTAGGAACTTGAGACCATATCTGTCTTTTAATGTAATTAGAGCTCCTTAATGTTCCACAATAATTACTACTAATACAAAAAGTTAATATTGAAATAACCGATCTTTTCCTCCATTAGCGCCTTCCTCGGATAACGCTTTCCTTGAGATATCGCCCCACGAAATAAATTGAGATTCAAAGTAATAAAATCAAATCTTTTTCACAATATTTATTTACTGAAACTTATTCCTTAGTCCCTTTGTCAACATCTTTCTGTAGTTCGGAATTTTTTTATAGCATGGAACGGAATCGTTGGTTGTTATCCATTTTTGCATTTTGCTCAAAGTTTCTAGAAAGTAAACGGCGGCTCTAGTGTTAACATACTTTGAATGATAAAACAGCGCCCAGCACACACTAATTTTTCCTCTTTTTCTCCATGGAAAATCCAATCAAAGATTTCTTTCCGAATTAAGAAAAACGTTTTGCAAAGAATAATCAAACTATTACGTCTGTTGACTTAGTTTAAACCTTTACTTCCAAAAAATATATTTATCGACACCTAACTTAACCAACCAATTACAACGACAATTCAGCACGCATACACGAGCAATAAAATGACATAAATATGGACAACGCAATGTATATTTCTTGTTCGTCATCTTCAATTAGTCAGACATCATATCATTCAGTCTTCAGTACACTTAGCATTTTTTTTTGTTTTTTTTTGTGAACTTTCACAGAGGCGTAGCCAAGTCTGTGTAGTTTAAGAGACAAGATTAAATATTTATGAAACATTTTTCTTATGAAGCAACCAAAGAGGCCTAACCATGGTTGAAACTTAACAAGGACGAAATTTTGAAATTTCTACCCTCTTGATTGGCTTAAAATGCTTAAAATAAACTAGTTTTTACTAGTACTGCTTCAGTGTATACTGAGATGAAGTGTCAAAGTATCTTGCTTTTTGTGCAGTTATGATCGCAAAACATTGGAAATGGTGGCTGTGTTCTTCGAAAGTTCTGCTCAAAATATATCTTTATGATGCTTCTATTTATCACTCAGCAAGAAAATATCCAAATCAATTGATAATATTTTGATGTTAATTGAAATGAAAGAAGCAAGCTAGAGAGATGCTGGCAAATAAATTAGTAAAAAGTGAGATTAAGTCCTATTTCCATAAGTCCTTTTTGGCAGCTCTCAGCGTTTAGTATATGGGCTTGTATTTGGGCAGCACTGTAAGTTGAGACGAGTCCAACATCCGAACATGCTGCAAAGGTTAATCATATTGGACGCCGACCTTCAAACGCTGAAAAGCTGCAAATATGTGATAAAAACCGGTCGTTATGTAAATATGTAGTAGTCGTAGCAAAAAGTCTTAGTGTTGCACACATGAATTACACACAAGAAATTCTAGATTAATAGAAACCGACTACAATATCCACTTTGTTTACCTTCTTTGCAGGTCAGTGCTAGAAAAGACGTTTTAACCTTTGAAATATAGGTTTGTCGTTTTATTGTGTAGACAAGGGAAGAGAGTGCTGGCGACAAGATGTAAATTTTATAAATAGATGAAGATGAGTATTGTTTAATACCACAATCAAATCTCCAATTCTGCATGAAATCGTTTCATTAAATTCAGTAAGAAACAATCGAAAATTTTGGGACACAAGATTCGTCCAAAAATTATGCAGTACTTGTTTATTTAATTAGAAAGTAATTCACGTGCACTTTGTCGTCATCTCTTATGATATCGTCACCATTATCGATTTTCTTTGTTGTAATTATGAGATGTGTTATGAGTTATGTTATGTTGCAGTTATGAGATGTGCTTTTGATAATGTTTCCGTTAGCGAAGACATCGATGCTTAAAATGATTTCAATCACGAAGCCCCAATTAGCCTTTTTGTAACTTTTTACACTTCAGAAAACCAATGGTATTTACCACACGCTACTAGCCTTTATTATCTTTGGCTCACAGACGGGACGTTGGCTTTTATAATATAGATTTAAGAGGAGTAACAAGAAAACAAAAATATTAAGGTATATTATTAGCTGTACACATATTCTTATGCGAATCATACTTTTTTGTTAAAGCCTTGATTCTTATAAAATCGACATTTCGGGTCTTAAGGATGATATGCGAATAAGGATGAGGGAAAAAATGACTCAGCTGTTTTGCTGGGGAATGTCCACAACTTTCTTGATTAAACAATGCACGTTGCTCACAACAACAAAAATTCCCACCAAATAAAAATGGCAGACACGGGCGAGTGAACCACAAGGCAAGCTAGGTCAATTTATTATGAATGAAAACCCTGTCTATATAACCTCTTAAGTAACTCCTAAGTAAACTACATTTATATTCAGTATAGCCCTCTGTATCAAAAGATGCTAAATAGCTATCCTACAGAATATTGGAAAATTTTGGAACTGGAAATTTATTAATTTGGTGTCTGATGATTAAGCCTTACCAATATTCTTAAATGAAAAAACATAAAGACTTAAAGATCTTATTCTGCGCATTGTGTTCAGATCCAAAATCACTTTTTTATGCCAAGGATGGATAAAATAGCGATGCACTACTATGAACTATATTGCTTTGAAATTAACACTAAAAAAAATTGTGCGCAATTAGTTTCGCACACAAACAAATAAATAAAACAAACGAATAAAACAAAACAAAACAAAACAAACAAGCGAATACAACAAACAAAAGAACAAGCATAAACTTTTCTGGTATACGAAACAAAAGGTTAAAACAGAAGGCACTTGATTCGAAGAGTTATGGCAAAAATGCCGATCAGAAGGAACATGCAGGTGTTTGGTGTTTTCCCAAAAGGCCTCAATTGACGAAACTGTTATGTCTCACAAAAACACCCCCTCTCCCCTCCCCTGCTTCCCGTCTTCCAATAAATTTCTGGTCCTTTATCTTGTATTAGCAACCCTCCTTCTCTTTTTCATTGTCTTTCTTTGAAGAAACAATATTTTCTTTACAAAACGGGACTAATTTGGGTAAGTTTCCGAAACCTGGGTCCCCGAATCCGTTTCGGAATGAACACACAAAACCTTTCCCCAATATCTCTGCAACCGTTTGTCAAGGATACATGATCCTATACATTTTCTTGATCAGCGTTTCAACCTCTACAAATTACAGGCAACGAATAAACTAAATTTCGCAAAAATTTTATGTATCTGCACTGCTGATGTCAGCAAAAAATCTAAAACAACATATTTTTTATTGTCCCTCTGCTAAATGGATTTCTCTATGGGCCTTATCGACTAGTTATTATATAGACTAGTCGAAAAAGTCAGTGGAAGTCATTTGAATTTTAATGACGTCAGCAACCCTTCCAAAGAAAAAAAAATTTGGAACCTTGTTTACACATTGCCTCTATTGTGTAGAGTTAAACGGTTAATGAGATATAGCAACCTCGTCCCCAGGGCATCTTGTATTATTTTTGACCCCGGGACGGCGATACGAACATGGCTCTGGAGGAGGCCTCATCACACGACCCTCCAATAAACAGTTTTTCTGTGTGCAATATTTAATTAGATTTGTCTCAATTAACCAAAGTTTTGTATATAACCTTGCAGAGTTAGGCGAGCTCGGCGTTTTACGTCACAAATAAGTGCGGCGAGTTGGTATTGATTCCTCTCATGTGCAACACACAAACTGCTCGCATATTGCCCTTGATTGTTTTCTGAATGTATAAATATACAATAATGTTATTTAGGCTGCTGTTTACTTGAAGAAATTCAAGCAATTTAGTTATGCGTATTATGTTGAATTGGTTGGCTAGCAAACACTGGGTTTCAAAACTTGTAGCTAGGGGAAACTTGGAAATTAGTAAATGATTTGTCCACCCGACCATATAGCATTTCGTTGGTTCTCTAAGGTGCACATATGGCTACTCAATTTTCAAATGGTCGTGTCATTCTAAGTGCCTGACTGAAAGTAGCTAGGTAGAAATTTAACTTCATATTAACATTTACATATTTAATTCATTTTGGCTGAACTTTAGAATTCTCATTTACTGTAAGTTCATACCTGTGTCTCCAATATTTTGCTGTACGAATCCCAAAGTTGCTTTTTTATTATTTTTATGCACAAATTTTAATTAAACAATAGGTAACTGAAACTGAATTCGTATATGGTGAACTCAATGCTTGCAGTTATATTGGGCGAAAAAGGCTCTTTTTTGCTTTTACATTTTGTGGCCTTAACATTTCCAAAAAGCCATCCATTACTGATAACTTCTGCTTTTTCTTTTCCCAATGACATGTTTTTGAAACGCCTTACAGCTATTTTATTTGTGATCTGTTTTGTCGATTCAATGCCTTAATAGTTTAGAAAGAATTGGTATACGACTTTACCAAAAGCAAAGTTTTGCTACCTTAAAAGAAAAAAACGTTTGGAAAATAATGTTGGACCAAAATTAGTTCCATAAAGTCGCATTTTTAGAGCTCATCAATATTCTGCTGATATTTAAAAAACGACTTTTAATTGATATATACATCTATTTATTGTTTTCATTCTGCTTCGAAAATATTTAATATGCCAAACTAGCTATCCGTGAAGATTAATTCAGTATTCTCATAGGAGCATCCAATCACAAAAATATATCAGCAAAAATATATTCTTTGCAACTAAATTTTTCGTTTACTGGCATAATTTTAGGTTGAATCTTATCTGACCTATTTCTGAGGTTAGAACAGTCAAAAACGGCTTATCGGCTAAATTCTAAAACTCAGAAAGTATGATGATGATAGAACTATCATTCGCTCAATTTCATCAAACGAAACTAAAACCATATCATACCAAATCTCAAGTCAATATTTTAATTTTTACTGCAGTTATGGGACGCTATTAAGCAGATTCAGCAAGGTAAAATCGGATATCCGTAATTACTCAGTCGAGCTTCTGATATTTGACGACGCGCAGCGGAGTCGAATATAAACAAAGCGAGAATTAATAATTACGATATCCGATTTTATCGCGCTGAATATCTGTTTTATCATGCACCATTGGAAAGAAATCATTATCTGAAGCGGCGAGCCTGTTCATATTTTATTCTATTTTGTTTTGTTTTTGTCTTTTTCGTTGTTCTTATTTCTTGATGTATGTTTCAAAACGTTCGCGCTTCAGTTATTTTTCAGCTCTCTATCTGATTGCTTATCCTTTGTGTACTACTATCGAGAACAATAAAAGATAGAGTGCGATATAATACGTCCTTTGTTTGATAACTTTTTTCATTTTTAATTAATTTTAACTCTCCATCTGACTGACTACGTGCAATTTTTTAAAGAAACTGTATATATAAAAGAAATAAGTGCCGGAGAGACTATCGAATATCTCGAGCAGATATTCGATATCGGATATCTGCTATTATTATATACCCGTAAGCAAAAACAGCCATTGAATAAATAATCGTATTCCACCCGTATTATTCAATGTTTGTGACGTAACAATGGTTTTGACAAAACATTCGTAAACGCATGTTTTGATTTTATCCTTTCCGCCTCATTAATTTAACAATAGTTTTGACAAAACATTCGTAAACGCATGTTTTGATTTTATCCTTTCCGCCTCATTAATTTTTATCGTAATTAACTGTGATTGGTTGTTTCTTAGTGGTCCGTTTTCTGATTGGTCGATTTCCAAACACGTGAAATGGCGGGAACTTTTTTGTCGAGAAAATTCTTTTTACAAAAACATCAAAACAAAGAAATCTCTTTTGGGTATATAATAAAACATATATACAATAGGTAAACATAGGTTATTGGATTTATTAACACTCGGTGATATTATATTCAACTCCGCTGCGCGTCGTTGAATATAAATCACCTCGGGTTAATAAATCTCAATAACCTATGTTTACCTATTGTATATCTACTTAAGATATTCGACTCGGCTAAAGACTGCACGAATATCCAATATTCTGTCAGCCGCTCCCACCTAAAGTGCATGATAAATACTGTATACTCGGTTTAGACTTTTTTTTGTTAATTTTTTATGTTCACTGCTTTGTAATTAGTATTAAAACTCTTGAGATAATATATCACAGTGATGAGCTGTTCAATATCTACCACTATCATCAGTACATCCTGGATTTAACCATATGCGAGATTGAGTGCTCAATCAAAGTGTGACTTAAAATTTAATTGAGTTTGATTTTCTAAAATTTTTTCGTAGCGTGTTAAAAAAGACCTAGCAAGAATAAGTTTAAGAAAATCTTCTTACCTTTTCTCTTTCTCACAATGGTTGTGTAATTTTTTTATGCTTCGTGTAAAATTGTCTTTAACGGATTGGTCTAAAAGTACTCCATAACAAGTTTCAAGTCAATAACTTTATTTTTTTACCGAAGTTATTGCACTTTGAATTTTTTCGAAGTAGGCCGGGTAAATGTGCACTCAATGATAAAATGGTTCCGAAGGCTTTTTATATTTTTTATGGTAACCAAAGCATACAAAGTAATAAAACATGCCCACTAATAACAACCTGATATAATTTAAACGTAATGATACATATATTTTGTAAAAAATCAATTTTGATATTTTGTGCAAAATTATTTTATGTATAAAGGACATGGGCGGCGCTAGGTCTCCCAGCTAGTAATTTTATGTAACGTCTCTGCATAAAGCTGTGCAAATCAAACCTGGCCACTTGAAAACATGTTAAGTTTCTTTCTTTTGTTCTTATCTTGATAGTTTGCTAGGTATAATGTGCTAGCTAGCTAGCTAGCTAACTAGCTTTATTAAACATTCCCAGCTATTGAATTATTTCCATGTAAGCAGTATTACTTTATGATGTCTTATTTTATACTCTCATTGCTTAGTAACGCTTTATATTAAATTTTTTACTTTAAAAAAAACATGATACTGATACAGCTCCTCCGCTATTTTAATACGAACACCTTCCTCCTTTGCTATGTGGTGACAAATCCGAGCCAATCAAGTTCTTTATCGGACCAGCCTCCTCTAGGGCAACGTTCGTATCATCGGCCCGGGGTCAGAAAAGATACAAGATGCCCTGGGGACGAGATTGGAGATATAGGGGATTAAAAATTTTGCTGACGTTAGCAGAGACCTGCCAAAAGAACACAAAAAGTTTTTTTTAGAAATTTGTATACCTGTTGTCTTCATCGCATAGATCGTGAAACTCGGATCAATAAAATGTATAGGATCATGTATCTTTGACAAACGGTTGGAGAGATATTGGGGAAAGGTTTTGTGTGTTCATTCCGAAACGGATTCGGGGACCCAGGTTTCGGATACTTACCCGAATTGGTCCCAGGGGGTCCCTAGTTACCCCCGCAGTGAAAAATAATTGACGTCACCATGTCTTTTCCAAGATATTAGGCCTCAAAACTTTAAATGTATTGTTATGGCTTCATTAATAATATAAATTATTGACTTTAAATTAGTGTTTTTGACGTCGCGGCGTTAAATCTATCGCTCAAATTTTGAGACATATTTTTTCGGCTACATCAAAGAAAAAAGAAGATGTTTTACGCGAATAAAAATATCTAGAAAAGCTTTTGTTTTCATTGTATAGCGAATTTTCCACCCTGGGCATTAAGGTAGTTAAAAAATCTTTCTTTGTCACCATTGTCGGAATCACTATTAACGTACGTGAAAAAAGTTTCTTATACTTGAAATTTTTACGTTGTAAGGCAATGATTTACGCTTTTTTATATTATATCCCACGCACTTTAAGCCCTGTCAAAGTTCACATGTCAATGTTCACAACGGACTTAAAACCTAGGTAGGTAGGTTACTTGGTTAAAATCCAAAAATGCAAATTCTAACGATTCTCGCTGACGGTAGCATGGCCTATTTTCTCGGTCCCGCGGACATAGCAGAAACTGCGCATTTTCAACGTTCCTTACCCACCCTGCACATTCACAAGCCGGCCTGACTGTTTTTCTTTTTTTCTTTTGTCAGTGCTAAACTGGATGAGGCCCCGACTGGGCTACCCACACTTTAGACCTTTCGCAGCCTATTCGTTAGCTAGATGTATCATTTTGAGAAAATGGCCAAAATAATTATCATGAACGGATTTATCAAAAGTTTTTGTAAAACGAATTATCCGTTTTAGAGATAGGGAAATGCGGATCTTAGGACAATCACATTATCGTCATCGTCATCGTCATCGTCATCGCACCTATCGAAACGCATACCATATGCCAAAGGCCATTGTCATAGCTATCACAAGAGCGATCTTCTCATCTTCATGTGCAGTAGTAGTATCTTTGTGGTAAGGCACAGTAATATGCTTATCGGTAATATGCTTATCAGGAATCTTTTTATTAGGAATCTTTTTATGTGATTCAGTCGCATTGACTTTTCGATTAATCCCAATCGTCAGATCTTCACCCGATATTAAAATCTTATTGTTGTAACCTACCACCCCTGTTTTAGTTTTGAGATTCATGTCACTGGGTAACATATAAATGCCCTGTCCAACTGAATAATCAACTTTGCTTGAAGCGTAATTTAATGTATCCTGATAACGTTTAATGTCATCTTGAATATCAACTCTACGGTTAACAATGTCTTCAAAGTTGTTCATAAAAACTCTTTGAGCCGTCAAAGCGCATGAATCATTACCTAAGATAGAAGAACGGGCCGAGGCTTGCGAACTAAGAACAAGATAAGCATATGCCCTAACACTGTCTGAAATCTTTACAAGGCCTATCTTTGTAAAGCCATTAGATTTTTCCACAATCCATCGTGTCACAGAGTCACCCGTGAAATAACTCAGACCCGGTGTTGGATAGTTTTTACGTCTTTTTTGATACGAGCTGAAAAAATATTGACCTCTGTATTTCATAGGATTAGAATCGACGCCATATTCACTACAGATTTTTATAAATTCTTCGTTTGAATAAGGATTTTCATATTGATTAAAACTATCTTCAAAAGGTAGAGGTGTCTGCAAGCGCTTAATGATTCGTCTAATGTGATAATAGACATGAAAACGATATACTGATCTAATCATAGAGCGACCTTCCTTCAGGTGTTTGGAACTGACCCCAAAAGCACTTGAGGCACACCAAGTGGCAAAATTCAGTTCGGTTTGCCATAATTTAAATGGTTGTTCCTGCCAAATTTTCATACGTTGTTCGTTTTGAACCATTACGTAATTAGTAAAAATATTAGGAAGGCTTGCAGGAAAGGAACCGTCCTCAGAGACAACGATCGTTTGTTTGTATAAATCTTTCCCATTCAATATCTGAAGGTCCTGTCCCCCATTCGGTTTATAAGTCGCATTGGGATTGTATTTAAAAATGCTATCCATTCTTTTTACCTTAAATAATGCTACTCTCTAATATAAGAATGTATATCACAATAAATGACGTAAATAGTGAAAAGACAATCTATTTGTCTTACCCCATACAAAACTTGGATGGCTCAAAAGAAATTGCAGACAATGTTACCTATCAAATCACGGCTCCCCTAAAAGTGACTATGTCTGCCAGGGATGGAAAAGCCGAAAAGTTGCTACCACAAGGAAAATACACTAGTAGAGAATTGAAGGCATTTTTAGCAGGCAATGTAGAACTTGCCTTATTAGACAAAGACCCCCGAATAATCAAGACCAATACATTAGCTGAAATAACCAAAATTAATTTGCATCTCTCCGAACTCGACAACACTCAAAATCTTGAGAATGGAAAGCTAAGGGATATTTTACTAACCTTTCCCATCACTAAATATGATGAAGACGTTACACATGTTGAGCCTAAAAATCCTTACTACAAAAAAACTTAAAAAGGGTGTATTTACCTCTCTCACGTTGAAAACCACGGATCAGCATGGTAATGTGATAAAAAATGTGAAAGACGAAGCAATGGGTATTGTCTTTCACATTCGCTAACTGAGATAAAAGTAAAATAAAATAAAAGTAATAACAAACATGGAATACGGAAAAAGGTTAAATCCCGAACATTCACTTAGAACCGCGCGAGGCGTAAAAAGCTCACGTCAAAAAGTAATTGTCACACACAATCCAAGTGAGATTGATCAAAACCAGTTATTGTTGGTTAGGTTTCCTAATTTGGGTAGTGATAATGTTATTATTCCCGGGACGTCGAAACTAAGTTTTGACATTGAACTCGAGTCAAAAGCTGACACAAAAAGAACATTGGTCTCTAATATTGGAAGAGCGATTGTTAAAAAGTTGGCCGTCAAGTTTGAGGGTAGCGAGATTTTGAGCATTGATGACTTTGAGCTTTTTGGGTGCTACAGAGATTAATGGCTAACCAATTCCGAAAAAAGAAATGCAATAAGACAAAGTATAATCTTCGATGAGGGGTGTACAGAAAACTGTATGAAATTGAGGATCAACGCTTCGGATAAAGACACCTCTGATGTCTCGGACAAAGCCATTGCCGATCATACAAAAACAAGTTTATCATTCCTCTCGATTTTGAAATGTTAGATAGCGCGATCCCATATTATCAAGCCGGATTAGGGAATAGGTTATGTTATGAGGTCACATTTAACTACTATAACCGAGTTATTTATTCCAATCCCCCAACATCTGCCGCAGGCCAAAGAGTAGCCCCGGACGCTAAATATAAAATCTCCAACATATCTCTGGAATATGAGATTGTGACACAACCTACCTTGGCCAGATTCATTTCATATGAATACCAAAACATGGCTTTACTCTACGATAGGTTTTTGAGACACAGACAAATTAGGGTAAACAAGTCGGACACTACTTGGAATTGGTCCTTCAATACCCCTTGTAAATTTTTGAAGGGTACATTGGTTTTGTTTGAAGACGAACAAGCCTACAAACGAGATACCGGTAAATTCTACAATCCGAAAATTAAAAAGGTATCTGTCATCGTTGAGGGTAAGCCCAACCAACTTTTTGCCCAAGGGGATGCAGCCGTTTGAACATTACAATGAAATTTGCAAGTATTTTGCCGAAGGAAAACCAAAGGATGACAATGCCAACGAAATCCAAAAACATTTGCAATTACACGATGTAAAAGTCTCCGATTACTTGACGGACAAATATGGTCTGTGGTTAGATTTCAGAACCATAGATGAAAATGCCATGCATGGGACCGGTCGACGTATAGAAAATGCAAGTGAAGGAATCACTTTACAAATTGAAAGGACCGCCGAAACCGCAGGCTCCTTAAACGCCTATATATATCTAATCATGGACGCCCAATTAAACATTCAAAACGGTGAATTTATGTCTGTCTTGTATTAGTAAAATGGCGAAACAAAGTAACACACTTTACATGAAAGAGCCCCACACAGCATTATTCATCAGTCCCACGGGCTGTGGAAAATCTAAACGTGTTGTAAAATTATTAGAAAATGAATACTTTGATCACTTTGATTTCATCGTGATTATATGTCCAACATTAAGATGGAATAAAACATATGGGAACCAAAAATGGTTTTGGACCGACAGCTATGTGATTTTAATTGAGCCGGAAGGTATGTTATATGAATGGATTACGAAAATGGACTTTTTCTGTGCTGGATACAAAACCTTATTCCTGATTGACGATATCATCGCTGATGAAAAATTGGACAAAAAGAGACAGCCTTTACTCGAGTTGGCAATTAGCGGTAGACATCGAAATCATTCGGTATGGTTACTTACACAGTCATACACAGCTATACCTAAAAATTTACGACGGCAAGCTAAAATGTTATATGTGTGGTATCCAAAAGACAGACAAGATCTCGCAACTATTCATGAAGAGAATGATGTCATTGAATCACGATCAGAGATCCAGACGGTTAAGGAAAGACTAAAAGATGGTAAATACACACATTTAGTAATGAGAATGGAACACCCAAGAACGTATGTGATTTGCTGAGCAGGTTGACGTTTTTTGTTACAAGACTCTTGTAACAAAGCTATAAGAATACTATAGGCTCTTGCGAGACTGCTATACAGCAAATTACAGCAAAACTATAAGAAGATAGCAAACTCTTATACAGCAAATTTCAACAAAGTAATAGGAAAATTACAACAGATATAACAAAATGATAAAATATGTCAACTTCATGCTATTGAGCATCCTGTTGAGCTTTTGCTATTTTTGTAAATACCTCTCCTTATTAAAAATGGCGGAAACAGCAATCGATAATTTAATTGGACATGATATTCTGCCCGGGGATGATAAAAAGCAAAAATTGCTTGAGTGTGTGTTAACCGGAAATAGCAAGCTATACCTAGGGAAAATGTACACGGAGGAGCAAATTCAAAAGCTCAAAGATGAACAGGTAAAGAAACTTTTTAGTATCTATGAAGCTAAACTATCGGGTCAGATAGTGAAGTCCCTAGGGCAATCAATCATTCACGTGTATTCTATGGGGGCTTGTGCATTCCTAGGAATAAACAATCAAAATGCATTGAGCAATGACCTGGAGAATGACCCCTTCCTAAACTCTGTCCTTCAAAGATTCACATGCGATTTGTATTATAAATTCGGCTCATTCTTAGCACCAATCAGTGTCAATCTTATTACCGGGAGGCATTATATCAATGGAAGAAATTTAAACACAAATAATATAAATATAACAGATAATAATAAAAATGTCAGAGGAAAAGACTCCCATTCAGGTGACAACGAAGAACCCTAAAAAGGTTGAAGCGGGTAAGAGGTTGGCGGAATACAACCGTAAAAAGCGTGAAGAATTGAAACAAGCGTCTATAACACAGCCACAGCCACGACCAGAAGAGGCAGATTCTACAATCAAACCAAATGAAAAGCCTATGAACTACGCTATAGGTGGAATAATAGGTCTGGGTATAGTTGGTGGCTTTGCTTATTTTGGGTATAAAAAGAAAGACAAAGCGCTATATGCTATAACAGGGCTGAAGGGTGCCCCCTCCCCACCGCAAAAATCTAAAATACCGGTGAGACTGGTTAGTAAACTTGAAATGGAATAAAAGAATAATCCTGCAATATATAATCTCACAATATATAATAACATGGACAAGAAAAGTATCGTCAACGATTTATATCACGCATCGGTCGTCTGCGGTTTCGCTATCGGCTATTCGATTCTAGGAAAAAAGGTGTTAAAAATGTCGCCACCCTCAATTCAAAAGTTTGACTTGGAAGATACCGGAAAACTAGTTGCCATTGTTGCTGCTAGTGAAATCTCAAGGGAATACTTAATTAAGCAAAAGATCATACCTGAAACTATCAATATCTAAATATGGCTTCAATTGCAATGATGTTGGGAGGGGCCTTAGCCAACGCTTTGGCTTTTACGGGCTCAAGCTATCTCTTTTCAAGCTTATCAAAAGACAGAATTGATAAGGAAAGAAAGCGTCATGATTTGGCCATAGAACAATTACAAAAGGCTCAAATCAAATGGCAGCAAAAACGACAAGAGAGAATAGACTTTATTAATAAGCAGCTCAGACTTGAAAAGAAAGCCGAAGGCAAATTCATAGAATTAAACGATACAATGCGCAAATATAGCAGAGTGTTTGGAGATAAACTTGACCCCTTACCCCGGGAACCTGTATTGAGTGACTTTTATACACCGAGTCAGGATCAACATGAAAGGGAGTTGGGGTTTATTACTTTGAGCATGATCGGAATTGGTGGTGCTGTGTGGTATTTTGAAAGATAAACATGGGTAGCACAAAAACTATGTTACATGTATCATGTAACATATGTAACACACACACATACACATACACATACACACACACATATGTGTGTGTGTGAGTGTGTGTAGGAGCATTAGCGCTTTGTCACGAGATAGGTGTATATCAGACCTCCGATTCCAACTATCAAAGCCCACAGGTTTTGACTCAACCAACCCACCACTTCTTTCGCTCGATTGAGTATCCATGACACGATGGATCCTAATATGCTCGGTAGGGCCGCTGCAGCCTTGCCCGCCAACCTCCCTAAGAGAGACCCAAACGCATTCAACTTGTCCTTTATCCATTCCTTTGCACCGCCCTTTTTATCATCACTTTTGTCATGATTTTGTGATTGATCGGTGGATGACCCCCCACCCCCGGGTAGCAAAGCTTCCACAAGGACATCAATAGCCATGCCAAATGCCGTTAGCACGCTGACGACAGTGATACCTTGTTCACGGAATAGTGTTCGTATCTTTTCGGACAGTGTGGTATCTTTGTCAAGGAGTTTAGTAATCGTCTCCTTGATGCTTGTTATTTGACTGTTAAGTTTACCTTTGAGAATATCGATAATCCCTTGCCGACCTTTCAACTCATTTTGCAAACCTTTCAACCTTTCTTTCGCTTCATTTTGTTGTTCCTCGGTCATATTTGGTGTGTTTTCCATCTCTTCCAACTTGTTTTTTTCTCTGTCAATATGCTGTTCGAGCTGAACCTTTTTTACAACTTCATTCTGAAGACTTCCTCGTATGTTTCTCAATGATCTATCCAATCCTAGCAATTCACGCATAGGATATTCAAATAGATCACCGGTCTGGGTTGCTTCATGGTCTACAGATTGTTGTTTGACCAATGAAATTAAATCTTCCGTACTGTTTACCACATCCCCAGATATAGCTTCTAATTCTACATCACTTGCTGTTGTTATTTTAGATGATGAGGGTAGTTCTTCTTGTATTTTGTTTAGCTTAGCTGCCTGTCGGGGCGTAATCTTACCTTTTGGTATGTCAAAGCCTAAATTACGCAGCCTTCTCTTGCCTAATATATTTGCTATTGTATCAGTAGCCCTTAGTCTTCCATTGTTTGTCAATGGTTTGCTACTGTCTTTGTAGTATAGTTCACCATCTCTAATTTCAAACAGGTCGGTATATAACACTTCGGGTTTTGACTGGAATCTTTCAGATAATCTATCATACAGCCCTTCAACTATTTCCTGCAAAACTCTAGTATTCTGACTGAGACCTCCGAATGATGTTTCCTTTTCACCTGATGTATGTATTTGTACGCCTGTACGGTCTCCAGTGGGTATGAGAGGAAGCGTCTCATCTGTTGTCTCATCCGGCCTCCCATGGTCTCCAAAATGGTCAATGTCAACGTCAATGTCTGCCATTTTACTTATTTAGAGGGTAGTTTTCTCTTTTTTAATAAGATAATTTCTCTGTAAAATAAAATGAGTTTTAAGATTTATCCAAAGTTACCCACCGCTCCTGAGTATTCGAGTGAGCAAGACAAGTTTAACACAAGTATAGTGAATTCTCAACTTGAAGAGTTAATAAAATTAAAAAACAAATTCAACACCAAGTATGAGAAATACAACAAAGCACTACACTGGTATTGGTTCAATAGCAACAGGCGCTACTCTTATTGGAATTCCCGTTTCTGTCGGATTAGGTGGTGTGGCCCTATCCGGCTCTATTTTCGCTAGCATTATCACAGCGATGATTAAAAAATATCAAAAGAAACTCGACAAAGCCATGAAATTATATGATGTTGTAACATCTGCGATTGCTGTGTTTGAAACCACCATCTCACAAGCATTGAATGACGGAAAGATTAGCCACAAAGAATTTCAAGCTTTGGGTGGTATATACTACGAAGCTCTGGAAAAGATGACCAGAACAGATAGAAAGATGGTGAGTGAAACACGCAATCAGTTTGAGAAAAGTTTAATGGCGGAAATTCAAAATCTAAAAAAGACGTTAAATCCAGAACAAAGTTCGTAATGTGTGCCTGTGTACCATTCATATATTTGAAAAGTGGTATAAAGAGATATAATCGTAAACATATAGACAAAACAAACAATGGAATTTCCAACAGCTGAAACATTTGAACAAAACATGGAACGATTTATTCCAATCATAAAGTGGAGAGAGCTACCTGAAAACGTGATTTACCTTGTTAAGTCCGTGGGTGTGATAGACACACCTGCGTCCAAGGCCGGGTATGGAACAGCTATGTATGCAGAGTTCCAAGACATAAGAGGAAATATATATAAGACGTGGCTGCCCTCAAAACTTTGCGTTGAATTAAAAGATTATAGTTGGGGCTCTAGGGAAGCCTTTGTTAGATCAAAAGGTCTCACGCGGTTTTTTAATTATGACATTATGTGGCGCGATCGTCCCCTTTTCCCCCAAGACTGAGCCATAGCGGCCTTACCTGCCAGCTGCCCTGCGCGATCCTCGGCACAATCATCTTTACCAGAAACAGGTAAAGATACTTTTTATGTATCGTCCCCCTTTTCACCAACCTTGCACATAATCAGGAGGTAAATCTGTATCTTCAGGTATTAACATCAATTCCTCTTTTACAAAAGCTCGTCTAGGTCCGTCCCGAACATAGTACATTACACGGTTATCGGGTTGCGCTATTACCTCACGCAATCTATATGTGTTTTTTGACCATATTCTATCGGTTGCCCGTCTCCGCCCATCATCATGCTCTTCACCCGGTTGTAGTAAATATCTATACAGGCCATCTTGAGGTAATTCTACCTCAGGCGGATAATTCTCCCGTTTAGCAAGAGGCACCTCTTTCATTTTAATAGCATCTTTTGGTTTCATACCAATCATCTGCGTCTTTGTAGCTTTTAGCCTATCAATCAGTTTAAACAAATGCTTAACTCATGTAGATGATACCTTTTCTGAATCATTCAGTTCTTGGGCATCTTGTATTTTGAATAATTTTCAGCAAGTATCTTGTTCAACGCCTCAACAAAAGCTGTGTGGGTATGCTTATATTTTGTAGTCGCTCTTTTAATTTCAACCTTATGCTTCTCCAACAATTTTGATACATCTGCCTTGAATTCTGAACCGTTATCACATTGGAAAGTTTTCGGATAAGTTAATGGTCCAGCCTTGTAGATGTCTTCAATCATATCGGCAACCTCTTTGGCTTTCTTAGTCCTCAAAGGTCGGGCTACTTTGTATGTGGAAGCAGCATCGATTCCCGACAAAATGTACTTATATTTATTACCATACAGTATGTCACCAGGCATGTACAATAAATCGAATTGATGCAAATCATTAGGAGTAGTAACTTCATAATGTGGTCTTTCAACATGTTTTGGAGCAGGTAAATGTACTTGCCAAAATGCTTGTTTTGATAGCCACTTCTTAATCTCCTTTGGCCTGAAGCCGAATCCTCTTAAATTCTGAACAGCCTTTTGTCCTTTCCATAAATTTTGAGGTTGATAGTAAGTCTCTTGAAGTTTAGAGTTTGACATTTTTTATTTATGCACACCTTTATTTATCTCCTTTTTGTTATGATGTAGCACAACAAAAGTGCCTTAAATGTATTTATTACATATATAAGGAATAAAGATGACTGACAAAACAGAACTCTCGCCAGAGTGCGATACTCCCGTATCAGATAAAATATCCATTTCGAATGCACAAACCTAAATTGATTGAGATGCTTGAAATGAATGATAAGGATCCATCTTATACTCTTGATCTTGATACTAAACAAAAGTGTTTGAGATACAATTCGACCTGGATTCAAAAGAATAGAGAAGCATATCTCGGCTACCATAAACGTTATAACGCTAAGAGAGCCTCCAAAGCAGAATAGAACTCTCTGTTTTTTTGTTACTTAATCTGAGTAACAAAACCTGACGGTGGGGGGTTATCCGAGCTCGGTCTCGGATCTTGGAAGATCTTGGAGGATCTCGGAAAATTGAAAAAAAAAAAGATCTTAAAGAAAGGTAACTGTACTAGTATAATCCAACCATGACTTCGCGAAATACCGTTGTTGAATTGAGAGCTCTCGCTAGAGAACGCGGCCTACGTGGCTACTCAAGATTTAGAAAGGCTGAGTTGATCCAATTGTTAGCACCCCCTCCCGTACCAGCGCCTAGACCCACTAGACCTGTACCAGCGCCTAGACCCACTAAACCTGTACCAGCGCCTAGACCTCCCGTGCCAGCGCCTAGACCTATTATTCATCTGGTAAAAAGCAAGTTGAATGAATGGATGGAATGGTTAATAAATCACGCACCTAAAGGCATTAAGGAGAAAACGACTGAGGCTTTCAGAACCCTGAGGGATAAGGTTCTGGACTTGTATGAAAAGGGTAGAGGAGAGAAAGTGAAAGAGGTGGAAGAGGTGAAGGAGGAGGAAGAGGTGAAAGAGGAAAACCCCTATACCCCTATTGAAGAAGCGTTTGAAGGTTCCTACAAAAGGTTCAAGATAAACCCTGACGGCGGTGGGAAGAATGTCAAGGTCTTTCTCGAAAAGGTCGAGCATGTCGTCAAGAGGTTGATGAGTGACGTGCTCGGGCAGAAGAAGTCATTGAAGACTCAGGCGACCTTGTGTGTGAAGTGGGTAAGGGAGGACACCAGCTCAGCTGATGCCCCGTGTGTACATGTCGATAAAGCTTTCAACAGCTATATGGAGATACTGCACGCCCACGATGACACCCATGATGTTTTCGATCGGATGCGTAACAAGATAATCGAACAGATTGAGAACCCTGCGCTACCCGCCAGCGGGTTCTCAATCGAAAGGATCCTACATATGCATGTGGACTTTCATAAACTGAAATTATCCAGAGGTAGTTCTTACCTGCCGCTGCCAGAGAACTTCAGTGGTAAGCGATCCGTGATTAACCCGCATAACGAGGATGACGAGGACTGTTTCAGATGGGCTGTTATCGCAGCTCTCAATCATGATAAGATCGATAATCATCCTGAACGAATCTCGAACCTTATCAAGCATGACAAGTATAACTGGGACGGTTTATCGTTTCTGATGGCTCTGAACAAGATAGACTTGTTCGAGAGGAGGAACCCTGACGTTGCCGTGCACGTCCTGACAAAGGATGTGGGAGAAGGTATCTACATGTGTCGCATGTCGAAGCATCTGGATCGTAAGGAGACGGTTGTTTTGTTCATGCTACATGAGGAGGAGAAGAGACATTACATCGCCGTTAAGAACTTGAGCGGTGTCCTGAGCAAGGCCAACTCAAAGCATAAAAATAAGGAGTATTATTGCTTGAATTGTCTCTCTGGTTTTCCAAGCGAACAGAAAAGGGATGAGCACTTTGAGTATTGCAAGAATAACGATGCCGCTAAGATTCAACTCCCTGAGGAGGGTAGCACCTTAACCTTCACTGATGGTAAGTTTCAGCTCAAAGCCCCATTCATCATGTATGCCGATTTCGAAGCTTTCACAAAAGAGTTGCCCGAAGAAGAGAGAAAATGCGGATCACCCACCGAGAAAGTTGGTAAACATGTTCCCACGGGTTTCTGTTGTTATAGCAAACATGCTCATGGTGAAGTGCCGGACCCTCTGAAGCTTTACCGCGGTGAGGACTGTGTTCCGCGCTTTGTAGATCATGTAGTTTCTGAGGTGAAAAGGTTATATAACATGTTTCCTCAGAAAGCAATGGATCCACAGACGGAGGAGGAGCGTGACAGTTTCAAGAGAGCCGGGGTGTGCCACATTTGCATGGAAGAATTTAATGACAAGGATGACATCAAGGTTAGGGATCACTGCCATTTCACCGGTAAGTTTCGCGGAGCTGCCCACCGTGAGTGTAATCTCCGATATAAGGTACCCAATTATATCCCTGTCGTCTTCCATAACTTGAGTGGATATGACGCACATCTATTCATCAAAGAGCTTGCTAAACAGCATGGAGAGGAAGGTATAAGCGTCATTGCCGAAAATAAGGAGAAGTATATCGGTTTCTCGATAAATGTCAAGGTTGGTGAATACATTGACAAAAATAGAGAGACTAAAGCCAAAAAGATAAAATTAAGATTCATCGATTCAGTTCGTTTCATGGCTAGTAGCCTGGATAAGTTGGTAAACAATCTCTCTGATGATCAGTGTAAAAATCTTCGAACATTCTTCAATGATGATGAGCAATTCAAAATAATGAGAAGAAAGGGTGTATACCCATATGAATATGTTGATTCATTCGATATGTTTAATGAAACTAGGCTTCCGTCGAAGGATGCCTTCTTCAGCGGGCTGAACATGAGTGACATCAGTGATGCTGACTATGAGCATGCTCAGAAGGTTTGGAGAGTCATGAAGGTTGAAAGTCTTGGTGTGTACCATGATATATATCTCAAGACTGATGTGCTGCTTCTGAGTGATGTGTTTGAGACCTTCAGGGAAACATGCTTGAGAAACTACGATCTAGACCCAGCTCACTTTTACACTGCTCCGGGATTAGCCTGGAGGGCGTGTTTAAAAAAGACCAAGGTTAGTCTAGATTTATTATCGGATATGGAGATGGTCCTGTTCATTGAGAGGGGTATTAGGGGTGGATTGTGTCAAGCTGTCCACCGCTACGCCAAAGCCAACAATAAGTATATGGGGGACAAGTACAACACATCGGAGAGGAAGGAGATGGATAGCTATCTCCAGTACCTCGATGCAAATAATTTGTACGGCTGGGCCATGATTCAGAAGCTGCCGACCGGAGGGTTTGAGTGGGTTGACACCGGTAAACTTTCGCACTTCACACCTGAACTGATTTCGCAATTAGCCGTGGAAAACGGTGAAGAGGGGTACATCCTTGAGGTCAATGTGAGCTATCCACAGGAGCTTCACGATTCTCATAATGATCTTCCTTTCATGCCCGAGAGGAAGGTTATCAATGGGGCCGAGAAGCTGACACCGTGTCTTTCAGACAAGAAGAACTATGTGATTCATATCCGTGCGCTTGCTCAAGCTTTGAATCACGGTCTTGTTCTGGATAAGGTTCATAGGGTCTTGCGATTTGATCAGAGTGCATGGTTGAAACCTTACATCGACTTCAATACACAGCTGCGCACGGAGTCGAAGAATGACTTCGAAAAGGATTTCTTCAAGTTAATGAACAACAGTGTGTTTGGGAAGACAATGGAGAATCAACGTAAGCAAAAGGATATACGTTTGGCCACCAACCAAAAGAATTACGAGAAGATGGTGATGAAGCCCAACTTCAAGGGTAGCACGTGGTTCTCGGAAACACTGATGGGCATAGAGATGTCCAAGATCAAGATCAAACTGAATAAGCCAATCTACCTAGGAATGGCAATTCTCGACCTATCGAAGGGGGTTATGTACGAGTTCCATTACGACTACATGAGACCTAAGTATGGTGAGGATGTAAAACTTTGCTACATGGACACGGATTCATTCGTCTACCACATCAAAACGTATGATTTCTATAGAGATATCGCTGACGATGTGGAGAAGAGGTTTGACACTTCTGGTTACGATATGAAAGATGGCAGACCTCTGCCCATTGGTTTGAATAAGAAGATTATTGGTCTGATGAAGGACGGACTGGGCGGTAAGGTGATGACTGAGTTTGTCTCCCTTCGGGCGAAGACCTACGCTTACAAACAGCTATGTGGTAGGGGGGATAAGAAGTGTAAGGGGGTCAAGAGGTGTGTGGTGAGGAAGACCTTGGGTTTTGATAACTACACGAGGTGTCTGTTCGAGGGTGTAAATGTTTACAGAACCCAAATGACCTTTCGATCCATTATGCATGATATTCACACCATAAAAACAAATAAACTCGCACCCAATGCGGATGATGATAAGCGCATAATTGTGGAAGATGGTATTACCACGTACGCTAGGGGCCATTATAGACACATAGAGGAATGGAGGAACAACAACAACAACAACAACAACATTGTTGTTTTGGAGGGACACAGGGGCTTGGGGGGATATAGGGGAGAAATTGATTGACGATGACGATGACGATGACGATGACGATGATGTGATTGTCCTAAGATCCGCATTTCCCTATCTCTCGTTTTTTGAAAGTTTTTTTTTTTCATATTATAACATATTCCATACGAAAGAAAAATAAAATGTGCCGTGACCAGGATTCGAACCTGGGTTATTGCGGCCACAACGCAATGTACTAACCACTATACGATCACGGCTCTGGCACGGCCCTAGTATTATTACAATACATTAGTTGATAAGGCCCGTGGAAAAATCCAATTAGACAGAAGGATGGACGATGGGAAAGATCTGTCATATAAATTTTATCGACGTCAGCAAATATTTAATTACATTTCACACTGCCTTTTACCAAATAAAATAAATCTGAAAATGTCAAAAAGCTCGTTTAATTCCCAATTTGGCAAAAAATGTTCCGAAATCTTACACAAAATATCAAATGTCAAATTGCACACAAAACTTACACAAAATGTGAAGAAAAGCAGCTTGCAAGGTGTAAAATCTAGTTGATAGAAACTTACAACAACGACTCTCACAAAACCGACATTGTCGGACTTACAGTTACAATACCGAGAGTCACACCATCTTATGTAATTATGTGGAAAACCTTCAATATTTTAAACTGAAGTGTCAAAAGAAGGGTTTGCAGGAGTAACCACATATTTATGAAAATAAGTTCTTTACACATAAACATTGTCTTTTCTTTGATTGCTTATACAACAATATCAAAAAGCCATAGTTTGGAAAACATCAAATTTAAATCTCCAAAAATCATTTATTCGGTTGCATACCATCCTCCCCCTTAAAAATATGCACAAAACGTAAAAATTAACCTGTTATTTTTTTTTTTCTGATGATCCGTAGCTACTGTACTTTACTAAACATTTTAATCTTAAATGTCAAAAAAGCAATGAGCAAGCAGTAAGTTTGGAATAAACAAAGATCATTACTTTGGAAAACATTGTATATGGTCCATTCTCACAAAATCTTACACAAAATGTAAAATAAATCGGTTTTTAGAGAAACAAAAAATCAACAAAAGTCAGTTCATTCAGCATGTTGTATATTGCCATTAACCACAAATTTTCAAGAGGTTATAAAACACATCGAATTATAGTAACATCAGTCATTTCAGTGGATACAGTCCTCACCCGTTAGATTACAAAATATAAAAAACAAGAACAGTTTCATTGAGAACATTTAGTAATTTTAAGAATATTTTTAGATTATTTTTTTAAGTGATATCAAAATCAGTATTTACAATATTTCACCACGGCAAAACGTTTTATATTCACTACATTATGTACGTCACTTAAAGATTTATAGCTAGATAAGCTCAGAACCATAAATTCATCTTAACATTTAGTGGTAGCTCTAGCTAGATACGTTGCTCAAATAGTACCAAAATGGTAGTAGCTAGGTATTAAAAAGAAAAAACAGCAAAATGCGTGTGGTAGCACTCTTGAGACATTCTATTTTAAAAATTTTATATATTGGTGAGTGCCAATGAAACTGAGCGCGATGAAGTTTTGTCCGTATTTTTTTACCAAGAGTTTTACATTATTTTTAGTGCATACTTTTCGTCCCAATGAAATTCTGGCTCGGTTTTAAGCCTATTTTAGCCGAAATTTTTAGGCAGTGGAAAACTGAAGAGGGATGCTAAAATAGCCCGCTCTCACATCCCCTCTTCAAAGATCGCGAATGAGACATTGTTTTTCCGAAAAACAATGTTTGTTACCATGTTGGAAAAAAATAGATGACGTTATTCGGTTCACGATGACGTCATCATATTTCTTATCCTGGAAAATGCTGTGGAACATAAACTTAAGTATCAAAAATGGTTGCAGACGTTTTAAATTTGAACAGAATCCTTGATTAAAGCTTCAAAAGGTTAAAAAATGATTTAAAAAAAGAAGAAATTTTTGTCAGAACTTTTTCCTAAGCACATATACGTGTTAAATGATGAGTCACCTTGGCAACAGCCGTCACGTCACACCAAATTGACTATTCCGAAGACTGTGAGGCAACGTCGCAAATTTTTATCCTCTAAAACAGTATGTTTTAGAAGTTATTACAAAAAAAATTGACAGAGGGAAACTTCTTTACCCCTTCAACCCCTTCCTCCCCACAACCCCCATTCTTCTATCAACTTAAGTCAGATCAATACACACAGGGATAAGCGCAACCACTCAATGTCATTCTAGGGAAAAAGGGCAAGGTTAATGACAGCAAAATTTATATTAAATAGATACAGAACTAATTGCATAAAAAAAACATAAAATACGCAAATAGTTTTTAACATTTCTGTTTTATGCGTCTTTTTATAAAACGCTTATAAGCATTTCTTTTCAAACAAAATATTTTACAGTTATCCCTTTCTAAATTATCATATTGCTTGCAGTTCTTTTTAACGCTGCTTTTCATAGGCCTTTTTCAAAGATTCTATGTAAAAAAATTTTTAAAGCATGTTTTATAATTCGAACATGTGGAAACTTCACACCTGTTGTTTTTTACATCATATTCATCCTATAATCACGTACTATGTTTTCCTATGCTTCTATTTATAGCCGCAATGTTGTATTGAGAAATTCATAACCATATCTGAACGGTAATAACATAAAATCATTTCTTTATGACCTCTTAAAGACACAACGAACATCATTTGCGTAGCATCAATTGGAAATTAGGTGAGAATTGTTCGATATTGTTCTTTTATTGACGGTAATGAGGACAGCTAATTAACATGTCAATAATTAACATCAGGAAGGAAATCCGTATGTTTTTTATTAATTACAACAATATAAAAATACTGTTAATAGCAATGTTGAAAAGTATTGCAAAGCTTAGAAGAAGAGCTTACAACTGAGTTGATATCCCAAATGGAATCGTGGTGGATTTTACCATTGTTTGGTATGCTGGTTATATCAATTTGCGGTGTAGTTCCTTTGCCTCATGGTGCCAAAGGACGACCAGCGGGAATTCATAAGCCATGTGGCGGAAAAAACAACAGCTATGGTTTTTGCAGTGACGGGTTAGAATGCAAGCTTAATGATGAAGACGAGCATGGCATCTGTGGTATGAAATTTTATTCTACATCTGATATAAGAATTTAAGGGAAACAGAATTCCACTAAGTTTATTCGTTTGATTCTTGCATAAACCTTATACGACTTCTTTGACCATATTATTTTTATTTCTACAGATTGTTTACAAACTGTTATCCCCCAAGACTGTGGAGCATTGTTTGATGACAACAGGTGTTTTATTGGTTGCCGACCATATGTTCCTTTTATAGTTGGTTGCAATCCTTACGAATGCCCATCTGTCAATTGCACAGGTAGATCACCCCCGTATGACTTTGTCAACCATCATTTTGTGAAGATTTTACTTATTTGACTTTTTTTTACCTAAAACTAATATACTACATCTAATACGTTTTATCAGTTCTGCTTTGCAATAAAATTGCTCAATTAGATCTTTTTTTCAAAAAGAAAGAATCAATTTAAATTGGAAAAAAATCTTGTTATCTCCTTCTTACATTTAATTTGATCAAATGTGTACATGTCTACACCAAAACTTGAATTGACCCAAAAAAATATATTGCATGGCATATAATTTATTGCATTCCAATCTAGATGAACGTATGCAGTTGTTAAACACTTGTTAAGCTACTGTCTTTTATAGGAGGCATAGTAAAAGATGAAGACGGGTGCTGTGATGTTTGTGCTCAAATTATTGGAGAAGAATGTGGAATGGGATTCAATGCATGTGATGGAGGATTGAAATGCAAGAAGCACGCAAATGGAACTCACATGCGGTGTGTTGAAGATGTAAAAAGACTTGATGAGATATGTGGTGGGGTTAATGGAGAACATGGGCAGTGTGGGGAAGGAATGAAATGCCACTTTAATAAAAATGAAACAAAGGGGACATGTAGTAAGTTTTATATGTAGTAACGTTTATTCTTATGTACTGTAAATAATCACTTTAATGATTTAGGGAAAAAAAGGTTTTCGGGAGATGAGGGCTTTGGAGAGATTCGGGCTTTGTTAAGATGATGGTTTTGGGAAAGTGGGGGCTTTGGGGAAATAACGAGGGTTTCTTGAATTGGCAGAATAAAATTATTTATAATATTGGATACAAATTCAAAAGAAAATAGGAAAAAAAATTTATGTAAAACATTTTGTGAATTTAATAGATTATTGAACGAAATGATTGTAGTGGGTTATTGGTCAGTGGAAACATGTACGAGACAACCATGTTTTCTTTTTCTCTAACAAAAATATGGTGACTTTATGAGACTTTATTGGAATGTGGAGCCTTGTTTGTTAAAAATTGTTCCAATGATGAGGATCATTGAAAGGGCGGGGCCTTAATCGAATCTTAACGGTACAGAATGATTGGTGGTTGTGCTTTCTTTGTTTCCTTCTAAAAGTTCAATTATCTATATTTTAGGGTGTTCAAATATTCTTGTTCCGCAAGACTGCGTTCGTGAAAATTATGAGAACGGTTGTTTCAAGAAGTGTTTATTTATATCACCATTTTAATTGTATGTAAATTTATGTATCGTAATTTTATGTTAATTTATGTATCTTAATTTTATGTTAATTTATGTATAGTTCTTTACAAAAAATTATTTACAAAATAAATAAAAAGTTCTGAACGATTACCGTCTTCAAGTATTACATCTTCGACTCAGTAAAACGCGATGTCTTATGCTACCTCGAATACCTTCAAAATAGCATTTGCAATTTTATTGTTTTCTTCTTCCTTTTAACTCTAGATTGTCTATTCTAGTTTTAAAAATACCTACCCTACAGAAAAACCTCAAGTAAAGGGCACTTTTTCCTAAATTTAGCAGCAGACCAGTATACTATATAACTTGGATATTGTAATTTCCACGGATATACTCTGCTTACGTTTTCAGGAGGGAGCCACAAAGCCGTTTTATAAGTATTTAAAGCTTGAGATCAATAATTTTCAGAATTTTGCAACCGATAAAGATGTTCTATATGAATAAAATAACAGTACAAACACTTAAACTGTGAATTTGTTTAAAACATTTGCTGTAATGTTGACAATTAAACTACGCCTATGCGTAGTTTAATTGTCTGGCTGTTACTTTTAAACCTTATTTTTGTATATCTCTTATTGCCTTCGACTGATAAAATATCCAGAGCTTTCAAAACACACCTGTAGTCTACCTACTTAGCCACTAAACTTGCGTTTTATACGTACGTGATATAATTTGGTGTTATCCAGCTTCTGATATAGTTAACTAGAATCTTGATCTGAAAGTTACAAGGTGCGTGCATTCTTTGAAAAAACATTTGGTTTAAAGGGGCGGCGGAACGGCTGTTGATTTTCGACTTTAGTGACTTACACGAAAGTCGAGCTGATGGCTATTTTTCCGGCATGTATGTAATTTACAGACTCGAACATATAGATATATCTAGTATTTTTATCTTCTCCAGCCTTGGTCAAGTTTTCATCCAGAATGAGTTTTGCTGAAATATTTCTTTGTTAGATACTTTTCGAAAAAAAATATTGAGCCATCGAGCAAAGTGCGCTGGTCTGTTCATTGCGCAAAACGCGTTTGCCGGTTTTTTAATAGGTGCACGGGATATACGGAATGTGAGCATTTTAACCGGTTCGCAGCGTCTTTAGGTTCCCGCGCGTTTGAAAAGTCATGAAAATTGTCAATCTCAATATAACAACCTCCTTAAGGTTGTTTTTCATTAAGGTGTTTTTAGCCGCAGCTTCCATTATGTAGAATTTATTGTGCCCGTTGATTTTATTTGTGAGTTAAAGCGATTTAACTTTTAGAAGTTTGGAGAGTGGCAAACTTTTCAACAACGAATGGAAATTCCAAAAATATCATCTTTATAGTAATGAAAGTTGACTATATTGAGATATTGAGCTCCGCCATTTTTCAAGCGCTGGGACATGTGAAAATGAGCGCAGGTCTGTCAGAAAGGAAGACAATCAAAATAAGGAAAGAAGCTCAGGTATCCAATATTAGAAAATTTCTTGCCTAACCTTGAATTATCTATCTATAATAAAACATATTTTAATTGAATGCTGAGTCAACTTTGATGCTTTGTTTACATTTACGTAGACCAGCTGCAACTCTTTGCTTTATTTTTGTCACAAATTTTATTCCTATTCACCTATATACTTGAGGATAGATATAAAGAATGATTTTGTATTAGCTATACTTTCTAGGTTTCAGAATTTGAGCAATTTAAATGAGGCTGATAAGGCTTTTGTAACAAAACTTCTAAATCTTGACCAAATATGAACAAACAAGTAAGGTTTTTGAACAAATAATTCTTCTAAGGCCAATAAATGTCCTACTTTTATTTTTGGCCAGTGATTGATTATGCTCCACCAGTATATTTTTACATATCATGGCCAAGTACAAATAACATTTTTGGAATTAACACCCTGCACGTATATAATAAACCAGCTTTAACTTAACCCATTGTTTATATCGTTTAATGATATCAAAGATTGTCCCTTTTACAAAATATAATTAAGAACAACATGACAAATGTTTACATTTTAGAACTGGTAGAAATAGAGTTTTTATTCTCGGGTCTTGGTTATGACCATTTTAAAAGATAAAACAAAAACGTTCGGAGAAAATGAATTAATTTTATAAGAGCTTGACTGTAATATTCAGCTGTAGTGAACCATTTTCACTGCAGTTGATTTGTGTAGTCATTTCATCATAAAACATTAAATGTTTTGTTACTAATAGGGGCAGTTTACTTAGAGTATAAATTTGAAAAATGCATGATTCCATAAATTTTGATGCTGAATTTAAATATTGCATCTCATTATCTTTGGAATTTCAAAAATGCCCATTATATCTGGGCATTTTTGTGTCACATGACCAGCCTATTCCAGGGTCATTGTTGGGCACTCCGTAATAACGGGTCAGGGGCCACAAGACCCTGGGGACGAGGTTGCCAATCATTCTCAAGCTGGTTAAGTATAAATGCATTGTAACAAGTGTATATTATGTAGCTCTGCAAACCTTTTAAGACATCACAAATATCTAGTGTTGAAGCCATTTAAGTACTAGCAGTGAGGTTTAAAAAATTTTTTTGCATCGTTTAAAACACGTTTTTGCGCAGTACTACTACAATTATCCAGAAATATGGGACACGTTTATAACATGGCTGGCAGAAGTAAGACATGAATAACGGTAGCTAATGTTTGTGTTAAAAAAAGGGAAAATGTTTTCTTATTGTTCTATCTTTTACAACTTTTTTTCGCATTAACTAGATATATATATATATATATACAGTACATGTATGTACTTCATTGTTTGTTTTAGATCATTCTTTAACTAATATAATATTACTATATTAACGAGAAATATTCGCAAGTACAAATGGATTCGGTAAAAAAGATTTATTCGGTGCAAAAGCGTAGTCAACAACTTTTTGTTAGCGATAAGACATCTTAATAACACGCCAATCTGCGATGTCCTTTGTTTTTAAAAATACAAAAAATAAAAAACTTCAACGGAAGATTTTAAAACAGCTGGAAATTTTACAGGGAAGTTGTGATTATCGAAGGCATTGAAATCATTTATTTACTTATTTGATTTTTGTAGTGTGTATCTTTTTATCAATACTATTAACCAGCCGTGCACGTTCTTCAAAGAAATTTTTTTTTTCGTTTTTATACTTAAAGTGAATACGTGTTGTGTGCTTCTTTTCTTTTATTTAATTTACAACAAAGCAAATAGTGTTAATACTATAATGTAAAATTAAAAATAATTTTTTTTCGAAAAAAACAAAAAACAACAAACTAAAATCAATTGTGGAACAAAAAATCTAAAAAGGATACAAGCATTCGGATACCATTTTAAATGTCATATCAGAGTTATTTGTTATGGCAACGAATTTAATAACAAAAGCGTCGCGAAACATAACTAATTATGATAAGACGAATATAAATACATCGACTTCTGTGATTTTTAAAGTAGAAGGCTGTCTTGTCGTTACTGTTAATATGACACTTATATTCATGATTTTACATGTTAAAAAGTTACGGAAGAAATTTAATAATATATTTTTAGTAAATCTTTTATTATGTCATGCAGTTGTTGGCGTTATAGCTATCTGTTTGTTTGAAGATGATCTGGTCAAAACTGTTCTAAACGTGCAGCATTTGTCAGCAGTGGTGACAATGCTAAGCTGTTTGAGTAACGTACCAGTAACTGCCGATCGATTTGTAGCAACTAATTGGCCTTACTTTTATCCAAAACTCACTAGAAGAAAATCCATCTTTTTTTGCGTGTTAACTTGGATTTTAACAGTAATTCTGACAGCTATTACCCTCCAGAAAGGCCTTCAAAAAAAGGTTTTGGACATAGTAACCGTTAGCTTTATTGCTGTTATGGTAATTATCCTGATTCTTGCAAATGCATTCATATACAACGTTGTCCATAAGCAGATTGTGGAAATAAAGAAAACTTGCGTTAAGAATAATACATACATGAGAGAGGATAGCAAAGGTGTTATAGACACACAACATGGATTGGATAGTAATGATGAGCACAATAGAAAAGATTACCAGCAAAACTCCAACACAGCACGCTTACAGGCTAAGCAAGTACGAGCCGCACAAATCTGCGCCGGCGTTGTCACCTCCTATTGCATTCTGTGGTTACCTCTTATGATACACGACTTCCTGAAAATGTTTCGAATCGGTTCCAGTTTTGTTTATCCTGGTAGCATCTATCCCACAATAGCATTGTTTCTGTCTCTTTCAAATTCCTTAGTCGATCCTATTATTTACATTTTGTTGAATAGAGAATTAAAAACAGAATGGAAAAAACGATTTGTGAATTGGAAAAGGAGAAGATTGTCATCAAGGACTTACAATTCAAAACAATAGTACTCCAGTTGTAGAAAAAATCGCAAAATTCTATGCTTGCGTCCAAAAAGTCCAGAAAAAAACCTTAGCACAAAAGAACATTAAAATTAAATATCATTGCTATTATCGTATGTACATCAAATTTGAACTATACTTCGATAGATTTTAAATGCCGAATTGCAGGTGCAACAATGCGGTATCACCAGTGAATATATTATTTGACTGCATAGTTGTATGAAAGAAAACAAAAAATCTTATGTATATGAATAAATGTTTACCATTTGGTATTGGAAGTGACATCTATCAGAGAGAGTAGAAAATTCAAACCTGGGCAGGATTTGAACCAACAACTATTGAGTTAGCTTCCCACTGCTCTGCTAACTGAGCTTTGTTAGTGAAATAGCTTTGCAATTGTTTTTTTTACTACATAATTGAGACCCGTTGCTGGTTAAAGCCCACTAAGACAAGCCTATACTTCCACCAATCAAGGCCACCTACCAATTCGTGTGTTTCTTACTTACTTGAGCCCATATTTACCTATCTAAAATAGTGCATTAATTCAAGTTTTGAAATTCACTAACGAATATGTACCAAGGGACGCACTTTAACGTAAATTATGTCGTACGAAATAAAAACACTAACTGGCTCTTTCCTTCGCCTTTTCCCCTTTACATACTTTTATGTAGCCTGTCTATGCTTTAGAAATAAGGATACGGTCATCTTATATAAACTACAATCCTTGAGACACTGCATAATTTCAATTAGTCACATACTTTCACTCCCGCACCACAAGACAATGTGGCACTCAGGTTTATTTCAGGACAGAAGTTTAATGCTATGACTGTCCAATATTGTGTAGGAGGGTGGGGGAATAAAAAGAATCGTAGTTCTGTATCATCTTTTCCGCCACTTTTCCTCTGTTTTTGGATTTGTCACGACTACTTTTAGCAAAGATTGTAGGCTAGGTGACTAAGCCTTGCTGCTCAACTTGATATGGAGCTAAGTACAGGTAGACTTTACGCCGTACATCATTCAAAAAAACAACTCACTTGCAACAAGTGGTCCAAAGAAATACAAGATATAGGCGACTATCGTTACCCCGTACTAGCTCTCACATTTTCTTACTTTGCAGAATAAGGTCTCGTGAAAGATTCAAGATTGAAATGTTTTGTCAAAAAAAACAACTTACTGCAACATCAGCCGAAATAAAAACACAGGCTACAATCTGTTATTACGTTGTCATAGCGAAAACTACCTTACATAAGTTCTAGAAGAGTTTACAAACTATATCGCAAATCCATGTGTGGAGCGCTAACAGGGGTGAATCCTTATGGGTAATGTCGTGATCAAAACATGAAATTGCAATTTGGTTTGATACCCCTTTCCGGTAAAACAGTCACCCAGTTATTGTTTTTTTGTAGAATATATTAATCTTAAATAAAAAAGTGAATTGTATAAAAACAGCCTACAACCTGTCGTTGCAATATTAATTAGGAGAAAAAAGCTTCTAAGATATTTTTGCAAGCGCGTGCGCACAAAGATTTTGTCAAAGTGCGCACGCGCTAACAAAAAATTGTCGTGCTGTAGCTTTAAAAATCAAATGGAACATTTTGTTTATTGTACAAATAAAATCTGTGTTGCTAGGTGATAAGGCGTTTAATTTTTCTGCATCTTCGGCTGAAGTTAAACACTGGTTACAACCTGTGCTATCTTGTGATCTAGTGTTAAATGCCCGGTAGAATGTCTAAGAGCAGGTAAAACCGCGCTGTAGATTCTGGTGAAGCGCTTAGTACAAGTAAACTTGACCACCCACATCTGTTGTGACGTTATTTAAAAAAGCAAAGTTCCCGGCAGGCACTCGGGTAAAAACATCGGATGCAACCCCATGCTAGCAAAACAATAAGAGGATATTTCCAATTTTGCGGAATAAGTTCTTCCAGTTGAACAGTAAACTTCTGTCTAAATGAAAAACAGGATTTCAACCTGTCTTTACCCCGAGTAGGTAAAAAATGTCATCCAGGATTTTTATTTTACCAGATAAGTTGTCGTGGAAGATATGAACTTCATTGTAAGAAACTATTGAACAAAGACCCCCCCCCCCCCCCCCCCCCCTTAAAAGTAATGAAGGAGACATCGTAATTTAGATAGCGTCATCCTGTACAAAATGACGTCATAATGGATTTCCGAATTTGAAAACCGGCTAAAACGGTGAAACGCAAACTTTGAAATAAAAAAAACTTTATATGTATAAAATTAGTTTATAGAAGCATGAACGAAAAAAATTCTTCGGCTATTTCAAACCACCTGTTACTAAAAATAATGAAACTTTACCAAATTTCAACCATTGAAACGGTATGTTTCAGCACTTATTACAAAAAATGACAGATGGAGGGACTAACAAATCTCCTGCCGAATAGGGTTAACATTTCTACATGGATAAAAAATGCAATAAAAGGTTCATCTTAAAATGGGGAAAATCAACTATTTCTGTGATTACAAAGTACTTATCTATAAATAAAAAGTATTTAAAAGAAAATAAGGTCAAAATGAGACCTCCAAACTTTCAACACCACCACTGCCACTGCCAAAATGGTTTTTGTCATTATAACAATGGTCAATGCACGTTCCCTCATCAGTATGTCGTCAGAATGTCGAGGCCGCCTTATGACTGCATTAAGGGCAGCAACTTTCATTGGCATAGAACCGTGAAATTCCGGGCATAAACTTCCGCGAGAGATCATGTCTTCGCCAGCGAATTTTTTTTCACATTGACTTAAAAAACTTCTGACATTAAAGAATAATGTGGGAAAAGAAAATCAAATTTTAATACGTTTTTAGAGGTCACTAGTGGGAGAGGGGTAAGATATAGTATTAATAGAGGGCTTATTAGACAGGGAAAAACTTTCATGGGTCAAGAATTATCTGTAATTTCACGATTTTTCTTATTTGAAGTGTTCTAAAACAAAAAGGGTCCAATGATAGCGATAATTTACAACTTATGCTTCTTAAATAAACACCACCTTATTCTATAGTTAAGCAGACTCCATCTTGAACAACATCAAGTTGTTTAGAAATTTGATGATTTTATATTTATTTTATTTTTCTTCCCGCATTTTCCTCTATTTAATTAAGTATACACTTAAAGCTAGGCATATTTAGGTTCTTTTCTTCTGAAGTTTAGGTAGTAAAACGCAAATGGATTATTTCCAATAGATTGGTAGAAAACTCTGTGTTTTTGACCATACAAAAAACGGG
This sequence comes from Hydractinia symbiolongicarpus, assembly GCF_029227915.1. NCBI lineage: Eukaryota > Metazoa > Cnidaria > Hydrozoa > Anthoathecata > Hydractiniidae > Hydractinia > Hydractinia symbiolongicarpus. Next base: position 13,819,912 of record NC_079880.1, read on the forward strand.
ATAGGTAAATACTACGACAACTGCGAGGCCGCCATCTTGATAAATAATAAATTTGCACTGAATATTTAATGAATGAAAATTTCTGTTATGTAAATACAATACTTGAACACATATATATATTGTGAAAAGCACTCGAGACAATCTTTTACTTGAATCACATGAAAGAAAGAAAATGGAAGAAGCTTAAAATTTAAAAGTTTGTTTTGAGTTATTCGATTATGTTTTTGTTTTTTTCCTTTTAGTGCGCATAGTTGGTTTCGCTCATTCTCGTGCCCAGAGCTCTTTGAGATCAAAACCTCAAAAGTAGTGGAAAGTCTCGAAATTTTAATCTCAAAGAGCTCTGGGCACGAGAATGAGTTCCGCTATGATTTTTTGTTTATGTTATAATGTTATCCTGAGTATGTAAATTTTACGTTAATCTAATAGTAAAAAGATTTGCACTTGATGAAAGTCGTTTCCAGGGCTTTTTGTTTCTTAGTGGCGCTCCAGCTATCTATAGAATGCTGGCCCTAGTAACGAGAATGAAGACGTCGAGTTATGATCTTCGCAGAAACACAACAGTCACCGTTACGACTTTATTAGAAACACGTGTTGTATAACAAAGCGATACACATATACACTATATGTTTAGATCCGGCTAATGCCAGTCATTAAAAGCAATCTCGCCCCAGTCTCTTTTTATTGGCACAGTCAAAATATTTATAGAGATCATACAAGAAAGCTTTCCTTGTCTTCTTTTTTGGCTTCATGTAAGAGAAACACCAGAAAACCACAAAATCAAATAAACGTTTAGAAACAGGAAAAAAAAATGATTATTTTTGTTACAGCACTGAAAGTGAAAGAAGATTTTATATGTAGGAATGTTGGCTGATAAAAATCAATACTGGGTTATTGATGTCACACACTGAGTAAGATTTTCATTTATAAAGACTAACAAAAAATTTTTACACCAAATTTTATTTAGTCTTGAAAAACGTAAGTGTGAAAACAGAACTTGTCATTGTGAATGAATTATTTTTTGTAAGTTTTGTGTATATACTTTGTCCATATAATTTATCGCCGTTATAATTCTTTATCGTGATTGTCATTTTTATGAGGCATTCCTTCAGGGCGAATTTAAGTTTTGCACAACACGTCACGTGATTAACATAACTTTCGTCCCCAGTGTTTCGAATTTGCTTCTGACAAAAAATTAAAAAAATGATAGGCAAGAGGTTTATATATATCAAGTATAAATATCAAAACATATTATCAGCATGATGAAGCAAAAATTATTTTCAGACATTTGAATCAAAAAAACAGTTCTCTAAAGAGTGGTAATAGAAGTTTTAATTATTGAATTAGATTTTACTAACTACATAATTTATTACGATCCCAAAATCTATTCATATTGCAATGAATGAACGTCCATGACGTCATAACATGCACGAAATGTTGGTCGCGTGTACGCTCTAAAATTTGATATGACGTTGTTGTTGTAGATTTAATAGATCATTTTTCGTGCGAAGTAATGTTTTGATTTTGAACACGTATACTTATTTCTGTAGGTAAAAATAAAAAGAAATGGCTCACAGAAGTCACATAAATCCATTTATAAAATGAATCATTGGCATAGAATTGAGAGAGTAAGTTGAATATAAACTTCAATGCATTTGTACTTCCAAAAAATCCGTTTGAATTGCGATATTAACCATTTTACTCTTTTATGGTCCTGCATTTCTTGCCTAAAAGAGTATGTTCAATAATAAAACAGGATAAAAAAAGAATGCGTGATTATGTGAGTTCGTAAAAATGGTATTGTGTTATCCACATACACGATTTTTTAGAGGCAACACGAAAATTAGGCTCGAAGTAGCTTATGTTTCACACTTTTTCAACTCATCTGTTGCTGATTTGTTGACTATCCAATTGAGAAGAGTTCAATTGCGCTTACATTCAATAACGGTCTATAGTCTCAGTAACTCAGTCTATAAACTCAGTAACTCTGTATATACTCTCAGTAACTCAGTCTATAGTCTTAGTAACTCAGTCTATAGTCTCAGTAACTCAGTCTATATTCTCAGTAACTCAGTCTATAGTCTTAGTAAATCAGTCCATAGTCTCAGTAACTCTGTGTATAGTCTCAGTAACTCAGTCTATAGTCTCAGTAACTCAGTCTATAGTCTCAGTAACTCAGTCTATATTCTCAGTAACTCAGTCTATATTCTCAGAAACTCAGTCTATAGTCTCAGTAACTCTGTATATAGTGTCAGTAACTCAGTCTATATTCTCAGTAACTCAGTCTATAGTCTCAGTAACTCAGTCTATAGTCTCAGTAACTCAGTCTATAGTCTCAGTAACTCATTCTATATTCTCAGTAACTCAGTCTATAGTCTCAGTAACTATGTATATAGTCTCAGTTACACTGTGTGCTTTTCACTTTATTTATTTACTCACTTCAGGCTCGCTGTTGCACAAGTTACTTTGTTTTTTAAAAGATTTAAGCCTCATGTTGACTATAAAATGTTGCTTATTCAAATAAAGCATGTGTTAAATGAGCCAATTAATACTTCCCTTTCAAGGGTCAATTTTTAATATGTTAGCCACACTTTTAGAATATTATTGTTCTGCAATTGTTTTCTGTAATTATTTAATGACTACGTAAGAAAAAGTTTAGTTTCTGTCAGTTCATTATTACTTTGAGATCATGGAGATATAAGCTTACCCTTACACACAACCTCGTCTCCAGGGCTGTTTCCCGAGGTTAGTTAATCCTGAGCAGTATGGATTTCTGCAAATAGCGTACAGATAGAGTAAATACTTATATGTTTTTTACTATATCTTTTGTTGTTGTTGTTTCTGTTGTTTAGTCTAACATTAAAAAGTTATTTACTAACCATATCAATGAAACAATTCCCACTCTTACTCAAGCATATTTCTTTTTCCCGCCATCTTTAAACGTAACAACCTTTTGTTTCAGTCACGACCCTTGTGTCATAACGTAATTTCACTCTTACGAAGCAATACTTTAATGACTATTCAAGATCGAAAATGATTCTTTACCATGGCAACAATATGTAAATTATGTTATGTGCTAATAACTGAAATTCTCATAATGACTTAGCATAAAATATGATAGCTACTTATATAAAGCCCTGCCGCTTTGTGTAGTTCATTCAGTTCGCAATAACTTTTTAGGTAAACACATAAACAAAATGAAAAGCATGGTATGGTTGGCTTTGTTGTTGACACTCTCTGCGGTGGAGTTTCTACATGCACAGTTAACTTGGGAAAAACTTCCAGTAACTGGGGCTGCTCCTCCTGCGAGAAAAGATCATGCGATGGGTTACGACGGCATGCGAAACAGAATTCTAATATTCGGTGGTAGAGCGTCAAACGAAGTCGACGTTTTTAACGACACTTGGGCGTATGACGTCACCAATAAAAATTGGACGAAAATAGATACGACGACGGCAGCGCCTGAAAAACGTTTTAGCACAGTGTACGGTGTCAGCAATGGCTACTTTTATGTAAGCACTGGCCAAGAAGCAGAAAACCTTTACGATGATATCTGGCGTTTTGATCTGTCCACCAACACATGGAAAAAACTCAATCCATCTGGAAAGAAACCAGGTCAAATTTACGGAGCCGGGGGTGGTTTCTACACAAACACAAGCACAAAGTTTTATCTGACTCACGGGTTTTCGGCATCTGTTCGTTATGCCAATACTCTGGTTTACGATACGGAATTAAACCACTGGACTGAGATATTTCCAGATAAGAGCTCTTACTCGTATGGCCATCCTAACTCGAGGTGTCTTCATTCTGGCACTATGGTAGCCGAAGACTTACTTCTTATGTATGGAGGTTGCTTGAGCGGTGGGATGACAGGAGGAGCTTGTCCAGCTTTTGACTCATGGATGTTTTCAACCAGCAAACAATCGTGGACTCACCTACACGACTGTGCATCTCCTCGTACGTATTCTAGCCTTGCTCTGCTTCCAATGGTTGGCGAGCAAAGGCGAGTTGTTTTGTACGGAGGAGGCGAGAAAAATAATCAAGTTTTAGTCGTTGATAAAGCTGAGAAGGATCAAGTTGCCATCTTTAATGTAAACAAAGAAGAATGGGAATTAAAAAGAGCAAGTGGAACAGCTCCAGAAAAGCGAGTTGGTGCCTCGATGGTTCAACATCCAGAGGTAAATCTACGTTTTAAAATTTTACTATGATGTTTAAAACCTAGTTCTCAATCTCGTCCCAGGCTGTTTTACGCTTGTAGTATGTTAACCGAACGGCTAGCATTGAACTATATTATAAGCTAATATTGGATTGGAAAAGCTCTTGGTACGAAGTTGTTTACTTTTTTACAAATAAGTTTTCGTGGTGGTACTGCTGTAACAATTCGCATTAATTTACTAACGTAACCATTGTGTTTCAGGGCGTACTCATGTCTGGTGGAATAGCTGGTGACGAAACTGACATCTGGATATTAAGAGGTAATTCGACCTCAAGTGACCAAGCACCAAAGCATTCCCAAACTTGCAAGAAACCGTTCGCAGGCATTTTTAACCTAGTCATGTTGCATGGAATTTTTATGGTACTTGGATGGGGCTTGTTTTTGCAACTTGGTGCATTCATCGCTCGTTACTTCCGACACAAAAATCCACTTTGGTTCCACTTGCATCGCCTATGTCAAATCACCGGTCTCATTTTAGCCCTGGCGGGTTTAATTTGCGCCGGCGTATCTGTTCGCTTTGATCACTTTAAGTTCGCCCATGGAGGAATTGGATTATTTGTGATGCTTGTGGGTATCTTACAACCAATCAATGCAGCTATACGACCTCATGTAAAACCCAACGAAGAGAAGGAATTGAAACGCAAGGTATGGGAAGCCTTTCACATCAATTTAGGTAGAATTGCGTTAATCTTGGCCGTCGTGAATATATCTTTGGGCTTACTTCAAGGTCAAGCGCGCGAAGGACATCACATCGCGTGGCATGTTTATGTTGCCTTGTTTGTACTGGCGTATATTTTTATGGAAGCAAGGCTGATATATAAAAAAGTAAAGGTGAACGGTGAGGACTTTGAAATGCGACAGAAATAAAAGTTTATATTGTGAGTTTTGTAAAATATAGCTGTTTTTATCCGGGCGTCTATTTTCATGATGCCGAAGTGAGATTTGATACGAGCGTTTTTTGTTGTGTTTTTGTTGTTGTTAAAGTCTCCTTCTGGATCAACATAAGTTCCAATTGGGTTTCATTACAATACGTTTTAAGTTTGAATGAATTTTTTACTGTTAATTCTCGGAACCAACCTCGTTCCCAGGCACTTTGCTTTGTTGCTCAGGGACCACAAGACCCTGGGGACGAGGTTGTCTGGCAACATTAAATTGGTAATTAAGGGAATGATTGTTATAAAAGAAACCACTAACTAATCGCTTTCCAATGAATATTTCATCTTTTTAAAATTATGTTCTGTCCCAACCTCCCTAGGACTATTATCTAAATCGCTACCTGATATCGTAAAAAGCAAAATGATGTACTGGGAACGAGGTTGATACCGCGTCTACTGTTTTCCACATACAAACAAGGTTTTTAGTATGTTGTTTTGTATTTTTCTGTGATTTTTCGTTGTTTTAATATTGTATGTACGATTGTAAAAAAAAATTGAACATGTATAAATATATATTCTTCACAATTGAGCCTGCTCTCTTTTATTGCTGCAAGTTTCATTCTCTTTCTCTCTATCTTCCAGTAAAGATGGCTACACATCTTTTGTTTATAAGAAACACAGTGTTTCTGAATTATAAGGCTGGGATTATATGTACTCTCAACTGCTAACTCACAAAATAATAGGAAATTTGGGAGATTAATTTTTAAGGTCATAAAACAAGGACACCAGAAAATCTCCTGTAAGGTTAAAAAAAAAAACAGGCTAAACCCGAAGTATGTTTTTTATAAAAAAGACGTGTACTGCTATTCCTAACAACATCGTTGATGTATTGCGAAAAGGTGTCAACAATGCATTGCGAACACGTTGTGACTTTTTCAAAACAGCAGGAATTAAAAAAGAACGAGAAAAACTTAATACAAAAACGTGTGTGGTGCTTATACCATATTACAAGTTGTGTGTGAATTTTGCGTCATCTTAACAATGACAGAGATGATCAACAAATATGTAACTCCCGATAAATCAAACCTCCAAGGGATCGAGGAAAATCGAGTTGTTCGAGTTAGACGAAGCTTCCGTTAATTCGAATTTTATCTAAAATGAGATTATAGTTCGTGTTAAAGCGATTTTTTCAAGAGGTGGAGCAACAGTTACCAGGAAAAAGTGCAATCTTGGCGATGAAAGAGATATGCAAGTCCCTTATAAATTGAATTTACCTTGACAGCCAACGTCATTTATTTATATTATATCAGGAGTTAATAAAAACTAAAAAAAGACAATTAAAATCTGATTTAGTCTTTGATTTCCTTCTTCGAGTAAAGCTTGAGTTATCCGAAGAAATTAGACTTAGAAAAATGGGCCAAGTTAACGAATGTTCGTGTTATCCGAGGTGTTCGAGTTAACCGGAGTTTTTTATAAGTATTAAGTTCCAAGAACTCGAGAAAATACGTTATTTAAGTTACCAGGAACTAACTGTATCTTTCTGCGTGGATAAACGCATTCTGGTAAGAAATGTGTCATGTGTTTATTGTAAGAACTAACTATGCGGGGAAGGGGCGGAAGTAATACTGAGATTTGACGATTAGAATAAAAAACAATAAACACGGTGTTTTGTTTGGATTCAAGCGACCATTACTTTAATATCTATGAGATATTATTAAATTAATGTTTGTTCTCTGGCCGTTACTTCAACTTTTGACTCATGGACATTAAATATAGAGCGTTTTTAAATGCCTCTCTTTCTCAGTCCTCAGTCAGAAACAATCATTCACTCAAAAAAATTCGAAAATCTACCTGCTGTCAAAGTGAGTGTGGCCGCAGGTAAGTATGTGTTGGTGGAGAATATAACTGAAAATAGAAATTCGTAATTGATGTTGGGCGCTGCTAAGAATTATTTCATATATTGAACCAACCAACCAAATCACTATATTCCTGTCAATTACTGATGGTAAGTTACTTCACCTCTAGCTGATTCGTTAGTTCTCCAACTCGGAAAATGTCACAACCCTCAGAAATAAGTTCTTAAAACTTTTTGCTTAAAATCTTGTGGCAAGCAGTTATTTCCGCTTATTAAAACTGTGGCTGGCATATCGGAATTAAAATTATGGTATGTCTGTCTGGGATCAACGAGTTGTTTGATAAACAGTGAGTTTGGCTCGATGTTAATCCTTTTTTTCAAATATAAACCAACAATTGCTGTATTTTTCAACTGAAAGTAAAACAATAAGGTAATGTTTATCACCCCTACTAGACTTTTCAAGTTATATAGAAATTCATCAACAATCATTATCTTCTCTTAATACTAATTTCAAACAGACAGCATTGAGTTTGAGTCAAATCAACCTCAGGAATCAATTTCTAGTGGTGTTTTAGAACAACGTCGTTCCCCAAGGCATATTGAAACTTTTTGAAGTTTTGACGGCGTTCCCAGTGTATAGTCTAAACTGCGGCCATTTTTTTTAGTCAACCACGTTTGGGTCCCCCAATGGGTTTTGTGGTCATTTGTTACTCTATAAGAGGACAACCTGCCTAACGTGATTAGCGATCGTTTTTTTGTCCCTCCGACAAGGTTTCACCTATGTAAGACCAACCTTGTCTGCAGGGGATTTTAGCTTTTAAGATAAGTGCTGGCGGATTTGACATGGGCAACAAATCCTGGGGACGAGGATGATGTAACACAACCATATTATTTTTCAAAAACAAAACATAAACATCCTCCTGCAAAATGAATGCGTAGTATAGTATCTACATTTGCGATACAGTTTGTATAACTTGGATATCGCAGCGCTTGCATAGTTTCAAATAGTTTCTTGTATTCCACAAGTTGTGTTGAAGATTAAAAGGGAGAACTTTCTGAGAAAGTCATGTCAAAGGCTGGTCGTCTAAGAAAGGTGTTTTTTATTAAGACGACTAATTGCCTAAGAAGACGACAGAATTTTTTTTGAAATTTCAGAACGGCCACAGTTTGACGGTTTAAAACAAACAGAAAAATTTTAAGATGTATTTCAGTAAATAATGCTGTTTAAAATAAAACCAGCCTTGCCCTATGCACCGAGTAAGACTTCTAACTCTGTCGCACACAACCTCGTCATTTTTCGTTCATGTCGCCAATTCGATATGTCGCAAAAGACACAAGATGTCGGCAATGGCTATGTTACTTGCTGACTTTTCATATTTATTTATTTGATACTATCTTAAACACATTTCTTTTCCCATACTTCCCAGAGACTTTCAAATAGCTTTTTGCTAAAAATAGAAATGAATGAGGTTGACTTACATGCCTTTCTAGTCCCTAGAGCTCTTTGGAATAAAACGCTTTCGATGCTTATCTCAAAAAGTTCTTGGGTCGAGAATGACTTCATGCTTAAGAAGTAAAAAAGGCCGGATGACGAGGTGGGGAGCTTCGATGGAAAATGTGAGGAAGAATCGTTCCCGGTATTTTATTCAAGCAATGGATTTCAAAGATGGCGGACGCCAGCTTCGAAACGTGGTTAAATGGAAAATTAAGTTCCCTTGGTTTAGATGAAGAAGTTTACCTAGAATATTTAAAAGGTGTACTTGAGGAAGGGGAAGATACTGAAGAGACTAAAGAAATCTTATTTGACATTCTATCAGGAGTTTTAGTGAGTCAAAATTTGTGTTTTTATAATCTTTGTCAGGTAAACAGATCTCATTTAGTATTGTATCTATTTCCAGAGAGATCACCTCCAAAGTACAAGATTTTCTTGTCAAGAATAGACTTTTATTTGCCTCTTTTATATATACATAGTGTCTGAGTTTTTTGGCAATTTATTAAAATACGCGATTTCGGAATTAGCGAAGATTAGCTAGCTAGCTAGCTAGCTACAAAAATTGCTAAAAAAATATTTCAAACCAATTCTTGGATCAGGGTTAACATGCTTGACATTTTCTAATCCTTTTCAACAAAAAATGATCAACATATATAAGTTCAACATCAATATGTATAGATGACTTGCTGAGGCAAATTTCCGTAAATTGTTGTTTTGATTGTACTGCGCATGCGCGAATTCTCGGCAGGCAAAAAGCATTGTAGCGCAAGCGATAACTCTTCAGTCACAAAGCTTTGCACAGCATGAACGTCATTGAAATGGAATTTTCTACTTATTACGAACACTTGGATAAAGATGATAAGATTAAGTATAAATCAAAACTGACTTTAACTAATGGATCAACAATACCAGACCCATATGGAATTAAAGATGGTTGGTCAAACGATGTCAATCTACTTGTTGACATATCTTGGGCAGACATCTACCACTATCTTGTTAATACACCTAGCGAGTATACCCACGAAAACTTAAAGGCATATAGATCATTGGAAGCCTTTAATTTTTTTGTATGCAATCATGTCCAAGAAGTCTACATTAATGATATATCTCCAGATTCTGAGTTTTGCTGTATAAAAACAAAAGTAAGTTGAGACTAGCTTGTGTGTTTATGTGACTGTTTTGTGTGTTACATGTTAGTAACTGCAAATTATATAATTTAATTTTAGGTTCTACCAAGTCAAAGGCAAGGTCAGAAACAAACCCTTTATGATGTGTGGGTGTGCATCAACAAAAAAAAAATTGGATATTGACAGGAAATTGTACGTGCATGGCTGGGTATGTATATATCTGTATTTTTATCTTGTAAGTCTTACTTGTTCTACTAGAAGGTATTATATTTACATAATTAAACCATGTTTTTAGTCTTGGCTCAGCATGCAGTCATTTAGCAGCATTACTGTTTAAATTGGAAGCATGTGCACGGCTACAGTTAAACAAAATTGCAGTAACCAGTGAACTTTGTCGATGGAACCAAACACGTAAATGTGCTGAACCAGAGTTATTGAAAAAAATAAACTTTAAGCGACCAAGAAGAGGAGACTTACCACAGGAAACGTCTAACAACAAAACGGTGGAACAAAATTATACTGTTGGAAACTTTCACAGTGCACAGTTTAAAATTAATCGAAACAAACTTCGCGAATTACAAGAAGTAATGCCTACGGCTTCATTCTTCACCAGGTATAATTCTGTTTTGTCATATTTTTTTGAATTTTTGTTCTACTTGCAGGCATTATTATAATGAAATTTCAAATTAGGAACTTTTTTCTCATTACATTACTGAAAATAAAAAACAGGCATTATTATAATGAATTTTCAAATTAGGAACTTTTTTCTCATTACATTACTGAAAATAAAAAACAGGCATTATTATAATGAATTTTCAAATTAGGAACTTTTTTCTCATTACATTACTGAAAATATAAGTATCCATTGGCAAATTAACTTTTGTTGTTTTTTTGCTACTAGTGTCACATTAGATGATGACTTTGAGACACAGTCCATCAATTCCCAAACAGACACGGCTGATGAAAATGATATTAATTGCATTCCAGAGCCACTAACCAGCTTATACGATGCTGAAAGCATTAACTTTTCGCCCAAAAAACTAAAAATTGCATGTGACAGAAGTTTTCAACTTTACAAAGCTACATATGATCAAAAATCATATGATAACATGACAAAGGCTACATCAATGCAAAGTTTAAGTAGTGCTTGGAAAGTTCATAGAGGAGGGAGAATTACTGCATCAAATTTTCACGAGGTGTGTCACAAGAACTTAAATGTGGTTGGAAAAAACTCGCTGTTGAATAAACTTATGAACTACACCACAATAGCCAATACCCCTGCATTAAATTATGGACGGCAATGTGAAAATAAGGCGAGGACACAATTTGAGGAAATTTTTAAGAAAGAGCATACATGTGGCCTATTACGCTTCACTGGGCTTCATGTAAGGGCAGATATTCCCTTTCTTGGTGCATCACCTGATGCGTTAATTAATTGTACTTGTCATGGTGAAGGTTTGTTAGAGATTAAATGTCCGTACAAGTATCGAAATGGCTTATCAGGATGGGAAAATGATAAAGACTTTCCGTTAAATTCAGACATGACAGTGAAGGAGAAACATAAATATTATTACCAAATGCAGGGGCAAATGTTGGTTTCAAACAGAGCATTTTGTTATTTCTTTATTTGGACACCTCCGAAGACTGATGATAACTTTTTAATGCTTAAAGTAGAAAAAGATGATAATTTTTGTAAAAATATGCTGGAGAAACTAAATCATTATTTTTTTACAGTACTTCTTTCAGAAGTTGTCACCAGGAAAAACGATGTCTGTTTCGACAACAAGCAACAGCACTACTGTTCCTGCAAGCGCCCATGCTTTGAACCGATGATTGCGTGCGACAACAAAGACTGTGCAACGGAATGGTACCACTACGTCTGTGTCAATATCACGAGAGCTCCTAAAGGGGCATGGCATTGTCCTGATTGTGTGCAAAATAGGAAAGAGACAAATTAAAAAGATATATTATTTTATGATCTTTTTATTTAGTACTTTTGTATATATTTATAAGCTACAGTACTGTTTTGTATATATTTATAAGCTAATACACTGTAAAATCAAATAAAGTGACTATTTTTTTGTTACAACACTTGGATTTAAATTTACTAGTCCACAGACTGATATCATTATTTCATCAGTCAAATCCACCTGTGTTATAGGGATTATGGATGACAGGATCTTAAATTTCTTAAGTCTACCAATTACTCGCTCAACATGTATTCGCACATGTGCAATTTGTCGTGAGATGTCAACATCACGTGCTGTTAGCTGTTTTTTACCCCTAGTAAATGCAGGTATACGTAACACAGCACCACGGGTTGCAAGCTCCTCTTCAACTAAAAAACCTCTATCCGCAAGTACACAATCTCCATGCGTAACTAAGTCCAAAAAGCCGGAATTGATTGTAATAGTCTTGTCAGATGCACGACCTCCCCATCCTGCTGATAGAAAACTCACAGTACCAGTTGGGGTAATTTCAATCAGGTATTTTATTGTGTTGTGGTTTTTGTAGTTAGAGTAGGTCTGTGCACGTGCGGTTAAGTTTATTGGTCTTTCTATAAAAATTTCTGTGCAATCGATAATGGAAATGCAGTTCTTAAAACTTTTAAATGAAGATGGTAAATTTGAGCGCATTGCATCTTTATCTGGCCAAACAATAAAATTTCGGAGCAATAAGGCCAAGGGTTGTATCCAAGTACGAAATATTTTAGAAATATTCCCTTCACTGATTCCAAATCTTAAGCTTAAGTCACGGTTCATTAACCCAAGCTTAATTTTCATTAGGACTATCATCAGGTGATTTTCATAACCAAGACGTTGAATTATAATTTCAGTATTCTCCTTAATCATATCTACAATCCATTCAAAAACACCTGCATTTGGTACACCAGTTAAAAAAGCCAAGTCCTTAGGTTTGGTCTTCAAATAGTTATAATAGCAAGTTGGTTGTTTTAACTGAACACGTAATTTTGAAATTTCGACTTCTTTTTGTTTAGACTTCTCTTGGAGTAGTTGCTGATGTAACTTTTTAATTTCATGATCCTTTCTCTTTATTTCTGTTTTCAACGACATCTCCCTATATTTCTGAATTAAGTCAATACCAGCAATTGTTTGAACCACTAAAAAAATATCAATATATAATTATTTAAACACGACACAATTTAAAAGCATGAGGTACAATGTGTCTACAGTTAGCTACCTTTGTCAGCTGTTGCTTTAAAGTCGGGTTCATCTACTACTAGACTTTCCTCAGCATCCTTGCTTTTCTGAACACCAACAGATTCTTCCTTTTTAAAGAGGTTAGCATTAGATGTAGCTTTTCTTTTTTTTAATCTTTCATATCGATCAAGATCATGCAAACTTTTTCTCTTGACTGCTGGTTTAAAAGAGAAAACTGATGGGATGTAGTCAATATGTTGTGGATCATCTGACTTTTTTCCTGCAATATATAGAGATAAAACTTTTAATACTTTGTAAACACATAGTATCTCTTAGTAGCTGAATGCTACCTTACCTGTCACGAAATGGGCACTACAGATTCGTGCATTATCCACTTGAATTTCACTTTCAGGCCAGTTCTTTCGCCTTAGCGCAGCTATCCACCTTTTCCGTCGTTTCTTCGTTTTCTCAGTCTTGTTAGTAGGGAATCTGTAAAAACTCAATTCTTTGTTACTTCCATCTCTTCTATTTTCACATTGTATAGCACAGCAACTGTCAGGCATGTCGAACAATCTGCAAATGACGTACTTTCCACTGAAATTAAATTAAACTGTGCTAGCAGTCATGTTTGTTTTGCCTGCCGAGAATTCGCGCATGCGCAGTACAATCAAAACAACAATTTACGGAAATTTGCCTCAGCAAGTCATCTATTGAAACATAGAAATTTTCAAGTTTACTTTATTCCATGAAATTAATGAGTCAAGAAATTAATGTGATTCAATGATATTATTTTGAAAAATACATTTAATTAACACGGTTGAGCAAGGTTGTTTTCAAAAATGCATTTAATTAACGCAAATTTGAGAATATGCAATACCACACCAAGAAAAAATTACAGCAACAGTGGAATCCACGTTCTCTTTATTACAAGGTGATTTGGAAATCGAAATAAAAGTTTTTGTTGTTTGGAAAGACAATGTTGAAAATTTAAATTTTTTGAAGAAAAAGTGCTTTTAGTTAATTTTCCACTTGAACCAGAGTATGAAAACGACATAAAAGCTTATTAAAAAAGATCGCTGAAAAAGAGAACACCGTTGAGCTATCATCCAATGAGGAGAAAATGGTAGAAAAATTTTAAAAATATTTTACTGCAGTTTAATATTACGGTCAAACTATGATAAAATTTAAAAACTTTAATTTCAATAAATTGTATTCTAATTTTTGTATGGCCAATTTTCCTATCTTATATAATTTTTATTAATAACACCACAAACAAAATGGTAGACCATTGCAGTGAATACCTTATCTGGACACTCAAAAGGACACAAACCAAACATTTTTATGTCCAAGTGAGGTGTTTAAGTTAACAAAATTAATTTTTGATTTCAAAGTTAGGGCTTTCAACAAATGATTCTCGTCTTCTTTATTGGCGTATGACAATCGATACTTGAGCTTAGGTTAAAAACATATAAAGTTTAATTATAACTAATAAATATCAGAGTAAAGAGAATAATAAAATAAATAATTAATATACTTGTTAAGGAATATCTCTTGCTAGACACAACCTTGAAAAAAGAAAGAAAGAAACAAGAAATTGATAATTGATAAGTAAAAATTCTATTTGTTGCAAAGTTCAAAAAATGTGCTATTTTATGATTGTGGACATATGTGTGTGCATTTCGGTATTAATACGGGCAACACAATACTGTCATTTACACAAAGGCAAAGAAATGCAGTCGTAGTAAACAAAAAGATTCAATGAAATTTGAAAATTTCCCGCAAAAAGAGAATAGTGGTATGTTTTCACTGAAAAATTTATAATTTCATTTAAGCCGAAACCTACATGGGCCTGCTTTTTTCAGACAGCTTAGTAATACAAGTTGTGTTTATAATAATTTCTACTGCCTGAAAGTGGTAACTTATGTTACATTAATATGTTATGTTACATTAAAATATTTTCACAGAGTGAAACTAGGAGGTTAATGAATATTTCACATTTATTTTTTATACCAATTTCTCAAACGAGGTTAAATCAAGTAAATTTGCCCCTTTGTTTATTTCAGGAGGAAAATGTTTCTGAAGCTGTGGATGAAATAGTTCAATCTTGGGTGAATTTCACCAAATCAAGCCAGGCAAAGCAAGTTGAAGTGGTGGACAAACTGGATATTGAAAGTATGAGAATCAAAGATATCATTGAGCAGCAACAATCAAAAGTTGTTCAAACCGGCAAAAGCAAACTAGTTGATTCAGAATTTAAGAAAAAGCTATTGGAGCAGTATGCTACTGCGTCTGATGAAGAGAGGTAGGGAAACACACAATTTACCTTTTGAGAATGAGTGAACACGCTACTATGCATGAACATACTATGGTTAACTGACATTTTTTGTTAAATGAGGTGGTAACTCAAAAATATTTTTTTTTTTTCTCTGAATACTATTTGTGTTAAAAAAACAGAGAGAGGGGAATTGAAAACGGCCATGCATGTTTACCAAAAAAAAAATTGTTAAATTTTGGGTGCCCAATTTTTTGTCCTGCTTTTAATAAGTGAGGTGTGTTTTGTGAGTTAAAAAGACTGAGATGTGCATAACCGATTCTAAACTCAAGACAGGTGGTTGTTCGAAGGAGGCATTTTAAAATAAAAGGTGTGGTTAAAATAAGGTGGACGTTTAAGCATGAAATCAAGTTTGCGTCACCACGTCACGTGCCATAATTGATTAGTTTAGAATTCTTAGATTTAGGATCGGTAGCGCGTTCGATCCTCACATAAAGACGTTGAAGTCACTAATTAAAAGCAAAGTAAAGTTTGTATTGTTTCTTGTTTAGGGATGAAGATAACGATGATTCTTCAAGCAAATCTGTTCCACGTATCCTTTTTTTTAGCAAATAGGTTAGGACGCCAAGAAACAAACAGGCTAGTGTCATGAACGCGGTAAATGGAAGCTTGCGATGTTCACTTTATTTCGTTGACCTTATTTTCATTAGGTCGCGTATATTTTCGTTCATGAACCTTTCCGTTTCCCATGAACGTTTCCGTTTCCCATAAGCCTTTCCGATATCAAAGCAAAGCATTTTAAGCATGTCAATAATTGTTAAGTTCATGTGGAGTTTACACTTTTGTAGGGCCGTATGTAGCCTCGCATTGGTAAAGTAGAAAGTGAGTATGTGAACTAGAAGTTTCAGCCTCAAGGCGAAGTGATAAACAACCTGTTGGGTGATTTAAGGGGATCCTTAAGTGAAAAATGATTTTGAGCTTATGTTGTAGAGCTAAAAAATTAAAAACAAGTCTTTTTAATTTGTTTTCGAACAGTTTTGATATGATGTTTTTTAAAGCCAGCTTGTATTTTTTCATCCTTTCCTTTCTTTTTCTCTTCATATACTTTACATTTTTTCTTCTTCGTTGAACGGTCAGGATTTGCAGCTAAAAAATGTCAGAAAGGTCAGGAAAATCGAGGTCAACTTTTGAGCGAACACCCTGTAATGTGAACACTGCATTCGCGATCGTCACTCGATGCGTTTTTTTACTAAAAATAAAGATGGCTGTTAAACGACTCTTGTGACGTCATTTTTATGTTATTGTGCTTTAACTCTTAACACACAGCCGCAAACACGAACACGCATTCCGTCATTGAGGAGGAGCGCATCAAGAGAGAGAAGGCAAAGAAGGAGAGCGACGATAAGAAAGTGCGAGATAAGCTGAACAGGGAAAAAGACAAACAAAAGCGCGATGAGCGACAGGAGAAAGAGAAGAAGCGAACGCAGAAAGGCGAGCGTAGAAGGTAGTATTGCTGAAAAAACTTTTACGAATCAATTTGATGAAGCTTTTATGTTTATAAAGATCATTTTTATATAGTTTTTTTTTGTCCTGTGTTTTATTTAGTGTACTTTCTATAATAATAACACGTAACATGCTTAAAGGCGGGTTCTCATTAACGAAAATGCTTGTATCGATCGAATCGAACGATGTCGATCGATAAAAAGATGGAAAAAATCCTAACGTTTGCATCGGTTGACGTTGTTAGATTCGATTGATTTTTTTTTAAGTAGAAACCCGCCTTAAATTTATTTACTGGTTCGATTGAAAACAGTGAAAATTGCCTCATCTTAGTTCTGTAGTTTGAATGGTATGTCTGAAATTGATGTTTTTCGTGACCATGTTTTGTTTCTGTTGTTTTTTTGTTTGATTTATTTTTGTTTTTGAAAAGAAATATTTATATATATTTATACTTCACTTTTTTTTTCTTTATCTACTTGTGTGTATTAATCATTTTCCAAACTTTTTACCGAATGCTCCTGGCATTCGTTAAAAAGTTTGGAAATTAATTTACAAGCAGCCTGGGGGGGGGGGGGGGGGGGTCGTTTTAAATCAGAATGGCATTTGCAACCCGAGTTGCAAAAACATATTCTCGGGTCGAATTTACATCTTCAAATTTTGAAAGGAAAAACAAAAAAACAAGTCTAATATAAGATCAGAAACTTGGAATTAATTTTTAAATTTTCGTGAAACTAAATTTTGCGGATTAGGCCGAAATCCGCGAAATTAAATCCCCGCGAAAATTTATCTCAATAAAGTAGGTCTCGAATACTTTACTTTTTAAAATTTTAGCCTGACTATTCGCTACTTCTTGATTAAAATTCACGCCTTTGCCGCTTGGTTGATTTTTAAAGAAACACGATCATTTTAAATGGTGTATTTCAACCGTGAACTGAAGAGATGACGAACAGTGGGTGTTTTTTATTTAAAGCACACGAAACAGTTTCCTTTTTCCTCTGACAGATTGGATTTTCCCATCTTATTTGAAATTGAAATATTTATGGTAGAGAACACATAGTATAAAGCGTGCATTATTTTTATAAGCAACCCTATTTTGGGGGTTAGAAGCCTTAGATTGCCAAGAGTTAAGGGCCTCTTTTAGTTCTAATTTTCCTTATCCGTGGTTGCTTGACACTGATATTGTATCGGCATCATGAACTTTTGTTTCTGTAGTAAACCCGACCTGCAAAAAATTCGACAGCGGCCGGGTAAACAACCAACAGCTGCACTATCAGACTGATGTCTGTGGAACCCTTCCTCAGGGCGGTAGAAAGGGGGGTCAAAAGCCCACGTGATCATACTTTTCCAAGTTACTTTCTTGGGCCGTGATTTTAGACTTTTTACCAATCAGAAGTCAGTGCTCTTCATTCCGCTGAGGACAGACCAGTCGTAGTCGAAGGTAGACTTTAATGCTGTAGA
This sequence comes from Hydractinia symbiolongicarpus, assembly GCF_029227915.1. Lineage (NCBI taxonomy): Eukaryota > Metazoa > Cnidaria > Hydrozoa > Anthoathecata > Hydractiniidae > Hydractinia > Hydractinia symbiolongicarpus. The sequence goes on from NC_079880.1 coordinate 13,837,865, forward strand.
AACGGTCGCAGTCGCCTTTACTTAAAATACTTTCCATCAGCAGGCTGCGGGTACCCCATAAATTTGTTGGTCTGTGAGTGACTACCGTGATCTCTTCGGCCACACAGAGTTGGCATATTCCGATCTTAAGCATTAAGACGACGAAGACCTTACAGTTGGTTTCTTGTTGATATGAGCTGCTATGTCCTTGATTTTGTACAAGTCGTTCATGATCTGAATCCGGACAGCGTTCTTGTTTGGGTCGACTCTAAATAGCAAAGTCATTGTTACTTTAGATGTTAAGCCATGTAGGTCAAATACTGATCGATTGTAAAGCGACATTTACTAGTATAAACCAAGAGCAATGTATGGATATTTACATATCTCGTGGATATTTACGTATCCACGACGGCATATGCCAGTGGTATTTCCAGAGTCTATCAAGCACTCTATCAAAGTTCCAACGCCTACACTTTTCGACTCTGTGCAAGTTGCGTGAGCACACGACTTCTGACAGATCCAGGTCAACCACATGACGGGATCCCTGCCGCTCATCAACATCTTTAGATTCCACGTCTACTACCACATGCGTCGTGTAACATAGATTTTCTGCAATTTGTTATAGCTGTCTTCGCCAACGTTAGAGTCGGTGCAACAGATATCGCCATGCATCGGAACCTCTTTGTACTTGCGTGCCTCTACATAGGTCTACGCATAGTCGTTAAGTCGACTTCAAACTTCAGTTATTATTTTTCATTCGCAAGTTCCCTTGGGTATCTGCTTTTTGTGAAAGTTGGTTTTGATCTTTTGATTCCATCTCTCCAGTTTTGGGTTAAAGAAGACGCGACCTTTCCTAATAACTTCAAATTAGAAGGTTTGAAGGCTAGCTCTTCCACATCCTTTTACCATAGCAGAAAATAGCCCCACTCCGGGTTGTCACGACATGATAAGGCAGAGCCTTTGCCATATTGGGAGTCACCACGAATTCTTGGACTTCTTTGCCAACAAGGGAATATACTGTATCGCGGGTGACATATCCTACCACACAGTGGCATCGCTGCAGAAATCTGAAGCCTCTTTGTTTCGTTGTTTAGGGGCAGTCCAGCAGTCAGGTTATAGACAGATCCCTTGGTTCTTTACCTTTAACATCTGCCTCTATTAGAGGTGATGTATTTGTGGTACAGGACCAGCAAAGCATTTTAACCCTACCACTAGCTTTTGCCCATCATACACGTCAAGTATCTTGTCACAGTCATCGTATTGGTCTCTTTATTCTATAGGCTTGGTGTTTACGAACCAATACCTTGACGGATTTGTTGTACATGTTGTGGGTCTTGTGATGATCTGGCACATGCAGAATGCGTAGGGATCTTGCTCAACGACCCAGCTACACATATCTTAGGCCTTGAGATGGTCCAGAAAGAACTCGAACATGCAGAGGCCGTTCCCAACAGCTTTCCTGCACATGTCTTAAAATGGTCAGGGACACTCCAGAGCAACAAGGGTTCTCCTCAACAACCCTCTCCTACATGTCCCAGGCCTTAAAGTGGTCTGGAGACATCCCAGAATGCGTCGAGCTTTTGCTCAACAGTTGCGTTGAGATGTGATGATCTAGTACTTGCAGAAATGCGAAGAAGTCCTGCTCAACAGCCTTTTCGCACATGTCTTGGAAAATTGCATTTCCGAACCAACTCATTTCTTCTCAGTAATCATAGCTCCGCAAAATAGAATGGATGAGCAACGGATCTGAGACGGGATTTGCCGATGTGCATAAGTATGTATGAAGTTATACCAGATGTAGACTGGGTCTCTCTTGATATTAATTTTCCAGACATGTAAGAAAAAAAAGAGTATCATTCCAGACGAAAACCTGTTCAAATAATTTAAAAACATACTTTTTCCGCTTGTTGCTACTCTTTATATGCAGAAACACCCTAATTGTCAGACATAAAAGTTTCTTTCAATGTATAACAACAATATACAACAGAGAAAAAAGAAGCAGTATATTCTTCTCATGTTGTTCTTTAGCCCTTTTTCTCAACACACCTAACTGGCCCTCTTTTTCATTCATTTCGGCTACAACGATTTTGCATCTCAATCTCATGCAACGTTGACTTTGCAGCAGACTTAAACTTTTCGAATATCCGTGCATTGAATGTAGAGATTATTTTCTTCAGAGTAACACACTCACAATTTATAGCATTCAGCTCATTCTCAATATTGATCAATTCTTTATTTTTTCTTCTTCTTGCATTTTCTATGGAACATCTATAGATATGTTTCATATCGCTGCTTAGAAGCTTTCACTGACTTTAAAACATCCCGGCTTATCTGGATACTGCAAGGTTCGTTCGACATTGTTTACTTGCTTGAAATTTTTAAAGGGATCGTCTGGCGATGACCGAAATGTCAGTAAATGTTATCTTTCAACACAACATTGTTGTCATTGAATCCGCATTCCATATAAGCTTTTGCATGACTTATTGTAAAAATGATAAAAATGGTGGCTAATACGAGATAGGTTTTGTGTACTTGAAAACTTTTAAAATAAAAATAATCAAGGCATTTCTCAGCTCTTTTGGACTGAAGAAATTTCTTTTTGTTGTGTCGCCTCGTTGGAAATAAATTTAGCAAATTCTGCTAGGGTATCATCCCCTGTCTGAAAATCAATGTGTTTTCGGGTCACAATCATTTGAATAAGATTCTTGATTTTCTTTTAAGCATTTCAAGACTCTTCGCTGATAACACCAGTGGGTCTAACAATTCAGAATTATGCACTTTTGATGACATCAAAGGACAGCGTTCTGCCATTTTGTTCTTATAAACACAATAGCTTTCTGCGGCAATGTCTTTTGTTAACAGAAATACTACGGATACACTTTACACTAATTCTTGGCAGACGGGGCAACCCAACCTCATCCCCAGGACTATTTGCTTCTTAATCGCGCTGCGCTTTGTCGAGTGGGGGCAACCTGTTACCTTCTTGTCTGAACAAAATTAAATTTTCTCACGCCTTATTTTAGAATTCAAACGTGTCCAGTCGCAAAATGTACTTTATATACAGTGACGTAGAAGCGGGGTTGTGTATAAAGGGAGTTTAGCCCCAGCTTCCATTAGGTTCATTTTCTCATATATTTTAAATGAACAATACCGTTTATTCCCGACCTCATTCCTTTTGCAGTAATTTAGAGGTGTTATTAGTTACAAACCAGTATTTCGCCGGAAATACTAGATTTAGTCATGGATATTTTTTAACAGAAAATTGACGGATGACCAAAATTGTTTCATTTTCAACAAAAAATTTGGAAACCAACCCAGGGTTAAACGAGGCAACAAAATATTTCCTAACCATGTCGGAGTTCATATCTCCAGTGTGAAGTTCTTGTTGCGTCAACACTCACTAATTCTTATCCTATCTTGTAAGCCCTAACGAGTGAATTCGATGAAGAAGGAAAACGAATTTTAACTGGACAAATTTTTATGAAACTACATGCGTTCATGAAATTTTACGTACTAGTACTTTTTATAAAAAGTTAAGCAAACAGCCAACTAGCACAAGTTTCTCACAAATGTCTTTTTCAACTTTTTTTTAGTCATTTATTTGACAGAATAAACTAGTCAATAGTTGTCCATTTTCTTGTTTCACTAGGTAAGAACACCTAAAGGCCATTCGAAGATTTAACGGGAGGTATGTCTTTTAAAATGTTCTAACTGAACGATGTCTTTCTTTTTTTAATTTCCTAATTTGTTAGAAGGCGACTAGTCAGTTTTTAATAAAGTGGTTTCTTATATAAAAAACGTACATGCTGATTCCAAAAACAGACCAAATGATTTGTCTCAACGAAATATAATTATTCAAATAGCGGACGTACTGTGTTCTATCGTTTTGTGCTTATAAAGAAGTTTTACGCATCACTAATCTTTCAACTAAAATCAATTTTCCAATAAAATATCTCTTCTTAAAAAAGTACGCCCTCTTTTGCATTTAGAGCTATGGAGGATATTTAATTTTTAAACAATAATACAAAGTTATGACGTGCTATCAACTTTTATGCCTCTTAATATATATCCTCCAGTAGCGCTCATCACAATCTCCGGATGTGTCCTTTTCGGTAAAACTTGAATATTTCGTAACCAAGTCTCTGTTAATTCTAAATTCACAGCAATTTTTCTATCTCTTAAGGCTATGTAGCACTCCGCTAGCGGTTCTTGGTGGGTGAAGTACACCACAAACGGCATAGCAATCGGTAGGAATTCCAGCAACGCTAAAAGTAATGACTTAGGGTGGTATTTGGCAACGATAATCAAGCAGTCGAAGTTTTTCGAACGCAAATGAGACAATGCTCGCAGACACTCCGTAGCTCGCTCTTCTTTCGATATGAACGCAACTCGGTTTGTATATTTGTTTTCATTTATTTCACCGTCCTCCGCGTGTTTACGTTTTAGATTCGAATTTTTCACGTGTGCGTTACTGATTGGTTCCGTGCCGCTCTTTTCATACTCCTTCTCTGTTGGATTCGGCTCCGTCTTCGTGTCTACACTCATACAGACGTCTGCACTAAGGTCGCCAGTTTGTTCCGTCTTGTCTACTCTCATATCGACAGTTGGCTCCATTTTCGTATCTACACTCATGTCGACAGTTGGCTCCATCTTTGTGTCTACACTCATGTCGACAGTTGGCTCCATCTTTGTGTCGGCACTTACTTCGACAGTCGATGTTGTGTCGGTGGTGGGTTTTTCAGTTTGATCGTTTTTATCAGTGATGGAATTCTTACCTAATATATACTCCAACAATTCACCGTCATCTTGTGATGTAGCGAACAGTTCTTCCAAACATGCTATCTTTTCCATAGGAAAACAGCAGCATTTTTCTCTTCTCTCGCTTACCGAAAAATTAAACTGTTCTAATATAATTCGGACAGGAAAGGAACCCTGATATATCTGCACCATACTACCACCTGCACCAAGTCTTTCCATTACCGCGCCTGCAACGAAGCCTTGGCACGTCTCCATAAGTAGCACGTTCGAATTCGCTTGCACGTTGCTCCACGTTAACACTTGCGCTAAACTATCGGTACGTAAATCCATGATCTTGTTGGGATTTTTAAAGAAATAAAGTTCCGCCAAAAGTCTTGCACACGGCCGCAGAGCTACAAATTGTGCCAAATATCTATAAAAACAATCAGTTAATTAAATCACTATACGAAATGTAATTTACGCCTTTAAGCTGACTTCCAACTAGTTACAAATGTACTAAACAAAAAAAAGATAACGCGAATATGTTCACATTGAATAACGGATTGTCCGCTGTTACTCTGAAAATTCGAAAAAACAAATTGCCAATGTGCATAAACGTTTATTTTTCTTCACTTTCAGAAAAAATTGGAAATACATGATTTTTCGCATCGTTGCGAGGATTATCAGATAATTCCTTCTACACTAGACGATCTAGAACAAAAATTGAAGATTTACTACCTTAGGGGAGGACATTTTGGCGGGGAGGACATTTTGGCGGGAATTAAGCATGGCGGAATTGGCGGATATAATTTGGTAAATAACGGAAAGTTGTTTTGAAAAAAACTCGATATTTTCTTTATTTTAAATTGGGGAACACCATTAGTTTTTTAAATTGGGGAACACCATTAGTTTTTTAAATTGGGGAACACCATTAGTTTTTTATAATATAAACCTTTTCATAGCAATCCTATTTTCTTACCAATCAGATTTTTTATAACAGACGGAGAGCGAAAAATCATTAATTTTGGCGGGAATTTAATTTGGTGGATGTTGAGAATTTAATAAATAAAAAACCGTCATACCCACCGAAATCTTTTGCATTATTATGGAGCATAAAGGATAAAAAAGTTGCATTATACATTAAATTTACTTGTAGCCTTCTGAGATATAGTACGTAAAACACTTATTTATACCGACTATATACGCACCACCGTTCTTTCTCGACTTTTTTTGACTTCTTTAAATAATTTAAAACAATCACCTTAACCCTAATCCTAAATAATAACCTACTCATTCTCCCATTTTATGCGCCCATGTAATAAAAACACGCCCATGCAATAAGAACAATGCAATAAGAACAATTTGCTTTGGTATTAAAAAAAGAAAATGCAATACTAAAAATTAAAAAAACAATCCTTACTTCTTCTTCTTCTTCTTGATGTATTTCGCTTTTGAAAATTCGGTTCGATCTTTGAATGTGGCACTATTATCAACAAGCGTTTGAACAATTTCCTCCCCAGTCTTACCTGTGTCTCGTAGCGACATAATTTCATCCTTGGAAAGTTTCTGCGATTCGGGGTTGTCAACTATACTCCGATTATCTTGTGTTATCTCGTCGTGGTTTATCGCTAAAATCAAAAGAATTAACAGCTTAAGAAATAGCTGATTCTCGTCACCCCTACTCGTTTTTCGTCAGGCTACACAGATTGTCTTTCTGGAAAAGGAATATTAAGAATATTGACAGTTGCCTCGAAATTATTTTTTATCTGAGAGGATTACAAATAGTTCTAAAGGTTGAGAGAGAACTCAACCTTTAAAACTATTTGTAATCCCTCTGGGTGTTTTCAAGGTATTCGATATTAACCGTGCAACCAACCCTGTGAAATAACACAAGAGGGTCAAATTTAGCGTGGAACTGATCCGAATAATCCCTTAATAGTATTTTGTGGCATAAATTAAATTTGGCAAATTTTTCTAAACTTTGTGTGGATTTAATTCGGCAAATGTTAACAAAAATGGTAATAAAGTCTTTTTCGGAACAGAATTTTTTTTTCGATTTTTAAAGGAATTGGTGAATTTTGTTTTTAATTTACTGTGTATTTAATTTGCCAGCCTCGACAAAATTTCTATAGACAATTTTTTTTAAAAGAACTAGGGAATTTGTGTGGAATTGTTTTGCTCACTTTACACACACACACATTCAATCCATTCTAATATTCAGGGACAGAAAAAATCTCATGTCTGAGCATCACTGATACCTATACCAACTACAGAACTACCTAAACTACCTTGGCCGAGTTTGTATGCAAAAAAAATCTCGTTATCCTAAAATAATGATAATAATTTATGTCCACACAAACCAACCATGATTATGCTTTATTCAAATTTTAACAGGACAGTAAACTAAAAGGTTTGCAGGACAGTAACTAAAGGCCATCAACCAAGAAGACGTAGTGTGTAAACAAAAACAATGACTGCACCAACTTAAAATCATGAAAGAGAGTAAATTTCAACTTTGTGTTTACTAGCATCAATACTTGTATCAAAGCTTTAGTTTAAATTTTTTTAAAAAAAGTTCACACTTTGGAGGATTGAGTGGTACTTTCAAAAAAGTGAAAATGGTCCTGGAATATAGATAACAGGGATAAAAACAAAACTGAATATGAATATTATACACTTACAAGCATTATTTTCGTATTCTTCAGCATGTTCCTCCACTAACACTGGATCAATAACCTCTAATGATTTCTTATCGATAACCTTAAACGCTGTTCCATAAGGCTTACCAATCATATCTTTGCACGAGAAGAGGAATTTTTCCATTTTTTCCACCTTTTTGTCTGATACACATACATATTTTAAATTTTTCCCTTTTCTAAGTATGACGCCTTTTCCAGCTTCAATAACTGATGACATTTTATTATTTGTCTAGATAAAATTGAGTATACACTTCAAATTCTACAACTCCGTTTTAATATTGTGGCGCTGTAGCTTAGTAGTTAAAACTCTCGCACTTTGTGCAGGAGATCAGGGTTTGATTTCCCTTGGCAGCTAATAAATATTGGCGAGTGAATGTTACCATAATGCTTTGAAATGTGCCACAGAATTTTATTGCTAACTTCTTTGTTCTCTTAAAATATGAAAAAATGCAACGTGATGCCATACTTAAAATGTGAAATACTCAACTTACTGAACTTTCAAAAGGATCTCAAGAGAACATTGAACATTAAAAAAAGAAAACATCTTTAAACCGATATATATCTCTTCAACCGTTTGTGAAATATATAAAGACAACAGATACTTTGTACTTTAGCTGGTCTTTGAGACTGTCAGCAAAATTTTTAAATTCTTATATCTCCTTAACTGCTGGTCACAAGCAGCTGACCTATAAAATGTCCTCATCAGCATTCTTAACATCAATAATTTTTTCTAATAGGGGTGTGAAAACATTTGGGTTACACTATAAACTTTTGCTTCTAAGATTACCTACTTCAAGACTGATTTAATTCAGCCTTGAAACAGTAAAAAATCTCTCAAAACCTAGAAGAATCATTTAAAGTTGACAACTGTGAAAATATTTGATAAAATCGGTAACTAAGCTTGTTACAATTTTCAAAATTGGCAACATTAGAAAATAGAGAGACTTATCTATACATTAGAGATCTTGCTGAAAGTTCTAAAAATACCAAGTTTTTAAATCACACTTGGTGGCTATGAAAGGCAAACAGAGTACAAAAATGTAATTTGCTAGAACTTTATCCCCTATCAATTTGATTGCATCGCTTTGATAAGGGTTTCATAAATTTTTTTAATAACAACAACAAAAAATGCTTTCTGATGACTTTCAGTATGAGTTCAATTTAATAGCGGGTTATTCTTAAAATAGTAATTTCTTACATTATTGTCCTCGACCAATAAAAGAGATAGTCAAATTTGTCTAGGCTCATATTACTTTAACGAAGACGACGTAGCATGGAAAGAGAGAAATTAACAAAATTATGAAAAAGGAAACGACTTTGGGTCAGAAAGGCAAGAAAAATCTTTCACCGTGGTCGCCAACTTTTCTCCTTCTTTTTCTAACGTCATTTTTTTAATTTTGTCAGCCATTTTAGTTTTTAAACTGACCTTTTACAACAAAACATACTACCATTTTTTTAAAAATTATTCACTTTGAGCACGATTTATGGCTTCCTATGAAGATTGCTGAAAGAGATCTCACTGTTAGCGAAAGAAAAATCAAAAAATTAAAATTAATGATGAGCTAGCGATGAGTTTAGCTGCGAGCTAAGCAGGCACTTTTACGTTCACACTACTCAGCCAGCACAAAGAGCTCTAATAAACGTCTCGTAGACATCTTCGCAATTTTGAAAAGACGTCTTTTTAGCGGTGATTTGTCCTTCTACAATGTATCATTTTTAGCATCTAAAAGAGGACTTTTTAAAGATGCATTTCAAAAGATCTCTTTTTGTCATCTTTTAAGACGTTTTTCCAAAGGCTTCTTTTAGACGTTTTTAAGAAATTCTTTTACAAGGCTTCTTTTTAAAGACGCCTTTTAGACCTTTTACATATGTAGAAGTGACTAAAATGCACCTTTAATGCAACTTTTTAAGTGCATCTTTAAAAAGACATCGTTTATCCATCTATAAGACAACTTCTTGGTTTTTGTTTTTTTATTGTTTTTTTGTTTTTTATTTAACTTTTCAGAAAAAATAGGCATTTATATAATAAAATAAATTGAAGACGTAAGTTAACGTTGAAACGTACATTTTTAATAAATTGCAGAAATAACGATATCAAAAACAACGAGTAATTTGCGATTAAAATATTTCAAACTTAAATTGACTCTTTAAACAATAAACACTTTACAACTACGGTAAGCGAATATAACCGAAAATAAATAAAGAGTAAAAAATAAATATTAGGCTTGGTACTAAAAACCACTGTATTTTATTCTGAGAATCTCAAAATAAAAGTATACTTACTTTTTAAACAAGAGGTGAATCAGTAAAAGACACCTCCTCACTTTGTATCATTATTAATTTCTCCCTTGTGAGACACAAGATGTTCAAAGTCGTATTATGGCTGTAGCTTTGTAAGTCTTTCTTTTAAGAGAATTATCTGATTCTAAGTTTTCTGAGTCATTATTACAAGACGTCTTATCAACGAACAATGTAACCAATACGTAAACAAACTTTTAGGTGTGCTGCTGGAGATCACAGACTTTCTGCATGATGTGACGTATGCTTATTTATTCGGACCTAGTCCTCCCGACTTTACGCAACCTTGCAAATTTATTTGAAATTGAATATGAGTTAAGATATATATAAAGATTTTTAACGATTGTAAAAGGTCTATTTTGTCATATTTATGTATTCTCTTATTAAAATAACATTTTTTTCAATTTTTTTTTTCACTGGAGTGCCCCTTTAAGAAGATATTAAGGTTTAAAAATTTTTCTGACATGAGCAAAGTACCTAATTAAAGTACAAAAAATTTTCTTTTTAAATTCATAAACCTGTCAACTTTATTGGATCATGTACTTTTGAAAAACGGTTACAGAGATATTAAGTTTTAAAGGTTTTTTGATGACGTCATCAACCCGTCCATTCCAAAACAAACTTGGATACCCAGGTTTGGGAAAATTACCCAAATTGGTCGTAGGTGGTCCTAGTTACCTACCCGGTGAAAAATCATTGACGTCATCACCTTGTTTCCAAATTATTTGGCCTCTAAGGTTTTGGTGCACTGTAACCTTCATTAATTTAGTATAGGATATTGATGTTAAAGTAGCGTAATTTTCGTCTCGCAATAACCTCATAAAATTTAACATATTAGACATAACTTTTTCGGGCAACATCAAAGGAAAATAAGCATATACACTTTGCCTGTTACAAACAGACAGACACAGTCCAGTCTCTGCATTATTATATAAACTAGTCGATAAAGACTCGTAGAAAAATCCACTTAGGCAATAGGACATTGAGAAAGTTGGTTGTTTAAGACGTTTTGCTGACATCAGCATTGCAAATCCAAAAATAAATTTAGTTCATTCGTTGCCTGTAACGTGTAGAGGTTGAAACGCTGATCAAAATAATGTATAGGATCATATCTTTTCTACAAACGACTAAGGACATTTAAGGGTTTAAAAATTTTGCTGACTTCAGCAATTGTCTGTTAAAACGCGAAACTTTTTTATCAGAATCATCATATCAGTTACTTTCCACAGTCACAAGAACTATAAGATCTTTCGTGGTGCCTCTGTTCTCAGAATGCACTGGATTGATAAAACAACTTTTGACAAACGGTTCCAGAGATATTGGGGTTTAAAGGTTTTTTGATAACGTCATCAAGACACGACACAGTCTCTGTATTATTATATAAACTAGTCGATAAGGCCCGTGGAAAAATCCACTTAGGCAGGATAACAGAGAAAAACAACCGTCATTTAAATTTTGCTGACGTCAGTAGGGACCTGTCAGAACACAAATTTTTTTTTTTAGAAATGTGTATGCCTGTTGCCTTCATCGTATAGATCTTGAAACGCTGATCAAGAAAATGTATAGGATCGTGTACTTGTGACAAACGGATGCAGAGATATTAGGGTTTAAAGGGTTTTTTTTTGACGTCATTAACCCGTCCATTCCGAAACGGATTCGGTGACCCAGGTTTGGAAAACTAACCCAAATTGGTCCAAGGTAGTCCCTAGTTACCCACGCAGGCGATGACGTCAGTTATTTCCACCCGTTTCCAAGTTATTTAGCCTTAAATTTAAAAGTTCAATGCAATGGCTTCACTAATCTTAATACACTTTCCTTTGACGTCAATATTGCTCTAACGTCAAAGTTTGCTAATTTACAGAACAAATTTATAGGCGATGTTTTATAGACTTTATCAAAGAAATTTTATCCACTTTGCAAAAGTCACAGACAGAAGCTCTGTATTATTATAAGAGATAAATAAAATATTCTAAGTCACTCGAAGACTGAAATGAACTTTCCGAACCATTTGAATTTTTGCAACGTTCTGACTTACCACAAAATCACTAATAATTAAGACTGTGCAATTTACAAAGGTATATATGTATTGGTTGGTGCGACAGTTACTTTCCACAGTCACAAGAACTATAAGATCTTTCGTGGTGCCTCTGTTCTCAGAATGCACTGGATTGATAAAACAACATCTTTTAAAAACCAATCTTATTTATTGGGAAATGGTTCTTGGCCTTTTATGGAGAAAAAACTGAAGCATACGGAGACTGTCTACACACAATAGTGCCAAATTAACATGAAACATAAGATTGTTTTTGCACAAATAAACAGTATATGCTGTAAGTAACAACAACAAGTAGCTGTTGTGTTGTTTATGACCTCCATTTCCCATCACGGCTTTAAAAAGTGATCACGCATGTTGTTACAAGCTTCACCTGGTACCTATGTACGGTGGCCCACAAGTGTCACGCAAATTAAAATAAAAATAAAAAACGCATGGGGAAAATATTTGCGTAAAGAAACCATGTCTTTGATATTCCTAGAAAACGAAAGCACGAGGTGCTTGCTTCCATTTTAAAAATGGCTGGAAGCCTTGCCCACACTTACCGCGTGTAAAATTGCTTGATTGTTTGTCATTTTTACACAAAAGCTGCATTGTGAACTGGCCAATCTGGAGAGAAACCATGTTGAGGGTATCCAGTAGTTCTGCGGTACACCTCCTTTCTTTCACATCAATTACACTTGCCACGCGAGCATTTTTTCATTCTGCTACAAAACAGATTTGTCAGAGAATGGCCTACACCATCGAAGAACATGGTTCAGAATACTCAGAAAACTATAGAGTGTTTATCAGTAAGCTTTAAATTGAGTTTAAATTTATTTTCTACTTTGTTGGTTTATTTTCTGCATGATTTTATTTAAACAACAACACTTTCATTAATTATTTTTGTGTTAAATTTAAATAATAACAAAATTCAATGTAATTTTATAAGCCAATTTAGGTACTGTATACCAAACTTGCAACTACAACTAAAAGCAAGGTTTATCCATACCTCTTCCTTTTAGCTACCTTATAGATAGCTAGCTAGCTACATTTCTCTTTTTCCTTGGTATACCAGCAATGTAAAATATTTTAGGCAGGCATGTAAAATGTATAATAGTTCCAAATGAATGATATTGATATAGTTTTTACCTGAAGGAAGCACTAGGGTGCAAAAAAATGACAACTGCTGTACTTATTTCATCTCGAATTTTACATTGCTATTTTAGTGCATTCTTAGCACCATTTGGATTGATGCATGAGCAGGCAAAATTTAGCTATTATTTTTATAGTGACGAGTATGTAAATTTTTCAAGGAGGCAATAATCACGTCTAAACCTTCTATCTAAGAAGTTGTACACTGACTATATTTTCTGTATGCTCTTTTTGCCCATAAATTCAATGTTACTAGATAGATTTGAAGCATGCATTATGCTTAAGAATACTGTGATATTATTTCTAATATCAAGAAAAGGTAATTAGATGTTTTGACCTTGCCCTTTTCATTAACTTGTGTTGTCTATTTCTTCCTTTAGGAGATCAGTCAGGCATCGTTTCTCCATTTCACGACATCCCTCTGTTTGCAGACAAAGAGGTAATGTTTTTACATAAATCCTGCGAAAATATAATTTATTATTCTGCTTAAGATCTTTTGGACAGATTTTTAATTGCAGTTAATAAATTAACCAAAACTAAACTACAACATGATGACTTTGTTCTGTCATGGCATGCTTTTGTTTAGCGCATAGCATGTTTATAAAATACACCTACTGACAGCCTCCTAAATCAACAATTACACTTAAATGTTAGTCCTCAGGCTTTTTGTGTTATGTCAATAAAAACAACATAAATGTTTTATTGTTCAACTATATTTAGCAGCACATGCAAATTAGCACATATTAAAACAAACAATAAACTGTCCTGTTTCAGGAGATCTCTGCAAGTTTTGTTCTTGTTTGTATATTCTACAACTTTATGATGTAGTGTTTTTTTCTTTATGCCATCTAAGTTTATATTAAAAACAAAATTAGTGTATATCTTTTATTGAAAACAGAGCAATTTTTATTCTGAATTGTTGTTAATAGACTTGGAAATTTTCTGCCCTCTTTAATTACTTTAGCCTTCTCACAATGCCTCCTTTGAAAAGCTTTCTGCAAAAAAGCTATTCTGTACCTCATTAGGAAAGATATTACTAAGCAATTACACCAGTAATTATATCATGATAGCTTTTTCTTGCTTTTAAAATTTTAAAAAGTGATGTTTCTATATAAACTTTTTTGTCACATAAGAACAATTTAATAAGAACATGAGCCTCAGAAGAGGCTAATAAAATAGAAAAAGGTTTAGGTTCCATTGTTGAAATTTGACATAGAATGACATAGAACAACCCAGGATGTTTCTTGTTGTAGCTTTTTTTTAACTATGTACAATAACTGTTTAATAAAACTTATATTTGCCTGATTGATCATGAACACAATTATAGAGCTCCATTAGCAACAAAAACATCGTTTTGTTCATGTAAACACATAGAAACATTTGAGAAAAAAATATGCTCAAAACATAAGAACAGCCAGCCTTAGATTTTGCCAGTTCTTAAAAAAGGACATTAACACTAGTAATACTGCAATGATTTGTAGCGTACCAGTAGTGCTTCCATACCACAGCTGTGAAGAGGTTTTCTTTTCTACAGTCAGAAAATATTTTCGAACTAACTCTAAATTTCGCAATGTTTATATTATCTTCAGGACTAAATTCAGTCGTATATAGTCCTGTGTGCAAACCCTTATTACTTTTATAAATGGTACAAATATTTAATAAGGAAATTTTTATCCAGCCTTGCTGTGAGGATAGTGTTTGTTTCCGACTTGTAACTAATTGTCCGAGGTTATTTTTGTTGCACATTCATTAAATCATGATAGCTTTTTCTTGCTTTTAAAATTTAAAAAAAATTTATTTCGCCGTAGAAAAGGGGGGGACGTTTTAAATTGTGAACCTCAAACACGAATGACCTGAAAAATAAAAAAGAAATATAAAAATGACAGTATAGTCATGCATACTATATTTCGGACATGTAGAAAAGGAAGTTAAGATTGAGAGTCGCTATACCAGTAGACGCTTGATCTCCGTGACTATACTGTCATTTTTATATTTCTTGTTTATTTTTCAGGTCATCACAAGCAAATAGGCAAAAATATGCTTTGTTTACGAATTAAAAAAAATCTTTATCCAAGTTAAATAAAAGTTCAAAATTCATTCAGAAAGTTCAGCTACACTTTAACAAAATTTTACAGAAAAAAAATTATACCGCACGTAGGTTTCCTTTTTACAGGCATACAGAAAAAATCCATTTAATTCGGACCTGCTATGGTTTTCAATTGTCTTGTCAAATAAAGAAGTTATCTACAATTAAATCCATGATAAAATGTCTATTCCGCCTGTAAGTGCATATTTGCAGACTTGCTTTATCTGTGCTCCGTCGGCGTTCACCTCCGCATCAGTTAAGAACCGCATGGCTGGATTTCTTGATAACACCTGGTTACCAACGACAAAGAGGGCAGGCAAAAGAGATTTATGTATACGTTGTTCTTTTAACTAAGTCAGGAGTTGGTGAAGGATGGTCAGGTTGGCTATGAATAGGCTTGCTCGTGGATTAAAAGGATAGGACCATTCAATAATTTCTGAAATGTAAAAGTGTCCGACCAAGACGGAATCTATTGGACTTTTTTTCTGACAAGTTTCCAAAAATTGAGGGCTGCTATCGCAAGCTACAAAATAGACTTTGATCTTGAAAACTTAATATTTATTTTTCAGGCGTGCGATTAATGACACGGCTGAAAAGATTTAGGCGTGTGCCAAGGTTCCATGCCTCTCCTGAAAATTATTGGCGGCGGACAATTTTTTTGCCTGTCCATTAACACCTCACAAGTGCAAAGTGTTAACCTTTTTTTTAAAATACTGAACAAAACATCCATGTGAACAATTTTTTTGTCAAAATGACACTCGCTTGCTCTTCCCAAGCCTCTTAATTTTTGCTGATGACCTTATACATGGGGTCTTATTGCAAACCTACGTTCCCAAATTTTGTGAGTAAACATAAAGGGTCTATACAAGCTTATACCCAGGAAATTTTATTGCAAACCAAGTTTATGTTGTTAGCTCTATAATATAAATCCTTTCTGTAGTTTTCCAAGATTTTTTTATCATTTAGCTATATATAAAAGGTTAAATTATGCTTTTTTGTTGTAAATTTCTCAAAAACAAGAATTCAATAATTTAAAGAATTATTGTTGAATATTTTAATTATTTTTTTAATATTTTTAATATTATGATCACGCAACAAAGAATTAATTTTTACAATAATGTTTATAATAAGTTTGCCCTCTACTCACAGAGTAAAGGACAATCTCTTAAAATATTTTTAAAACAATATGGTTACTTTTATACAAACTGTAAACTTTAATGAACTTACGTTGTGTAATTTTGTTAGATTAGTCAGAAAGTAATAATTTTAGCATTAATGAAAACTTCATTTTTTTTTTATATGAAATATCATCCTTTCTCTAGAACAATGTATTCAACATGGTGGTTGAAGTTCCAAGATGGTCCAATGCAAAAATGGAGGTTGGTTGTGTAACTTTAAGTATGGAAAACGTTTTCCATCTGACCTTTAGAAGTAGTAACAACATTTTATAAATCTTATTCTTAAGTAGAGGTCCTAGTCCTGTAGAGTCTTTGTGAGACTACCATTATAAACTAAGAGTAACGAAATCAATTATGCATGTTAGCCCTAAAATATAGAATCAGTTATTATTAGGTTACCCTGCCCTTACATGTAATTTTTGGATCTGTTTAATTGTAAACTACTATGCGCTAAAACTTGTTGTGTTATAGATTTCTACAAAAGAATTAATGAATCCAATAAAGCAAGACATTAAAAAAAGCAAACTACGATTTGTTAAAAATGTCTTTCCTTTTAAAGGTTATCCTTGGAACTATGGTGCCATTCCGCAGGTAAGTTATGTTAATTTTTGGTATTCACCTCTGAGTTTGTGTGCATCCCAACAACGTAGCTAGAGACTTTTGAGGAAGGATTTGCTAAATTCTTGACAATATTTCAAATATATCAATTACATTATCAATTACAGTGACATGTATGTCTGTACATGTTACTGTGAAAATTAAAGATAAGTATGTATTTTGTTTTTTGTGATTAGAGCAGTATTTCAAATGTACAAATTCACAATTAAACAACTTTAATTTATAAAATTACAAAAAAACTTTAACAAAAATTTCCATTCCAGTGCTGATAGCACCATGTTTATTTAAAGGTAATGTTTCTGGGAATAAATTAATTATGTATAAATATATATATAAAAATATATATATATATTATGTATAAAAAAGAAAAGCGACGAAGAAATAAAAAACTTTGATTTTTCCAAAATTTACTTTAAAAGATTGGAAAAAATCCCCTGGTTATCTAAGGTTTTGGTGAAGTGCCTCGATCATTTTTCTTAACGTGTTAAGAGATATTCAGCCCCCTGTTTTACTTTTTTCATAACTTTTTATGGGATTATAGTTAGACCTTAATGTTTTGCTACCTTTTCTAACTTTTAATTAGAGTTTATTTTAGCAAAAAACTTTTTAGAAAACATAATGAAGTGTTGCCATGGCAATCAATTTTTTAAGTTGTGTTAAATTTTTTAACATTTTTCTTTAAAAAAGTATTTTAAAATTGTTTTTGTAAGCTTTATTTGTGTTGTATCAGTCCCAGGATTAAAGAGCCCCAAAAGCCCAGTGTGAACAGGGTTAATACACATTTTTTGAATAATGGACATTTTCTGTGTAGTAAAATTATTTAATTTCAAAATAATATGTGGATATGCTCAAGTAGCAAGATACATTTAAATTGAAAATTTCAGTCTTACTAGTTCATATGCTTGTAAGTAAAAAAAGGTAGTATATACTGTCTAGACCTGGGAAGACCCGTGTGAGCATGATGAACTAACTGGCCTGAAAGGAGATGGCGATCCCATTGATGTTGTTGACATTGGAAACAAGGTATGGAGTGAAGAAGCTGAATGTCATGTTTTATTTATTTATTTATTTATTTATTTATTTATTTATTCATTTTTCTTTTATTAATCCATTTCTTAAAGAAAATGTCCTAATTTTGTTAAAAAGTGTTCAGGGTGCTAATTTAACACAGACATTCTATCTTTTTCAATATACGCTGTCATTCAACATTGAAGCTGTATAAGCACCATTGCAACTCTATGTTACTTTTAAACAGCATGTAAATATTTTACTTATATAACTTCATCCTTTAGGGATGCCTACAATTTTTTTGTGTTACACCAGACTCTCTAGCAAGGTTTATATAATGGCTTCCTTCACATTGATGTCAGGAAGGTAGAAAAACTTGGAAAAAAAATTTTTAAAACTGCTCATTCAAAACACCAACAACCATGTCAACATACTTTTTATAAGCTTCTTCATAGTGCACAAAGATTTCTTTTTAATTGACCCTACACACTTATGTACAGAAATTATGCATTTTAGAGAGATGACTGCTCAATAAAAGTTAGAGGGAAGACATGTTTGACTGTATATTTCCACATGAAGCTCATTGCCAATTTAGTATCAACTATTTGAAAATTTTAATAATTAATTACAGCACACAACAAAATACTATAAATAACAAGTTGCTGTTGTAATTATTCTAAAATGTTATCTTTGATGTACAGGTGGCAAGGAGGGGTGAGGTGAAACCAGTGAAATTACTTGGTGTCATGGCACTAATTGACGAAGGTGAAACCGATTGGAAAGTGA
This sequence comes from Hydractinia symbiolongicarpus, assembly GCF_029227915.1. NCBI lineage: Eukaryota > Metazoa > Cnidaria > Hydrozoa > Anthoathecata > Hydractiniidae > Hydractinia > Hydractinia symbiolongicarpus. The sequence continues at coordinate 13,856,441 of NC_079880.1, forward strand.
TAGCTATCGATGTCACTGATCCTCTCGCACCTGAACTAAACGGTACGTACACTGCTTACAATATATTGCATTTCAAGGTTTTTTGCTTTATTCAAAATTAAAAGGTAATGAACTTAACTATACAAAGAAAATAATATGATAATAAGATAACAAGATTTTTAATAGAATGTAAATGTAATTCTCCTTAATTTTGAAGTCAACCTCGAACCCTAATTTTACAGGGTTGTGACGCCTCCTCAAAATTCCTCAATGCATCTCAATTCTGAAGTCTCCTCAAAACTCCATAAATTTCCCCTAAAATTAGATGTGTTTTACAATTTTCCCCTCAAATGTCCTCAATTTTCAAAAACTATGTGATAAAACACATAAAAATGCTACATGGATAGAGCAGAAAAACTATTCATGACATTCTCACCAAATCAGTCAACCAAATGATTTTTCTGTCAGTTTAGTTTGTTTAAGAGTACTGTAGTGAGTGTCATTTTCTCAAATTCTACAAAAAAATACAAATGTATCTTAAATCTCTTCAAATTTTATGAAGATGCTGTTGTCTTCTCCAAAAAGGTAGAAAATTCTCACAAGAAGATCGAATTTGTATCTATAAAAATAATGACAACCCTGATTATTTTTACCTTTCCAGCGCTCATTAGTAATGCTTGCATTAATGCGTATTAAAAGAAGTTCATGCTGTCTGCACAAAACACAAACCAGAAAGTAATTGTTGGTCTTTATAACCTTTTAGATATTGACGATGTTCGCAAATTAATGCCTGGACTTATTGAGGTGAATTTTAGCTTCTTATTTAGAATCTCATTTTTTAGGATTACGTTATGCAGATTTAAAAGGCGTTGCTTTTCATTAATTGGCGATTTAGTGTGTACAAGACCACATATGCCAGCCAGTTGAAAATTGAAGTTCATAAAATCAAGCTTGATTAGTTCGCATTTTTTTTTTTGCTTTAGATAGAATCACGTTTTTAAACACGGCTAGTATAATTAATTAGAACTTAAAGCTGGAATATGCTTCTTTCAAATTAAATATTTTTCTATGACGTCTTCTAATTTACATACCTTGGTGATGCTGAAAGTCTTATCATTATTTAAAAATCTTTGGGAAACTGGAAATTCCGTTGTTGAAAACTATACATATTCCATCATTGCGATGATTTACTGAAATTGCTATTTCTTCTAATTTCAAAAAGAAAGGGAAGGGAAGATTTGGTGGAAAAATTAAGAAAGTTTTCTAAAAATGGTGACTACAGTGTAGGCCTGTCTTGGTTACTTTTGATTTGCAGTGAGCTTGTTACACAAATTACTCCTATTTCATGGATATGCAAAAAATTTAGAATTCAAGTCATGCTTTAAATGTTTTCTGTTCTGACTTGTCATATGTTGCTCTCTTTTTTTTTTCAGGCTACTCATGAGTGGTTCAAAATCTACAAGATTCCAGCCGGTTCACATCCTAACCATTTCGCATTTAACGGTGAAGCAAAGAATAGAACATTTACAACCGACGTGGTCATGCAGACGCATGCTCAGTGGAAAAAACTCGTAGACAAAAAAATCGAACACGACAAGCATAACCTGACCTGGTGAGTATTTTTGTGATTATTTTTTGTAGAATAGGTTGGGACGAGACTGTTTCTATGTATAAATTTGTTTTTTGTTGGATTTTATAATAACCTCCTATGTAATACTCTAATCGTATTAGCGCAATTAACTCGGCTTATTTGTCGCGTATTAGGCTTATTTGTTTTCGCCGATAACCCCTATAAAAACAAATAAGGTCACATTAATCTTCAGTTAGATTGACACTTCTATTTTCCCTAAAAAAAACTCCGCATAAATATAACTTTTTTCTAATAGTTTTTTTTTTCACGCAAGGTTTGTATTGAAATTAGACCTGTATCTACCAGCTAATCAAAATATTCCAACCTATGTAACAGTTTGCACCTCAAGTAGTCCTGCCAACATAATCGAGATGATATGTCAGCGTTATGACAGCGTTGATTGCTAGAATTACAAAAATTGACAGTCGCAGCAAATGGAGAAGGGCTGAGAATTATGCATGCAAAAGTTTTGGTTTAGGGAAAGAGAGTTTTTTGTTTATATTGTTTGTTTTTTATTGAAGACATTTTAGGAATATGTTTTATTGTAGTGAGACTTGGGTGTTTCTTATTTTGTTAGAGGGAAAGTCTCGTATTTGGATTGCGGATCTCCTTCTTTTAAGGTGTCACTGTAGCAGCTTGCTTTAAGTTGTTCAACATTATATTCAGGTTGTCCAACCTACTTGTTGCAACAGCCAGGTTAGCATGGTTTGTTATAACACAGCCAATCTACCATCTTGGTGTGTTTCAAAACATATGTAAACAACTGAACTGTCCAATGTGACGTCATTGCTGCAGTTGTAGGACCACATGGTGACAAGTTTATGTATGAAACTTTGAAAAGAGGGTACTCACACGAGGGAGTTATGTAATATTCGAAAAATCGTGGAGATTGTCGAAAAATAAGTAGGGGAATATCGTCCCTAGATTAATAAATGATGTAATTGGTAACATATGATTTTTTTTTTAAGGAAAAAAAAATCTAAGGTGTTATAGTAAAGAAATGAGTTGACGGCCTGGCCTCTCTTTGCGTTAGCTTACGCATTTGAGAGTGCTGCCAGCAAACTTACTACAGCACAATATGTGTTTTTATTTGTTCGATTTTAGTATTTGTGTTATTGTTTCAGTGAGAACATTTCTGTGGCTGGCTCTCCCTATCAAATCAGTCGTGAAGTTGCGAATAATACAACGAAAAATGTAAGTAGAATACTTGTTTTTAGGGGGAAAAAATTCGGTCTCTGGCTGAAATGGGATTGACGTGAATAAAGCTTTGACGGTGATAAAATTTGATAATTTTGGCGAAGAATGTTTTGACGAGTGCTGAGTAAAAGTTTCTTGAACATGAAAGTATTTTTATTCAAGAAAAGAGAAAAAAAATTTGCAAAATGAAATATTTATTGTGTTTATTTATTGATCTTGTTTGTCAAAGATATCGTTCTCAGTGTTCACACAAATCACATTGTCTTTGATTTTTGAGATAATATGTATTTTATCGTTATCTCGCTATATTTTCCATGCCTAAGATTTCTTTGTTCAAGTAATAAACTTTCACTTGGAAACTTAAGGCTGGACATTTTTTGTGCGAGGCGCGAAAATTACCATAAAAGCTAATTTTAAAACTGTAAAAAATATTATGAAGGGAAATAAAGAACTAATCAAAACATTTCAATGAATTCATATCTATGTGTAAAACAGTGTGTAGCAACCTGACACGTGGCGAGTTATTTTTGTCTCAGCGAAGACTTGTTAAGGATAACTCGAAATTGAGTAAAACACAAAACACAAATGAACTAATAAACTTCAACTTCATCTAAGAAGACATCTTTCATGCGTTATGTTCTACTTTCAGCGTCTGGAATTTTTTTTGATATTTTCTGATCTGTCACAAGAAAGTTGTAATCCTGGAAAAGTGGCAACTAAAAATTTTTTTAATTTCCATTCATTTCATTCAGTTTTTCCCATAAAAACCTTTTCAGTCGTTTTGGTTTATTGAGATTTTACACAGGATTTCCACCTACTTGTCCCGTGTTTTTTCTTCGAATGCGTAGAAATTGTACATAAAGGTACAGCAAAAATTCGATCTTTCCTCCCCCCCAAAATCCCCTCAAAAACATTCACAATTTTTTTACGAAAACACCATGTTTTAAAAAAAGGGTGAAAATTCTCATCAACAGTCCTTAAATTCTTCTCAAATTTGACTCTATTAAAAGAATGGTAACAAGTTACACGACTTTTCATTTTTTATTTTTTTTATTTTTTCATAAGTATTTACTCTCTGTAATCTGGACTATTTTAACCTGCGTTAAAAACGTAACCAAAACACCCAAAAGAGGATAAATTCTTTTCGTAGATAAATTTGGCGTGAAGCTGAAATTTGAATGAAGCGAATTTTCCGTGAAAAGAATCAAGTGGTTTTTAGTAGGAATATTTATTCAATCGATTTCCTCACTGGAAAAAAACAATTCGAGAAAAAAAACCCGCAATTCGGTTGGTTATCCACTAAATTTTGTCCGTTCATTATTTATTCTTTTCTTGGGTCTTGTTTGATTGCCTAAAATATTTTTCTTTAACAATGAATTTAAGTTCATTTTTTAAATTTGTTTTACTCTGTCATAGCTGTAATAAGTTTTAATGGCGATGAATTTCTTGATCCAAATACAATTCAGAATGCTGCAGCAATTCGCGACATTAAATTGACGCGAAAATTAAAAAACATCCTAACAAGTTTTTACATACTGTCCATGTGGAACACCAGTATCTTTTCTGGCTTATTTTGTCAACCAGTTTAGCTATCGTTTGTAAAGCCCCGTACACACTAGAAGGCGTTAAACTTGACGCAATGCATCAACGCTTAACGTGGACGAAAAATAATTTTAAATGCGTTGCAGCCGACAGTGAAAAAAAAATGGCAACTGTAAAATAATCTTTATATACTGTTTGCGAAATTCGATCTCTGCTTTCATAAAATTTAAGATTCGATGCTTAAGTAAAATAAGCTAAAAGTGTGACCCGCAAAAATAAAGAAACGCAAGAAAAGTTGGAAAATGTTTACTTTGGATATATATAAACCAAATTAATCAATGTCAACTCATTGTTCCCAAGCTGCCATCAAAACAGTCTACAAGTTGGGCTTAGAAGATTAGAGAGCTAAATTTGGAATATAGTTGTCTCGTCCTTTTACGTCACGTGACGTCCGAGAAGTAGATAACGGATTCGAGTTAGTACGTTGTGGTAATTCTAAGAATTTCAATTCACTGAAAAGTACAAATTTCAAATTTTTTTATTTGTGTGTGTTTTTTTATTAATTATTTTCTCTATGAAAGATATTATTTACGCCAATGTTCTGTTAATAGAACGCGAGCGAGTTGGACTGAGAGTTGTGCGGTCCTTTATTTGGGCGCTGTTCTCAAGCGCCTTTAATGTTTACCATTTCTAAACCTGTAGTTATTTCTTAGGCATTCTCGAGATAATACCAAAAAATGAGTGACCGTTTAATTAGTGTGTATTTGTTTGGTCTGACGGCTGATATCTAGTTGAAGGATGAAAAATAAGAACATTTATAAACTTTAATCGAAGTTAAGTTGAAAACAAATCTATGTGGAGCTGGACGTTTTTAGGTTTTTTGCTGTTGTAAAACTTTAATAAAATGTTCTCAACTAACATAGCTGTGAACAACGCAAAGAAACTATTTCCACCACATGTCCAAAACACTTTAATTTAGCCGTACATTATATCCATGTTTGGAATTAGACCCAGCTCTCATTAAACTGCTCACCATACCGAGCACGGAAAACTGATGAAGTCAGCAGTACTGAAAGCTTAATTGTGTGGTTGATGAAAAATATTAGCCAACAATTGTTTCCATGGCTACGCAATGTTGCGGTCTCCCCCTTTTTACCAACACGGTCATTCCTTTTAATAATCGCATCTATTTTGACTGTTTTTGGCATTACAATAGCTTTTTAATTGACTAAAATAGTTTTGTAAAGAATGCAGGATCAATATACTTAAAATGCGAACGTAGTTTCCAGTCTTGGCATAGTATCTTAACTAGTAAATTTAGCAAAGTAGTGCCAAAATGTAACTTGGTGACGAAAATGTCGTACGTTTTTTAAAGCCATCTACATTAAAAACATTTCAACCACTGCAAAGTGTCAACTTGTTCGATTCTAGTCGATTTAAAATTTATGTTTAATGAAAATCTTAAAGTTGAATATCTGAAGACTGAAAAATGACTTTTCTGAAAAACATAAAAAATAACTTTTTATCCTCTATAACATACAAAAATATCATTTTCATTCCAATAATCCTTTTAAGATAACTGTTCTTATTTATTTAGTTTCCTGCACATGGTCCATCATGTGAAATACCATCCGATGTGGATACAGTGCATTACCTAACTGAACAACAAAAAAATGGTGAATAAATACTTCATCTCGAAAAGAAATGTAAAAATAGAGACACGGTTGTAATTATTAGAACTTCTTTTTTGTACTTTGAGTTCTGCATTTCTGCTGCCACTCCAAATATTTTCCGCGCGCATATACATTTTATTTCCCGCCTAAAGTTTTAAAACGTACTTGTTATTCTTTCTTCCTGATTTCTAGAGTTTTGTGTTTTCTTTGGAAACCTTGTGCGTCTTAGAGGATTTGGATTTTCCTTTACTTTAATTTGGTTTTTAAATTTTATAAAATGAAAGGTGAAATTTTAAAATAATAAATTATATAAAGAGAGAGTTACGCAATTACTGTTTCATGAATAAAAACAAAGTTCTCAATAACATCTCCTATGGCTTTGCAGTTGTGCGGTATCTTTGGGGTAAAGGAACGCCCAGAACGTAACGTTTCGGCAGGTATTTTCTACGGGAGAAATTCTTGACGAATGCGTGTGCTTGGAACAAGACTTTTGTATGGAATTATTAGATGCAGGTAATATCTTTCAAATGCTGGAGTGGATGGTCAAGATGGTTTTTTTTATATTATCAAATACTTTTGAAGAGAAATTTGACTTGGATTTAGCATCGCCAATATTTGTAATGTACTGTGAAATAACAAATAACGTCGCTTCTGGATGCAATGGCATGCCATCAAACTTTTACGCATTTAACGGAATATAAATTAGGTTTTTTTTATCATTTTATCTTTAAGAAACATGGGGTTAAAATTATAAGATATCAGCTGGCAGTCCTAAAAAAATTGATGGAGCTGCTCAGGAAGCATTTTAGAGCATAGAATAGGGAGCTATATATGTTCAGAAAACTAATTTTTTGGGCCATCCAGATATAGAAAAACTAACAAGTCCTGGGGACGAGGGTGCGCTTCAAGCACTAAACAACGTTAAGTGTTATCAATTTCTCCTGGACATTCACACAAGGCAAGCGCATGTTGAAGTTAGTTTTTTTTGTTTACGAATAGTGGAACTATACATAAAAAAAACTGAAAAAATAGGTGAAAAATATATAAACACTATATACAATATCTATGGTCAAACTATATTATATACATTGTATCCGATATATTTACATTATCTCAAATATGAATCTTTTATCTTGTCTTTATGATCATGTTGACGACATGAAGAACGAACTGTCGCTATCATTTTACGACATCGTGGGTTTGTTTCTATTACAACCACATCCGAGTATTCTGAGCCATGTTGACATTTGGCGCAATGCATTCCCGCCATTGGGGAATTAAAGTTTTGGGAAAGTCTGTTGAAAGAAGGTAGTCTCCTCCGTTGCGGTTTTTAAAGCAGCTCTTGCCTCAAAGCTTGCGCCAAAACTCCTATCATGTCTGGAGGTGTTTGCTGTTGGACTGAGCCTAGAAATGGGTCGTTCCATACATTTGGTAAAAATGATGAAAGAAGATTCATGTTGTGAAATTGTCCGCCCATTGGTTGATACATTTCTATGAGAAAAAACACAAATTATGATTGGCTGTTACGGAGAAGTGCTGCTAGTGATTGGAGGAGACAGAATGAGTTTCATTTGAAAGGAACAACAAACGGAAGCCAACTTTGACGTGCTTACCTTGGTGATTTTCAGGTACAAATACATTTTGTAGATCATCATCTGATACTGAGCTTCTGTAACTTTTTGAATCGTCGAATATCTAAAATATGATTCGTTTTAAAGTAACAACTTTTGTACCCAGACCTTCAAACAACTTTGCAAATTTTGTACACATACAATTTACGAAATGTTTTAATATTTAAAACCATTCTTGTACCCAGATCTCTTTGGAGTAAACCTTGAAAGTAAAGCTCTAGGAAAGACAAAAATTCAAAATATATGGATGGGGAAAGTAAAAACCCAAGTCTCACCTCTTGCATAGCCAGCTCCTCGATATCACTTGCATCAGATGTCGAGTCAGCAGTTTGTGCATGGTATAGTATTTCATTGAAGTCGTCATCAAATCCGTTTTCCGAATCGGATACATCTCTTGCTAACCGGTTAAATTCTTCATCGTCCATTTTTTCTTCGAAAAAAGAAGGCGCATTATAGTAAGCGGGTTGCGTTTGTTGATTGTGTTGCATCTGTGGAGAAGACATGCGTCCCATTTGTATCTAAACAATAAAAGACATATGTTTAAACCTGTTTCGTGGGAGTGTGCATCAGGTCTCTGCAGTTGATGATCAATTTGAGAATCTTTAAAAAAAAATAACTGCCGTTGTGCTTTTGCAGCCTCGTTACGAGGGAGTTTATCTTTATGAAAAACGGTTCTATGCAAAAGAGCCTGGTGACAAAGATTGAGCTATCGTAAAAACACGAGCGAAAAGTCGAACTTGCCTGCGGGATAATCTTCAAAATTTCTGACAGGGAATATAATCCTGGTTGTCTCTTTTCAGTTATAAATTCTTTTGTTTCTTCTTTTATTTCGTCTAAAAAATAAAGTACAAATTTAATATGATTCGATTTTAAAACGCGACTTCGTTAAAAGTAGCCTAAGAACAAGGTTTTTTGCGCTTTAACGCATCATAGGCTAGAAAGAGATATGGTTTCGTAGTTGCTTCTTTGTTAAGACCATGTAATTTTTCCCTCAAAGCTGCTATTTTACTTGTTTTTAATTATTATTTGAACGTATATGGAGGAATCCCCTACGTTCGACCTCGTGACTTGATTTTATTAAAAACAAAATTGTATGTTAATTAAATCTTCTAAATGAATTTTTTTCTCTTATGTGGCAAAGTCTTTTAAAAGATTATGCGTTTCGATCAGGCTTCTTTTCGCGACTGCGATATCGGCACAATGCGCGCAACTGATTTAATTTTCGAATTTACGCCTTTTACAATTGTTAATCTCGGCTTTCTCAAAACATAACAAGTATGTCGCTTGTTTTTATTTTTCTCCAGTGTCATATGACCCCCGGAATGTTGATGTTTGATTAGCTTTCTTCTCAAAAAAAACGCGTGTTTGTTAGCCTTTACTTGGAAGATGGAACAAAAGAATTTATTAGCACTTGTAAACAAACTGCTCAACAACATCTCGAAAAGAAAAACATTCATCAAAACTGACGTTAAGCTAACTCTCTAGCGCTGTGGTTAAAGTTTACAGCTAAATTATTCGTCATGATAAAAATGAGCCTCTGTGGACGAGTTTCCTACCCAAAACAGATGCTGCTAGCATTATAAACATTAAAGGTATCGGTGATGTTTTAAAGTAGCAACCTATATGCAAAAAAGAAATTTGATACTCAATTTGTACTAATCTTACCATGGTCAAGTTTTATTCGTTTCGTCATAGGACTGTAGTTGTTATGGTAACAGCTGCCGCCATTATTTAAATTATACCCTTCATCGCAGGGCTCTTCTTTAATACGAACATGAGTTTGCTTTGAAGGTCTGGTGTTATAACGCTTTTCTGATGTCATGCTTCCTTCATCGTCTTGGCTGTTTACTTGATTCTACAAATATACAATTAAATTAAAAGTACGTATCACGAAATACGCGTCGTGGTGTTCATTGTAGGAACCGGTTGTGACATGTTTTAATTTTGCGTTGAAAGCAATGGGCATGCGCATGCATTTCGGCGGAAAGAAATATAAATAACAAGCCACAATTAGTGAAACTTTTTTGGATGTGTGCGGATGTTCAAAAATCGGCATTTTCTGTAAATATTAGCAAGCCTGTTTTTAACTGGAAGCCGACTTTAAAGCGCATCTGGCAATTTTTGATACGCAGCTAAATGCAAAGGAGAAACCAGCTCGCGCTTGTCTTATTTCTCTCCTTACTGGCTAAGAAAAAACTTTTCTGTTTATAAACAGCCTCCCAGTCGCAAAATAAAAAGCAAAAGAAACAAACTGGAAACCAAATTGTTTTTAAATTTGGTTAGCGATGTCTCCAATTTGTCATCAAAACATTCAAATGACGAAAATAAGTTTCCAATTAAAATGACCACTTGAAACAATTTTGTACTTGACGCTAACAACTTCATTTCACGTGACATGTGATGGATGAAAACATCAAACATTAGGTTTATTGTTTACCATTTCTTTCAAAAGGATGACATATTTTTTTTGCACTTTTACCTTATTTGGGTGTACGTTATTATCTTTTTTTAGGTAAATTCCCCAAGACCTACATCTATTCCCGTGTTTTGACTTTCTCTTTTCGTTTAGTTTTCGCTTTGCTTCGTTAAACTTTCGTTTCTTTTTCGCTTTTATGTTTGTTTGTTTGTTTATTTTTTAAAGTAAATACTCCTTCGTAAGACAAAACGAATGAAAATTGGTTGTTTTGCACTCGCTTGCCCATGTTAAACTCGAAATCTTTAAATTTCGCTCGCAGGCCGTTGGATATAAAAATTCTGTGTTTTAAACAAGTGGATTGGGAATTAAGTTGTAAAAACGAGTAGAAAAAACAAATTAAGTGAGCTTATAAAGGGAATGTGAGATTATACTATACCTTATCCATACTGCTCATCTTTATACCAGGATTCCGAGAACTCACTAAATACAAAATTAGCTTCCATTGTGATACAATCTCTAATGCAATACATTATTCATTACCCAGGGAGACAAAAGTTTATTTAAAACTTTTAAGATTAATGTTTTTAATGATTTTTTCAACCGTGGGAGTTGAGGCAAAAACACAAATTTTTTGTCCCAACCTTTGACCCCAACCACACCAGCTCTGGTCATGTACAAATAAATAGAGACTAAACCAGTAGTTCTATGATTATGATATTTTACTGAGCTATCTGTCCATGTTGCTCTGGAAACCACATTGCATTTGTCACTTATATCGTGGCTCCTCGTGGGATCTTATACTAAGCAAGACTATTTGGAAGTTTGAATGATCAAAGTAATTTAATCAGAAATCCTTATGCGATAAGCAAATGGTATTAAAAGTTAAAGTTAACATTTTAAAGAAAAACAGTGGCCGATGTCTAATGCTTTTTCTCTTCTGTAAAATTACATTTTTTAATAGCCTTATTGATATCTGGAAATACCCAATTTTGAGATTTGTGATTTTTGAAGAGGGGAATTTTCGCATTCTCCAAGGTCTATTTCCAAAGTTTTTCCCATTTCACTGGCGTAACTATGGGAACTGTTTGAACCGCGTGGATAATTTGATAATGGAAGTCACAGCTGGGTGTTTACTGCAGTTTGGGTAAATTTTTTTAAAAAAGGGACACCACCCCCCATTATTTTTTAACATTTACCAACTTCGGACCTATTCTTTAGTATTATTAAAGTAGTGCCGAGATTTAAACTGTGGTTGGACTTACCATACATTTTGCTTTTTCTTTTTCTTGTGAAAACAAATACACGATGAGCGTTCTTTCCTTTACACTGTCCCTTACCCTTTACAATACTAATATCAGGTAAGGCGTTAACAGCGCATCGAAAATTTGCTTTCCATGTCTTCGGCTCAGGTTTTTCACCTGAAAATTATAAAAAAAAAGAAAATAACTTTTTCATACGAACTATACGCAAGTTAAAATGCGTTGTCTATGTACATACTGTTTACATAGTGCACGGGGGTAACGAGCGCTGAAAGATTAAATTAAATATGGCGCTTTTACTTTCGTGTGCACATGTCAGGCGTGATACTAGAGCTAAGAATTATATAGCTAGTATACGTTTTTTTAAATAAGTTACGCTCAATTTTTAATTAATGCATTAAAATTTCCTAACAAAAAGGCCGTTTGGAGCTTTAAAATTTCTTATAACGTTCTTATGGCTGGATTGGTTTTTTTCGAGCTTACTTATTTGAGTTCCAAACTTCTTAGATCTTTACTGTACCATTCCGAACCTTGCTTCCTTAATGAAGGTGTTTCTTATAAAACAAGCAGGTAGCCCTCCAAGCCCTCCAAGCCCTCGAAGCAAATCACGTTTTAAATACGTTTCTGGCTGTATTTGTATAAAACTTTCTAAACTTTCCCATGTGTTGGCACCAATATGACACCTGAGGGACATTTTAAAAGCAATCAAGTGTTCAAAAGCCATTATGGTTTAGGGGTACTTTGACTGCTGTTATAGTTTTCTAACATTTTCAGTTAGATTATTTTCATCAGACATCCAGAGACAACTGGATTTCTAGAGTTTAGAGAAAAAGAGTATCCAGTGATACAACCGATGTACTCATGTACTTTGCTTTTGCAAAGAGAGAAAAACTTTAAGGTGAAAAACTAGTTGAATATATCAAATAAATAAAATGACATTACCTTCAACATATCGACCTGTGTATATTGCCCATGCTTTGAACAGAGCAGCATCTTGGTTCTGTTCCCAACCATGTCTTGATGCATGCTTCCAAGGAATAACAAATGTGCCCCTGCTACGATCTAGCCATTCCACCCCAGGAAACTCACGGTTGTCTATCTTTTGCTCAAGCCACGCTCGTAATCCAAGTCTTTCTGATGGCATCCTGATGTCTAAAGGAGAAGTTTTTCTTGCAAAACAAATTTATTGTCTTAAAAAAGAATACAAATTTAAGTTATTTTGTTGGGAACATAGGGAAAGCTACTCCCTCGGGTTGTTTACAAAAGTAAAATTATTATAAATCCTGGAATGAACCCTTTCCTGTTGTTTGTTTACTTTGAAATGTTATTGTTTACAAATACGTCAAAAACTCTTATTATTTTTATGCTCTTGTTTTTTTGTTTTGCCTGCATCCCCCCCTGCTTGCTGCAAAGACACGCGCTTTCTATGCAACTGGTAAATCCAGGAATTAAAGATGGCTACTGTAAACCTGCGGTTGAGTTTGCAGCATTGCTATCAAAGGTAAGAAAACTCTTTATATGTACTAAATTTAGATGTTTTTAAATCGATTTTTTAAATATAGATGACGAATTTAAACTGCAATATAAAAAAGAAATATAACAGGTGTGCAAAAATCCAAAGATTTATAATAAAACAATTTTTAAACGGATTTTTGTTAAAAATATCAACTTTATGGAAGGGATATAAACATTGAATTCGACGTCATAAAAGCATAATTATTCAAACAAAATCAATAGCACTTTTCAGACATAGTTACTTGATGTCTGTGGAAGATATTTTAGCTAGCATCATAGCTATATTATTGTCGCATGTGCAAGGAAGTAAAAGAGAATTTACAGCGAGTATATATTATGTATATATATGTATATAAAAAAAATTAGTTAAAACTTTAATGTTTCAAGTTTATAAGAATATGCAACGACGACTATAAAATATTACGTCTGTTTTACACTAAACATTTTCCAACTTTTTAAAAGAAACAACCATATTTAATGTTTACAAATAAATAGCTAAATGTTTAATAAACTAAATGAATATTAAATACTTACTAAATTTTTCTGTTATTCTGTTGCACTTAAAATTAATATGTCGCGATGTTTAGACCTCTACACAAATGCTATCATGAATATCTATCTGCAGGCTTTTTATACTCGTTCAAACTAACATAATTACACGGGATATCCCCTAAAAATTCTTAGAATGTTTACAAAACGCATCTCGTGTGTTTAATTTAAAACCCTGGGTTGATTCTTAGAAATTTGATGAATATTGAAATCCTATTGGCTTATTTAGACAATGCACGTCGTTAATAATAATCAATGATTCATGGCGATTTTTTTAAAATACCATTTTTAAAGTGCTTCACATGCGCTGTATGTAGACATCTATGTTTGTATTATAAAATTTAAAAGAAGTAGAAAATTGAGAAGCTTTGAACAAAATCTTAAAGGCATTATGTTTTCTATAAAAAGTATTTATCCAGGTGATAAAAGGTGTGTAAGAGAGGGGAAGATAACAGCAACAGTGGGTCTTTTCTCGTTTGACTCATCGAGTAAAATGGACTCATCGGTCGAAAGTTTTTTCTGAAAATGAACAATAGCTAGTTCATACAACCTAAGCCTTATCAGATGGTGAAGTTTTTGTAGATTGTGTAATAGTGGGGGTTTGGCTTTGATGCGTCTAAAGACAAAGCACTGATTTTTTTTACTGTTAGAGTAAAGAGGGACAACTGTGCAAAACTATTTACGAAATCCTTACTTATCAACGTTTTGTGTTTATTCGAGTAGTTTTTAAGGATGCAAAGTCCAAAAAATGAGGGAAAAGGGGCGAGGCGGAAGTGAACGTCAATTAATTAAGGAACTTTTCTTCAGTCCGTATTATAATGACTTGTATAAAAAAGGGTAAAAACGTTTCTTTATGAGAAACTAGGGCCAACGAGAATAAGACTAAAAACATGGGTCATTCCCAAATCTTTGATGCTATTTTCGGAAATGCCGAAAACCGTTTTACCAGAGACGGGGGGAGGGGTTGGGAAACGGGTTTATTACAGACAGACGTTAAAGTTAAACCAGTGTCGGGCCCGTGTAAAAAGATTTTGAGTAGGTTGCAAAAACTAGGGCCGGTGAAAATTTGGGCGACAAATCTTGGGCTGATATTTTAATGAAAAAGTTGAAGTAAGAAATTAACAAGCCTTCAAACAAAACGGCAAAAAATGACCCTGCAAATATTTTCCCCCTATTGGTTGGGTTTTTTTTTTAAAAAAAAAGAAAAAATCAAAAAAATTAGGCCTTGGTTTTGTTCTTAATTTCTTCTTCTTTTTCAGTTACGCCAGGGTCATTTTTGCTATGAATAAAAAGTGTGAACATAGGGTGGATTCGAGTGCACCCATACTCATCAACCATAATCTCATATTAAATGGATCAAAGTGAATCGAGGAAATACTTATCTTAAAAAATACCCAAATGTAGTTATGTAATTTCACTTTTTAAAGAAAAAAATTTGATATGAAATAAACATTTCTTTTTATCACTTTGTTGCCGTTATAACCGTTATAGTAGTAAGAGGGGAAGTGTGAATCGGGGGATAGAGGCGATCTGGAAATAATCGCAAGAATAGTATCAATGTATGGACTATCGTTGATAAAAACTGAAGATAAACAAGATTAGAAAAAGTTATCCCACATTGTAAAAACATTACCAACACTTTTTTTTTCTTAATACCAAGCTGTTTTTTATTTGAATCAATTTCATTAGAGGTCCGTACAAAGCAACGCTTTTTGAGGGTTTGCAAGATTCTTCTCCTTGTAGCTGTTGTTCCTTCTGGAGACTGATATTAGGAAGCCTAAAAATGCTATTTTAAGATGTTCTTGGAACAAAAAAAAAATTAGAAATTGTTTTTGGTTTATTTATTTCTTATTTTTATTAAGCCATGCAACTTCTGGAATATTTTTTATTCGTTTGAAATTTTGTGGTCCATAAAAATCTTACTTTTTTTTATATACATTTTTTTCTTACATAAAAATGTGCATGATTTTAGGATGTGTTAGGGCTGCTCTGAAACGAGTAACCTTTCAATAAATTTCTACAAAATAAGCAACAAAAATATATAAAATATTTGGGAGATATTATTTTCTTTATCTTAGAACATGTTTTGATCTATTTTAAGTAGTAATTGTTTAACTAAAAATGAATGAAAATAAAAACTATTTACATAAAAAAAGGGAAAAACTTCATTTACTCAGAGTACATCTAACAAGATTATGACAGAATGTGTTTCATAGAAAGGCTTTGAATCTGACACGACCCACATGAAATGCTGTTATCCTACATGAAATGGTGTCATCCAATTTCGCTCATGAGCAAAACACCATCCCAATGACAAATATTTGCTCGCTTTTCGTCTAATTATTTGACTAATGGGTACAAAAATAGATAATGAAACTAACAGCTACCCTTAGGTCTGTGTAAATACAGGATTAAATACAGCGAACTGAGTAAATACAGTGAATTAGCTCTGCGTGATATATTTAGCGGAAATATAACGGGTCGTCTCCAATTCCAGATTAACAAATTTTACTTTTATAAATAAAATGTTGGCCACCTGAAAAAACCCCAAAATTCTAACGAATAACATCTCAGCAAAAAACTTCCGTGGAGATACATAATTATTTTTAATTTTTAACTGTTTTTTTAAATAAAAATTACATTGACTTTGACCTTGACAGCATGCAAATTACAAATAGCGAAATTAGACAGATGGGATTCAACTTTTATTCGTTTCCTAGATGGCAAATAAACAAAGCTTGAGTTTGCTTGATTTAAATGTGAGAATCAGTTCATTTGGCGCCCCAACAAAGTCTTATCCAAGTAGTCTCATAAACCAACGAAAGTTCGAAGGGGTATAGGCACTAGAACTAAAATAAGCGAACAGCCGTTTCTTTTCTAAAAAATGTTTCCCTTGTCTCAAATTTAAATGCCTTAACGTTTTTTCGGATGGATTTTTGGTAATATTTTGGGTTACGGCTGGGTTACGTTTAACAGCTAATGTACAAAATTTTACAGAAATTATGAAAAGACAAGTGTTGTAAATTTTAAAGAAACACTTGATTAAGTTCTTCTTCAAATGTTATGTTCAAACACAGAGATTGGAAGAAACAATCACGTGACCACAATATCTGTTCTGTTTTGGTGATTTTTTTTTTCTTTGTTACTCATCGTCTAACTTGAAACCCGCTGAGCCCTACGAACTTCAAAAACAGTTTTTCATTCAATTTTTAATTACCTTAAGGCTATTTTGTTCAAAGTGCTAAATTAGTTCTTTGTCTATTAAAAGTTTAGTTTCTGCCATAAAATTATACTGGTCAATTATGTTGTTTGACTCAAGTCCTTTGTAATTATTTAATGTCATCTAATTAGAGTGTTGAAGAATAATAATTCATTGTATGGAGATATTGCCCACTAAGCATTTATATTTCAACGCGCCAACGCTATTAATTATATATATTTTTAAATTTTTTATTTATAAGAATTACAATATTTGATTTGGAAGTTCTATATAATCAAATTTCAATGTGAAATACATCATAGCCTTTTCTATAAATGTCAGAATAAAGTTTGTAAAGAAATCTTAAGGACAAAAAAGAATTTTTTCGTAAGTAAAAACCTACACGCTTTTTTATATAAGATTACTGTTTTTTCGCTTTCACATAAATATTCTTCACTTTCTGGAAAAAATCAGCCTGATATATTTTAATAGCAGTAAAAATTAGTTTTAAAAGCAGTAAAAAGAATGCGTTCTGCTAAAAATCACCTATATTGTCAGCCTAGCTTAACTGATAGACAGACAACTAGATTTTGTGGGGAAAATACTTCAAATGAAATCTAAGAAAATACATTTTACGTCAAAAATAGAATAGTTACAAATTTAGACGCGTTTTTTTTGCTTACAATCCAGTTAGGATTAAAGAAAAATTTCAAGATGGAATTTTCTAAGGATATTTTTTTTTTTCGCGGGAAATAATTAATGTTTTTTCTTGAACTTGCACCATTATCATATGATCTCATCCCATCTCTACTCTATAACTTTCAGGAAAAGTTGACCAACCTTCCTTTGTTTGTCTCATCGGATAAAAATGCTCACTGGTCCAATTCGCTAAAATAGGTATTCATTATTTGAAAAAAAAGCAGAAAAACAGGTCTCAGTAACCCAATACAAAACTTACTCTCGTTCTTAGGAATTTTTGCCTTCTTGTTATGAGAGAATGTGGCGAAAAATATATTTTACCGTCTTCTCTGTTGTCAGAAAGGCTAAAATCTCTAGGAACGGGGGTGACATCAACCTATTAGATAAAAAATCTGGTTAGCATACAAATATATTTTTCTTTTTGAGCATTATATATGATAAATTTTCAGCTCAACTTTGATATATATATTTTTGTCTTGTTTTGTGCTAATGATATGATTTTTTTTTCTGTTTTTAATTTCTTCTTAATTTGATTCTTATATATAATATTATATATAATATTCTACTATAAACGTTATGCAATATACACATTTCCAAGAACTTTTAAATTTCCTCTGAGAAGGGAGGGTGATGTGGCTAGCTATATTGGCTTGTATCTGAAAAATTACTTTTATTTTATTCAGTCCTAAAAACAGGCATTAGCTTTAAAAAGAAAATTGCTTGCGTATCTAAAATATTTTTCACATTAAAACAGAATAGAGGCGTAAAAAGCATTAGACTCAGATTTTCAAAATAAAAGTAATTTAGGTTGAATCCAATTTTGCACCATGTATAGAAAGTATAAGAATTTTTCGCGCTTCATCTTGATTTTTTAAAATTCATGGCGCGCCGTCCAATGCATTTTATCTCCTAATAAAGCGATTTAATACGACTGTTCTGAAAGCTGTCCAAATTATTCACCACGAAGTTGTGACCCGTAAAAAATACTGTTCCAAATTCCTATAACAAAATAAAATGGAACGAAACCAAAAAAATATTTTCGGCTGAAAAGAGAGGTATACCGAAATCGGAAGTATTTATGTCAACGCGATTGATTTTACCGGAAATTTAGTCTCATACGAAAACATAAGAATAGAAAATTTTTATTAGATTATAATCTATGTGCTTTCAGCTTGTATTCGTACAGTAATGAATTCTCTTCACAGTAGGTCTCCTTATATGGCATTGTGTTTTGCAGTTGATATAATCAGTTTTAATAAATTGTAGATGGTAGATAAAATGGGAAAGTTTTAAGGGTTTTTTCTTTCGTTGCAGACAAGTCAGAGCCTTGCAGACTTTTCTTGCAGTCAAAAAAAGGATTATAATTTAGTTTTTTTTTTATAGTCAAATGCTTAAAATTTGATACGTGGTGTGCATTAAGATTTGTATTTGACACAAGAAAAAAGGTCACATTTAACCATGAAAAGAATTGTCCAAAAAAGTCCCATATTGTATACATGTAAAGTATGCTATATTTGTAATCCAAGTGTAACAGGAGCTTTAGCGAGTTGACATATTAAAGTGGTGCTTGAAGAGAAACTTTCCCGTTTTAAAAATATCGCATGTCACAATTTTTCAATTTCTTGGAGATTTCTAAGGCGTAGACCTATGGGACGATTCCAAGAAGCTCAAGTTAAGAGTTACTGAGAAATGGCTTACGCCTCTCTTCACACATTAAAGCAAAATCAAAACGGTTTTGTTAAGGCTGAGAATCTCAGTAAGATTCTTTTAGATGTTGAAAATTCATCATCACGGTTAACGCCTATATTTTTGATGCATAAACCTTTTTATTGCATATCTAGTAAGTTGGACGCTACAGATATTGCTTTGAAAATCTTGTATACATGACCTCGTCTCGCTGACACAGCCGAAACTCGATTATTAATTTCTGTTACTTATATTTTTAAGGAAGGGGAGAAAAAATGTTAAATCGTAAACCTGAATGTGTCGTTTAGGATACGCCTTGAAATCTGTGAAGCGCTTGAAATGTTTTTGTAAGACTGAATAAATAAATCTTTATGAAAATCTGTTTGGCCTAGAAGTACTTGAATGCTTCAATTGTAATTACGTCTTTTGTTTCTGCATCTGGTAGAGGTAGCAGTTCGGAGTAACTATATTTAATTTAAATCCCAGGTGTTCTTACACGCAAGTTTCTTATAAGAAGCGTATGTTTCAGATTATACTTGCTCGCTCAGTTCAGCAAAAAATGTGTATGTATATAAAAGACGTTCTGTTCTTTTTCACAAGATGTTGCAGTGTCTCTTTAAAACCAAAATGAAATAAGCGGAAGAAACCTGACCCTGTTTTTTTGTTAATTTAAGGGCAAAAACTTTGATTTTCTAATACATACTCTTATACAATATGACATCATGTTTTGTATGGAACTTCCTTTAAACTGAAATATGACCCCAATATCTTTCTTCTGTCTTAACTTTCTATGAATGCACCTTGCTTTTATATTTTATAATAACTTTAAGAATTCTATTTTATGATTTTAATAGAGAATAATTGGAAGGGACTTATCTTGGAATTTAAACTTTCCCTGGCTATGTTGGTGTAAAAATAGAAAGGGATGTACAAGAAGCGTGACAAGCACCGGCATCTGCAAACGTCCGATATTCAAGAGCTAACCTTCAACAACTATGCTTGACTATTGGCTATATACTCTTTTCCAATGTTGATATTGAAATTCAACCGTGAAATACTGACTTCTATCTAAGTGAACGATATATTTACGGAAGAACTTTTTGCAAATAAGTGGTCCCAAAATACTGGGTCACTTTGTGCAACATATTTTTCCGAAATTCACGAATTTAATTTTTCAGGATGCTACAATCAGAATTTTGTCTAATATAGTTTTAATAAATAAAAAAGTCTACGTGAAATCGAGAGATGAGGAAATGAAATTTTTACAAAACACAAGCAATGAAGAATTTTGCGAATCAAGGTAACGTATAAATTTGGATATAATTATAAATAAATAAATCAAAAACAAAAGTTGCTCAAAGATCTCTTCCGCAAAATTAACTTGTCCCCTAAAAATAATTATAAGTAACCATCCCAAAAATTAAAGAAGTTGTTATTGTTTTTTTTTACTATGAAAAACTCTTTAAAAAGGTTTTTATACGAAATGCTGTGGCTCGGTCATTCAGTTTTATTGCGAAATTGAAATACACGTCTTTTTTTTTTATAAGAAACAAACTTTTTGAGGTCATCCTGAATTTCTTAATTTTAAAGAAGCCTTTTAAAATTTTTGTAGTCAGACCTCTGTGTTGTTCCCTCAAAACTCTTTTTAGCTAGATTTCTTTCAATCTATCAATTTACTTTTTAATTTTCTCAACATTTGTGAGTTAGCAGTTCGAGTTAGGAAACATTGTGTTTCTTATAAAAACGGACGTGTATTAAATATTCCCTTCACTTCCTTGTTGCGTTATACATTGCTTCGTTTATTGGTTATCTTTCCTTACTTGTTCAACCAATTTTTATATTTCGCATTTTTTAGCAGTTTGAAATAAAAATACTCTTTGGCGAAAAAATCTTAGCCATAACTAGAAAAGTTTTTCTTGTGAAGGGCTTGAAGAGATATATTCATATAAAAAATTCAAAATATTAATTAATTATTGTCAGGCTCTTATTTCCTGGTGTTCATTTCATGGCCTACACTATATTTTCGGCTTCCTTGAAAGCAAAACATCTTTGTTTTAGGGTTCGCGTTTTTTTCTCGTAATGTGTTTATGGAAAAACCGTTAGCGTTAATGACACTTAAGTATGTAATTATAATTTGTTTGTTTGTTGATTTTAGCACTTCATCTTTGTTTTCTTTTGCTTTTAATTATTGTGTGTACTCGGCCCATTTCCGTGTTGGCACGAGCCCGGCACGAGCCACGAGACGTTTTTTGTCTAGTGTACTTGTCAAATATTTGTACACATCTTTCGCGGATTTAAATGCTGTGATGTACCGCCACTGTTTCTTCACCTTTTATTTAATAGAGAAAAGAAAATTTTAAGTCCTCGCCCAATGCGTGACAAAATCTGAAATTTCTACAAACATTTTTTATCTGTTAAAATGGTTTATTCAATTAAACCACTTTAGAATTTCCTTTCGAAATCGAGGCACAAATCAAGGCGTTGGCCTATTGTGGAACGTTGTAAATTTCATCTAAAGATATAAAAATCATAACTCTAAGATTAAAAGTCTATTTGAGGAAAAAATCTGTTAAAGGCATTTTTTAATTTAGACAATTTTTCGCAATTCTGCATTTGATTGTGAATGCATTTTTCTACTCTTGTTTTCACAGCTTATCTGTCTATTATGTATTCGTTCTGCACCGACAATGTTCGAGGGGATTTTCCCCCAAATGCTACGTAGCATGTTTCATTCTTTTAACAGATAATAATTTTGTGCAAGAATATATATATGTAGATCTAACATACCCACGCTGTCGACAATTTTATTTTCGCTTTGGCGTTTCAGACATTTTGTGTGTAAGGTACATTGACCTGTCAGAATTATGTCATTTTTGCCAAAAATGTATATAGTTTGGACTTTAAACTTTTTAAATCCGTTTAAAATCTGTCAATCCAAGTTGTGATATTATTCCAGACAAAGAGACGCTGATAGCATTAGGATTATCTCAAGGCAGAATAGATTAAATGGACACAAACAAAGAAGATATTTTAACAAGAATAAATAGGCGAGAAAAAGGGTTTTATGCCGTATTCAGTTCTTAAAAATGTTATGTTTCTTTTATAACAAGACCACATAGTAGCTTTTTTTTAGCTAATCGAAGTCTCAATGCAATATGTAATAAAAGAAATCGTAGACCAAAGAGGCATTAATCTGAGTCCTTAACAGAAAGCAAAAATTTTTAGATGTAAACAAGGTGTCACTCACAAATTTGAAACTAGAATGGCTAAATTTACTACTGCCTCGCTTTCCATTTATAAAATCCTTCACAATTGAGATTTAATAAAGGAGAGAAAATAGACTCTCTTATCAGCTGATCTGCTACCAGCATTTTATTTTCAAGTAAAAAATATGTTTACAAAATCGTGTGGGTTTTTTTTTAATATCGCCACATTTAATGAGAAATAATCATATAATTTCAGACGTCATTGTATTTAATAAAATTAAAGAGGTTTTTTTTAACAAATATAAATTCTTTGTGTCGCGAAATTTCTTATCTATAATGTCTAGCTTTTTTCTCAGTTGCGAAATAACATCAACGAATATTTTGGGTAGAAGTGATACATCACCGACAATTCGTTTTGAAATTGAACGAATGTAATTATTCGATTTGGCAATTCTTAAGTTGATTTGTCAGATAAGTAATTTAGTGAAGTTTTAACTAGAGAAAAAAGAGAGTGAAGCCCGCAAAGTCATAGGGCTCGACAACGGTATGTTGAAACATGACAGAGGACTAACTCGCCTTCCCCTCCCCCATTCCGCCACCTGCTACAAAATTACTATTTTTTGTAATTCCATATTTTTAGTGAAAAAAAGTAATATATTTCGTAAAAGAAATTATATCATATGTACTATTTTTTGTCTTTGCTACATCTATGTAACGTTTCAAGTTTTTCAAATTCGTAATTTTAGTTTTTGTCCAATTGTAGTAGGCAAAGTTACCCCAACTTTGTCCCCGGGACTTGTTAGACTTTTTATATTTCTGGGGATGGGGTTGAAGTTACACCGACAACTCGTGTGAGACTCTAGTTTTATAGTTTCAAATTTATATAGCGTGGTCGCAACAAGGACGTTACCTTCTTCGACCTTTTTTTGTCAATTGTTAAATATAAAATATTAATTTTCTCATCTACTGCAGCTAATTTAGCATTGACTTAACATTAGGAACAATTATCTACAATTTTTATTATGTTAAATCCTCCATTTTATCTAACAACTTTTATTTTGTCCAACAATTCAGGCGCGTTTTGACAAATATTCGTGCAAATTGTAACGTGTCATCCTTTGAAGTTTTGCCAGACATGACGTCATCAGTGTCACCCATTATTCTTCAAAAACCCTATGGGTGCCCTTTTAGAAGTCAAATATTGCCTTAACTCCTGATGAGAAAACGTTTTGAGTTCAAAGTAAAGCATTACGTATAATGTGAGTCGGACTTTTTTTATTTAACACAACTTAAGCAGACTATAAATGCACATTCACGGCGAGGTTTCATAGGAAAAATATTTTAGAAAAATTATAAAAATGGTTTTTTTAAACAACCCAGTGGGGAGTGTCTACGCTTCGGGTTGCAGAGTTTCGGGTTACCTGTCCACGTCAAAACAAATTGATTTTCCCTTTTTTCATAATGTGACAGTAATAGGATTGAATAATACAAGCTACCTCAATACACATTTTGATCGCCATCTTGAATAAGAGCTCCCGGAAACGCGGCAAACATAAAAAAAATTGTTATTCAAATTTTAGTAGGGGACTCGTAGGAAAGTCTTTCGTATTTCTCAACAGAGACAGAAGAATTTTCGGGTTTTAACGTTGGATTTGTTGCTCTGCCTGAAGTTAATTCGCTAGAATTATAAACGAGATGTAACGGCTGTTAAAAACCTGTAGCCCAACCCATTCCTACAATCAGCACACCCCTAAGTAGCCCTATGACGTCAATAATCGGGTTAAATCAAAAAAAAGTTTAAGCAAATGGCGGAGTAGTAATTAAGGTGGAGAAAAACAAAAATGTTTGTTTACTCAATACAATGTTATGAGCGTTTCAAGGTTAACTTATTTGGGAATGGGATGTACATTTTTTTTCTAAACGAAAGTGTGGACAAGGTGTCATCGTTTGAAATGTATTTTATTTATTTTTATTCACTTGTTCTGTTTCACATTTCCCCCCAAAAAAGTGACAAAATAATTTTGGGACTTTTATTATCGATGTGATACAGTTTCACAATTCTAAGAATTTTTTTTCATCTTCTATCGGTGTCAGTTTGGTTTCATTCTTGAAATTCAGGTTACTAGTGAAAATTTAACTTAAAATTTTTGTCGAAACATAAGGGGTTTTTTAACTAGCGATAAAACAGAACAGTCAAATTAAAATTCGGTTTGAAAATATTTTTTTAAAGACAACTTTGTACACGGTGCCTGACAAGAAATATCCTTGCCCGTACGCCCTGTTAATTTTTGCCACGTGGTAAAAGCGTGGTGGTTATTCAAATACAATGTGGCTGCAATATTTAGGTTACGTTTAAATGGCAACACCCTTCCCAAAAAAAAATTTTTAAAAAAAAATATAAAAACATGAACAAATTTTCTTCTTATATAACAAAGTACCAAGTTTAGCATGCATGTTTTCATTCTCTTTTTTTTTTGTTTTGCATACAACAACTTCATTCAAAATATAAGTTAATGATAAGAAAACCGGTTACATGAAATGAAACATAAAAGACTGCCGTTAAAGCGATGGTCTTTGATAAACCAAAATTCTTGATACACCAGACTTTCTGTTTTCGATGAGAATAGCCAGCTTTATGGGGCAGGAAGTTGCAGCTTTATTTCCCTGGGTGGACTTGCAAAACTATTACGATGTCTACCTACGCTAACCCGAAATTATTGGAAATATTTTTTACATTTTATTAAAAAAAGCTGGAAGGATACTTCTTTGGGAAAAACGAATGGAAAACCTAAAACTAGAACTGTCGTCATTCTCAACAAAAAGGAATCGCTTCTGCTTTTTCGTCAGGTGATCAAGTCAAACAAAGGAGTTCGTTCTACGAATTGTAAATATCTTCCAGTAAAATTACTCTAGTGAACTGGGAGGAGTTATAAGTGGTCATGCCCCTGCTCCAAAATTGGGAAAATAATACAGCACCTGGACGCCATTTTAAAACTATTACTAGAAATAAACAAATGAATCAATAAAGTCACACTTCATTAATCATATGTAAATTTGATGAAAATAAATAATTTGGATGAGTGGAATGTTCCATGAAAGAGGAAAATGATATTTCTTTTACTACACATGAGAGTAACAATTCCAGCAGATCTGCATCCACGGTTTTTTCTGGAAATATGATTGACAGTTTTTTATATATTATTTATCCTAATCGTGAGCCCATGGAAAATCCACGGAAATTCTCACATCACGAGAAAAGTTGAGAAAAATGCAACGCATTTGATATTTTTAGGTTAAAGATTTCGTGCGCAGTTAGCTCGACCCGCTTTCGGTCGACAGACAAAATTTTATTATAAACAAGGTTAACGTTTGTAAGTATTACAAAGCCAAGAATTTCAGTGCAAATCCAATGCCGTCAGCTTAATCCTTCTCTGCTTAACAGTAAGTGTGTGGGGTGATGGAGGGGATTTGGTCTGGGTGCCTATAACACTCCAATCGTACTTTTTGCGCATCTGAATATCATTTCTGTCAATACACACCTGCAGGCGCAATATTTAATGTTTAATAATTTCTTTGCTTCATTCTTAAGAAATAACGTAAGAAACTTTCGGTAGTAAAAGGATGAAAT
The DNA here is from genome assembly GCF_029227915.1 of Hydractinia symbiolongicarpus. NCBI lineage: Eukaryota > Metazoa > Cnidaria > Hydrozoa > Anthoathecata > Hydractiniidae > Hydractinia > Hydractinia symbiolongicarpus. The sequence goes on from NC_079880.1 coordinate 13,882,250, forward strand.
AATTAAATCATTGACTACTACGTTGTTTACTTGATTTTTCCATATAACAAAATATGTACAATGCGACGTCCCCGCACCCATTGCCAACCTTACCCAATTAAAAACAATATCCCGAAAACACCTTGGTCTTTTTTCTTATAAAATGGAAATATTGAAGACAAATATAAATTGACACGGTTCTTGTTAAAAATTACTTGCGCAAGTAAAAACAGGTTACGGCTTTACGTATTTTTAGGAAATATGTATTTTTTTATATAAAAACGAAGTCCGCCTTGTTTTGTAACTTTGCATCAAAAATAAGACCTAACTTCGCTTGCAAAAAATTCTAAGCAATTCAAGATTTTAAGTTTTTACCATTGTTTTAGCTGTCTTTTTAGAGTTTTTGTTACAATTTTTCACGGCTGTGTCATAAATAATCAAATAGAGATATTCAAAATTTTCAAATTATGGAAGCATTGTAGGAATACAATTACTTGAAACTATCCTTTAAATAATTTCATTAAGAGGAATTATTTTGCAAAGTTTGGACACGTGCTAAAGCGATTTATTCAATTTTTTGCGAATAATGTAAAAATCGGAAAATATATTAAATACCATATATCTATTGTTTGGCTACCAGAAACTTTAAACAGAAGGGAAAACATTTGGAGCAGATAGTGGCATTTTGGGCAAATGTCAATTTTCGATGACATCACAGAAAAAAAAGTTTATGGCATGCTATAAGTGCACCAAAATTTGATTCAATTTGGAAAAATCTATCAAAATTTATGGAGGGCGGAGGGCGCGGAATCCCCCCCTCCATATTTATAGGCCTAAAACAAGCCCAGTATTTTTAGAGTTAAAATGTGCGTTACTTAATTTGTTCTACCTGGTAATATGTTTAATAACTTTCAAAACCCACCAACAACCCCCACCCTTCTCTCCCGCCCCTATTTACCACCCCATCCCCTCCCTGCTGTAAATTATTAAAGTAAGCATATTGGGGTCAAATTAATACAATTTCGCCCCGCTGTTTCGCTATAAAAACAAGTGTGCAGAGTCGGAGCACATCAGAAAACAGTTCTCTTTGCAATTTGTTTTCACCCGCTGATATTAAGAAAAAATATAGTCGTCAGTAAAAAAAAGAACTATTACGCTAATCGTTTCCTGCCCTGAATGGTAATCAATTAAATTTTGCTCGCTAATTTGTTTACTCAACGTTATCGCGAAATTTCAACACGTGCGAGAAGGCTTTTAACATTTTTGACGGCACATCACATGTACACGTTAGACACGTGCTTATCTAAACACAGTGCCGCAGGAAGCAAAGTTGTTTAAGGGCTAAATATGAATTCAATAAAAGGTTATTTTGAATAAGTGAAATTGACATTTATAATATATAATATTTCCTTTGTACTCTCCTAGCCAAAATCCGTGCAAAATACATTTCACTGACAGCTTAAAAAGTTTTTATTAAAAACACTTTCCTGACAATTATGTCTTAAAAGATACTGTTTTTTCCTGGCTTGGACAAACATTTTTATAGAAGCAGAATTTGAAGTTATATTATTGTTAGTCTAATTCAATAAAATAGAAGCGTATAAAAAAATTCATTTCTAAATTTGCCCGATCTTATAATAAATAGCACGACACTATGAACGCTAATGTGCTTTTTACAAGCTCGTGAGCTTGTATTAAAACGCAAATGTGTCCTACAAGAATGGAAATTTTTGCCTCTCTGAGCACCGACACGGGAGTCGTCGTGTGTTCGAATCTCATCTTGGTAATTATTTTTACTTTTTTTTTCTTTTTTCTTTTTTAAAAAGATAAGACAAGTGTTCAAAACACTTGTTTAACTAACTAGTAAATAAAGGTGTTTGCACCAAACTTTTTAAAAGTGAATGTACGCAGAATTAACTGAACTAATGAATTTCGCAAATTTTGGGGTTTGTGGGTTTGTGGTCTTTCTTCTTCCTGTCAGTCGGTTCACCCAAGACGGACCCATCGAAAATTAAAAGTTCGAGAAATTTTCCGTTCAGGAAGGTCTCATAAATCAATTTTGAAAAATAAGTGTGTAACAAATATTATTGCGTATCTGAATAGTAAAATATGTCGTGTCTAACTTCGTAACAAAAATCCCAATTTGATAGACAGCTTTTTGTAAACTTTATTCGCGAGGTTGTTTGCGTATATCATACGTCTTGTTTATAATTTAAGACTCGCCTTAAAAGACGTATTTTCGGAAGTTTTTGATTGCAGTGTTTCAAAGTTACACCTAGTTGGACAGAAATCTAAAAAAAAATAATTTCCACCCTTTTTGCTCTATAAGTACAATTTCAGAAGAAAAAAAACATATCTCCAGTTTTTATCGAAAAAAAAGAACAAAATAAGAACAGCCTAAGGCTCAAAACATGAACTAAGCACAATTTAAGTCTGAAAATAAGAACAGCCAGCTTCATGTCAGATTTTAACGGTTCCCATACAAAAACGAGTTTACTTCAAAATGCATAGAAAAAATTGGGTTTGGAATAAAAATCCTTTTAAGTAGCGATCAAGTTTTCAGTAAATATCGAAATTTTTCTATTCTTTTTCTTAACATGAGTGTACAATTTAGTTTCATTCTTATCTCATAAATAGATTCTCACAAGAACGAATTCAATTTAAATTTATTTACAGATTATAATTTCTTTCGATCCTAAAATCGTCACCATCGGTCAATCTGACTACATATTCCCTATATTTCGGAAGACCACAAATTAAAACATTTGGACGATAAGTGTTACAAAATAAGCACATCCAGAGCCTTAGATGAAATTTTGGCGTTTTTATAAAAATGCGTGTAGTTGATTCGATAGAAAAGATATATCACGTTCCATAACCTTCCGCTTCCAGAAGCAGTGGTATAGCTAACATATTTGACCGCAGATATTGAAGGCTCACAAATGACAGAAAAAATATAAAAACAATTCAATCAACGTTCATCAATTATTTTCAACCATACAATTTTCATGATTATCAAAACAATTTCAAAGGTACCGACATTGTAAATATTACATCCTAACCTGGTAAGACACTAGATACGCTGAAATAACCAAACGTATTAAACACATCAAAAAAAACAAAAAAACAGATGATTTAAGCCTTAAAAAAAGAAAAGAAAAAGCTGGTCAACAATACAGGGTGGATTTCAACTTACTAAAAGAATTCTTCCGTTTTGAGCATTTTTCGTTACATAAAAAAAGACAGCATAAAATTAAGTGAGTAATTACAAGAAAGAAATACGAAGAAAAATCGATAAAAATCAATGCAGCATAGATATCCCCCTTTTTTCGTGGAAGACACTATTTAGGCGGACGAGACAAGGTAAATATATATTCGTTGGAAAACACTAGTTAGAGATAATCTAGATGTAGACGATAATTTTGTTATTTAATTTAGCGGTGGTCTCAGATCCCCCTCTCAGATCAAAAGCTAAAATGGAAATTTTTTTTAGTGATATTCAAGACCTGCAGGCGGAGGAATCCCACTCCATTGTAGAGGCTAAAACAGTCGATGTAAACGAACCTTACGAAATAAAAAAAAATAAATAAACGAAAGAAATTTGATTTATAGTCAACTAGACTTCCTGGAAAATGATCAGACAAAAATTATTCCCAGAAAATTCTCACTCCGTACTCTTTTCAGAAATTTAAGTTCAAGCTGACTAAATCCCAGCTTAAGAGTTCGCCGTAACATGACCAGAAAAACATGAAAATAGTTTTTTAAAAACCGTTACAAAAACTTTCCCAACAAAACACATCCTTTCTGTAGATAAGAGCATGTTTGTTTTTGGTGGGAAAATAGACAGTTATAAAAAAAACTTCGAAAGTACTCACATTTCGTGAATTTGTAAAAAAAAAAATGACATCATTTGGGAAGTATGTAAAATGAGTTTCGCCATGTGTACAAAATATTGTCTCAAAATGATGGGTCACCTTTTTGCCTAGAGAATTCACGAAAGAAAATTTGTCACACGATCCGTCTAATATATGTCGAAAAGAATGGGCCAAAAAATTTGTTCAAAAAGTACGGGAAATCCAGTCACAACGCAGAGCTGAGTTAAACCTTTTTTTATTTTTCAGATAATTCTGGTCACACAAAAAAGTCAGTCGAGGGCGATTGGCGAAATAATTTGGTTACATATGAGGCAGAATAAAGTGGAGGAAGAAAGGCTCATAATTTTCCAACCTCAGCCAGATTTTATTAAGATTCCAGTAATTATTCCCCTGTATTAAGCACCTTACTTTTCTGCAAACGAATCACAATTATTCAAAACAATTTAAAAGGAGTTGGATCATTGAAGTTTTCTTTAGAAAATTAATACAATAAAAAAAGTTTATCAAAAAGTTCTATCAAATTCTAAATCACATAAATAATAATAAAAAATAAAATTAAAATAAAAACCCTCCGAGAACTCAAACAAGGTCTATAAATAAACGCCTTAGTGACGCCCTAATAACGCCCCAAGTTCTTCAACTCACAAAAAAACAGAAACTGCTACTTATTTGTTAAACTAAAAAGAAAGTAAAAATGAAACAAATTAAAAAAGAGAAAAGCGAAACAGGTGCAACGCAAAAAAAGGTCCGGAAACCCCATAATGATAATTTGCATGAAGTGTTTAATTAATTAGAGATGTTATCAGACGAACTAATCTTTCTCAGTAGTTCGTCAAAAACCACAATTCTCTCCAAGTCTCCTTGAGTAAACAGCAAAAGAAAGAGAAGACTGACGCAAGTTAAAAGCTTCTTTTCTTTCCACAATTCTGCTGACATCAGAACATTCTAATTTTAGAGTCATTAAAGTCAACATGTCACTCACGTGGTCTGGCAGTGACAATGTCATCAAATTTTCACAAAAAATAAAATACAAAATAAATAAAGCTATACAGAGAAAAAAATAAGACATAAAAAAATTGAAAAACGTGCTATAAACAAAAAATATCACAAATTAAATGAAAATGAAGATTTAACAAAAACATCTACAAAAGTATATAAAAAAAAACATTTTCTACACTACAACTCGTCTCTCACTTTTTTCTTCCCCTTCTTGTTTTTTTTGCTTTTCTTTTTGACTACTTTCTTCCACTGAGCTACATCTTCCGCGAAATTTTCTTCATCCGACCGGATCAAATCCATAAGGACAGCATCCGGCACGATGCCTTTCTTTATATCTTTTTCGTATTGTTTAAAAGACTCCGGTAGCATTGACAACAGATCCTCGATGTCACCTTTCGCAATCTTTCCACTCAAAAACCGTCTTTGTCGAACGACATCAAGATCGTCTAGTTCCATTGGGATATGATTTGCTTCGTCGTCAGGTTCTTCCATATCGCCATCGCCACCCGCTTCCGGTCCCTCGTCATCCGGTCCCTCGTCATCGGTTTTTGGTCTCTCGTCGCCGTCCATATTCGAACCTGCTTCGAAATCGTCCTCACCCATCCCATCTTCCTCCTCATTGTCATTTTTGTTAAGCTCACGAGTGGCCTTAACACGATAGCCTTCATCGCCTGGTGGCTTTAAAACACGCAGAATCTCCTGAGGCACTTCGTATTTATCTAAAACCTTTTCATATTTCTCTCTGACCGCATCTGGTAAATTGTTAACAAATTCTTCATGAAACTCCTTGGGGATTTTTCCCTTTATGATCGACTTTTGATATTTCCTGGGTAAATCGTCCAAACTCCATCCGAGCTCCGAACGCCAATCACTGTCGTCGAGCTCTTCATCATTGGGCTCGTAATTAACACCAAATTTCGCTTTCTCTTCTTTTTTCTTTTTCAGGTAATCAGCCTTCTCTTCTTCACTCAAATGAGCGAGCATAGGATCTTTATTGGCCGCACTTTTGCGGTGACGTTCATCTTCCGTCATGTAGGCGTCATCATCATCGTCGGGGTGTTCCGTCTCCCACTTGTGACGCTCACCAGGGCGAACAAATACTGGTTCTGTACCGTTAGTGACAACCCCGTGAGGTGCTTCAATAGCGCGGCAGAATATTTTCCACTGTTCTAAATTCAGAGTGTCCATCAAGGCTTCGTCTAATAAAGTGTCGTCGTTAAATTTGAAGACCTCCGTCCAGATTTTGGCGATTTTTGTTTTGTTTCGTCCGTAGGGTGAAAACACCCCTGCGTACACAACGAACTGCTTTTTTGTAAATTTGCTAAAGAAGAGAAGAAATAAAGATGTTAGCGTCAATTAGATCCCTGGTTGTGTTACATTTGTAAATTATACTTGCTCACTGTTAGTTCTGAACTGATTTTAGGTGCGTCCTATACTTTCAGTGGTTGTGAAAATAAAAATGGGTGCGATGGTAACGGATGTCTGTTAAGCTGTTAGATGTATATCACGCTTTTAGTTGAATGCACCAAAACTTTTCTACGGTGATACAGGGTAAAACTACATCAGTCGTTAATTGTTCATGCACTGGTGGAAGACACCATCTACACTTGCTCCCTATACTACTGTCCTAAACTGATACATTGGTAGTGAACGATTAGTACGAAGGCTTTAACGTTGCCACACTAGCCGGATACATTGGGTGAACATTGTTCTTGTACTGACTGGGAACTGTACTGACTGGCTTCAGAAGACGTTAGCTAAACTTGAACACTGACAGAAAACATCTGTTAAGCTCGATTTTCACTATGTTTAAGAATAAAAATGGTAGAAAAAAAAAACAGTTTTGGTACAGGAAGAGAATCTTAGCGTACTCATTCGCCAATATCCAGCGATTTTTGATAAATCACACAAAGGCTACAAAGAGAGAAACGCTATTGCTTTCAAAACACAGTGGGAATGCTCAGGGTTTATTTTAATTTTTAAAACACATTTAAAACCTTTTAGGTTTTATATTTAAACCCAAGTTAAACCACAGTGGAAACCAAGCTTTATAATAATGGTGGATGACTTCTAAACTGACAGAGAAAGGTTCACTAACAGGTAATGTATGTAAAGGTTCACTGGTAAAAAATTTTTTGTGAATTGGAAATTAATCAGTTTGTTTCTACCTCATGTATGCTACTCACAGTTATATGATCCAGTTTTAACAGGTTAAGGAAATAAAAAGCTCTTCAGGGTTATTTGTTAGTCCCCCTCCCCCATACATTTTTGTTTCGTCGTGGGTAGTTAAAGCGTTGCTTTTATCTTTAAAAAAAATTGACCCAATGAGTCATTGTATGCAGATGATTTGGTTCTCATAGGAGAGTCGATGGAAGAATTAGTTGGAAAGTTTGAGAAGTGAAAGAAAGGACTAGAAGAGAAAGGGCTAAGGGTGAACACAGCAAAGTCATGATTAGTAGCATTGCAGCCAAGTGTGACCTTGTAGTTGGAAAGTGGCCTTGTGGAGTTTGCAGGAAAGGGGTTGGTAGTAACTCAATTTTTTGTCAGACTTGCAAGCATTGGGTACATAAGAAGTGCAGTAGTATTAGTGGAAGGTTAAGAGCTGACATTCAGTTTGTATGCAAGCGTTGCAAAGTGAGATTATAGAGAATGAAGTATTTCCAGCTTCAATGATGCACATCAGTGGCTCGTTAGAGATAGTTGAGAACTCCTGTTACTTAGGTGATATGTTGGGCAGTTAAGGGGGTGTTGGAAGAAGTGTTACTTGCAGAATAGGTTCTGCTTGGAAAAATTTTAGAGAGTTACTTCCTTTGTTGACTAGCAGAGACTTGTCAATTGAGTTAAAAGGTAGGTTGTACGAGGCCTGTGTAAGAAGTGTTATGTTGTACGGTAGTGAGACATGGGCAGTGAAGCAGGAAGATCTTGATTGTTCAGAAAGGAATGATATGAGAATGGTTAGGTGGATGTGTAACGCCAGTCTGAGAGACAGAAAGAGTTCAGATGAGCTAAGAAGCAGGCTAAGTATCCGTAGAGTTAAAGATGTTATCCAGATAAGAAGATTAAATTGGCTGGGGCACTTGGAAAGAATGGAGGAGGATAATTGGGTAAGAAAGTGTAGACTTGATAGTTTCTGGGGCAAAGCCCAGAGGCAGACCGAGAAAGACTTTGCAGGAGGTTATAAGGACAGATTTGTTACAGATGAAGTTGAGTTTAGATCTAACACAGTCTAGATCAGATTGGAAGAGGGTCATTATTATACCCCGTCCAACCCATGCTAGCATGGAAAACAGACGCTAAGCCGAGAATGATGACTTTTACAATTTACGCGATAATTAACGAGTGCGCATTTGCAAGCATCAATTCTGAGCCATATTTCTTAAATTCGGTTTTCTTTATTAAAAAAAACAACTTCTACACACGTTATTTTGCAAAAGTTAAAAATAATAAAATGTATTTATATAGCTCTAATTACTCCCTATAGACAAACTATTATTATTATCACAAACACCTGCTCCTTTATCAATATCGTTTTGATTATATCTGAATAAACACAATTCAACTATCATCATTCACACACTCAAACAATAACAACTTTTTATCTCATTAACCTGAGGGCGTCTTTCCTATATGATTCCGCTAGTAGGGCGTGGCTGGGCGGAAAGTGTATACACATTGAGTCGATTTAACATAGACATCCTCACCAATTTCTCACTTTTCAGAAATAAAAACAACTTTTAATTTCAATCTCTACCTGGCTTACTTTTAGGTCGTGCATTGCATGTTCATAATGAGGGCAACACAGGTTTTTAGGTACAGTCTCTAAGCAGCACCTGGATTTTGACCTTCTTGATTTTTATACCTGAATTCCTCTATCGACGTTTACTTTTGAGACCTAAGGTTCAGTGCTGCAGAGTAGCTCGTACCTTAATAAACACTCGGGCTTTCACTAATTTTTTAAGATTTTGGACTGGACGCTTTTTCGAATGCTTAAGGCAAACCGTGAAGCAAAAACAAAAATGGAATTGAATAATTTTTTGGAGTTTTTAGTTCAAAACTAAAGTAAACGCTTGCAAGAGAACTTTGATCTTGTAGGGGGCGAGTGCTTATTTTGTAGGGGGTGAGTGCTCATTTTGTAGGAGGTTAGTGCTTACCTAGTAGACGGTGAGCGCTTATCTTGTAGGGAGTGAGTGCTTATAATGTAGGGGGTGAGTGCTTATTTTTTAGAGGGCGAGTGCCTATTTTTCAGGGGTGAGTGCTTATCTTGTAGGGGGTGAGTGCTTATTTTGCAAGGCTGAGTGTTTATCTTGTGTTGGGTGAGTACTTATTTTGTAGAAGGGTTAGTGCTTATCTGATGTAGGTGCTTTTTTCGAAAGAGGCGCTTACTCAATGCATTGTGTGCGCACGTGCTGTATTGTTACTTTAAAAATTATATATCGAACATGTTTTGTTAACATTTTTCACAAAGAAAGATCCTTTTTGCTCGCTTAATCAGACTTTTGTAGTTTACACAGAATCTAAACCTAAGCTGTCTTACAAACTGACTTTTTGTTTATAGACTGTTAAGAACTGGCGTCTCATAATAAACTTCTTATTGCAGTTACATTTTCACAGCTACCAAGAAAATGATGCTATGTAGGAAATATTCAAACAAAAAGAGAGGGCTGTTTAAAACGTGCAACCGAAAGCCATGAAATTCCTTGCACCATGTACATCGTAAAATTAAATGAAAACTATGAGATCATAAAAAAGGCTTTTATTCAAGTGCAGTAATGTGTCCTTATTTGATAGATGCAATTTAAAGAATTTGTTGACCTTTGTTAAAAAAATTTCACCTTCATAATTTAAACAGTGGTGGCGATTGAAAAAAAGAAAGGAATCTGGTCTTCATTATATCAGTATAGGCAGCCGTACTACCATCAAGTTGACAATCTCTTTTTACCCTTTGGGCTGTTTTTGAGCATCTTTGTTTTTTACAGTGGGTGAAATTAACATTGCACAAATAATTTAAAAATTAAGTAAGCAAAAATAAGCGTGCAAATTTTGGTCACCACAAGAACCCACAGATTTAAAGTAAAGTTACATTTCTTTCCATGCTTACCCATTTTTGGTAAAAGCATCATCTTTCAAACCCTCTCGAAGACTTTTCTTCACCAAATAAACATTCATGTAACCCATGTCGATAGTTTGGTCTCCCTTCTTGTACGTCCATTGGAATTTGATGTCGGCCATGGAGTGATACTTTGTCATGATGTCATCTGTACAGTCGTCGCCATTGAATTCGTTCTTCACGTCGGCTGTGAAGAGAGTGGTCACAGCCAAAGTGCGACCGTACCCACGCACTTGATGAATGTAAACTGAAAGAAAAGTTGAAATATTTAGATAATCCTGTCACTGATCATCACTGATGCTTTTAGAACTGCTTTCCCATGTCGAAATTAAAGACATTTCTTGAAATTAAATCAGTAGCATGGATATAAGAGATTATTACCCAGTAAATGTTTAACCTCTTAAAGAGGTTTGGGTACTGATTTAGTCATTAGCTATAATTATGCAATAAAATCCAACCAAAGAGGCCAACACACCCAACTCCTATGTTAACGAAAAACTGTATATCGGATTGTTCTGACCAATATCATCACTTCGCAAGAAATATTGGCGACCATGCAGCAAACACCTTATCCGTCTCAGTTACACAGTTGAGATTTGACTAAACTAACGAATCAAGTTTTACAAATCCTCTTGCACGGAACAAATTGCACCAATCTGGAATCTCAAGCATTCGTCCATGTCATTTCCCACATTTTTTTAATCACTTGATTTGGGTCAGGCTGCGCCAGACTTATAAATGCAAATTCTATAACTTGCATTAAATTGGAATCCTACCAGATTAGAATGAGTAGAATGAAGAGGAATAAAAAAACGGAAATTAAGTGTTATTTTGTGCTAAAGGTGACTCTTGGTGAATGAAAATAAAGGTAATGTCACGTTTTACGTTCCAATTTACAAATGTGCCAGCACTTAACGTGCAATAGTTTGATTGAGGGAGTAAAACAATTTCTACAGAAAAATTAAGTGAGTTAAATAAATCGAGTAAGCAAGTACCAATGTAATAATGCATGCTCAAATCAAAAGATACACTAGCACAACATTCACAGACATCAGAATTCAGTTTCTTTTACAGGCAAGACCTTAGGCAAAGGCATGTTTCAGAGAAAAACCTAAATTTATCGATCAACAAGCACAAATCTCTCTTAAAAAAAGTTTGAGCATTATGTTTACTTACAGGATGAAATAGTTTGTTAATACTGATCATGTGAACCCACCGTATTTTTTTTGCCACTTAAATATTCTGATTTTGCAGTGGTAAAAAATATATTCTCTATTCACCTGCAAAATTTTTACTTTTGTAAAATATGATATTGAATTCACGCAGTATGTGTAATCAAGTTAGTAAAAAAAGATGCACTGTGTAAAATAGACACAAATTTTAATGAACAGTGCTAGCAACGAAGTAAAAATACATATTTAAAATAATAAAAACATCAAGAATAATTACAACTTATTCACAGAGAAAAAAATGTATCTTACCTGATGGGATAAAAATGCAGTCTCCTGGGTATAATGACGCATAAGTCCAAGGTACGTTATATATCTTTTTAAACTTGTGCATATCAATGGAGTCTGGATCGAGAAAGGAAAAGCCTGACCCAACACCAGGATCCTAGAGCACAAAATTAATAAAGAAAAGGTAAAAGTTAAGTTCATTTTTTTAAATCAGATTTTTGTGGCTAAATTTGTTTTGGAAAAGTAAATCTATGTTATTACACAGAGGCCTAACCTGACACCTGACAAGAATGCTTTAAAAAGACTGGGTACAATATTGACCTTTACACTGGTGGTATAATGATTGCAAAAGATTAACATCAAATATAAGCCTTATTAAATCCCTGGCTAAAAAAAACAACTAAAAAATAATTTATTCAAGCTTTTCCAGCCTAAAATGGTCCCAAAAGTATGTTTGAGCTTCTGTTATTTTTAACTTTGTTGCCTATACTATCAATTGCATTTACACTCCAAAAAACAAACAACAACAACAAAAATATATAGTAATTTCAACCATATATACATAAAAAGGTTGGACATCTACGTGTAAAAAGTAAACTGTGATCCACTCTGTTTAGTTTTACCATTAGAACTGTTTATTTTTTTACCTTATATTTGAAGTATAGGTTAGTTTTCGTAGTGAAATTATTATTGATCATGATAAAGTCTTTTCTTCCATCTATCACACAATGAACATTATGATCAGCGTCGTAATGTACAACAGATCGTGTCCCACCAGCGCTTATCCATAAGTTCGACTCATGTGTGTAGTTTCTGAATGTACCGCATAAAACACTGGGGATTGCCTAAAATAAGTTGAGAAATACATTTCACTTGTCTGGCATGAAAAATAACTATGATTCTACAGCATTTTTTAATTGAACTATTTTGTAAAATTTTTTAAAATTTGATCCACTAGACCAATTTAATGCATTATTAAATTGGTCAGACATAAAACGCCAAAATTGAAAGGGTTAATATAACATCCATACCATCACAAAAAGAAAGAAGTGGAAAGTTAATAAACTATTGAGCAACTATCACAGGGAAAGAACAAAAATACCAGGGGCTTGACAATTTTTACAACAAAGGCAAATGACTTACTGATATGTTTCCCCCCAAAAAATATCAGTGTTGTTCACAGGGAGTTTTGGAGTAAATATGACATTTTTGGTAAAATTTCTATGGCCTTGCTTCATTAAAATACAAAATAAAAATAAAAAATGAAAAAACGAATAAAAACATAGAACATCATAGAGACATAAAGGTGTCTGCTCACAAAGCTTTAAATAAGACTTCAGTTTGTTGCACGATTTAAAATATCTTTTTGTATAATTAACCCGCTCCTAAAATGTCTTTTATAAGAGCAACAACACCATAATGACACTAATGTAATCGAGGTTTAAGAGCTTTAGACATGTGAAACTTTGACATACATAGAACTATTCATATAAAGACGAAGATTTTAAATTTAAAAAAAAAAATATTTATAAGTTAAGAATCTTTATAAAGTACAACATATAATTTATTTTATCAAGTTGTTGAAAGTGGTGTACAGGTATCAAAGTGGAAACCAAACAAATTCTCTGCAGTTTGCGGAATTGAAAACTTATAAAAACAAAATGGTTGAAAAAACACGATTGTCTCAATATTATAATGCAGGGTTAGAGTACGGTCCAGAAGACTTACACAATAAAATGCTTTAAAACTTTTAAAGGGATTCCTGCATTGAAAATGATATTTTTGTATGTTATAGAGGGTAAAAAGTTGTTTCTCAAGTTTTTTGGGATTTTTAAAAAATCCTTTTTTTTCTCTAGATATTGAGCTTAAAAAATTTCCAGCTGACCTTGTGACATTATCTTTGATGATGTAATAAGATAGTAAGCATAAATTAATATCCTGCGAACTTACATAATATCAAAACTTTTAAGCGGTGTGGATTTATGCTCTAGATGATATCTTGGCATGGGTAAAGTCTTGTACTTTAAAAATGATCCCATCTTTATTTACAGGTAGAAATATAATGTCAGCATTCTTCCAAACTTTCTTATGACATCATAAGATCCTGGATTTTGAATATATACTTCAAATTTTAAATAACTTCAGAAGGAAAAAAGATTTTAAAAAAATTTCAAAGAACTTGTTAACACTTTTTATTCTCTACAACATATACAAATATAATTTTTAATGCAGAAAAACCTAAAACGACTTAATCAATAACACAAAAGTGTTAAGGTCTTTAAGCGTTAAAAATGACTAGCCTCTGATTGGTCAAGAAGTTTTGCAACCTTTTTTTTTATTTTTCAGTTTACCAAAAACAAGCAAAGTTTTGTGTGAGCTTTGAAGTCCTATTAGCAAATGCAATATCCTTGCTTTGTACAATATGTTATTAAATGTTTTGAGCTAGGATGTCTAATAGCAAGAAGTGACTATGCCGTTCTCTGGAGGAATTCCAAACTACTAGTCTTTTAAAGTTTTTTATCATTATAAAACCTTAGTTATTGCAAGAATGGACCTTTCGATTGTAATGTGTTAAAAGGTAAATAAAGGAGGGTAGCATTTGCTACAAAAGCTTATTAATCGCTTTAAAAATTTAAAATGGGATTTAAAGCTTTATTTATAATATTTTCTTGGTTTCTGCTGCAAATTCTAAAGTCAATACAATGTACCATTAAAGCCAAGTGTGACCTCATAGTTGGAAAGTGGCCTTGCCTTTTTTTGGAAAAGTGGTTGATAGTAACTAAATTTTGTGTCAAACTTGGAAGCATTGATAAAACTTGTAGCGCTAAGAGCTGACATTGAGTTTTTAGGCAAGCATTGCCAAGGTGAGATTATAGACAACAAAGTATTACCACGCTTTAATGATGCACATAAGTGGTTTGTTACAGAGACTTTAGGTGAAATGTCAGTGAGTGAAGGGGATGTTGGTAATGAGTTACTTGCAGGATAGGTTCTGCTTGGAGAAGAGGAGAGAGTTGTCCTTCCTGTGTTAATTAGCGAAGTCTTGTTAATTTAGGTAGAAGTTATAGGTTGCATGAGGCTTGTATAAGAAGTGTTATGTTGTATGTTACGAGACATTGGCTGTGAAGCAGGGAGATCTTAACTGAAAGGAATGATATGAGAATAGTAGGCGGTTCTCCTTTAAAGTTTTAAATCAAATATTGTCACTAGTTGTTTCTTTCTCTTGTCTTTAAGACAGTGTTAAGTAAAAGTGTTTGTTCTTTTTTGTTAATTCTTTCGTTTTTTCTGATTATTTCATGTTGGTAGTGGTAATAATACATCCTTTTCATTAGCACATTGTATAATTATCTAGCCATGCAGTTTGTTGAATGCTGACAGAGCACAGATAAAACAAGTCTGCAAACTTACATGCAGAATAGACATAAGTTTATTTCTAAATATATTCGTTTGATCTAAGTAAAATGAAAGGATTTGTTATTTTAACAAAGAATCAACCCTTACATGTGTATTAGTTTGCGGTTTGGTGCAGTCAGTTTAAATATTTAAAAAAAAAATTTAAATCACCCATTTTTATGTATTCAGAGGTGTAAAGATCGTTTACAGGAACATTTGTTTAAAATGCTGAATTTGTTTTCACAGCACCTAACCCCCAGTTTATCCAGGTTATATTAATGATCTCATTCACGTCTTTAAAGTATTGTTGCAGACATAGGTAAATTTTTATCGTAGCACATCCATATTTTTTTCATTCTCAACATAAAGAATGTATCACCCTGATCAGACCTCCGATCATGACGGGCGAGTATAATCCGTGTAAAAGTCACATTGAAGAAGAACCACTTTGTTCATCACTAACATTATATTTTTTTCCTTTGTTGAGAAAAGGCAGTGTGCTATGATAAAAAATCACCTATATTGACACCATCCGAATAACTGAGTTAATCCCTAACATATTGCCACACGTAGTGTAGTGGGTTTGTTTGCGGGTTCTAGTTCTTGCGACAGTGGATCTAATCCCGCTCACTGCTCACAGGCTGTATGTATGGAACAAAGTAGTTCTTCTTTAATATGGTTGCAGACTTTGAATAAGCAGATCACAATTTCGAATTTGCAAACCAAGATGTTGTTTAGTGAATGACTATGAATAAATTGGTAAAGGGGAACTCCAGTGAAAATCTATTTAACCCTTTTTTAAGTACTGAGAAAAGCCTAAAAAACCAAAAACAAATGAGCCATTTTATTCAGGACTGGTTTGTAATGTAAACACTGACATCACATCATGCAAAAAATTTAACCACACCATATTTTTCAAAGGCTGGGTTACTAACACAATATAAATTCATGTTAACTGTTAAAGGGGCTATAAAATCCCTGCAATTTCGGAAAAATGGCGTGTCATAAACGGACCAATCGAAAGATTTAATTTGGCGAATACAAAAAATGTTTATTTTGACGGGGATTTATTTTGGCGAATGACACAAAGAAATCAATTTTTATGTCTTGAAATGTTTTATAAAAAATAAGAATAAACGTATATCTAAGACACAAGATTTGTTATAGAGTAAAAAAATACTTGTATTAATGAAACTTGTTGTGAATTTAAAAAAAGTTTGTCTTTTCGGGAAAAACATTTTACTTTTCTTAATTAAAAAAAACAAATTTTTTTTAAATTTGGTGGGGATTTAATTTTGCGAATAGTCATTTATCAAAATTTTGGTGGGTATATTGGAAACTATGCAAAAGCTTCCTAACATGTTTAGGACAAATTGTCACAGAAAAGTCAGAGATCTTGGCATACTGATGACAAATGATAACTCATTCAAAAATTACATACAAAGCATAATTGATACAGGGAAAAGTTGTTAAGAGATATCATAGATGTTTTGTTACGGATCACCAGTTATGTTGACCCTTTGGAAAAGCATTGTGTTACCTAAAATTAAATATATTGCATTCCTTTTTTTTTTTTTATCAATTTTCTAAGGGGACACTACTATGATTTTGAGGAGTTGTTTATGCCGCATGCTTACTGAAATGTTTCACAATAAAAAACAGTTGGGCAAATGAACCACATGGTGTTCGCCAATTATACATATGACAGAAATTGAAAAAATATACTGACCATGGGTACACATTTGCAGACTAAATCTTTTAATTTAGCTGTAAACGTAAACTTTTGGGCCACATGCAGAGAAGTGTTAAATACATAGTGTCATATTACTGAAGAGAAGTGTTGAAATACTGACAAGAACTGTTTAGATCATAGAAGAAAAGTGTTTTAAATCACAGCAAATAAAAGGCCAGATTTGAACTCACTCTTACACATGGTTTTGTGTGTTGAAAGATGAGAATGGTGTGATGCTTTTTCTCCTTTTGGGTGTTATGAATGGTCATTAAAATGGTCATTATGGATAATCAGCTTGAAGCATCGCTTCAAAAGCTATCAATATTAAAGTCATAACATCGAGATGTTTATTATGGATTTTCATGAGGTGGCAGTAGATGATGATGAAGATGGCAGTATACTTTTATTGTAACAAAAAATCGATTTTTTCTTTATTAGCCATTTCCACGGTGATCGGTCTTTCACACCTCCAATTGAGTTAAGAGTGAATATTTTTAACACTTATCATCCTCTTGAGTATAACTTTTAAAAATAAATTATATTTCCTTTCTGAAAAGAAATGACCATTTGAAAAAAAAATTGCCTCAAATCCTTCAGTTATAAAAACGTATACCATCCTGTTCTGTTTCTCCAAGTCACAGAAAAATGTTAAACGCCCTAGAAATTTCTATTTCTATGGTATTCTCAGTCACGTCTTTGCGAATAATAAAATTTAAAAAGACAATCTCCTGAATATTTATCGCCTCAGAAGTGTGAGAGTATCACCATTATCATGAGTATGCTTGAAAGGTGTGATATTTTAAAAAAACTTCAAAACACTTTTTCCTAGTTTTGTTTTTTTCGTATACAGTATTACATTTCAAATCTCTTTTCCAAAACTACAGAAAATCTACAAGGGAGAGTGCTATTGTGGTGAAGCCAATGTGTTTATCTAAAAGCGATTTCTTTTTTCTTTTAAAAAAATCAACGATTCTCTAGATATTACATCTTAAAGACGAAAGTTTTAGTTAAAAAATGTCTTTTTAAGAAAAAGTAAAATAAATCAAAAACAGGGACTTTGTGGAAAATAATTAAAAAATCGTTTTTACATACATCTATCATGATTCTAAAGAACATCGAATGAGATTTGGAAACGAAGTAGTTTTGTAAATGAAGTCACTTTTTTAAAGGCAGGATGTGATTCAAAAATGTTTTCACAAGTTAAAAAGTTTTAAATTATTTTTATACCATTTGATAGGTGTTTAAAAATGCTTTTTGGTGATGTATGAATGAATAAACTTTGATTAACTATCGCTGGAAAAATCACGATTCAAAAAACCATGCTCAAAAGGTATACCGTCACCTTAAAAGAAGGCAAAATTAAAAATTATTGACAGAAAAAGTAATGTTGACATAAACTCTTTTCTTCTGCATAGTAAGTTCCTGTAGATCTCTAAGATAAAAAATTTGTGCTTTATAAATACAACAAGAGTATTTTTTATTAAATTTATTTTTTAAATGGATGCAAGCTTTTTTAGGTGGAATATAGAATTTTTTTGCAATGCAGAACCCACCTAAAAAGCCCTTTTGGTTTTTTAGCCGTTTTTTGGCACCCTTATGAAAACGTAAACTTTTATTATTATTATTATTATTATTATTATTATTATTATTATTATTATTATTATTTCAAAAATATTTATACAGGATTGGTTTATCAGTTTAAAAAAACTGTTTTCCATAAAAGTCCCGATTGTCACAATGTAGTGGGAACAATTATAGGACAACAAGGGGAGCAGACCCTGGACAAATACGCTAGAGCCCATGGTTTCTCTGACACTCTGGCATCTTTCATACACCTGACGCTCAGTGTAAGAATAAAAACGCCAGTAATTAATGCGGCTGATGCTCAGGGCATCTCAGTTTTTTCATAGATTGCACCTGATGCCCAGGGTATAAATGAGAACACCACCATAATAATCATGTGCTGACGCTCAGGACAAGTCGATGCACCTGACGCTCAGGGCATGTCATCTGTCTCATGCACCTGACGCTCAGGGCATGAAGACAAATATAATGCATATTCTGATGTTTAGGATATGCATTATAGGTTTGTGCAAAGGTGCCGACTCGCCGAAAATGCTGTATATGTCAGGGCGGGGACGGGCGTTTTTTCAGTTTTTTTTCAGAAATGCAATGCGGGCGAGCTCATTGTTTTCATTTAAATTTTGTTGAGAAAAAGAAAAAAAGGTGCTATTTTGTTGTCATACTTCTAGTTGATTATTTGTGGGATTTTATTACAGCTATTTATCGAATAAATGATATAAAAACAGTCTTTCACTACCATTGCTCGACATTAAAAGAATAAGTTTTACATGGAAATAAATGTTTGAAAAAAATGTTGTTTTGGTTGATTCAGGTTTCTCCGGGTGAAATTTTAAGTTTTGTATACATGTTCAAAAAACATAGGCAGGATTTTGGTCAATTGTGAACATTGGTATACCATGTGACATTTTTATCTCTGTAGCTGATTTAGTTATTCCAATAAAAATAATAAATACATATTTGAAAAATAGAAAAACAAAATTTTCTAACACCAGCGAACTATGAGATATAGCTTTACAAACTCAAACAAGAGAAGTGATAAAAAAGTAACAAGTGTATTTTTGTTTAATAATGATAAACAGCTCTAGAAATGTTTGAAAATTTATTAGATAGATAGATAGATGTGCATATTTTACATGGCTAGCCTCACAAATATCGAGGGATATACCCTGTCTATTATTTCCAGGAGGGGCCATGGCTTAGATGGAGAGTCCTAGAGTATTTAATGCTCATTTTGAGCTACGCAGACCCAATTAGTAGGGCCCACGCTCTACTAGACAACTCCCGGCAACATCCAACGGCCCACACAGTGTGCCATCTCCCCAATTTCCCTCACATGGCTTGGGTTAACCCGGGGCTATGGCAATATTCACTCGCCCATGTTGAATCGCCGTCAAGAGGAATCGAACCCCGGTCTCCCGCACAGAGTACGAAAGCTATAACCACTAATCTACGGCGCCAAACACTGCGTAAAGCTATAGTTTTGATAAATACGATCACGATTTTTTGGTTATTTTCATGAAGCAAGTAAAATGATAAATCTGTAACAGAAAACATATTTAAAATGTTAGGTTTTTATCTGAAGATTGTGATTGTTTATTTTTTTCATTTGGAACATAAAAAACAACAGTTTCAACTTTATGCTACAACATGAAATAAATTTTGAAATGATAAATATGTTACTAAAACAAAGTTATTGTTCTATACCCTGTTCTATACCCAAAATTTAATGAGGAAATGGTTATAGAAAATCATTATTTTAAGAAATTAACAGGGTGGGCTTTAAAAAGGTTTCTAAGAATAAATAACGGTGATAAATCTTTAACAAGTAACTTAGAATGCAACCTTGGTTGCATCCTAAGTTACTTATTTATCTGTATATTGATCAGATGAAAATTTAGGAAAAATTTTCTTTCTTACTTAGTTGCTTAATTTAAAATACAATCCTGGGTGTTAATGGCCTTTATCATTTGCAAATTTGTGTGATAAAAAAGTAACATGACTTAAGTCTACTTGCTTGTCAATTTTGTTCTACGTGTATCCTTATATGAGCTTATGAATTTATTTCTTATGCATCAATTATTATGTTACTCTTTTATCCTAACACAATCTTCTAGTTTTCTTCTGATTTAAAAAAACTTGACAGCCTAAGAAATAGGATTAAAATAAGTTAAAACCTTTAATGAGAAGAATTAATTCATTAAAAATCTTTAAAAAGATTACCCTGCATGCTACGTTTTTATCCCTAATTTGAATAAAATTCACCTAAAATAATTGTTACAAATGTAGTTTTTCCATAAATTACTAATAAAATTATGACTAATTATTAGATTATAACTACAAATTTTGAGTAAAAAAAGGACACCTTAATAATATTGCCATTGTTACTTTGTTATCACATATCTGTTGGGGAATAGTGTTACTTTTCTTGTCTGATGTTATTTTTAGCTTTGAATAGGAAAGATTTTTAATGAATTAATTGTGAATTAATGTGGCGCCGTAGATTATAGTGCGTAGGTTAGAATTTGGAAGAAAAAAATAGTGCATCAGATTTGTTGCATGATTATCATTTTTTATACAAAGTTTCATGGAAATCAAGGAAATAATTTTTATGTTATAGCTGAAAGATCAAATTTGGCATTTTTTGAATGTTCACATCCTTGCCTATGTTTTTTGAACATTATGTCCTTTTTATTTAAAACGCTGGAAGTCGTCCGACAGCCCCCTAGTTTTTGCAATGTTTCCGGCAAGTCAGCACCCTCATACTTAGCTACAAGAACTGGCGCTAGCTATTAAGGCTTTTTAATTATGTTACCCAGAAACAATCTGCCAGGCTAAAATCAGAATTAAAATAAAATCACCAGAAAACCCTGGACTTTAGGGTATTTGTCTGGGGTCTATCCACTATTCCATTGTTCAACAAAAAGGTGTGCAGTCCCTAATTTTATGCAGACACTCACCCGAACTTCATGCATCATATCAGATGGAAACATAGTAACAACATATAAATCCTGCTCTTTGTAATTTTTTATAAAATCAGCTAATCTCATGCGTCCAGATGAACTTGTTCTATCTTCACGTTTATGTTCCACCAATACATCCAAATCACCATAAGTTTTTGTCAAATATTCATCATTCCAAAGATTTATTGCTGGTGAATCTTCAATATAGCCTCTATAAACAAGAGGAATGTGATCTCTTACGTGCAATTTCCAAAAATCATTTGCATTTAGAGGTTTAGTGTATTCCTTGACTGGTCCTTCTGGAGGTCTTTGCCATCCCAGCGGCTTTTTGTGCCCTCTCGGTTCGCCTGGTACATCTGGAACATCAGGAGGAAATTTAGCCATTTTAAGCAAATGTTCATATTCAAAAGATAACGTAAACGAAAGTATGCACATAAAATGTAACACATAAAACCAATGCATTTTGAAAAGTAGGAACTGGTTGCAGCACACTGCACCGTTTACGGTCGCTACGCTCCAAAATGAAACCAAAATGCATAATTTCGAAGAATTTTTATTATAACCTGGTTACACTCTTCTGAAAAATTTACAAAACAAGGTGTAATTAATTTACGCAGCTGCGTGTGAGCATTAATACACGGAACGACGCAAATTTGTTCCTCTCAGATACCGGTTGACTGTGAACATGTTGTCAAGCATTTCGACTTCCTCCTCCTCTTGCACGTGCACTGCTGCTCGCGTGTCGTTTTATGGTTTAATAACACAGCTATGTGACATATGGCTTTCTCGTCTTTTTCTTCAACACTGTTGATCTTGAACAATTCGACAACATCAGTTTACGGGGGGGGACTATTGCACGTCTCAATATGTTACTCAACGAGGGTGTGTAGAGGGGAGGAGATGACAAAAACGGAATCAGAGGCTCCAGAGAGATTGAATAACCTCATTTGAAACCGAAAATACAAAGATTTAACATTTTTTGATATTTTGAAAATTACGCGCGCTTTTGTAAAATTAATTTATGGCAACCTTCTTCCCAATGGGTCGCACTAAAATGCGTACCTCTACATAATAAAATACATAATAAAACGTCGAACAACTTTTTTAGTTTCTTGCCGCTTATTCATTTCCTATATCTTGTCTTTTCCTTGAACTACTTTCGCTTGCATGCAAGTTCGAAAAAGAAAAAGAGCACACGCATTTTAGCTACATTTTTGCTAATTTACAAGGAGAATCTGCACACATGCGGAATATATTTTCCCGAAAATAAATATACAAATAATTTTTTTTCGTCAATAATACGTTATGTTACTAACGACGTTTTTTGGTTGAGGGCGTTGTTTATCTTTTAATCCGTCACGTCGATCCTTACGATGCCGCTCTTTACTACGACGCCGATCTCTACTTCTACTACGGCTTCTATGACGAGTTCGATTTTTACTGTCGTGACGACTTCTATAAGCCTCGCTCCCTTTACGATCACGACTACGACTTCTCCACCGATCGCGATCTTTTAAACTGCGACGACGGGATCTGCTTTCGGATTCATCGTTTTTTTCTTTACTCTTCGGAGATTCTGTGCCTTGTGAATCATCTGGTACATCATTATTTAACGTTACATCTTTCTCACTGATATCTTCGCTCAATTTTTCTGTAACATTCTTTCCTTGAAGTATCTGGAGGTATAACATTTGCTGATCAACGACTTCTTTTAGAACCTATAATGAAACTCTGTTATATAGAACATTTAAAGAATACATTAACCTGGCAAGGTAGAAGTTTGCGATAACCAAACGGGACTAACAATGTTCCAAATTATTTATGCTAATGCCGAGCAGAATTTACAAAAAACTTTAAGACACCTTGACTCGGGTCGATTGAAATTGAGCTAAACAGAGCAGAAATGAATCTCGTCAAATTTCCTATATGGTAGCCGTCTTTAACATTTTTTTAAAAATAATCAATAAGTAAATACTTCGCACATTCTTCAACCCGGCTCGGCTAATCTCCCTATAATTGGAGACCCTGGAGTATTTTATTTAAAACGGCCAACCTGTTTAGAAAGGTTATAGCATCATTCAAGAAACCAAACAGATACTACTTTGAGTATTGGTTACTTTAACCTACCTCAAGTCCAGTCATTTTTCGGTTCATTTTATTTTTACCGCGATAAGACTGTCTTCTTCTTTTGTAGTCTCTTAGTTCGGCCATCACTTCTAGATGTGTCTTCTCGCCCTTTTTACTGGAATTTAATGACGCGAGAACTAAAAAAAGGATTCAACATTTTGAAAAACTTTATGGAAAATTGAGACATTTTTGCCAGTCTAAACTTTCAATAACATCCTTTAACACGATTGTTTTGTTATTTGCGAAGCATCTTAAGCACAACACCTTCAGGTCCGTTAAAAACATCTAAGGTTAAATCATGGCTGCGTTATTCACTTACGTTACACATAAATTTACCTGTTTCTTCGTTATTTTGTTCAAAATCTCATCACCCTTTCTAAAAATCCCCAAATTCTGAAATCGTGGAAAAAATAGCTATCAGAAAAATGCTAATTTCTTTACATTGGTCTGAAGTCAATAATCCTCTATGTACTAAGTTATTGTATTTTCAATATTCACGAAAGGGGGCTGGTGATGCTTAATTATAACAATATGACCACTACGGTTTAACTAAACTTTTTGGTTGTCTTTTAATATGTCAACTACTTGACTTATTTCTGAGAGAAATTATTTCCATAGGAATGAAAATAATAAAACAAAATGGTGGAAACACATTTATTGGTACGTAATTTAGAAATTACGTAATTTTATAAATAAAAGTTGTTAAATTGTGACTTTGTACGTTTGAAATAGTTTACTTTTTTTCTTCCAGCCCTATACCGCTTGATTTTTGTCTGAGAGATATTATTTCACGGAAAAGAAAAGCAAATAAAATGGTTGAAAGATGTCAGCCTGTTGATTTCCGTGAGTTTGCACTACCGGCGCAAACGTGGCAACATAACTTCTTCTCCTGGTTCTGCAAGTATCAAATTTAAAAAAAAAAGCACCCACCTTTCATTTGCTCCTCTGCTTCTGCTGCTAGCTCGTTAAACTCGACAACAGGCGTGGCCAACAATTTGCCAGTCTTAACGAAATGTTTATAGGAAATTGTTAGTTTAAAAGGGAAATTTTTACAGACAAAACAGATATAAAAAGTGATTTTCTTTGGTTTCTTTCAGTCAAAACGATTGATAGTCAGGTACATCGGAGAGTAATAAAAGAAGACTCTAAGAAACACACGGCAAAATTTTAAAAAAGGGAAAGGAAAATCGGTAGAAATAGTTAAAAAATAAAAGCGAGATAAACACACAAATAGAGAAATAACAGTCGAAAATTGCAGACCTGGTGTACTTCTTCGTAAATTTTTAATTTTTGCTCTCTCGACAGATTGTAAGATACCCAATCCATGGGAAGAAAAGGGTATTCCACGCTGTCTATTTGTGCACGCTTTTGGTCACTCGAGTCTTTAGATGTTTCAGCTACACAAAAAGCAGATAACTAAAACCACGTTTACGAAATGGTAATCCTCAATAATATCAATTTTTTTGGATGTTTTAAGATAATTTTAACAAAACACCAACATTCACGTGTATAACTAACCTTAGAGACCACCACTGCTAAACGCATATATTTAGCATGAAGGCTGAAAATGCGATACAAGTGCAAAAAGTACAGAAAAACTTCTTGGGGAAAGCTCCCAAAAGAGCCTCTACTTTTTAAATGCTTCGCTGCCAAAAATCGGGAGCTCAAAGTCCAAAATGGTCCACTCCGATAAAATAATACCGAAACATCCTAATCTTGGCGTATTACGCTTAATTTCAACCCTTGTAGACCCAAATCACTGGAATTTTCCATCAATAGAGAACTATTCGCATTAAAGTCTAGAATATAATTTTTTTTCACACATAGATCAGATTAAAAAAAAAAGAGAGAGAAAGAGAGGAAATCACAGTGACAGTTGTACGTTCCAACTTACTTTTTTTGTTGCCAGCAATGAGTGCTGATGCATAGAAATCAAACTCGTGTCGTGTTTGCTAAATAAATGAAAGTTACCACTAAACCATACAAATCGTTTTGGATATGCAACTGCAGTATTTATATGCAATATGTCTTGCGAGAGATCATACAACACCAACAAAAAGCACCGCCACCAACCACAACAACCACAACAACGACAACAACAACCACGACAACAATGACAACGACGAAAACAACGACAACGACGACAACAATAACAATAACGACGACAACTAAAACGACGACAACAACAAAACAAAAACAACGACAAAAACTATTACGACAACAAAAACAACAACGACGACGACGACAATAAGAGCAACGACGACGATAAGTAAATACTTGATTTTCTCCATCAGAAAAATTATGACAAAGTTGTAGGAAAAACCGAATGTCTAAAACATCACTTATATAAAACATATATAAAACAAAAATTCTTACCTCTGGAATATTTTGCTTTGTGCACAATTTTTTAGCTGCAATGAACTTCCATAAATTTAACACCAATGTACTGGCTTCTACAAATGTAATGGCATATTTTGCATATAACGAATGCAAGAACAAAAATAAATAGATATTAGAGAAGAATTTTGACGAAGCGTGGATATCATTCATCACGCCACAATTCTTCATTTGTGTTTCAATAACTAGTTTATCATTCTACAGTTTATGGTGGAGCAAAAAGGCCGTGAAATGTTGGTGTACTACATAGGATCCTTATGACCTACCTGCGCCAAATATTCCTTTTAAGCGATTCACAATATCGTCAACATTTTGCAACGTATTCATCCACATCACAACTGAGTTTGCAACTTCAACTGCATACTGAGGACTAAATGAAAAAAATGCATTTTTATTTCAACAGGGTTCCTACTTATTTCGCAACTAACTTTTTAGCATATTTCTGACTTATATTCCACAAAAAAAAAACTTAGGATATTTTTAGGAGTACTTGCAAAAAATCAGGAAATTTTAGGATATTTAGGATATTTTAGGATTATTTAGGAGGATTTTAATTTTTTTTTTAGGATTTTTAGGTTTTTTAGGAGGCGTGGAAACCCCGTTTAAAAATTAACACTAGTCGATATTTCAAATACCTTAACAACGATGAGTTTTCACCTTTACAGCCATGTTATACATTTTGTCGAGCAAAAAGAGGTTACCGATCAGCAACCTTCACATAATTTGGAAAACAAGCATATGCGAATGGCAAGGGCTTGTGCATTTCGCTTGACAAAACTTTTATAGATGATTTAAAAAATACTGATCTTTATAGTTTTTTTTCTCAACAACCCCTTTAACCACACCGAATACATCATGCCTCAGAAGGTCATAACTAAGCTTGCGAAGAGACCTTTTTTTAAAAGAGTAAAAACAAACTTTCACCTAAAATTTTTTACGCTAGGTGGAACAAGAGTTTTTGCGGAAATTACGTCGCACATTTTACAGAAATGAGAATAACAAATCCCTTCTAAATACAGTTAAAAGACACAAACAAATAAACTTGAATAAAAATGACAAATGTTATTCTGCAAGTAGCCAAAACACTGCATAAGATACCGCAAAAAATTTCAATATAAAGTCCTCAATTAACAAAAAGGTCCAACTATGTACTACATTAAATCACCCACAGAAATCAGCAAAAACATACGCAGGGGCAGGCAGCTTGGTAATGTTCTCCACTAGCCAGTCTTTCAATGTATTTATAGGTAATTCATGTGCATCCAATATATAATACTGTGTTGGAACCAGTCTCCACGAGTAGATAAACCTGTGAAATGGAAACTAAAACTGCTGACCAGCGTTTCAAAGAATCACGTACAACATACTACACATTTTCGTTGAACACAAATGTGTTTAATTGTTCCTGGTATAATGTTTCTGCCTTATCCTCTGTTGTAAGTTGAAAAAGGCGCCTACACCAGCTTTTTAATAAAGGTCTTTTCCCACCTCCTCAGGGCTCTTAACCACTCTGGTTTAGATCAGAAATTTCAAGTCTTTTATAAACATATAAACCAACCTTAATTCGTCAAGTGAATCACATGGCTTGTATTGGTTTATATCCTCATTATTCTCCCTTAAAGAGTGCAACTTGATGCCTGTCTAGAAACAACAATTTAAATATAAACATTAGAAATTATTCGTGAGTCAAACCGACACAAGCTGATTTTAAAGAATGAGAGAAAATGCTTAAATCTGTATAATTAATTTTAATTCACGACTAACAACACACAATTCTTTTTTTTAAATATCTGCAGAAACATTCTGCGGAAATGATAACAAAAATAATGCCTTTTACGGTTGCAAAGTACCTAAAAACACAACGTGAAAGCACTGGTGAAGTTACTACCATATTGAAAACAAGTTGTGAGGTACACTTACTGCATCATTACATTCTCCTGAAGATCTACAAAGGAATTAATAAAAATTATAGATATTATGACAAAACATCAACCCATTTGCATGAATGTCCTTGAACTAATTGTCTAATATTTACGGATTTGAAAAAAGACATATACCACAAACTAGCCTATATGCTGCAAAAATGTATAGGCCTAATAATGGCCTAATGGTTGTTGCCCTTTACAGCATGCCTTCATTACAAAACTAGGATCCATAAACATTGAAAAATCGAAGCTGCTTATTTGAATTTATGTAGTAAAGTTTAAAACTCAAATATAACCCGATAACGTTATATGGTAGACTGTATCTGCTATATAGTAGCTCATGTCTTTGCTTATAAATCGTATCTACGTTATAAGAATCATTTCTTAAACCAACCTCTATAAATAAACTTTATTTATAAGTTCAAAATAGTATTGGGGACTGATCTGCATTGACAGTCTCTTCCACAATGTTTTGCACAGGACTGTAGATTTCAGGTTGAATTTTTGATGAATTTCAGAGCATTATACACTTATTAACAACAGGTGACTTAATTTGTCAGAAACGAAGGAAAAATTATATTACATAGAATTAAAGAAATACGCTTGAGAAAATTTTTGACCTTTTCTGATGCAGTAAATCATGTATGCCTCTTATAGTTTTAAATTTACAGAACCAAAAAAAAGTTATCACTCACAAGCTTTTATGAACACCTATGTGTGAAAACTGTGTCTCACCTAAAACAAACAACAAATAAATAACAAAGAGAATAAAAAAAAGTGAATAAAAAAGCAAATAAAAACAAACTTACTAACAAATACAGGAACAACTGAACTATCAGGTGGATAACAGGATGATGGAGATGCAACAAAATCCTGAAACAAGAATACAGCAGTGTGTTTTTAACTAAAACATGTAAAAGGGGCAAGATAGTCCCAGATTTAACTGAACTGTCACTTCCATTGAAGAGACTCAGTGTGTAAAAACCTCATATAAAAACAACCTAGTAACACTTAGGAAAGCGCGCGCTACTGTGCACGTGCAGTTATGATATAGTCTTTGCAAGGTAAGGCTACCACCCACTATTTTACTACAGGTCTGTGAACCCGATGTAGACACTGTAGCATTCCACTCCAGCTTAAGTTTTTACTTCATTTGGGGCAAAGTAAAACTTTTCTGCATTTATTTATTAGTGATATATCATATACTGTATACAAAACCTGGAATAAATGCCCTATCAAGGTGTACGCACATAACCTACTGTTTATTATTATAAAAATTATTTACAGAGAAAAGCCTCTCCAGTTCCTTTTAGTACTGTTATTAATGAGTGTCCTGCAAAGGGCGTTCTAGTGGGGGGTCCTAGTACATTTCAAGTTTCTATTATAAGTCACTTAAGTTGACAACTGCCTAAGATATCAATCCTATTCTCATGCTAAACGCTAAGCAGAAGGTATCGATTTAGAATTTTACCAGTCAACCACCACAAGGGTACCAACACTTATGTTAAGAACAATACATTGGAAAACCCAATAGCATCTATTTCTCATCTTATTGTGGGGGGATGGATAATTTTAAATTTGCTCAGGATACCTAAACTGAGGGAAGAAAAACAAATGCAATTGGTGGAACCAACGTCGCACAATAAGTTGTATATATATGAATTAATAACAAGATAATATAAATTTAATTACATATCCTCAAAACCGTCATACGTTCATCATACTCTCCCAAACATCCTTGTTTTTACAACCTTTTACACCATTTACATGCCTTCAATGCTGCTGAACATGGTGTCCGCCAAATCACAAAAACGGCAAATAGAAAATTAGCATGTATATAACTGGAAAATGGCATTTAAAAATTTGTATAAGATACTTAAAATAGGGGAAGAAAAATAAATGTGTTTTGTGGGAGCAGGTTCACACTCCATCAATTTGTTATATAATTCATATGAATTAATAATAACAAGATAATATAAATATATATAATCATATATCCGCAAAACCATCCTTATTTTTACAACTTCTAAGTTTACAAGCATTTATAGGGAAGCACCTCTTCATATCACATAATAGTAGTTGTGGAACACAACAATACGCTATTAGTTTTTCTTTGTATAGAGTCAACTTTGAGGAGATTTAAGACTTTAAGAACTCTTAACCTTTTTTGAAATGATAACAATGTTTTCATAAAAAATGTAAGAAGATTTGATTGCTGTAAAAATGTAGAATTTTCATGCATTTTTTAAATAAAAATATCAGTTTGCTAAAACTAAAATGCAGAAAACTTGAGCAGAAAGCTGTGAAAAAATCACTTCTGAAGAAGATTTGAGAATTTTTTTGATTATACTTTTCAAATTTGAGGAGAAATGAGTAGTTTTAAGGAGGCATACTAACTCTTAAATTCTTTAGACAATTCTTCATATGAGAAAATAGATAAAAAGAAAGCTATAAATGAACCTGTCAACCAAAAAAAGAGACTTTATTCTCATTTATATATAATTTGTACAACAAGACCTTAAATAAATGTCTGTAGCGCTGGAGTTTAATTTTTTTCAGTAAATCTGAGCATGAATATCCTTATACAGGTTAAAAAAACATATAGTGCTATTGTTCCCTAATATTATATATACCTTTTCTTGGATATCTTTCATGCCTTGCTTTCGAGCATTGCAAATTTTAAGATGCTTTGACAAATTCTCACGTTTAACTTCGTGGTGCTTGTCTATATTGCAAGTTAATAAGCAGTTCTAAGAAGAAAAGAAACAACATTGAGGGAACCATAATAGACTTGCAAACACAACATAGGAATTCTAGCAATGATTTTCTTCAATATGATGCATCTTTTGTAAGCACACAATAACTGATTATTACAAACGTTTAGACATAAAAAAATGTATTTAGCACCTCTACAGTTGAAAAGACATTATCTGTTTTATTTTATTTCCAACAAACCTTAAAATTAAGAAGTGTCTGAAAGTTTTTAAAAATAAAAATAAAAAACCTTAATATTTAACAAATTTTGGCACTGTCATGAGATATCTTCTAAATTTTATATTTAAATTTCAAAAATACTTTTATGTAAGCATATATGAATAAATAAACTTGCAAGAGCTCTGAAATATAACCAGTTACGAGGGGGACAATCCAGATAAGTTAAAAGGCCAGAGTTTGTAATTTACAAATTTACAAACATTAAACAATGTTTGCAGAAAACTGTCCCATAAGATTAAAAAACTAGAGCAATAGCTTACTAACATCTTTTAGGAACTTTTGTCTTGACCAACCGAATTTCTGTAATGCTTTGTTCAATTGTAGATTTGCAACAGCAATAACATCTGAGACATTTTGGATTTGAGCAATCCTATGTTGGTACGTTTCCATCAGTTGAACATCACTATTAGCTACATTCAAGCTCATAATTTTTTTTTTTTGCTAAGAAAACAACATCAAAATAATATAGATAGATAGATGATAGATAAATAGATAGATAGATAAATAGATAGATAAATAGATAGATAGATAGATAGATAGATAGATAGATAGATAGATAGATAGATAGATAGATAGATAGATAGATAGATAGATAGATAGATAGATAGATAGATAGATAGATAGATAGATAGATAGATAGATAGATAGATAGATAGATAGATAGATAGATAGATAGATAGATAGATAGATAGATAGATAAATAGATAATAGATAGATAGATAGATAGATAGATAGATAGATAGATAGATAGATAGATAGATAGATAGATAGATAGATAGATAGATAGATAGATAGATAGATAGATAGATAGATAGATAGATAGATAGATAGATAGATAGATAGATAGATAGATAGATAGATGTGCATATTTTACATGGCTAGCCTCACAAATATCGAGGGATATCCCCTGTTTATTTTTTCCTGAAGGGGCCATGACTTAGATAGGGAGTCCTAGAGTATTTAATGCTCATTTTGAGCTACACAGGCCCAATTACGGCCTAGGCTCTACTAGACAAATCCCTGAACATCAAACAGCCACACAGTGTGCCATCTCCCTAATTTCCCAAAGGTAACATTCAATCGCCCATATTAAATTGCCGCCAAGGGGAATCAAACTCCAGTCTCCCACACAAATTGCAAGAGCTATAACCACTAAACTATATGGCCGCAGGCTCTGCCTCTAACACTGACATGTCTTAAAAATACAGTAACTTTGTGTCTGTCTGTAAGAGGCAAAGTAGATTCATTTATTTTTGAAGTATATAAAGTAGATATAGGTTTGGAACCAAGCTATAAATTTCTTTTGATAGAAATAATTCTGTACTGTTAATGGTGTCTTTGAGAACTGAGTAAAGTTGTATTTTTTGAGTGCATCCTAATAGTCAGAGATGTATTTAATTTTGGTTTTACGTAAAAAGTACCACTAATCCAATTCAATTCAATGCTTTTTCATAGGGTTAACATAACTTGCTGTGATCTGGTACAAAATATGCATACATAATGACACCAAAATTTTTCCTTATTGGGTCAGGTCTGGGACGAGCAAACGAGTGTTTTTAGCCAATAAATTTTATGTTAATCAATTCAACTTTATACAGGCCTTGCCATGAGTCGGGAGCAATTGCTCACGCCAGCGTAGTGCTCGCGTAAATGCTTGTTACCCAAGCATTCTATTGCTCGCGTAATTATTAGCATTTTGAGATAACTGAAAAGATATTTGGTGTGATTATTTTCCACCCATCGTGCAACAATTTATTCGCCATTTTAAAAAAGGTGTGCGATAAGGACATTAAGGTTAATCTTTGTTGCACATTTATTTAAAAAAATTTGAAAGACTTGTTAATCAACATTTTAAGCTCTATAATACAGTCCAAAATCATTTTATACCTAGGGTTCCCTTTAAAACAATATGTATATACTAAAAATCTTCTTGCTTTTCTTGCTTCTGTTATTTTAAGATGAGGATAACTTGCTACATAACAGCATTCGAATCATTGATAATATACAAGTATTTTTTTCTATCTTATTACCAGCCATATATTCATTGTAATAAATCAATGGTTCACTACCATAATCATTTCACAATAACTTGCCATCTATGAGACATCCTATCCTAATTGATTCTCCTAATTGATTTTTCCGGGTTATTGAAACCATTAGCTCAAAACATAAAAGCAGAAGGGATTTCCTGGTAGAGATCACCTAAGTAAATAACAATAGAAGTAACTAACTAAAAAGCTTGGTCAGTGTTCTGCCTGAATAAAATTTGTTTGCAACAAGAGAAGCTACTAGCAAAAAATAAAATTGTTGTTTCTTGAGAGTTTAGCAAAACAGGGCCATGAATAATTTATTTTAAAAAAATTTTTTTAAAATAATTAGATGATCTTTCTTATGGTACAAATTTTTCTTTAAAAAAATGTATTCAAGTTATATACATTTTTTCCAACAATTTAAAATTTTTTGTGACCTCTTGAAATGAATCAAATTTCATTTTTTTTAATTTAGTCCATCACTTTATTAGACTAAATGTAGTATTTGTTCATAGTTAAAGTTATCTAGGTGAATTCAAAATAAAAATGAGATAAAACAAGATTTCCTCTTTTCTTTCAGGAAAACAATTTAGATGTCAAAAGGCAATGGATAAAAAAAACAAGGCGTAAAACTACAACAAAGAAAATAAGAGTATATACAATTCAACAAAACACTTTTGCACCAATCAAATATAGTTTTCATTTTAAAAGTTAATCAGTCTTCTTCTGAGCTGCTAGATGTGTCTACCAACACGTCAATGAATTTTATGGTTAACGCCTGGCATCTTTTTCAGCATTAAAATTATATATTTAAATACCAAAATGGAGAATAATGTTACGACAAGCATATTTTACCTTTTTATTTTTTTTCTTGTAGTGCTACATTTTCACTAGCATATTTTTAAACATTCGTGAAGGAGGGTGTTTTCACAATAATCTTCCGTGTTTTACACTTGTATTACTACTATTTTAGCGAAAGTAGCTAATTTTTGTTTTAAATCACATAAAAAATTAAACTTTTACTTAACCACATAAATATTTTAATCATTACAAAATTAGGGTCTAAAATTTTTTAATCAACTGCAAGTGGCCTAATGACATTCGAGCACTGAATTTTTGTTTTCTATGAAATCTTTCATAGCAAAAACTGATCTAGTTTTTTGTCTAAATTTTAATTTCTATTAGTAGTGGAAGAAATTAAAAACTTTTTACTTTAAACCTGATAGATTTTATTATCACGTATCACTTACTGGGCACCATTTTAACAAACACTACAATTGCGGGGTCCTGCATTGACACACTAAGTATAAGATATTGTTACAGGGGTAAGTGTGGGCCTGACTGCGCCTGTGAGAGAGTTTTGGTTGAAGTGATCCCAATAAGAGTTATTTTGGCAAACTGCACATGATAGCAGTCATGATAGCATCCCCAATTTACATAAAACTTCAGAACCCAATGTTATGGTTTGCCTTTTGTATAGCTTTAGCTTATCCACATCTAGTTTTGTTTGTGCATATCTATAGATGACTTGCCAATGTTTACAAAATTAAAATAGTTTGAATTTTTATTGCAAATGCACAAGCATTTCTGTAGGTGGAAATCTAAACAAGAAACCACAGTAATGAATGAAAAACGTTCAAAAAAGGAAATATTCGCTTACAAGTAGTGAATTTTTTAAAGAAAAATTAGAAGAATATAGTTAAAATTTAATTCCAGTTTTTCTTAGATCTTAAAAAAACCCAGCCATTTACCTGGAAAGTGGTCTATAGATGAGTTGGAGCGTGGCTTAGTTGCTTTGATTTTGCGTCTAGAACAATGCAAATAGGCAAGAAATATTAAGAACAGACCGCAACGATTGAAGAGATAAGGCGGTTGCATAAATATTTGGTGTTAGAGTCACCCTAGTGACCCTAATATTTGATCGAAATTTTTTATACTAAGTCGGAAAAACTAAAATGACAAAAAATATGAGACAATTGTTGTCTCCCCACAGCGATTACCCACCAGTATTGTTGTGCTTCACTTTAAAATACGAAAAGGGTTCTGAGAACGGCACGCGAAAATTCTATTTAAACGAGGTGCCAAAGTTATCATTAAATATTGGCGATTTAATGGCGCGCCGTTATGGCTGGATGGTTGGATACAACTTTTGTAATTTTTGAGTTACCATTCGCCGACCAACTGACTCTATTTTTGGTGCTCAAATGACTCTAACACCAGATATTTGTGATGTCCACTTAAGTTAACGAAGCAAGTTAAGTTAAAATTAAGAAAGACATATTCCAGCTCCTTATAAATCGTTTTTACTACTTTAAATAAAAGGAAATAGTCAATTTTCCTGATGTAGCCCTTCTTTTATTGCCTGTAAGGATGCATGACATATACGGAACTTTGTTGTAGCTACACATTTAGCCAACAACATTCACAACATTCACTATTTATTAGGGGTTGCTTTTTGAAAATTACTAAAATACTCAATTTTCATATATTCCAAGAAAGCTCAGTTAAGTAGGCTATGCTAAGGTAAATTAATTTTATTATTAGCGAATAACACGTGAAGTAAGTTTAGCTAGCCAGTTAAGTTGAAGCTCATATCACAACAAGGAAGGCTAGCAAAAATGTATATAATTTGAGTGTCAGTGCACAGTTTTGAAATATTGTTCTTGAGACTTTATGAAATCCTAACATGTTTTAAAAACAAATTACCAGTTAAACCAGGACAGTTGAGAGTACAGGTATGACTAACTAAAAAAATTGAAATCTAGTTTCTTTTTGCCAACTTCTCGACCAACTCGTACCGCCATTATTACTGGAGCACGTGACGTTAACAATATAAACAAATATGGTAGCCATCAAGATCGAACAAATCAGAGAACAGAAAAGAAGCTGGTTAGCGTAGTAAAAAGCAAAAATGGGCTCTGTTGTTAGTAGAAGATCAAAAAGGAACGAAGCACGAGTTAAAGCACAAGCAGTAGCAGCGCTTTCCAGTAATAACAATGACAAAAGCAATGAAAATGAAAGCCAAGGTTTGGATAACAATTTAAAAAATGAACAGCAAACTGAAAAAACAATGGCAGCTGTACAACAGAAACAAAAAAATAACAATATCAACAACGATATGAAAAAAACACACGAAAGAAATGCTGCCATTGTAATTCAATCTACATTCAGAGGTCACAATATCAGAAAGGCAGTGGAAAAAGAAAAACTAGCAGCTGCAAAAATACAAAGAGAATTTCGCGTTCGTTATAAAAAAGGCAAAGGCATGAAAAAATCCAGTGTTGAAAAGGAAATCCCAGAAAAGAATTGCACAGAGATTGGAGATAAAACAAAAGAAAGTTTTGCTAACCTTCAAGATGATATTGACGAGCTTCGATGGAAAGGCGAGCAACAAAAGGAAAGAAATTGGACAGACAATTCACAGTATGAGCCTCTGTCTGTAGTGATTATCGCTTCTAATATCAATAAACCAGACGTGCTTAAAAAAATCTCAACTGCAACAGTTATTGTCTACGATTTTAATAATACAAATTTAAATTCACTACTAGAAAAAATAAAGACAAAGCTTGATAATTATAAGGAGGGATGCAAACTGAAATCATTAGGAATCGTTTGTAAAGGCGGGCCAGGGCATTTTTACTTATTAAAGGGGGTAGTCTGTACCAGTGTTAAAATGGAGAAAGGCAATTTATGGAAGGATTTTTATCAGAAACTTGGGAGTATGTGCAGCAAGCTAGAGCCCGTATCGTGCAGTATTGATCTAATTGTCGATGACATCTGTAAAAAAGGATCTGGTAATGCACTCTGTGCAGCAATGAAAAAGACAATGTACCCAAATCGTGTTAGTGTTACATCAGCCGGAGATTTGACAAAGGACAGCTTATTGATAATTGAAAAATACTTTAATACTAAAAGTTTCGTATTGTGGAAGAGATCAAGGTTTTCAAAACTTGACTTTAAAGTCGAATAAAAAAAAACTTCGCTGATAATCATTAAGAAGAATCGTATTTGCTTTCTATGAATTACTTACTTAGATGAATTGCTTTGAAAAACATCCATGTTCTTCTAATGAAGAATAAAAATTTTGCATATAAATATTTTTTTGCTAGGAGTACATTACTGAATTTTAGAATTTCGATTTTATTACTATATTTCAGTGCTTATTTTTATATCAATTATTTTTGTATATCTAAACAAGGAAAAATCTCAATTTTCACCTGAGGAGCGTTAACCCCTTCGAGTGTGGTCCTGGGCATTTGACAGAATCCTTACATTAACAAAACTATTCACTCCTATTTCCTCAAATCTTCATTTTACTGCTCTTTTACTGACTTCAGACGCCAACCTTTGTTCATATTGCTCCCAATCTTTTAACCAGAGATTTTATTAAAGAAATAAAGAAGCAGCAGACCAAGGAATCGGGGTTGAAATTGTTCCATTGAACTTCCACACACACCAGCATATATTACAGAAACTTTGAAATTAAATATTTTGTATTACTTTCTCTAAAAAATATACAAATCATTTTTTTATATTGTTAAAAGTGCATTTATTATCAAAATATGGCTAGAATATACAACAAAAAAATCTAAAAATGATTTACATCTTGTACAGGACAAGCAGAGTAGGTTACGCAAGAGAGCTTCAGAATGTTATGCAAGGACACACTTTGTACATTTGTATATAAAACATGTCTACCTCTACTGATCTATATCAACTTATGTTTGAAATACCTTTTTCGCACAATTTTCGCGTGTATTAATTTTCGCCGAGCAAAGAAATCCAATTTGCGTGAAAATAATTTCACCCAAAAGAAAAATGGACGTATGAGCCCAATTCGAGATGCTTCTACAAATGACGGGAAAATTTCTGGGTTTTAGAGAAAATAGGTGCTTTTATTTTATGTTAATTGTAGAATGATATGTTTCAGTGTGTTAATTTACGCGCAAAACGTGTTGCTTGTAATTCTGTAATAAATTTCGTTCAATAAAAAACATTTTGCGCGAATGCGGCAAAGTTGGTACGCGCGGAAAGTAGTACAAATATCGTTACATTACTAAAAAAAAAGAAACTAAACATTACGAACAGCGATTATTAGCGATTATTAGTGAGATTAATATGCGCTTGCATGTAGATAACAAAATTCAAGGGAATAGATAGTGATGTAAAAAACAAGTTTGTGGACTTAGTCTTAAATTTATTAGTCCACAGTCACACTTCACAATCCATGTTAACGTTTTGTCTGAACGGTTAGTGTCGAAAACCCCATTAAGACAAAATTTAGCACACAGAAAAAATCAGTTATAGCAATACAGATTAAAGTCCAACCTATCTCCAACCTAGATTTTGTCCAATTTATACATTAATAATATTTCTTAAATTCGAAACCTACCTAAATATTTCTGACATATAATAAGTCTTCCACGATTTAAAAAATTAAAGTAAAAAAAATGGAATTTTATGCTGGTAAAAAAATATTGATAATTTCTCCCGTAATTTGTTAAAATAAAACCCTTTTGTTCTTGGACAGCATTCGCGATCACGAATACCAACGCGTCACATCATCAGTCTTTTTTTTCAGTCTTTTTTTTGCTCGCATTGGAAATATGGAAAATGTTTGTAACAAAATCAAAACTGTTTAAGAAGTAGCACTCTTATTTATTTATTTATTATAAATTTTGTCTCTCTTTGCAGTGGTTTTATTCTTCTCTATTCCAATGATACCAAAATAATAAAACAATAAAAACATACGGTCACGTATCCAATAAACAAAAAACACAAGAAATAACACAAATTTCATCACAAAATACCAGATATTGTTCCATCTTAATTGATTCAACAATGCGTTACCAACTTCTTTTAAATCGTTCCTCGTACGTCACGAAACTTCAGCTGTTTCACACGTCACGAAAGCGACACATAGTGCCAAAATTAACCACACGGAAATCCATGCGAAAACCTGCCATCAAAATCACATTTTTAAGCGCTTTACTCAATCTCGCGATCTGAAAGTGCACAGGGTGCAAGGACGCGGTTTAACTCGCCATATAGTTGATGTAATAGTTTACGCATGTAGGTCAGGACGTTTCGAGGTACGCAGCTCGAAGTTTCTCGTATTCACTAAAACGAAAATTACGCTAAATCTTTAGCTCTATTTTTTTGTCTTCACTTAACCAAAATGTTAAGTCACGCAACTACAATCCTTCATACGGGCGGGGTATGAAACAAAATCTACTGAAAAATATCACTTCGTGTCTTTTATGACAAAAACGAACTTAAACTATCCAGTTTGAAATACTCGACTTTTTACTCGAGGAATGTGTTAATTTAGGCATTTTAGCTGTCAAGGTATGATAAACTCAAACTCACCTTTGCAAGTTGCTCGCCCTTTCTTTCAGTTCATTGTTTTCTTTTTTAGCATTTACGATGACCTTACGGATTTCTTCCTGCGAGTCCGGTCCCGTTGGGAGAGTCTGTTTCGCAAACATGCCATACCACAAGGTCTGAAAGAAGAAAAAAGAACCACATAAAAAAAAGTCACAATAAAAATAAAAGATAGAACATGAAAAATAATAGAACGTCGCAACTCTACTAAAAGAATATGCAACGTAAGAGAAGTTCGCAACTCTACTTACGAGACTTTGTGGTGCAACAGAGGGTCGCAACTCCTTCGGGTTTTCTTCGTAAATTGGATTTCTTATGGTAGAAAGGAACTCCTCCCTGTTGATGAACGACCACAGCGACACTGTTTTCTCCGCTACTTTCGACTGTTCTCTTTGCCACTCGCAGTTAAAAAGAAACGTCCCTGAAACAAAAACAGTAAGAATTAAAGTAACATAAACATAAAAGTAGAAAGTAACAAATAACGAGATGACGATAACAACAACATACGCAAAAACGACGACAAAATAACGACAAAAATATGAGCAACGAAAAGGACAACAACGACGTCATTATAATGCGAACTTGAAACTTGGATACGGACAATGAAAAAAACGACGGCGCCATGGTCAACAACGATCGTGATATTGAGTTGGACTGAAGAATAGAACCAACGACAACAACAACAACAAACACAACGATGATCTTCACTCCGACAAAATCGTCGAAATGACAACAACGACGACGTCATAAATCACGACAAAACGTCAGCAACTACTAACCATATTCCGACGAGTAAGAATGTTGTGCCAAAAGGAGCAGTAAATCTTCAGTGAACTCAAATGAAGACGGGTACTGCTGTAATATCTACACAAAATATAACACAAACTTCAGTAACAAAACTAGACATAACTAAATACACGTTTTATTTATAAAATTCTAACTAGGCTGGTTATTATTCTGATTTCTCTATTGTTCTAACCAACAGGTCTGTTGTTTTTCAACCCCAAATCTTAGCCTGTTATTCTTATAAAGCATACTCTTAGAAAAAAGCGCGTGATGAAAATTTCAGCGTACAGGCAGCCATTGTAGAGTATAAAATTATAAAACCCAAACAATAGTAAAATGTATAAAGCTAGTCAATAAACCCCCTGTGAGAAATCCCACCTTATTTTCCGCATAGCTATTTAACCCATCCTTCCCGTCTGTTGCCATAAAGTGATGAAATTTACATGAACAGGGGTTAATTATAATAGCATTTTACCGTTGCAAACCTTACTGTTTTTAAAATACCTTAAGTGGAAAAAAGCCTAAACACGATTCTACTTTCCCAAAACATAACAGACAAGAAAATTTTTTGTTCATGTGATGTAAACACTTTAAGTACGCATGCTCAGAAACTTTGCTGTTCTGTTCCTGGACAAAATTTTCTTAAACGGAAAATAGCATTCGAAATTTTAAGTTTCTGCAAAATGCGTATCAAATTTTTTCCTCTAAAGTTTTTCTTTAGCAGAATACCTATAATAATTTGCAACATTTTACAAAAAGTCAACCGATACCTTTAACTAATAGTTTAGTTACACCCTCCAGATACACGAAAACGGAATCGGTAGGTACAACTCTTCCATTCGGGAAATTAAATTTTCGTGAAAATTTCTCCCCTGGCATTGAATGAAAAACTGCACCGTAAATGTATCAGTTTTACGTCAATAAATCAATCTGACATCAGGATTTTAAAGTCATTGCAATAATCTTTTGGCCAGAACACAGGTAGTGACATTAGTAGTTTCATTCCGCCATGGGAACTACGGTTCACCTGAGAAAATTACGCGAATTTCCCAAGGTTGGGTCAATTTAACCGTTTTATAATCGACGTGTAAACGACGTCATCTAAAAACATTTGAATCCTAATATCTCCTTAACCGTTCGCCAACATCAAAGAATGGTATACATTATTTTGATTAATTTTTCAGACTATACACAATGAGCGTAATGGATAACCTTGTTTTAGAATTATAGAATAGACGGGTGGTGGATACTATACAATATATTCCCGTATCTGTTCGCCTCCTTGATCAACTAAATTATTAAATGAAAGCAAGAAATCTCCCACTGAACTGACACTTACTTGATGCACGCAATCTAAAAACAAAAGAAAGACTGGAGCGTGTTCTTTTCTTCGTGCTGGTGAGATACCAAGCTTCAGATGTCTCTCCGTAAATGCATAACCTGCCCAAAGCCACTCTCTTGTAATCAAGGATTGAAATCTGAAAAAATGAAAGAAAACATGCGAGTTAACAAACAGTAAGGTTGTTAAGGTAAAAAATATCATTTCATGCCCAGTTACTATAGCGTGCTGCTACTGTAGTGTAATGTTACTATAGCGTCAGTTACTATAGCGTACTGTTACTATAGTGTACTGTTACTATAGTGTTCTATTACTATAGCGTACTGTTACTATAGCGTTATGTTATTATAGCATAGTGTTACTATAGCGTAATGCTACTATAACGTAGTGTTACTATAGCATTACCGTACTATAGCGTAGTGTTACCAAAGCGTACTGTTACTATAACGTAGTGTTACTATAGCATAGTGTTACTATAACGTAGTGTTACTATAGCATAGTGTTACTATAGTGTGCTGTTACTATAGCGTACTGTTGCTATAGCGTCAGTTACTATAGCGTACTTTTACTATAGCGTACTGTTACTATAGTGTGCTGCTACTAAACGGATAGTTGGCCAGTTTTAATGTTAATGTGAGAAATACAAACTGCGAAATCGAAAGTACAGACCGAAATAATTTTAATGTCAAGGAGAAAAGGAAATGGCAAGTGTTATATAAATGGCAGATGGGCTCAAAATGGGCTCAATAATCTTTAAACAGTGCTATAGCTTTAAAAGAAATAATAATGCAAGTCGGAGGTATGAAAGGGAATATGGGTGTACTGAAAGGCTTCCAAGAATCACTACTCTCGGGTGCTTAATAGAAGACTCAGTGGTTACTACACCCAGTGGTTAGCACAGCAGCACTGTCTTCTCGAACCGACGGATACGAAATTGGGTGAACGAGTTTGTGGTAAGCACCGACACCCTAACAAACGTTTTTAAAGTACACAAGCTGACCGAGTGAATCGTGTATCCGAGTATTTAGAAAATATCTGGACCGTCCGCCTCATAGACAATTATGGGGTGGACCCACCCACAATAAATGGTGATCAATGCCTTTACATAGGAATGAAACTTCATCACAAAAAACGCTCAACTTTCCAGGCAATTATACCTGTGTAAAGGAAAACTATAACCTCTCCCGTGAACGTTTTACAGGATTCACTCAACTTTGTAGCGATCATATATTACCACTCAAACCTGAATTTGTATTCAAAGGGAAAGGAACAAGAACAGTTCTTCATCCAGCAGGTGTCAAATTTCACTGGGCTCCTTAAAGGTTCGTATCTCTTACAGCAAATGCTCAACACGATATCTACCAAGCAGATTCAATATATTCACCTCTTATAATTACGCAATTTATGTCTCAAATAATTGAAGTGTTCATCTCATGCGTGAGGTAAAGCATGCTCTTTTAAAGAGAGGAGGAACATGGTGGTGTTACAGGGGACATGACACTGAACTACACGAAAAGATCAACAAAATGGGGATAGGCGATAGATGTACCAACAGACAAAGGCATTTAACTGATTGACTGTGAAGGAAAACAGTTGAAAAACGAGAAAAAGAATGATGACTATGATAATGTGGAAGATGAATCTGATAACGAGGCTGATTCTGACGTATATGAAGATGCTGCATTTCTTGATCACCTGGGAAAACTGTTGTCTAATGCTAAAACCTCACAAAGTTTTATTCCTTACCTCAATAATTTTAGGCGAAATTACATCACTGCTCGTCGTACTGTTAAGAAACGCATACAACGCTCTAAGGAAGAAAAGGACTTAATAGCTAATAACCGTGAAGCACTGGCTCATAATCGTGAAGTCGATACCCATACCCATATTAGAAGCTCAGAAGGATAGCAATAGCTGAAATTTATTGAATTCTTTTTTTCTTTAGTTCTATCTATCTGCTACTAATGTAAGAAATAAATTCACCGACCTCTATTGTGAAAAATAGATCACGTAAATCTATTTTATATACTTAGTAGTTTTATTTCTTAATTGCCAGCTTATAGATCCTTTTTATTGCACATGTTTTTATTATTCTTTTGAACAACGAAATCGTCAAAAACTAAGAAAGAAACAATAATAGAATTACCAACTTCTTTTTTTATTTTATCATCCAAGTTTTATTATCCATAACAAATATGAAGGGAAAGAAGCAAAGAAAAGCAAAGCATGAAAATGTCAAGACACGTAGCGCATAGAAAGTTAACAAATTATGGCTACTAACAACACAACTTTACCATACAAATGGCCAGCTCATGTGTTTACAGTAGAAGCTAGTATTATCATTACCATCAATGGTGTACTAGTCGTCTTTATAGTAAGCCGAAAAATACTACGAAGTAATCCCAGTACAATCTTTTTTCTCAATTTATTGATATCACATGTTGCTGAGGGTGTGGCAGCTATGTGGGTTGAACACAAATTAAGCAGAAACAATAAAAGACTTGATGAAAAAGGAGAAAAAACGTTAATCAACGTATTTACAACCAACCTTGTGTTAGGTTGTCTAAACTATATTCCATACGCTGCAGATAGACTGGTAGCGATACGATGGCCGCTGTTTTATCGAACGCTAACAAAGAAAAAAGCAATGTTAATTTGTATTCAACCTTGGTTGTTTTCGCTTTTCTTTCTTCTGACTTTACAGCTTTTCAATTTTCCAAAAGAAACAGGAGATGTTATTACAA
The DNA here is from genome assembly GCF_029227915.1 of Hydractinia symbiolongicarpus. Classification (NCBI taxonomy): domain Eukaryota; kingdom Metazoa; phylum Cnidaria; class Hydrozoa; order Anthoathecata; family Hydractiniidae; genus Hydractinia; species Hydractinia symbiolongicarpus. Next base: position 13,926,062 of record NC_079880.1, read on the forward strand.
TAATCTTAGTAGCAATAATGTCTCTACAGTTGATAATATCAAATACGATAATCTACAGAGTTGTGTTAAAACATGTAAAAGAAATCAAAAAGACAACTGTGGGTATTGACAATACAGTTTATGAAAGCCATGACACGTCGCTAGAGAACATTCATTCTATCCAGGCAGAGAGAGATATTACTAAGTTAGACGATAAACCAAACATGGACATTACTAAACACAATGCTGAGATAAGATACATCAAGAACACAAAAAAAACACAGCATGAAAAAATTGAAAAGAGACGTCTGCGTTCTGCATATATATGTTCTGGTATTGTTGCTTCATATATTGTTTGCTGGTTGCCCCATATGATTCACGATATTATCAAAATGTCAATTAAAGGCACGCTGCAGTATACAGGTAGCACTTGGTCAAACATAACTTTAGTCATTGCTTTTGCCAATCCTATTATTGATCCATTCATATGGATTTCGTTGAACAGAAAAATTAAAAAAGAAATGAAGAGCACTTTGAAACTGTAAATGCCCACGTGCATACATTCTCGACTGTATACTTAGCCGCTATGCCACAAAAGATTTCCATTGTCACTACTAAGAGAAACACCATCTGTCCCCTGGAATATTTTGGAGTATTTTTTCTCTTTGATTCGAACACTATTAAAAATATACACATACCGGGTCTGAGCCTGACCCGAAGTCCCATTAACAGGTTTAAAAAATGCATTGATGCTAGAATCACTATACTAAACAAATTTTGCAGGACTAGATTAACTAAAATTGAAATAAAATTTTTGTTCCCTTCAATGTTTCAACATTGTAATAGAATATCTTTCATATGCAGCAGCTGTCCCTTCAGTGTCGAACAAGCTGCACAAATTTCAATTATTTATTACGCAATCAAGCTGTTGTTGCAAAAGAATTGAGATACAAAAGAAAAACAGTTTATTGAATTAGAAGGAATTTGAAAACATAAGAAATAATCTTTTTCTAACACAAAACCAAAAGTAAAATTGTTTCGCTATCTGTAACAGTGAAATGTTATGTTGAAACAGCAATGCAACTGAAGAATTCAACTTATGGTGAAGAATTCAACATATTGTTGGGATTACCAGTTTTAGCTTACAAAAATACTTAAAATTATGGTGCAACAATAAACCAAACGCCATATAGATTGCAAATTTGTAAGAACACTAGACAGAACAGTAAATCCTACCGTTTTCTTAGAAAGTAGTGTTGTCTCTACAAAACAGAAACAAATGGCGCTTAATACAACACGAAAAATTGACATCTGCGCTTCAAATGTGCTAATGAGTGAAGGTATTATTATTCTCGTTCTAAATGTAACCCTGATACTGATCGTGGTTCGTTCAAAAGAAATGAGGAAAAGCATTGGCGACATTGTATTGATTAATTACTTATTTCTCATGCTGTGGAAGGGGTGTTTGCAATATGGATGGATGTTGCTGGTATACATATCCACAATGCCAATAAAGAGAATCGTCAAACTGTTGTCAACTTGTTTCTTACATATTCCCTGTTTGGCTGCTTAAACAATCTACCATTCACAGCAGAGAGGGTTTCAGCGATTCGCTGGCCATACCTACATCAAAGACTAAGATTCAGGGATGTTCTCCTGATATGTTGTGTTCCATGGTTAATCTCCTGCATTTTTTTGTTACTTGCATTTTTGTTGGACCTTCCAGAAAAAACAGGAGATGTTATTACAATAACCTTAGTAGCAATAATGTCTCTACTGTTGATAATATCAAATACAATAATCTACAGAGTTGTATTAAAACATGTGAAAGAAATCAAAAAGACAACTGTGGGTATTGAAAATACAGTTTATGAAAATCAGGATATGCCAACAGCTACTGTATCTAATAATATACCTATTCAAGTAGCAACTGATAGTATTAAGCTAGATGATAGCCCAAACAATGATATCAGCAAAAGCAAACCCGAGCTAGCTGTTCTGCAACAATGCAAAAACACAAAGAAATCACAGCATGAAAAGATAGAGAAAAGACGTCTGCGTTCTGTATATATATGCTCTGGTATTGTTGTTTCCTATATTGTTTGCTGGTTTCCCCATATGATTCGAGATATCATCTATATCGTAGAACCAAACTTCCTCAATTTGCACTCAAGATACTGCTTTTTTAGATACAGTTTAGTTGTCGCTTTTGTAAATCCCATTATTGATCCACTCGTATGGATTTTATTAAATCAAAAAATCAAAAAAGAAATAAAGAAACGGTTTATTTGCTTTAAAAAAACACAAGTATTAAATGTGATTAATCAAAAGGAAAGCAAAATATGAATAATGGTGTGTAAGTAGCGGTTTAGTATATTTAATAAACATATTGTTATGTAAAATGAACCTATAAAATAATTACCAGCATTTTATACAAAATTGTAACCAACTAGCTACTTTATGGATACATGAAATAGAAATGACAGATATATATACATGTATGTTAGCAAAATCTGATGACTATGACATGTATGGTGGAAGAACCCACAGGTCACAACTAGTTATATATTGCCATACACAATATAGAGAAAAAATGTCAGATGTCGTAATGACAATATAAAATAAACCCACCTTCAAGTTTTTTAAAATCAGTGGAAACAGTAACAAAATGATACAAAGTCAATTGAAACAACATACCCAGTGACTGTTCTGCATTCTGGATTCAATAAAAGCTGTGTAAGTGAGGTTATTTGTAGAGTAATGTCTGATCCTCTGTCTCCATGAACTAACACAGGTGTTTCTAAATAGATTGGGCTTACGTTAAATCTTTGTCCTGAGGTTAGGCACAGTATTTAACATGCATTATAGGTGAATACAATATGAAAACATCGCATTAGTGTCTTCTACACTTTCTTCTTGATTGTAAAATCAAGTATATTCCAAGACACAAAAAGACATCGCAGAAAAGTATATATGAAATTCAGAATGGGTTTCATTTGGCTGATCAGGAGCTTGGAACAGAACACTGTTATTGCACTGTTATTGCTCATATATTTTCTTGTCAATTACTATAGGCAAATGATGTTTATGCTTATTAAGCCATTAAAACAAGCTAAATAATATCTTTAGCTATGGTATTTGTTGAACATAGAATTGAATTGTGTATGGTTAACAGGTCCAGCTGTGTCCACAGAATTTATTTTAAACCAAAAGATACTTTAACACACAGCTTTTTCTCAGTTTGATTTCTGGGATAAATAGATATTTATGTATTTATGTAAAAAATATCTATATTATAATATCCGTATACGTATGTCTGTCTGTCTGTCACGAAAAATGGTAGCTTAGCTGCGCATTAGCGAGAAGCACGCAATGTGGTATAAAAAGAACGGGTGAACCCGTGGATTTTCGGGCTAACGACTAGTTTAACCCTATTTGTGGTGGGGGGAGGGGGGGGGGGGGGGGCTGATTCAGCCCCTCTCTTAAAATTTTTGTCATAACTTTTTTTATGTTTATAGAACACCTTGAAGTTTTGTGACTTTTCCTAAATTTCATTTAACTTTATTTTCCAAAAACATAAACTTAACATACACATTTTTTATGTTAAGTAAAATTCTGAAAAAAATTTTTTTACTAAAAAATGTTTTTACATGTTTTTAAAAGCTTTATGTGACTTCTTAGTTTATATTGTTATATTATTTTGTGTTTATATTATTGTTACTAAATTCATCACAATTATAAAACAATTGTTCTTATTGTTCTTATTGTCATGTTTTTTTATTGTTATATAATTGACTTTTCTTCAGACTCCTCTGATGTTTTCCCCATTGGGATTAGTAAGTTTTACATGTGCAGGTGCATAATTGATTACAATGATAAACTCGAATTTGTATAGGATGCAATTATCTTGTAACAATAGATTTATAATTGTATCAACAGGTAAATTTTTATATATGTTTTATAATTTTTTTTGAACGATACAAAAATTTTTCGGAAAACTCTGCGTGTTATATAATGTCAAAATGAAACACAATTACTCCTGATGAAGCAGTCCAAGATATTCTGAAGTTTTTAGATGACGAAGGTGATGAGGGTGTTGATGATTTAGATGATTTATTAGGAAATGACGTGAATTTTAAAGTCAATGCTGACATCAATGAAAGCAAGTTTTTTAGTTTTACTATAACTCTAAAACCTTTTTTTAGAATGTAATTTTTGGTGTGGAGTTAGCGGAGTCACTGGTATTACCATTTATCAAATCTCGTTCTTCAGTGGGACTTGGTAAACCTATTACACGGAAAAGAGCTCTTGTTCTTGGACATGATTTGGAATATGAAAACACCGTTGCATTTCAACATTCAAAAATTTTGGAAACAAGAAAGCGTTGCTATGAATGTCTGAAACAAATATCTAGAAAAGATCAAAAACAAAAGAAAAACAAGTTATCCAAAAAGAAGAGTGCTTGTCAACAGTGTGGAAATGCCGTATGCATAGAGCATGTTTACTAGACCTGCAAGAGTTGCATGAACTAAACTGACAATGATTTGAGACATTTTATGTATATATTTGTATATATTTATGTAAATATTTCAGTTAAAAAAGTAAAATTAAAATTGCATTTTTTTAAAGTAAATCTGATGACGTCATCAATTTAAAATATGACGTCATTATAACTTTTACATCTTCTACAACCCATAAGAACCAAGTCAGGAACATATCAAATTTCGCGCCAAATCTCCAATGTGCTGACATCTGCAATAATTTAAAAATTCTCTACTATCTCAGATATGTACTACAGCAATTATGACTCACTATCATATCATTCCAATTTTATGACATCATCACCAAAAATGCTGATGTCAAGAAATTTTTTTCACCAAATTGTTCATTAATAACTGGACAACACTTGTGGTAAGTTTTAAGTCCAACGGGCAGCAATTGCAGAAATTACACAGGGAGGGTCGAATCAGCCCCCCTAGCAGTGAGGAGCCCCTAAAAGGCCCAGCAAGAATAGGGTTAAGAGATATTCTATACTGTTACAATACTGTTATAATAAGTAGGTGTTTTTTGTTGCAAACACTTGTGCAATAACATAACCTTTTAGTGGACACATAGCTTTACACAAATAAAAAAATATGATTTAATGTTTATGAATATTAAACATACCGTGAGAAATACAATTAGCAACACTCAAAGCAACCTTCAGCAAATCAGCAACGCAAGTTAACCATCCACTTGCATCTAACTTCAACAACCACGACGAAGACTTGGTGTCCATACATGCTTCATATAACCGACTTATACTTTCTCCAAGAAACGAAGGACGTTCAAGATTTTGAAACGTTCTTATCCACTGAGGATAATGTTGACTTGTTTCGAAACCACCTCCTGAAAAAAGTAGACTGTTTTTCAGATATGTCATATGGGACAAAAAAGACAAAAAAAAGTTTGTTTTCCTCAAAATATTTTGTTCAATAAATAATTTCGCCTGGAAAAATTTGTATGACAAATTAATTTTTTTTAATGTCTACATAGAAAGGCGACTCAAAAAACATTAACAGGAATTTTTAAAAATGATCAAGTTGATGAAATGATATAAGCTTGGGGCTTAAAGAAGAGAAGTTCTTAAAAGATTTTGCTCCCTTTTACAATTCTCACCTTTACTTCTTTGAGATGCGGCAACACTACTTGTTCGAGTATCTACTATTTGACCTTTGCCAGAGAATCCAGAAAGAACAAAGGACAGAAGCTTTTCATCTTCCTTACATCTTTTGTTGCTTGAGCCATAAAGTGGTTGAGAGCTGCGAAGTAATGGAACCTTACAATAAGAAAGTAAAGAGTGGCAATTAAATTAATATAACAGTAACAGATCCTTAATTAGCTCCATACTTCTGTTTTTTACTGTGTAAACAGTAATGGAAAACATGCAGGAGTCAATCTTTTAGAGTAAATCTAATTTAACCTGCAATGTAGCAAAAGTCTAGATAGAGGGAAAGAACAGTGCATTGTAAAATTGTTTCCCAGGACTCTTTTTTATAAGGAAGCAACACCTTATAAAGATTAAATTCTTTTCTAAAAAACAAGGCAACTTTTAAGGAACAGCTAATCTGAAGTAAAAACTTTTATTTAGATTGGCACACAAGCCAAACTGAGCACTACCAATCTTGTAAATTGATCATGTAGATGCAACAAGAAGTAACAGTTGAGCCTGTAAAATGCAAGCAACTTTAATAACACTAATTATCCATTAACTTTGGGGACAGACTATTCAGTTCATAAGGAACAATACATTGTTTCAGGCACTCAAAGATTTTTTTTACTTACTCAAGAAATTATCGCGCCTTAAATGGAGGGCACTTAATCCATGTCTATATAATAATAGCCTTATTTTGTCGGTCTCCTTAAAAAAGCTGCATTGCAGCTTTTCTTTGAACCCCTGCTTGCGTAAATACTAAGATGCCCGAAATACCAATGAGGAAAATATGTATGACAGGCAAAAACCTGAGGACCAGTGAACATACAGACTTTCCACAGGCTAACAACTAGTATTACAATAATATAAAATATACCAATAATAATAATAACAATAACAATAATACAAACCTTATTTTTGTGAATGTACGAAACCACAGGAAACCTTCCGCTCTGTCGAAACTTCGCCGATTTTTTTACTATCTCATCGTTAGCTGCAGAGGGTACTACTACAAACTTTGGGTATGACCCACAAACCTAATATATAAGTTATACATTTGAAAGTTTGACAGGAATGTGTTAAGAGCTAATCATGTTACCATCACATATTTTCCTGGGAGAATGAAATATAAGCAAATACTAGCATGGAGGTCGATTAACTTTTCTATATGATCTATTCGGTAATGCACAACTCATACAACTCATTTTAATTGTATTGACAAAATGTCAATTTTTGACCTTATTCAGAATTCTTAATTCATGGATATAATAAAATCTTTATGAATTTTTAATTATAAGAATGGAACAAATCTTTTAATAGGGTAATCTTGTCTATTTCTGGAAATACTAAATCAGGTTCAAATTTTTAGCATTCAAAAGAATGCAAAAATTTGAATTAATAATTCTTATTATTGGCCGTGTAAAATTTATGTTTACAGAGATTGTCAAGAATAGTATTATTAAATTAATGAAGCCATTGAACTGCACTTAAAGTATGAGCAGGACAAGTAACTTCAGAACAAATGTAAATAACTGACATCATCTTCCCTCTATGTAACTTAGACCAAAAATGGTACCAATTTTCCAAAGCTGAGTCAACCCACCCTATTTGAAAACAGACTGGTAACTTCATGAAAAAACCCCCACAAATCACAATATCTCTGCATCAACCATAAGAAAAATGCACATGGATATACTTTTTCTTGATCAGTGTTCTGAGGTCTATCGGATAGACGCAATAGAGATCTATAAAAAACTATTTTAGCTATTGTATTTCCTGACGTCCTCAAAATCTCAGAATGTACTTCATTTCCCCCAATGTTTTTTTGACACATGGATATCTATGGGCCCTTTTAAGCAGGTATGTACAATAATGATGATGAATCCTAAACCAAATCCCACACTAAAAACTAAATTTATTAACAACTAAATTTATGATAATCTCGATAATAAATATTTTTGTAGCTGTTAGTTAGCTTGCTAATATTTGATGGCAAAGCTAAATATTGCTATTAATTCTGTGAAAATAGGTTTTAAGGTATTATGTGCCAAAAATGATGTAAAACGTTGTAACATAAATACTCAAAGAAGCCAAAAAGAATTATATTTACAGAATTTTTAAATATGAAAACGCTTAAAACATACACCTTCCCAAAATTTTACTGAACTTGTTACAATTTTGTTGTGCATTAATAAAAAAACTCATTCCTTCAACATTTTTGCTTTTCCTTACTAAATCACAAAATATCTTGTATCAATCATTGGGAAAGCTTCAATTCGGTACAAAACAATAAAAGCTAGTTGCAACTATTCAGCAATCGAAATGACTTTAAACATGCTTAAATTGTCAATTTTAATTGGAAACAGTCCACATGGAGGGAGTAGACAAGACTATCGAAAAAAAACAAACTTTGAGATGCCAATAGGAAAATCATGCAGGAAAGATAAAACAAACACCTCACCTCATTGTTTATGTTGACTGCACATACTCTCCATGCCTCTGAACCATTAATAATCTTATTGCACTCTTCCTGGAGATTGAACAAGTGCCAACCATCATTTTTGATTTTAAAAGTCACATTGTTGAAAAAGAAAGGGTAATACAAGGATGCACTCTCTACAATTAAAAATTAAAGATATACTGTAATACTGGTCTTGTAAAAGTGAGTACATTACCCATTGCAATACACAGCTAAGTGGTGTCAGCATTGAGCAAGTGTTGAGATATAAATGCTGACATGATAAAGCTCCAATTTAGGTTCATGAAATTCAAGTTAGCAATTAAAAAATAACTAAATGTGACAATAACTAAATTAGGCCGATACAATTAAAATATCCACAAAAAAGAGTTACGAGATAGAAATTTATGATATATAGTTTTGCATCAAATGGTCAGAGGGGCAAATTAAGATGCAGTCAAAAAACAATTACAAGTTTCATGACTCAGAATCGCTGCTATAGATATCCTAAAATATAAAAATCTTTTTATTACATTTGTAGTTCTAAAGCCAATTCCATAAGAATATATATACATACCAAAAGTGGAAAGTGCCTCTATTGATGCGGCTACATTAAATGCATCTTCTTGTCCTGGTATTTTCATTTTTAGAGTATCAAAATCTTTACAAAATATAGTCAAAATTCCAGCTGCTCCAGACAATTTGCGCTGTAAACTTTCAATAGCCATATACAAAAGCTAAGAACAAGAAAAATTAACTTTAAAATTAAATGTAAGGAGAATCTATTATACAAATGCAAGTTGAAAGGTGGAAAGAGCCATACATAATGTGTGTAGCTTTGCGCATAGTTGAAGAGGGAGTGTTACGTTATAAGTATTATACATAAAACACTTCCATTTTTTGAGTTTTAATAGGATCAACTCTCAAATGTTTAATGGAAAAAGGTTAACATGTGTTATTAATTCCTTCCCCCCTTACACAAATTTAATAGGGTCCAGAACATATAAATATTGAGGTGATGATGGGTTGGACTTGACAATATAAAACTAATTTCATATAAGGCTTCCTTCTTCTAATAAGTGCCCTCTTTCTAATAAACATCCTCTTTAAACCTGGAAATTTTAATCAGCACCTTCCTCTAATAAAACAGGCAATATCTAACAATAAGTACCAGATGAAACCTTTTGACATTTTGGACATCAATATAAAAAAAAACTTAATCCGGTATTATCAACAAGATGACAATGAGAACGTTCTAGATATATAGTGCTTTTAGGCAGGAAAAAAGTTATTTATAAGACAAATACTGTTTTTATTTTCCCTTTGAAAGATTTTCGGCATATAAGAAGACACAGATGATACACCATATTTTACGGTATATAACCGGCACATTGTATAACCCACAGCTCAGATTTTTTAGGGAGTTATAAACTAGATGCTATCAGATAGCCCGCACCTTTGCATAACCCGCATTGTGTTAAGAAAAAAATTCAGCGTTTTTTTGGCATAAAAATAAACAACATAATAATTATCATGGATTGTCTGTAACAGCGATGTACGGAACGTTCTTTTCTAATGTTTATAGAATTTCGTTATATCTCAGCAATCACAGTCATCATCATCATCGTTCTCAGCTTAACGTCCGTTTTCCATGCTAGCATGGGTTGGACGGGGTATATTAATGACCCTCTTTCAATCTGATCTAGACTGTGTTAGATCTAAACTCAACTTCCTCTGTATCAAGTCTGTCCTTATAACCTCCTGAAAAGTCTTTCTCGGTCTGCCTCTGGGATTTGCCCCAGGAACTATCAAGTCTCTAATCTTTCTTGCCGAATTATCCCCCTCCATTCTTTCCAAGTGCCTCAGCCAATTCAATCTTCTTATCTGGGTAACATCTTTAATTCTATGGATACTTAGCCTTCTTCTTACTTCATCTGAACTCTTTCTGTCTCTCAGACTGGCGTTACACATCCGCCTAACCATTCTCCTATCATTCCTTTCTAAACGGTCAAGATCTTCCTGCTTCACTGCCCATAACACTTCTTACACAGGGCTCATACAACCTACCTTTCAACTCAATTGACAAGACTCTGCTAGTCAACAAAGAAAGTAACTCTCTGAACTTTTTCCAAGCAGAACCTATCCTGCAAGTAACACTTCTTCCAACACCCCCTTCACTGCCCAACATATCACCTAAGTAATAGAAGTTCTCAACTATCTCTAACGAGCCACTGTTGTACATCATTGAAGCTGGAAATACTTCATTCTCTATACTCTCACCTTTGCAACGCTTGCATACAAACTGAATGTCGGCTCTTAACCTTCCACCAATACTACTGCACTTCTTATGTACCCAATGCTTGCAAGTCTGACGAAAAATTGAGTAACTACCAACCCCTTTCCTGCAAACTCCACAAGGCCACTTTCCAACTACAAGGTCACACTTGGCTGCAATACTAATCATGACTTTAGACTTTGCTGTGTTCACCCTTCGCCCTTTCTCTTCTAGTCCCTTCTTCCACTTCTCAAACTTTTCAACTAATTTTTCCATCGACTCTGCTATGAGAACCAAATCATCTGCATACAATATGGACAACCTGTTCTGAACTTTATCGACAGCACTTCAAGACTAGAAAAAACAACAAAGGACTAAGTACAGAACCCTGATGTACACCAACATTTACACTAAATTCATCACTAAGTGAATCGTTAATCCTGACACGACTTCTAGCATTGCTGTACATAGACTGTACCATCGTAACTAGCCACTCATCCACACCTAATTTTATCTTAGCCCACCAAATAACTTTATGTGGCACTGTATCAAAAGCTTTCTCTAAATCTACAAAGGCAAAATAGAGATTCTTTGTCTTTCCTAAATACTTTTCCTGAAGCTGTCTGAGTAAAAATATTGCATCTGTTGTGCCATGCCCTGGAACAAAACCAAATTGCATCTTATCTATATCAATTCTTTCTCTAAGTAACTTACCAATCACTTTTTCAATAACTTTCATTACTTGATCAACGAACTTCAAACCTCCATAGTTACCTTTTTCTAATGCATCACCCTTGCCTTTGAAACAATTCACGATTACACTCGACTGCCACCCACTCGGAATAGCACCATCCTTTATAATCTGATTAGCAAGACTTGTAATAAGCTCAACTTCAATATATCCAGATGCTTTTACCATCTCTGCAACAATACCTGATACTCCTGCAGCCTTGTCAATCTTCAATTTCCTAATAGCCTCCACTACCCATTCTGTCTTGATCTGCATAGCTGGCCCTTCTTCAACATCATCATCATACAAATTATCCTCATCCCAATCAAACTCAGTGTTAAGCAACCTCTGATAATAATTCTTCCAAGTTACCCTTTTCTCCTCCTCTGTGCTAGCCAAAACACCTTCATCATTACGTATACACTTCTCACCTACAACATCTTGATTAGTCTTCTTCATTTGCTTTGCTATCTTGAATACCTTATCGCACTGGTCTTCCCTTCTTAACACATCTGCAAATCTGTTTCTCTCTGCTTCTGATTTTGCCTTATACACTGCTGTACGAGCATGACTCTTAGCTTCTAAGTAAATATTTTTACTACTACCTGACTTTCACTCTTTCCAAAGTTTCCTCTTTTCCTTTATACACTGGTCAATCTTATTATTCCACCACCAGGTCTGTCTATGTCTAGCTGGTCCTTTCGTCCACCCACAGGTATCATCAAAAGCTTCTAGAAGGCAATTCTTCAAAGTAGTCCAAGTACTTTCAACATTGTCACTATCACACTGACCATTGTGGGCCAATTGCTGAACTTTTGCACTAAATTGTCTTGCTACAATCTCTTCCTTCAGCTTCCAGACTTTACGACGGGGCCTGTGCTTTCCCTTGGCTTCTTTAACACTCTTCAAGATAATATCACAAACCAGAAACCTATGCTGGGAAACACACTCTTCCCCCGATATAACTTTCACGTCCTTCACCACTTTCTTGTCTGACTTTCTAACCAGGAAGTAATCTATCTGTGTCTTTCAACCACCTGACTCATATGTTATCAGCCTACTCTGTCTCTTACTGAATGATGTGTTGCAAACCACCGTGTCTGTTGCCAATTCAATCTCTCCCCTTCCTTATTTCTGCTCCAAAATCCATAGCCTCCATGCACACCTCTATAACATTCAGATGACTTCCTTTATCACTATAATATGACTATTAACATGTATAACATCTATTACTTTTTCTACCCACTTCTCTGCAACAAACATGCCAACTCCTCCATATCCATCACTATTATCAATCCAAAAAGACCTATCTTCCACAAATCTCACTGAAGCTCCTCTCCACCTGACTTCCTGAACACAACACATATCAACAGATCTATGTTATAACATTTCAACTACTTCACCTTCAACTCTCCGAGTACCAACATTTACACTAGCCATCCTCAACCTAGTGTTATCTACCTTGTGATGTGATAGCTGGGTAACGGTCTGACGAAGCTCACACCTGACATCTGTCCTACCGTGAGCGACACCTTTACTTCTTAGAGTTCCTGCCCCGTTTATGCAGTTTGTCTGATTAATTGTTCTTACAGACATTAATAAAGAGTTTTGGCATTGTTTTACAGCTGAATGCCCTTCTTAGCGCCAACCGTTCACAGACCGGATTGGGTGTTTTTTTAAAGTGACAGCATCACTATGTGGCATTTCATGGGACTTCCACAATCGCCCCTTTAAACTAAGGTATGGTGGAGGACGTTCAACTCCTCTCTTGTCTCTTAAAGAGACCCTTCACCCAAAAGTGTGCATGATAAAACGAATGGCCGCAATGAGGAGGAGATAGTAAAGATAAAAAAAAAAAATTATTATCTATACTTTAATTTTAACATTTTTCAATACTTTTAATAGGAATTAATAATTAAGTCCTGTGCACTAGGTTGTGAAATATGTGTCAATTAAACCTAAAACTGATACCTGCTATATTGCTCTATTACCAGAAGCAAATCATTTCAATGTGCTCAATGTGATTGCAAAGATATAAATTGATTAGAATTACATTCAACACAAAAGAAAAATGATCTCCAGAATTGTGTTTCAGAGAGACCTCGTAATATTAGCACCGGCAAGCAATAAAAATTTAAAGCAATTTCACTGTGTGAAAAAAAATTAAATCATGTAGTTGAAAATTACGTAGATATAGGATCGTGCATGCAGTTATATTAATGTATGTATTTTATCCCGTTGGTACTATTTTCTTCATTGAATGTATAAACTTTAAATTTCACAATAAATGACAGAAAATTTAAAACTTATCACATAACACGCACCACATTATAACCCTCACCAACAGTGAGAGTCGTAAAAATCAACTTATAACCCACGGGTTATATACCTGAAAATACGGTATTACAAATAACCTGCCATTTTTGAAATAAACAGCTGTAGGCAAGGGGTAAAATATCATTTTAGTCTATACAACTAAATAGAAGGACCGTAATATATAACTTTACCATGAAAAACTTGAACGTATACAGGAAAAAGCTTGTACAAAGCACATACCATTAACTCATCTTTGTCAGATGTTCTGTCAGAAAATAAGATATGGTGGCTGGTCAAACAAAGAGTCCCTGTGACTTTCTTGTGACTGTGGGGCCTCCACAAAACCACGTTGTCAACTTTTGCAGTTTTTATAAGGTCTGTAAATTCCATTTTAAACCTGAAACAAATCAAAAAACACTTGCTATGAATTTTAAAAAACACATAAGCAATGTGTGTAATTACTATTATTATTACTATTATTAATGGCAGTTTTATTTTGATAATATATGTGTGAAAACCAGATATATAATTGCGTCTCTTTTTTGAGCAACAGTACATGTCAATGTTTAAAGCAGCTACTTTACTTTAGCAGCTACTTTACTTTTTTACTTCAGCTTCATCTAAGACAAATCATAAAGCATTGCAACTATTTTAATCATATAAACTTTAGAAAAAATTCCAGTGGATCTCACATTGAAAACACATCGCAGAATTAGGACATAAGTCATACGAGTTGGAAGTAAATCAAGAATTTAGGATGTATATCACAGATTATGGGCGTTTCAGGCTATTTCTTTTTGCCTCATCCTGCGCAAACACCTGCCTTCTTCACCAGTAGTTTTGCAAAGTTTTATGAGATGGCTTGTAATAAAAACCATGTGGTTATGTGGCAAGAAAAGTTTCCAGATTGTTGCTAGATCTGTTTGTTTAGATTATCACTTAATTAGGATAGTATATGCTATGTATTTTACCCCAATTTTTTTTTGCCAAATGAATACCTTGGATTCACTTCAGCAAAAAAAAAAGCATTGGTAATTGTGAACTTCAACAATTGTCTGTCAAAAAGAAATTTGAAGGCTGTATAGTCTAATTTGCATTTATCCAGGCATTGCTGAAAGGAGGGTTGGTTAAGCTTACCTCTCGCTTTAAAAAAGGTTTATGTTATTCTGTTTATATTATGTTTAAAATTGATAAATTTAACTCAAGACTCGAAGCAAAAAAAGAAGAGTGAAATATTACAACTAAGTTTCATTTTGTGAATAATTATTAAATGTCTATACCCAGCCTTTCTAATTCATTATACTGTTTCCCTTTGGCATTTACCCGTTTTATGTCGGCAAAAAAATGTCAACATAGATTTTCATTTTTGTAATTCACCTTGACAATCTACAATTTTACGTATTGGTAGCATTAACTTCTATTTCGGTGTCTGCATAGGCAAAATGCCTTTTAAATTCTAGCTTTTCTTTTCCAAGCCAGCTTGTTCACATTAAAAATACTTTAATTCTATTTAGGGTAAATAAGCAAAATGCTCAGCAATCACATAATCTTTATTAATTCTTGCATGTAAGGAATACTTTCTATTGCTTTTCTATCTATGTACTTTCTTTATATTTACGATAGATTCAAAGCAATTGAAGGATTCTATAAATTGCAAAGAAAAATTCACATCAGCAAAATTTTGTTGATGTGAACTTGTTTTTTTCAAATCACCACAGCATTCAGCTGAACATTTGCTGTGTGCCAACATGAATTAGAAAGGCTGATACCTTTTTGACATATGAATAATAGAATTAGCACTAGAAAGCAATTTTCTTTCTGCCTTTTAATCAGGTAAATGCTCTACAAGCGATGTCGAATGGCGCTATACTGTCTTGGCCCTGGGAATGAATTTGCTTGCTTCGATCTGAAAATCCCGGGAAAAAATATGCCAGACCGACTCATTTTTTCGGGGTCTTCAGGACTCGAACACAACATATTTTTTATGGTGGCCTAAGTATTTAAAATACTTTGCTTCATCTAGCGCCCTCATCTTTTTTCCTGATACACAAAGGTCAACCAAAAAGGCTTACTGTTAAAATTATAAACAACGGAATTTAACTATGATAAAACTATTGGCGATATATAAAAAATGGCAGGCGAATCATACAGGAGTAGCTAACATCACAAGCCTTCCCGTGAAGGCATTTATTAACAATCTGGGAAACAAGGTGACTGAGACAAAGTTTCTTCCCTATATTTTTTGCAACTTTACCGTCGAATATCAAGTCAGAACAAGTATTATATAGCTATAGCTAGCTAGCTAGCTATAGGTAGCTATAAGATAAGATAGAAAAGATTCTTGTCGTGTTTTAGAGATTACCCTTTAATACAACAATCAGAAGCAGTGTCAGAAGGCGTAAATCAAGTATGGACTACTGAAAGAATAGTTAACAACGGTGAAATGTACAAAAGACAGGACAAGGAAGGTGGTTTGTCTTTCGTTTCGAACGCAGGAATCGACTGCTAGCTGAGCTGCCATTTTAGCGACGTTCACCCGTGGAACCAATAATATCCACTGGGGTAACGAGGCCGAGGATTATATGCCACAAGGATTGCAAAGAAAACAATATGATGTCCCTATCTAAATGCCTAATGTTATTTTAGCACTAAAACTAGGGAATTGTCCATTTACTTTCGGGATACTTGTCGTAGGAAACTATCCTAGGCCACCAAAAAAGTTTTAAAAATGTTATAAGCTGTGTCAACAAGGAGAAAAAAAGGAAAAACGTAAAAGCAGCTTTTTGGCGCATGACATAATTGTGTTTTGCCTATTGTGACAGGATTTGAGGAATTCACAGTTCTGAATTTCTTGTCAAAGAAAGGGAATGAGGTATCCCAATCAGGGATACCAGCGCGCGTGTTGTCTCTGTCGGGACGACGAGATGTCAGAAAAGGTGACATGCCTTCGTTATCTTACCAGGGATTATTTATCTTCCAAGAGGGATGAGTTTATTAGCTTTGCTGGCCAAAGAAAATGAAAGAAAATTTTTTTTTGATTAGGCTTGCGTATTGTGGGTTTTCGATGGAAAACGAAGTATAACAATGCCAAGAGGAAAACCTTTTTACAAAAGATTGACGATTCAATCTATGATCAATCATCGTCACAAATAAAATTGATCACGTACTGCATAAGACATGTCTAGGCGCGCACAAGCTTGTGAGCTTTTTACGCTATAGCGGAGAAAGCACTCAAATGAAAACGAGCCTTAAGCGAACAGTAAATAACAAAAAAAATACTTAGTGCGATCAAAATAAGTAACTATTTTTTCATTTCAAATAGCTATGAAGTAGTTGTAACTATTTTCTTAAAAACTGTTTTATAAGTTTTAATTTACCTTGGTGTTAGCGCGAACCCAAGCTTTAACTCGTAACCAGTCGGTTTCATAAAAGAACATTGAAGTTTGTGATAGAGAAAATCTGTTTAAAAGTCTTTCCAAATGGCAACATTACTTTTACGATCTTTGAACGATCTTTAATTTATTAATGCCTGTGTAAAAGGAAAACGTCGAAACGAATAAAGCGAATAAAAAAGTAAAGTTGAGGCTGTAAGTTGCGATTTGATAAATTAAACCTCGTCTCTACCACGTCTGTCGGCGTCAATATAATCTCTAGACGCATTATACGTCTCAATGGACATTACGTTAAGGCTGATGTACCTAGCTGACACTGTTCTCCCTTGAGCTGTTATTACAAAGTGGACTTCAATAAGAAGGCAAAATGGCCTGGGAACGAGGATGACACTGTCCTCAATAACGCAGATTGTTCTTTCGCCAACCTCATCCTCAGTCCTCGTCCTTGTTCTCATTTTTCAAGAAACCAAAATCATGATTAGGTACAGGCCTTAGATGAAGACTTCGAATACCTAGCACCGCCGGGCAATATGTCGACCTCATTTCTGGGGCATTTTTTCCATTTTGATGAAATTGATAAAGGCAGCTCCGTAATAACGGCACAGGAGCCATGAGACCGTGGGGACGAGGTGGGCAATATGTAAGCGACGAACGAAGTATCACTGTTACATTTCGTTAGTTTATATTTTTTATCTTACGGTTAAGTGACACAACCTGTTGGTATGTTTTCTGTATTCTATAGGAGGATTTTCTTTTTCCTCTTATTTCCTGTTAGCTATTTTGGATATCATATGACCTTGATGTTACTCTGCATGATTTGGCGTGTCTGTATCACAATCATTTGCAAATCATCAACAGCGTATTTTTTCTCCCGGTTCATTTTATCCTCTCCTCATCTTTTATTTCGTTTTTATGTACATGCTTTCCGAGTGCAACGAATCTGTTTTTTCACCTCCTTTCTAATGTTTCTGTTTAGCGATGCCCATATTAATGGATCAATTATGGGGTTGAGAAACGCAACAAATAATGTAACCCTTGAATAACAATTTCCTGAATATAATAGGGAAGAGGTTAAGGTCGTGGTTTTGATAATATCGTGAATCATATGGGGCAACCAACAAACAATATAAGAAGCAACAATACCAGAACATATATATGCAGAACGCAGACGTTTTTTCTCGATCTTTTTATGTTGTGATTTTATTTTGTTCTCGGTGTACCTTAATTTAGGTTTATCCTCAACTTTAGTAATATCTTTCTGTATCTGGATAGAATGAATGTTCTCTAGCGACGTGTCCTGATTTTCATAAACTGTATATTCAATACCCACAGTTGTCTTTGTGATTTCTTTCACATGTTTTAATACAACTCTGTATATTATTGTATTTGATACTATCAACACTAGAGACATTATTGATACTAAGATTATTGTAATAACATCTCCTGTTTCCTCTGAAAAGTCCAACAAAAATGCAAGTGACAAGAAAATGCACGAGATTAACCATGGAACACAACATATCATAAGAACGTTCCTCAATTTTAATCTCTGATGTAAGTATGGCCAGCTAATTGCTAAAACTCTGTCAGCTGTAAATGTTAGATTGTTTAGGCAGCCAAGCAAGGAATTTGCAACGAACAGGTTGACAAGTAATGCGCGCTTTTCTGTATTGGTAATGTTGAAATTTAAACCAGCCACTTCTATCCATATTGCAAACACCCCTTCCACAGCATGAGATATAAGTAAATTAATCAGTACAATGTCGCCAATGCTTTTTCTGATTTTTTTTGAACGAACCACGACCAGTACCAGTGATATATTTAGAACGAGAATAATTATACCTTCACTCATTAGCACATTTAAAGCGCAGATGTCTTCTGTTTTTAATGTTGCATTATTCCTCATAATGTTTTATATTGTTCTCAAAAGATTACCTAAATTAGGTAAAGTCGAAATCCTTTTCCTGCAGATTATTAATAAAAAAAGCTATTTTAACGAGTCAATTATTGCACAAACTTATTTCTGCGCAGGAATTTTCCGTGATTTCGCAAATGAGTACCACGTCAAATCTTCGCGAACATAAATTTTCGTGATTTATAGAGAATGTTTTGCTTGATCTGCTGAAAACACAAACAGTTTATATGGTAAACATACGCTCTATTTTTACTAACTTCACAGTAAATGTTATTGTATATTTTTGCCGAAATTGATTAAATTAATTAATTTCGCGAATCATTATTCTCGTTAAAGTATTAGATACTTTCTATGTGCGTGTCTTGAAGTATTATTTAAGTGAACTAACATGTCATAACACCAACAATCGTCAATCTACCAGTGTGATTCTTGTTCAATACAGCATTTTTTTATAATCTTTCTTGTGATATATCCACGAACTTAGAGTAATCACGACTTCACTAAACAACAGGCTGTTTGTACTTTAATTTATTTTACAATGAACTAACTTCATATATAAATTTGTTGAAATTTGTTCAGCTTGCGGGATCGCAGGGTCGTAAACAAAACACTTAACATCTGTGTTAGTTAACTTTTAAAACAAAATTAATTTTCAATATCAAAACATTCCTGGTCTTTGCTTTAGACTTTTTTTGTTATGATGGCTGAAACATGTATATTCATTTACTATGGAGCAAACCAAGCCAGTCAGTCCGGTCTTTAAAATCAACAGTGTCATTTACTATGAAGCAAACCAAGCCAGTCAGTCCGGTTTTTAAAATCAACAGTGTCATTATAAATTTTTATTCAGCACCCGTTCTGTGCGCAGTTCCCCTCTCCTTAAAAGCTTTTTCTAACTCATATATCAGGTATCCTGATCAATCGAATATTAATGTGGCAGGTAAACGAAGTAAACAACCAAACTTCTACTTTATATAAGTGCCACTGCCATGCACAACACATGTCTTTCCAATTACAAGTAAATTTTGGAACATTTTTTGGAACATAAAACAAGCTTAATTATTTTGCTTTTTGGTGCGAAGCGTACAATTAAAATTATAAATCGCAGCAACCAAACAGTGTCGGAAAAAATGATGACGTTTTTATATGCACATAATCCTATCCACTTTTTTAGGAATTCGGCCCCCTCCCCTGCCGGGTTTTTTTTAATAACTCTTTTTTGCTATAATGCATGGTTATGATACTTGCTGAGATTTTATATTTATCTATTAGGCGCGTGTGTACTAAATTTGTAGGCGCTATACCTCTCAGAGTCTTTAATATTGGCTATTACTCGAAACTACCTCTTATAATCCCAATGAAATCTTTATAACCGGAAAAATAACTTTTGTTAGGATTACTCAAACCTTGATATTTAGACTAAACTTTATTTCATCAGAGGGAATCATTCAGTAAATTTTAGACACGTGATTAATCTGACTTTCCAGTTTTTTAGAATATTACCTGAAAATCGGATTTTTAGGCAATTTTTAGCATTTAAAAATGTTTAGGTGAGGAAAACAATATAATGACGTTAATAAGGATCATATAAAGCGTCATTCTGCTGGATTCTTTTTTCCTTTAAATCTGATCTGTAGTTTATTTCCAGGACCCATATATGTCCTCTACACCCCCGAGTAACCACCTGGTGACTAAAATACATGTAGTAACTATTTACATTACAAATACAAGATTTTAAAACACTCTTACACTAATGTCAGCCCTTTTCAAACAAAAATTTTTTTTTTCGACAAAAATTTATGCTTGTCCCAAAAATGCGATACCCTCGCAAAGCTTAAAAACTTTCTACAAAAAGTTTGTTTCATTCGCAATCCCTAATAAAGGTTAGTAAAAGTCACATAATTTCAGCACTCCACATGTCCAACAAAGGTTATGCCTAGTCAAACAGAACGTGAGTACTTTGTGTCCCTCCCCTCCCTCCCTTCCCCCACTTAGGTATAACAGGGTTAAGGCTGATATTAACATTTAGAAAAAAGTGCGACTTGCTTGAATCAATTTAGTAATCCATTTGATATTTGGACCCTAACGGTTACATATGCATTTATATAGTGTGTATAGTGATTGTTAACGTCAAATGAAATATATGTATAGTATATGCAGTACTAGACAAACAACATCATGCTCGATACATGGGCTGGTACTACCACGTGTGTGATGTAAAGTTTTACGACACAAATGTACTGTTATAAAAACAGCTTTTTATTTCTTTTTTGATTCTTCGATTCAACGAAATCCAAATCAACGGATCAATGATCGGATTCAAGAAAGCAACGACCAGAGTTATCTTTGGCCAATGACTTCTTGCACCCACTATGGTTGAGTCTATGTTTGTCATTTTGATAATATCGTGAATCATATGGGGCGCCCAGCAAACAATATAGGAAACAACAATACCAGAGCATATATATACAGAACGCATACGTCTTTTCTCTATCTTTTCATGTCGCGACTTTATTTTCTCTCTATCTGTTTTATCGATATTTTCGACACCCACAGTTGTCTTTTTGATTTCTTTCACATGTTTTAACACAACTCGGTAGATTATTGTATTTGATATTATCAACACTAGAGACATTATTGATACTAAGATTATTGCAACAACATCTCCTGTTTCTTTTGGAAAATGGAAAAGTTGTAAAGTCAGAAGAAAGAAAAGCGAAAACAACCAAGGTTGAATACAAATTAAAATTACTTTTTTCTTTGTCAGGGTTTGATAAAACAGCGGCCATCGTATTGCTACAAGTCTATCTGCAGTGTATGGAATATAGCTGAGACAACCTAATAACAGGCTAGCTGTAAAAACTTTGATTAGTGCATTTTCACTTCTTCCTTGAGCTACGAAATTCTCTCTAGTCAGGTTGTGTTCAAACCACATAGCTGCGATGCCCTCAGCAACATGAGATATCAATAAATTAAGAAAAAAGATTGTACTGGGATTACTTCGTAGTACTTTTCGGCTTACTATAAAGACGACTAGTACACCATTGATGGTAATGATAATACTAGCTTCTACTGTGAACACATGAGCTGGCCATTTATATGGTAAAGTTGTGTTGTTAGTAGCCATAATTTGTTGATTCTTCTTCTGCTGCTTCCTACGTCATTTCCTTTATTTTTTCTTCGTGTTTACTTTTAAGCAAAATTTTCTGTTTTTCCTTTTTGAAATATGAAAAAAAAACATTCTTCGTGGGAATAATTTATTTTTATATTAATTCTATTTTCTGATAATTAAATCAATTTAACGTAATACATTTAACGAATAAATAAAAGAACTAAAGCGATAATTAATTGCGGAACAAATATGAATACAGTAGAAGTTTTGAAAGTTTTGTTTGTTGTTTTCTTACAACTAAAAAAATTATGTTTTGTATCGGCTCTGCTTTGTTATTTGATTTTTTTTTCTTTGAGGTTATCTTTTTTGATTGTTTACATATTCAATAGTAAGCCCTTTTGGCTTTAACAATTGCGTGGCAGGCAAAAAGTTAAGGATCTGGCTAAAGCGAGGTTTTTCACAGCTCATTCACTTTGCAAAAAGGTATTGTTAAGACTTTAAAAAAATATATGAAATATATATGAATTAGAAGTTATCAGCGAAGCTATGTTCCTTAGCAATGTTTCTGTAGAAAGACTACCTCTTTCAGCAATCTCCCATCTATTTGCATGTCATGCAGTTGTTATGGAAACTGTAACTATAAGTTGTGGCACAAAAGAGCAAATAAAAAAAGGTAACAGGTAGTGTAACAGTCACACTTCCTCTCCTCATCTTCTAAGGGGGCTACAATACGATTTAATAAGCTCAATTTCCGCAATTTCTGTAAAATGGATTGTAATAAACGGACCAATAAACGAAGGACTAATAAACGAAGAATTTATACACACGTTAGAACCACATAGACGCTAGCTACGGTCCGTAAAACATGTTAAATATTAGTAAATCGAAAGTTTGTTTTGATGAGGAGCTGTATTTGTTAAAAAATATTATGATACAAGCTTTAAGAAGGTGATTGATACCTCTAAGAAGATTTCAAAGTCATTATTGTTGCTTAGAGTGGCTTTATGTACAATAAACTTATATATGTTTCTATCCAAAATTTCGAGGGATATAGCTACCTAGCTCCTCCAAAAGGTTTGAAGGTTATTTAGAAGTTTAACTTAAAAGCAATGTAAGTACTTATATTAAAATCATGGATATCCAATAAATGTAGGGAACTTGTTATTTTCAGTTATATTTGGATGCCCCATATCATATTTAAGATAATTGAAGTCGTTCTTTTTGTCCTTAGGGATCATAAACTTTACCATCGCCATTAGTCGACTTTCGTGTAATTCACTAAAGTCAAAAACCAGCAGCCGTTTCCAAAACCTTTTTACAATAAATTAAAACAGAAAAAACAACATAGGATATTTCCTCCAAATACTTCATATTTATTGCATGGCACATAAGTAATTTTTAAAATCTTGGCATTTGACATTATTGTGACTAACAACAAAATTTAAAAATTTCTCAGTATCCATGGCCAAATGTGGTTACATTTTTTGTGAGTATTTTCGTGAAGCTAATCACTTTGCTGTTGTTGATCTCTGCCTGTTCTTCTGCACGTCAACTTTTTCTCCATTATTTGCTCGTTGAGGTGCATAAAACAGAAATCAATGTCATTTAGTAATAATGACAGTTAAACTTCCATAATATTCTGAAGCGCATGAGCATAACACAAAAATCCGGATTACATTAAGAAACTTTGTTCCCGACTTGTAGTAGATTGTCAGGAACAGTGCATGTCGCATAACTTTTCCATTTATTTAGTATATTTAGTTTATTTATTTATGTAGTTTTTTTGTTTTGATTCCCACTCACACGCGTTTTCTAAGCAATATGTTCCCCATATCTGTCCAACAGCGATACAAAAAAACAAACCTTTGTGGTGTAGTACATCTAAAGGCTACCCCGACCCTTACCAGTGCAATGTATAGAACCGATGATAGGTACATTAAGTCTTGACTTCTGCTAGAAATGAAATGTGACACATATGTTTAAGCAACAGTCGGGCGATTTGCATGGTTTTTAACACATCCATCTCTGTTTGCACTCCTTAGCGTTCAACAAGATATTATCATAGCTGAATGAATGTTTATAGTAGTGACTTTATAAAGTAAACATATCTTGAGTGTTACAAGATGGTTGCACCGCAACATCTTGGATCTCCTGGAGAGTATTTTTATTCCTTCGTTCTTACTGGTGAGCAAGGATGTACGAAATGCCGATGTGGGAAATGTATGTACGAAACCCTGGCTAAGGGCTAGTCTCCTTTCTTAATACCTGTCTTCCGTGTTCTCGCTGCATGCATTGTTAGCAAACGTTATGGTTGAAATCGAAATGTGAACCCTAGTAATTGTTTTAACTTAAAAATAGATTTAGAAATTCGTATCCTAATTTATGTATTTAACAAGTACAAAAAATGTAATTGAGAAGTAATGAGGGGAAATGAGGTGTAAGATGATAAGACTTCTTAGTCTTCTACATACTCCTGCCATTTCCCTATGTTTATTCATTATTCTATGTACCTGATACATACATAGCTACATATATATCCCACTTTAAGAATTTCCCTTGTTTACACATTTGTAAGTAAAGAGACAACTACTATAAACTTCACTTAATTCAATAAACAATTATTCCCCGCAGAATCAAAATTGATAAGCCTTCAAGAGAAAGCTTCACATTGTTAATTAAATCTGCGAGATATCTAAAATACATTTTCCTGCAAAATTAAGAGATAAGTGCTATGTCAAAGAATTACAGATTGTATAGGTGGTCCTCCTTCAATTCAATTCAAATTCAATTCTAATTTGATTCAAATTTTATACTTAGCTGCAGTATCATTTATTTGCTGAAACAACAAGTTGGATATGATGACCGCACGGCTGTGTGTATCGTTGTGCACTTTGGTATGATTGTATATTATTCTTTATGTATATTAAATATATATATTCTCTTACCTTTACCACAATAAGAACCAATTGTTTAGCCCCTTAGTTTATACTACTGAACTTCACTAAATAGATTCGTAAGCAAAAATAAAATCCTACATCTCTTTGGCTATATTGTGCATTTGTTCCTCAAATGTTTTGATATGTCAATTTAATCAAATGAATAGTAGCGCCAGTTTTAGGATTCCCTCTCTCTCAATCTGTATTGACAGAACGGATAATGAGTTACTTTTCACTTTAGGTGATCACTTTTTGTTATGCGGTGCAATGTTCCGACAAGGATGTATTTACAGAAATGGCATTGCATCAGGAAAAAGTAGACAAGAATTTTAAAAAAGGAGATTTTCCAGCATGGCGTACATTACAATCTTTAATGGAATCGGATATATTCTTTGAAATGTATCGTTACAGTCTGGATTGCACCCACTTCAGAACTTTTAATTCACAGTCGTCTCTTAAGTGTAAGAGCTTTTTGCCAGCAAGTGAAACACCAGGACATAATGGACAAGGCTGGTCATTCTCGAGATTTAACAAGAAAACCGCATTAACATATCTAGTAACGATGGGAAGATTGTGGCATAAAGCTAGCGCGCAAGACAAGAAGAAATTCCTTGATTATTTGCAAAATTTCTCCGAAAGGATAAAAGCATTGGCGAAAGATATTGTTAGGAATGTGAAAATGGATAAACTTATTCGAAATACAAAATTATTTTCCGAAGAAGTTATGATTTTCTTAATAGATTCGGCAGTCGGCAGTCGTCAACCATAATATATACCGTTGGTGGAAATCAGAGATAAGCGGGAAAAGGTGCACAAAAAATATTATTGATGAGGGCGTTGCCAGAGTTGGTAGATATAGCTTTGGTTCCTTGGGAGGTGCAATCTGTACTATGGCAGGACCGTTTGGGCAATATCCTTGTAAGTTAATAAGTATTTACTTCATACACAATCGTTTTCAAGTAGTAATCGGACGTGTAATATAGCGTGCTGTGATAATATAAAGTCGAATATAAGTCCATATAGTTTTGAGAGCAAGTCCACCTAAAATTCATATGAACAATAGAAGCCCGTGAGCTTATTTCAGGCTTAAATACTTGAGATTTTGAAACAATATTTGCAGGATTATATTTTAACTTATCTCAGACTTAAATTACTTGAGATTTTGAACAATAATTCAAGTCCTTAAAAACAAAGTGCGACTGTGTTACTCGTTTTCAAATATGATTAATTTTGCAAAATGGAGATTTTTAGTTTATTTACGAAAATGACAAATATCTGATTTCACAGACGGATGTGAGTCTAGTATTGATGTGCACTAAACTGGTTGACAATATTTTTATTGTGAATTAATAAAAAAAAAATTATGGTCATTAATATGTTTATATAGCTTGTTAGACATAAACGAAGTTAATTACACGTTTTTGTAAGCGGTTGAGGTTTCGTTATAAAATTAAGCAACCGTTAAGCAATTGACCAGACTAAAAATTTTGAAAGTTCGGTTTTTAAGGCCTACAAAGCAATTCTTTTTCCAGTAACGAAAATACTTTTTATCGCAAATTTAGCATATAACTAAGATGTGCGCAAAATAACAATAAACCATTTATTCCTATTTAGTTCAATTTTGGGTAGGTTATGAAGCAGGCTCAATGATAGGAGAGGCCGTTTTCCGTACTGTTTCTGATTGTGCGACGCAGTATATGTTCGGTATACCAAAAGATGAAGCATTGGAAAATGCATACAATTTTCTTGAAGTGCATCCAACAGCATCTAACAACCAAGTAAACGAGGCATTTAAGAAGTTATGCCTAAAATACAATGAAGAAGAGAAGGGACGGATTACATTAGCTTCAATCTCACATTTCAGTCATCAAAGCTGCCGGAAAACAATGAAAACATTTTTTGACGCTTAATGGAAGAAATTAATTCGGTGACATTGACCTGTACTTTTTCATTTGTTGGTGCAAAACATTACAGCTTTAATAATTTATACTTTAATTGGAGAAACTTTCGCGAACTCGCGATTTTTCGCCATTTTCGCGAAAGTTTATCTCGCGAAAATGTGCAAATTTCTTCATTCGCCAAAGTTTATCCAGTAAGCTATTTTATCATTTTTCACCAAAAACGCAAAAATACTTAGAAATCTTATTTCAAGAAAGAAAACCTAGAACATTTTCAATTATGCTAAGAATTTTGAAGTTTTTTCTAACTGAAAAATTCTTGTTCGCGTTTAAATTTGTGATCTGCAAAATACGCATGAAAAAGTTGATACATTATTTCGCATTCTTGGTATCGAATTTGGTACAATCAAAGTCGTTCCAATCTCTTCCATTAACCCAAAACCCAGAACAAAAGTGCCCCGTATGTTTCGCACAACTTTGGTTTTCATGGATGAACTTTATTTCCGAACACAGTAATTATTACATTCTCTTCGATAAGTTTTCAAGTGCAAAAAGACAATCTTAAGATGATCGAACAATTTTACGATTTAATACGATACAGAGTAAAGACTTCTATCATTTAACCGCATTTTTCGTTTTAGCGCAAAATGCTCACGCGCTTCTTTGTTAGCGCGCTAATTGTTTCAAGTAAGTATGCACTAACAAAAAATTCTTAGCTATTTTTGCTGTGGGAAAATGCAGCCTCAAGAGGTAAATTAAAAACACACTCCGTAAATCTCAAAAACAAAAAAAACACACAAACAAACACAAAAATAGTATTTGTCCAGGAAGGCAACGGACTGACCGTCTTATTATTTAATGATTGACTAAATGCATGTCCTTTTAATAATAGCTTATTCAGTGTATTCAAAAGGGTTGCAGGTAGCTTTTTTTCGAAAAATGCCCGCAGAACTCGATTTTTACGAAATCTCGGAATCATGGCAGAACGCAAAAAAAAGCTTAAGAAAGCCATTTTGGTTTACAAGTGATGGTTCGGGTTTGTAGGTCTTCTTTTAACACTTTTCTCTTCTAAATATTTTATTTTCTCTATGCTTTCACATGTTAAAAAGAATATATCATCACGTTTTCTAACCATAACAAAATCTTAAGATTTTGGCTACAAGCGTAGATTTTAAGGCATCATCCTGCTAAAGGTGGGTAGTTAGAGGTAGCTAGCTAGCCTCACTTATTCCTATTTTTTGAAAGTTTTATTTAGTTAAGTATATTCTTATTTATTTTTATGTCAGAGTTGTGGCTGTCTAGCTAGCTCTTTAGCTACCTCTAGCTAAAAAGTGAAAATAGACAAATGCAGTTTGGCTATAATAATTTTTTTAATTAGTAATTCTTGTGCTGAATGCAGTTTGGTAGTTACACCTTTTACTGTAATATAAACTTTGGCGCAAGTCTGAAGTATATTGATTCAACTAGTCAGCAGTCTTGGTTAACCTGTGTTTACTAGCTAGGGTTTTTGTACCCACAATTAATTTTGCAACAACAGGTATTAGAATGCATTTTTATTAACGATGACAATTTTGCAAATTTCAATAAATAGAATTGCTGAGTGATTTTTTATAGTTGCAGGGGGGTAATAACGGGCTGTTTCCTGTTTCTTTATTTCAAACGAAGTTGTAAAAAAGGTTTCTTGGAAAGAATATTATGCCTATACGGATGTACAACCCCCGTTACCTGCACTAATTATTACGGAACTTACGCTGGAAAATAAAAAAAATGTTGACCGACTGTTTTTTCTATAAGGAGGTAAAATCAGGTTGTACACTGTATTTTTACTTTAGCAAAAGTTGCGGGAAAGTTGTTCTCTAAAAAATATATTACAGCCAAAACACTATAATGCTGTGTACTCCATTTACGGGATACTGCATACCTGTACTATACCAGTCCACCTGGATTTGTTGAATATTTTACAGCTCTTCCTATACGCTCGACCACGGTACTTGTGGCATATACCAGCGAGTTTTGCGTCTAGTCTATGTGATAATAGCCGTATGTCATCTGTGTTTAAATGAATTGCTGCGTAGGTCCATTTCCGACCGACGTCGCTTGTTTCACCCGAATCATTTTACACCCGCACCGGATAAATGTTTACATAAACGACCTTTCTTTTGCGGGACTTTTTGCGTCGAGTTAATCACCGAATCAGCAGTCTTGAGTATATGTATAAACCAATCAAAAGTATTGCATTTTCTGCACCAAAGGTTAGTTCAGCAGGTTAGACTTTTATTGTCCGGATAAAAAAAACGGTGACGACGGTCATTTTGGTTTAGAAGTAATGCGGTGCTGAGTTAAGACTTGTAGGTCACTTTCTGATTTTCTTTTTAATTTTTTTTTTAATATTTGTTTTCTATATCTTAAGATAATTACATTGTCCCGTTTTTTACCCATATATAAATCTTAAATAAACCAATTTTAAGATTTTGTCTATGAACGAACATTTTAAGGGAGCATCCTAAAGTCAGATAGCTAGCTAGACTTATTTATTGCTTTCTCTTTAAGATTTCCCTTCAGTTTTATATTTAAGATTTTTAGTGCAAGCTTATATTATTTATTGGTGTGTTATTTTCACCAATCTGGTCTTTACGAACCTACGCCTAAGCTTGTTGCGGCTGTTAGCTAGCAAGCTGACTGTAGGTAAAAAAAAGCAGGCAAATACAGTTGGCTGCAACGAATGCAGTTTACCTGCACTTAAGCGCTTCACCATCCCTTTTATGCTTTATTATTGGTGACTTAATTCAGCGTTTCGACGCCGGGTTTCCTGGTTTTGGTAATATAATGTTTGAATGGTGTTTGTTTATGCAAAATTGACGTAGAGTTTTTATATTTCGCTTTGGTGCAGCACCTTTATAACCCATGGACCAAAAAGAATTTTTTCAAAAAATGTACGATATTAATGATATTTCAACGACAGAATTTTCTTTAAGAATCTGATTATTGGCTAATTACTGATCACGTTGGTGATCATGAGAATTGCTTGATAGGAAATTTAATTCTCCTTCATATAAGCATGTATTTTAAAGTCCGGAATAGTGTTGGTTGCTGAGAATCATCTGAACTGTTTGGTCTCGACAGCCTTAAGACAGTACATGTCCAAAGATGTTTTTTAAGATAATTTTAATATCTGACGCTAAATTAAATCGTATGTGCGTATTGGTTGCAAAGATAGATAACTGCTCTAGTTTATAGCCCTGTATTGAATCTGCATATCTTTTTAGTGTTGGCTGCCTCCAATTGTTAATTTCTGAACTATCTGTTTAGGCTCTTTTAAGAGCAAACGTTATTAATTTCAACGTAGATTACTTCAAGAAATTTGTTATTATGATTATTATTATTATTGGAATTATTTACCAAGAATAGCCTCTTCAGTTCTTATTGCTATTAACCAAAGTCCTGTAAAGGCGATCCTAGTGCATTTAATGCGACATATGTTGAGCTACATGTGTCGTGCAAGCACAGCAGTCGCTTAAGATATCAATCCTATTCTCACGTTGAAAGCTTATCAGAAAGGAAAGATTTACACTTTCGTAGTCTCTGGCATGACTCGGCACGTGTTTAGACTCAAGACCTTCTGGACTGGAAACGAACGATCTACCACAAAGCTACCAGTCGGTTATCAGACTACAAGACGGTAGCTTTTAACGGACATTAAATTTGTTTTTTATTTTGTTTTGAATTATTATTAGACATATCGCCTATAATCAGGCAAAAGCTTTGAGTTAGCCAGTATTCTTAGTTTTAATAAACAATACACTGAAGTAAAGGAGCAAAAGACAAAATTGCAGCCATTCGTACTTAGTATCGGCGAGATGTTTATATCCAATGGTTAGTGGTTCCGGTACGAAGAGCATTGACGGAGATCTATTATGTTTATTTAGTATTTTTCGTTGCAAAAAAAGAACAACAAAATTGTTTCTAAGGCTGAATGTGTATTTTCCTGAAATCTTCGTGTCCGTGCGTGTGTACTCATGTATGAAGATTTAAATTTTCATCACGTTATCACGTCTTATCAAGCTTACCCTCGGTCGGTGAGAACACGCCCCTTGAAACAGGTACGGGACAAAGCGAATATACATACGAACTCGTTAATTTTTTTTTCTTCTTTTTTCTTCCTACATTGAGGATGAGGCTCCTCTTATACATTATGCGATTTTTACCAATAACAAACAAAGTTTTTAAGTTTGAGGAAAATATAAAATTGTGAATATATCACAAGCTTATAAGAAAATCACCTTTATATATGCATCGTTGTTGCAGCAAAGCGTCCACAAAAAAAGTTAAAGAAATGATTATTACTGCATTCCCGAATGTAAACTTACACGAAGCCAAAAGGTCAAGAGTGAAGACATGGATATCTTTATTTTAATCTCCAGCAAAATAATGACAGGCGTAATTGCAATTTCACCTTATCAAAGAATTCTGGTTATAGACGAAACTCAAAAAGGAAATTCCTCTTTCGCTAAAGAGGGAGTTCAATAAGTAAACTCAAATAATATTTTGTACTAACGTACATGGAAGCTGGATGTTAAATGTAGAATGACAGAGCTTTACAATGCTTGGAGAGTTGAGAAATAAACGTTTACACAAGTAGTTAATAAAATATAAGTTTAAATCGTTATTTTGTTCAAGCAATTGTCAAGTCCTTGGTTCCTGAAAAAGATTGTACAATCTAAGAGTTTATTTATTAAGTTTTTGCTTTGTCATTATTAATTTGTAATGAGTTTTCATGTAACGTTCTGTGGTCTTGTGGCGTATAATCAAATTCTGTAGAGATGTGTCTCTCATTTTGTTCTCTATCTGACCTTTTTATTATAGCCTGGTCAACTATTTTTACCACTAAAAAATTGGAACAATTCATTTATTTGCTTTAAAAGAGATAGCTGACTTATATAAAGAATTTCTTCGCCAAAAAGTCTAGTATAAAAAAACCTCCTACACCAGCAATGTTAAATTTCTTTAAAGCTCCATCTTTTGCCTCGCTTTCACGTAACTCAAAACATTATTTGCGCGAACTCGTAACCTGCAGCTTATAATACCGTTGCGCTACCAATTGCGCTAACCGAGCTGTTTGTAGAAGTTACAACGTACTTTAATAAATAAATATTTTAAAGGTCAAGCACTGTTGATTTCATTTGCTTAATGAGGGATATGTCAACGGTCATGGTTTTCTGCTTGTTTTAAAACTATTTGGTCAGTATGAGACTCGAACTCACAACCTGCGGCTTATCATACCGTCGCGCTACCGATTGCGCCAACCGAGCTGTTTAACATATTGTGCTTTATCAAAGTAATCTTTTATGTACTACGGGTGGATTTGCTAGATGATTATTGTGTTAAGAGGTGAAAGGTCAAACGGAAAATTACAACATCATACTATAGAAACAAGATGAAGTTAAAAAAAACACATAGTGTAACAGAAACTAAAATAATGCTGCTAAATAATGCTGCTAGTTATTATTAAACCATTTTTATATCGTTTATACTGTTCGCGAAACATTAAAAAATTATAGCATGTGAGGAGAGCGATAAAATCTTTTTCTGACGATTGTTTACATCTGAATCCCCCCTTCCCATGTTTCGTTGTTATTATAAACTGTATAAATGTTTCTTGCAGTTTTAAGAGGGACCTGTTAGAAGTGGAGAAGATATTTCTAAGTATTTTAACCCAGATGAAATTTTCAGTTATACAATCTGTTTCAGGAACCATGAACTTGACTAATAGTGGAATAAAATAGCGATTTAAACCAGGTTTCTGGCACAGCAGCCCAGCGGAAAGATGGAAAAATAATGTTGTGTAATTATACTGTAGTATTTTTTATATATTTGATAACATTGGATTAAGAGGAGAAAACCAAGGAGAATCAATCTAGAACATGCTATAAATAGCATTTATTTTCTCCCATCACTCAAAAGAAGTTGCTAAAAAACACTTATAATACTGTAAATTCGGGATGGAAACCAGAATAGGGCTTCTAAACAATATAAAAACATTATGACGAACTGTAAATCTATAAAAGAAAGAAGTAATGCAATTCAAAATTATAACTTTTTGTTTCACAAAACATCTAAATTGAATATAAGTTTGAATGTTTAACTGAATAAAAGTCTCGAAGATTTCCTGTCGCAGCATATGTCGTCATGTATGTTAAATCTTTAAATATTTGTTATGTTAACATGATTCATCACGCTTATCCTCGGTAGGTAGTTTCACGATCTTTCACGGAAAGCTAATTACCAACACTAAATTAACATACGAGCTTCACCCTCGTCCCTAGGGTTTTTTGACTTTTTGATATGGAAGATGACGTAGAAAAATACCCCGGTATCGCTGACCGGATTTTGAAAGATGATTGGCTTTCACATTTTTGCATAATTATGATGATATTTTTCCTTAGTCAGCACTTTTCAGGTTATTAATAATGGTGCATGAAGACGTGATCAATCAGTTTTGTAAACAAAACTTTATAAAACCAGTAAATATTACAAAAAGCGTTTTGGTGGTGCTTTGTTAGATTGACTCAGTCCTGGTGCTGCGTTGTACATTAAGAAAGAATAGTATACTGTTGAAATAAAAAAGAACAAACCTGTCTTTTATAAAGTATTTGTAGCTAGCTAGCTAAAACAAGGTTGTTAATATGCTTAGCACGTAGCACGTAGCAGGTGATAAAAAACCTACTGCAGACGTGCTGATAACAGCTATCTTTATGTATTTTAGCTAGGTACTTTGTTTACATTTAGCTAGCTATTAGCTAGCTCAACGTTTGCAAGTTACAATTAGATGCACAAAAATGAATCCTACAAATATGTATATTTCTGGGGAGCCTACTTATCAAATATTTACTTAAGGAATTTATTTAAGAAAAAGAAGAAGGTGGGATCTTAGCGTCTCTGAAAAATCCATAAATTTCAGTAATACCCTACCATTCGAATACGGCTGAGGTATTAGAACCCACTCGCAGCTTAAAAAGTCCTGATTATAAAAGGTCTCCTAAATTCTCCTCAAATGCCCTCATTTTTCTATAAAGTTTAGGTTTTCTTCTTAAAAAATCTTAAAAAAAAATAACATTTGATTATTTTCTATATATGGTAGTTTTTTTATTTTGAATCACCACAACTTGTGGTTCTTGTGGCCTGCAAATACCTATATTTTGTAAGAAAATACTGAGATGCCAGTCTGTGTGTTCCTTCATTTTTACAAGTGCAAGCTTTTCGCCTTAAATCTCCTCAATTTTGTTAATAAAAGCTCCGTAAAAATGACAAAAATATGTTTCAGAATTGGTTATAAGTTCGAGTCTTATACTAAACAAATAATTTTAAAACAAGCAGGAAGACATGATTTTGTCTGCCTGCTTTTCTCCAGTAAATATCGACTATAATTTTCTACATCGATTTTCTTAACTTATTGCGAAATGTGTTAAGGTAAAAGGAGGGGAAAGATAACAAGCTTTGAACAAACTTAACATGGTCAATGTAGAAGGACTTATAATACTTGACTGGTTGTTTACTTTTTAACCAAGAAATAATCAATGTGGCCTTTCCTAATGAAAATACTCAGAACGAATGTGATAGGCTTGTAATCTTTTTTGCGTTAAACATTTATTTCAATTCGTCAAAGCTGAACAATCGTGAAGGAAGTCTTTAGAAAATTGAGTTATCTCTTTTTAATCAAATAGAAAAACATTTCTAAATTTTCAGTGGTAAAAAGCTAACCAAGCTATAATAAAAACGTTGGATACCTTATCTTTAGACACCTTAAATCCCGCACGGCTGTTTCACAAGCAATTTCAACAAAACTGGTTTTGCTCAGATCTAGTAGTTAGGCGATAACACTGCGTTTTAAAAGAAGACCGGAGTCTAAAAGCGAATTTTAGAGAAATTTCAACCCTTCAAAGCCAATAATTTGTTAATAAAAGCCATTGACAAATTTTTCCCAGTTCCAGATTGTTGGTCATGTTACGTGCCACAGAAGCAGCGCAAAATCACCCAAACACAGTTTCTATACCTACTTAGCGTGCACCCAATGCATTTGTGACACGTCCAATGCTTGCAATCCTTTCTTATGCTAAACTAAAGTCAAATTTTATGCTTTTGATGACTCCATAGAGAAAGTGCTGACAGAAGAAAAAATTTATTGCCGCCAATTTGTTCCTTTTGTGACGCACTATAAGTGTTCCAAGTTTGATTCAATGTGGACTAGACGGGAAAGTTTTCCAAATTACTGTTGTGAATTCTCTAATTATATTGTTTGTTAAACACATGTCATAACTATTTCATTCCTTGTGAGAGGCGGTCAATTTAATGCTTGCTCTGATTTATTAGTATCAGACCATGGATTTAATAGAAGAAAGCAATAAAATATAGCAATCTTTTATATTTAGGGAAAAATCAAGTTTTTCTACTTGTTTTAAAACTATTTGCTCAGTATGAGACTCGAACTCACAACCTGCGGCTTATCATACCGTCGCGCTACCGATTGCGCCAACCGAGCTGCTTAACATGTTGTGCTTTGTCAAAGTGTTTTAAAGCATGAATAAGTGGTTATGCCAGAAGACCAATGTGACTAATAGGTGAAAGGTCAAACAAAAGAAATCACGTCACATAATTTTACGGAGTATTAAATCAAAGGGTAGTATTGTATATCATTATACCATGATGAAGACAAGATAAAGTTTCAAAAAATTATTCAATTAAAGATGAAAAATTAAAATAAGCTGCAAATTAAGGGGAAATTCTTATGTACAAGTTTTTGATATAGCAGGTTTAAAGTATACCAATATGTTGGCGAAAAGTTTGATTACGCTTAGGGTTAATTTTGTTTAAAATTTTGCTGTTTGTCGAACATTTAATTATTGTGCACAACATCAACTAATAAAAACACAACAGTGATAGCTAAGGAAAACATGCCAAATCTCGCAATACAAAATGTATGGTTTGTTATTATTGCATATGCAGAAACAATGCAAAAGTATCATACAAACTTAGATTGGTTTAATCAGTACCATTTTATCATGTTGAAGTAAATTTAGTATTTATCTCCTGTCCATTTACAGTTACCAACTACATTACGATGCACGTTATACAATCAAATGATTCATGTGGAAACTAATATAGCAGAGAAAGCATTAAATTGACCTCTACTCACAGGAAAAATTTGTTATGTTTAACGAACAATAAAGTTCTACAGGACCTGGTGAGTGCAGTGGACAGAGGTCAGTCTCATAATCTGAAAGTGAGTTAGATTCTCACACTGGTATAGTACTTTGATAATTTCTAACATATTTATGTATTTTAGCTTGGTGCTTTGTTCACATTTAGCTAGTTACTAGCTAGCTCAAGGTTTGCAAATTACAATCAGATGCTCAAGAATAAATCCTACAAATATGTATATTTCTGGGGAACCTATTTATCAAATATTTACTTAAAGAATTTTTTCAAGAAAAAGAAGAAAGGGAATCTTAGCGTCTCTAAAAAATCCATAAATTTCAGTAATACGCTATCATTCGAATACGCTTAAGGTATTAGAACCCACTCGCAGCTTAAAAAGTCCTGATTATAAAAGATCTCCTAAATTCTCTTCAAAAACAGATTTAGGCCAATGATCACAAAAATATGACATCATGGCTTCAATTTGAAAAAACAACAGTAATAAAGTATTCTTTTATAGTAAGGTGTTGGCATTTTTGTTGTGGTTAACTGGTCGTTTTACTGGTCTGACTTGGGATTTTGAACAACTAAAAACCTTTCCTGTTCATTTTAATTAGCATATGAGATAGATCGTTCAATCTTTTGCAATCAAAAATGCTAACATAAAGTTCCTAATGAGGAAAGAAGGATGATTATTGGATAATTAATAAAGATATTGAAATTCCAAATAGATAAAAAAGCTTGTTTCTCATATTTATAAAGATATTCCATGCTACGGATGATTTTACATTATAGAGTGGATGGGCTACGAACAGTGCTAAAGATGGTAGTAAAAAATTAATGTAGGACAAGTTTTCTAAGTTGTTGTGAAATTGGTTTTTATTTTATTATTTTTTTATTTTTTAATATATACTTAGTAAATTTACCCTTCTCTCTCACATTTGTTTGGATATAGTCTGTTTGGGTGTGTTTGTAATCTTCTCTGTCTATTATATAAATATTTTTCTATTGAATAGTTTTCTACTTTTTAACATATCTATCTATGGTAATTTTAGAGCATATTTTATATATAATTTATTTTTTTAAATCTAAAAATCAAGATATACAGTTAATACATGTCTTCTGTTATGAAAGTCAAGTTAAACTCATTAGAGTAATTTTTTTTCTTTTTGAAAACTCTCTCAAAAAAGTTTTAAACCATTACTTTTATATTTTAAACAGGACACATATTTATAGCAGTTTTTTAAAACTGAAATGTACATATCCTGTATAAATATTCTGATAAATAAAAAAAAAAGATAAGTTTATATATTATCGTTAAAAATGTTAGTAGCATTAATAATGATTTGATTGCATAATAATCGAAGTTTTTGAACCAGTCATGATTCTATTACTATTAATTTCTACTCGTTCATACAGGCATTAAGGTTAGTTTGCTACCTACATCGCCTGAAAACAACAATAATGAAAAATCCTGCCTTTGACATATCCGATTAAAGTCCACTACGGTATTTTTCTGCTTGTGATTTTTCTCGAATTCTGCGGGATTTGCATTCCTCAACTAGTTAATGATATTATTATGCATTGGTTCAACGGCTGTTTTGCCGAAACAGGCGAAAGGTGACTTGACAGAAAAATTCAGGACCGTGAATGTAACCATGTTTGTTCATGCTTAATTTTTATTAAGTTTTTAATTTTCTTAGTGTGGTCCCATGTCTAACAAATATATTCTCTCATTTTGTTCTCTGCCTATTACTTTTATTATTATCAGCCTCGTGGTGCGGTCTGTTTGTCAAAAAGCTCAATTTTTACACAAATTTCATTCCAACTCCAGTGGACCATAACTCAAGAACAAACTAGGTGCTAAATCCAGGCTACCGCCAAAGGGGCACTGTCCCCCGGACCCCCCCTGACAAGCCACTTGGCTGTTCACTTCAGTTTAGCACAAAAAATATGGCAAGGCTTAGATGTGTTGCTAATGCAACGGGCGCACGCTATGTAGGTGTGCGGTAACGAAAAACTCTATTTGGGTCATTTTGCGCTGCTTTGGTGGCCCGTTACATGACTAAAATTTCGTACTTAACAAAATTTGCGGTTATATTTTTTGAACAAATTATTGACTTCGAAGGGCCGAAATTATACCAAAACGGTTTTCTTTTTAAAAGGCGTTGTTTTGGACTTAATACTAGGTCTGAGCAAAACCAGTTTGTTGAAATTGCTTGTGGCGCAGCTGGGTCGGCCTGTAAAACGCCCGTTGCACTCCCGTATATATACGGGACTCGCACAAGCTGTGTTGACATTTAATTGGGTCAATTTTTACAAATTACCCTTCTCCCCACATGTAAATATACGAATAAAAAAGTAAACGTAATATATATAAATGTCTGCATTTATATATATTACTTTAAAAAATAATATATATGTATAAAAAAACCCTTAAAAATCAGTAAAGACAGACAAGTAAATAAGTCTACAAAGAACATGCTAGATTAGGACGACTAAATATTATAGTATGAAACATATTAAAGAGTAGTTTAAATGTATATCAAGTGTATTGTTAATTAAAAAAAATGGCAAATCACCATAGTTAATGAAAAGAAAACTTTCAAACTAGCCTGATAATACTTTGGCTAATGCTTTGTCTTTGTAAAATATTTTTTGCTTCTTTTGTAAACTTATTAAAGTTCTCATTCTTTTTAACCTTTTCTGGAAGTTCATTGTAGTATCTTGCTTGCTTTTAAAAGGTATTGTTCTAAGGTGTCTAAAGGTAAGGTATCCAACGTTTTTATTATAACTTGGTTAGCTTTTCTACCACTAAAAATTTAGAAATGTTCTTCTATTTGATTAAAAAAAGATAACTCATTTTTCTAAAGACATCCTTCACGATTGCTCAGGTTCGTCGAATTGAAATAAATGTTTAACGTAAAAACGTGCGCAAACCTGTCACATTCGTTCTGAATATTTTCATTAGGAAAGGCGATATTGACTATTTCTTGGTTAAAAAGGAAACAAGCAGTCAAGTACTATAAGTCCTTCTACATTGACATGTTAAGTTTGTTCAAAGCTTGTTATCTTTCTCCTCGTTTCTGCGTAACTTAACACACTTCGCAATAAGTTAAGAAAATCGATGTATAAATATATAGTCGACAAAAATTATATTTATTTCAGAAAGTCAGGCAGACAAAATCATGTTTTTCTGCTTGTTTTGAAACTATTTGCTCAGTATGAGACTCGAACTCACAACCTGCGGCTTATCATACCGTCGCGCTACCAATTGCGCCAACCGAGCTGTTTAACAAATTCTGCTTTATCAAAGTTATGCTTTAAAGTATAAACGATTGGATTTGCTAGATGATTAATGTGTTAAGGGGTGAAAGGTCAAACGGAAAAATACAACGTCATACAACTTCAATGTCGACAAGTAATAAAACTAGACGTAGTATCGTGAATTAATATACAATTTGTTTATAGAAAGGAGATGAAGGTTTAAAAATGACACAGTCAAAAAACAAAAATTAAAATTAGCTGCTAAATAAAGGAGAAGTTTTGTATGCAAGTCCTTGATCTATAGCAAATTTAAAGTATACTTATGACGCCAATTTTTACTAAAGTTTTTTTAAACCGTTTATACTGTTCGCTAAACATTAAAAAATAATTAACATGTAACATCTTTTCCTACCGATTGTTAACGTTAGAATCCCCCATCTTAATAATTCTTCGGCACTCTACAATCTTGGCCAAAATTGGTTGAGAAAAGGTCCAACACACGTGGATTTATTATCTTTTTTGTTTCTGTGGTCCCATATGTAGAGATTCTCTGTTTTGTTGACATAAACTAGCCAGCAAAATTATGGTATGTGTATACTAAAACAGTGCAAGCTTTCACTTATAGAATACTAGCTAGTTTCCAGTCCCCATCTTCCTTGTCACAGTTTGAAAAATGCAGCTGGCCACTCAACCCAAAGCCAGCCATTGTCTTCAACATTGAAATGGGGGGGAGAGAGGGCTTGCATTTTTGTTTATCTTCTATACTTATGTTGCATTGGAAATTTTATCAAAAATGTTATCAAAGATTGTAGAATGTAGCTTGCTAGTCTCACACCCTAAATGTTCAAAGTTCAAAATGCACTCTAGCATAGCGTTTCTAAACAATCTAAAAACACTATGAGGAACTGAAAAACTCAAAAAATTAAGACATTTTTTCACCAAAATATTTAAATTGCTTATAAGGTTGAATTTTTAACTGAATTGAAAATATCGAATTTTTTTCCTGTATCAGGATATGTCGTCATGTATGAAATCTTTAAGTATTTATTAAGGTTGAGAGAGACGTTTATGTATATATAAAAAATACTTTTAAAAGTTAAAAAAAATTACGTTTACAATCGCTATTTTGTTCAAGTATTTGTCAAGTCCTTGGTTTCTTGAAATTATTGTAAAACCTAAGATTTTTTGTTGGTTAAAATATTTAGAAATGTCTCTTTTACTTCATCGTTGCTGAAAATAAGAAGGGCAAACTGGTTTTGTTTTTGCATGGTTAATTCAAAGTAAACTTCAATCTAACGCTCTGAGGTCCAACGTATAAATATATTCCGCAGAAATGTATTTTCTTCTCTATCTAATGTTCTTTCTTATATCTTCGTTAGCTTTGTTACAACCGAGTGTAACTCAAAAAGTTTACATTCTCCCTCAATAGTTTTATGAGTAAACGCTATTTTGATGCATTTCTTGGTCAAAAAAAACAACAACAACAAGAAGTCAATTGTTACAAGTCCTTCTACAACGGTCATTATAAATTTGTTTTTTATGCTTTGCCTCGTTTTTACGTAACTCAAAACATCAGCAATAGGTTAAGAAAACAATGCATAGAATTATAATTCGACAAACAATTATATATATGAGAAAAACAGGTAGGACAAAATCATGTTTTTCTGCTTGTTTTAAAACTATTTGCTCAGTATGAGACTCGAACTCACAACCTGCGGCTTATCATACCGTCGCGCTACCTATTGCGCCAACCGAGCTGATGAACATATTGTGTGTTATCGAAGTGATGTTTTAAAGCATGTGGTTATGCCAGAAGACTGATGTGACTAATAGGTGAAAGGTCAAACGGAAAAACGGAAAAAACTTACAATTCCAATGTCTACGAGTAATAAAAAAAGTCGTAGTGAAGGACTGGAACAAAAAAAAACAGTATAGCCCATTTCTAAGGTAATGAAAAAGTTATGCATGAAAAAACATTGATTACCTTCAACCAGCTATTCCGAATGCACTTCGTTTTCTGTCCTTTTTTTTGAAGCAGGGAAATCCCACAGTCAAACAAACACTGCCCATAGTGCATTATCTTTAATATTGCGATATGATGCTTGCCCTATTGGACTACTGCCAATTGTAAAAAGCTTTATGAAGGATCTCTTTGAGAAAAAACCAGAATTCCTAAATAATATTTATATGGAATGTTCCTATCGTATTTGACTATTTCCAACCTCTACTACATCAAAGAAATTTAGAGCTAGCTCTCATGGGACCAAAACTGGCACTCACTAGCTGCTGGGAGACAAACGGTTTAAACTGTACATGTCATTTATATAAATGACATAATAAACTTTAAGGTACCTTCCAAGCATATTGCTCCCTCACAATTCACTGCATTTTGGAAAGAGAAAATGAGTGTCCTTCGAAATATTAACTGGTTTTTGATAAAAAAAGCGAGCTTAGGTCCTTGTCAAAGGTGTTTATAAGCTCAATTAAACCACATAACCCTGTCTTAAGGGGCATAATCTCTAAATGGTGTATGGTCATGTTCTGATACTGATATGAACGTTTTTACTTCACAATTTTCTGCATCTGCTGCTAATTCAAAGGCTAAACCCCTTTTTAAAATCAATAAAATAATTGATTTTATTCTGGATAGTCGAGGGAAAAATCTTTTTGGTAATCGTTATAACAAAAAAGTCAGCAAAGAACAATACCTACTCGAATCCTTGAGAAATAGTTGTGTGTTTATTAGTCGAATATTTATCAGCGATGTTAATTGCGTTTTATCGAAGACCTGTTACAGAAGTTATTAAATTTACACTGTTGCTGTTAGCAAACATAGACTGTAGTTGTTGGTGTCTTCAAATCAAAAGAATTTAAACTGTTGCTATAACCTTGTATATGGTAAAATAATTTAAATGCGAATAAAGGATTCGCAATAACAAGAAAATGACTTGTAATACCATTTACATCTTATGAACATATTTCGCCTACTTAACCCCCTGCAGGCCTGGGGATACTTTAGTTAATTACTCTCGAACCATAAACCATATTATGCTGAAACTCCTAGTAGCTGACTTTGTATCATTTTCGATCACAAAAATAGAAAAAAAAATCCAAAAAACTTACAGCAGGTCCACGCCCATTTTGAAGGGCACTGTTACAATTATTATAGCATTTTGGTATATGGATATTATAATGGACTAAAAATGTTAACATTTAGGTTTACATGTCTAAAGTTGTTGAAATAACTTGCGCCAACTTCGCTTTTACCGCCCTTTAACGTCCATGGGCGTTATTTTTTATTTTTAGGGAATGCCCACCCACAGCCAGGTGTGTATATATATATGACTTATTTTCAAATGTGAATTATATTTGTTACGTTGGCGCCTTAAAGGGTCTGAAACTAAACCAAAATAGCTGAAATGTTTATTTAATTATTAAAACTAACATTATTTTCAATATTTACAAAAACAAAATAAAAAAAATCTACACAAATTTACAAAAAAAAAATGCTGACAGTCAGCATTTGATGCAGGATTTTTAATTGCCATGTGACAGACAGACAACCTCCGTACCAAGTTTGATAAGTTAACATGTAATACAGGGAAAGTTATTTGAGTGGGGCATTTTTGCCCCACTCCAATAACTTTTGGTAAGTCTCGTTTGCTGGAGAAATTATGTTTATATTAGAAAAGCAGGTAGGGAAAGAAATTATATTGTTCTGCATGTCTTAAAATTAATTGCTCAGTATAAGACTCGAACTCACAACCTGCGGATTTTCATACCGTTGCGTCTTGCTAGAATACTCGTGTCGCTAAGAGGTTAAAGCTCAAACGAAAAAAGCATCATAGAATTCCAATGTCGACGAATTAGAGTCGTTGACTAGATTACAATGGACGCGTTACGATGAAATGATTCATACAAAAACTAATTAAGCAGAGGAAGCATTGAATTGACCTCTACTCACATTAAAAATAAATAGTTATGACATGTGTTTAAAGAACAATATAGCTTTATAGAGCCTATTTAGCTCAGTGGACAGCGGACAGGTCGTGAGTTCAATTCTCACAATGGCCTGGTGCTTTTATCATTTCTTACTGAGTCAGGCTAAGGATCACAAAAATATAAGATCATGGATTTAATTGGAGAAAGCAACAATAATAAGCATACTAGTTGAGAATTACAGGGAATCCACCAGTGGAAAAGAAACTGTAGTGACAGTGGCCTTTACTCTAGCAAGGCAAGAACACATGGAACAATACTAAATTACTGTAAGTCCCTGCGTAAATATCAAATGCTAATATGGTGAATTCTTTTTGCAATGTCTC
The DNA here is from genome assembly GCF_029227915.1 of Hydractinia symbiolongicarpus. NCBI lineage: Eukaryota > Metazoa > Cnidaria > Hydrozoa > Anthoathecata > Hydractiniidae > Hydractinia > Hydractinia symbiolongicarpus. The sequence goes on from NC_079880.1 coordinate 13,969,546, forward strand.
GGTGTATTTGTTTCGTAATACATTAGGATACATTATATACAGATATTTCGTAGTACGTACATCATAATGTAGTTGGTAACTGTAAATGCAATATGAGATGAATACTAAATTTACTTCAATACGATCAAATTATACTGATTAAACCATTTTAAGTTTGTATAATTCAATTGCAATTATGTAATAATGATAAACCATAAAGTGTGTATTATGTAACCCGACATGTTTGCCATACCACTGCTGTGTCTTCATTAGTTAATATTGTGCGTAACAAAGCCTTTCGCCACCACATTGATATACTTTAAACCTGTTATAAATTAAAGACAACATTATCCCTTATTTAGCAGGTTGCAATAGGTATCTTTGCCACAATCTTGTCCTTGCTTATTTAACTTATACCAATATATCTCCTCGTCGAATTTTAATTTCACTGAATGTCGCCTTTATCACGCAGTCACATTTAGAACTTCTTGTTGTTGAGAGATAGGAAAAGAACCGGTCGATGTTGTGACGCTCACGTCCATTGCAACAAGAAAGGAAAAATTAAAAAAATAATGAGTTCGTAATTCCAGTGTTGTTAATTAGCTTGTTGTGAGAGACCGTGGATCCACCTGCCGAGGATAAGCATTATAAATCATGTTAACATAACATCAAAAATTTCATACATGACGACATATGCTGTAACAGGAGAATTTGCGAGTTTTATGCAGTTGAACATTTATCTTATTATCAATTTAGATATTTTGGTGAGACAAGAAATCATTTGAATTTCATTACTTTTCTGTTTTTTTCATGGAGATTTGCAGTTCGCCATAGTGTTTTTAGATTGTTTAGAAACATTATGCTAATGCGCATCCTGAATTACCACATTTACAGTGTGAGACTAGAAAACTACAATCCGCAGTACCGACGAACCATGGGGACGGGGAATTCAAACGTCAAACGTCTTCACCTCTTAACACACTAATCTTCTAGCAATTCCACTCATTCATACCTTAAAACTTTACTTCGATAAAGCACCACATGTTAAACAGCTTGGTTGGCACAATCGGTAGCGCGACGGTATGTTTATTCGCAGGTTGGGAGTTTGAGTCTCATACTGAGCAGGTAATTTTAAAACGAGAAGAAGAACATGATTTTGTCCTGCCTTCTTTTCCCAAATAAGTATAATTGCTTGTCGAATTATAATTTTATGCATCGTTTTCTTAACCTATTGCGGAATGTTTTGAGTTACGTGAAAACAAGATGGAACATGGAGCTTTGAACAAATTTAATATTGCCGGTGTAGAAGGAGTTGCAACACTTGCTTTCTTCTTTGCTTTTTTTTACTAAGAAATGGTCAACATTGTGTTTACTAATGAAAATATCCTGGGAAAATGTAACAGTCATGCTGACATTTTTGCGTTAAATCTTCATTTCAATGCTTTAGAGCTGAGCAAATGTGAAGAAAGTCTTTAGAACAGTCACTTATCCTTTTTACCAAATAGAGGAACATCTTGATATTTTCAGTTGTAAAACCTAACCAATTTTTAAAAAAAACTCAGGGTAGAGAACAAAATGAAAGATGAATTTCTGCAAAATCCCATTATATGGCTTGGGACCACAGAACGTACATGAAAGCTCAGCACAAATAAATAAGGGACAAACAAGAACAGCATGCGTTTCTTATATTCGACAAAGCAGCATGGAAAGCCAGGGAATATTATTATTATTGAAATTGTTTACCCAGGATAACCTTTTTCAGTTCCTATTGGTGCTCCCATCAACCATACAATACAGAAAGGAAAACTTTAACCACCCTTTTGTATACAACATTATACTGAATTTTCAGTAGTAAAATTTTATTTTTAAGGCAGCTTGTATTGACACAACAGAAGTTTCTTCAGAATTGTGAGCGTTTTAGGTGGAAGCATTTTAAAATGTAAAGAAAATCCGAGGTATACCAGATGATTTTTATGGGCATTATTTAAAAAGATATTCAAATATTTGCCGAATCAAAGACGCTATCCAATGCAGCCGGTCTCATTCCGAAACAGATATTTTTTTGGCATATCTACTTGGCTTTATTGTTCGGAATCACAAAAAAAGAGCCTTTCCTCAATTACACAACACTGTTTTCTCATTCCTTCCTTTCTTTTGTCAAAACTACCTCTTTCTAAAGCTAGCATCAACTTACTAGGCTTTGGGCATCCAACATTTCTTCAGGAAAGTGTGCTTTTTGAGAACTGTTGCATATAGTAGTTGTACCAAAACCGTAATATCGGAAAACCTTGACAGTTGCAAAGGGAGAAAAAATGTGACTTGTGCCAAGCAGATCACTATTTTGATGCACCTATTTGTCGCAAAGTTAGGAGGTCATTATTTATTTAGATGAAAGTGTATTGGTCTCGCAAAGTAGAACGTTAACAGGAAAAATAAGGCTAAATTTAAACAGGAGTCAAATCATGCTGCTATACTCATTATCATAAAGAAACCAAACTTGGAACCATCGGAACAAGCGACTTTGCTAGATTTAACATCGACATAAGCAAAATGGTTTTCCCTATTCCCAATGAAAGTAATAAATAGAAGGCATTGGATTTCACAGATCACACCTAAGTGAGCGACTCAAATTTTCGGCTATATACTTATAGCAATTTGTCCCATAATTCCACTGAATTAATAGACAACTTCCAAAAAAGTGTTGATACGTGACAAAAAAATTAGAACAAACCATAGACTTTTGGCTGAAAAAACTCTAAGAAAACCACGGGTTTCGAATGAAATAAAAACATTTTACTTTTTTACGAGATACCATGGGAAGAAAATGTTAAAGCAGACGATCGGAAACGATTGGTCCAAGTTCAAACAGATTTGTAGTTACGATCAATGCAAAAGTAAAAGTTTTTTATTCTAAATTTATTGCGTAGAGATGTTAATGTTTTCAAGTGAACTCACACGATGATCTTAGGTGACCTTATTCTCCCACGAATAGAATGCTGAACGACATGATGCGAGTGCTTTCTTACGAAGCGAGCGTAGTAAGATCTTTTAAGGACATTGTCTATTGAGTTTTAAAATAGTTAAATTTATGTGCAAGTAACCGTTTGTCCGTGAGATCCATCCTATGTCACCGTATATTTAACGATCTAGCGACTAGCAAGGCAAGAGCCAACTTGCCTATTAAGGCATAAGGGAAGGCCATTATTACGCATGTGCAATTTTACCAGCTGATAATCTTTTTGTCAAACGATGTTTTTAAGATGCGGAAGTAATAATAGCCTCTGCTTGTAGCAACTAAAAGAGCCAATTACGGCAGAATCGCCTAAACCTTAACTGTCGCAAAAAAAAGTTAACTTTAAATATTTTTTATTGGTTCTTCGGGTTTCTTTGAATTAGAAGGTCTACTAATTATACCAAAAGTCGTGCACTAGCACTAAATTAGATGTTGTACTTATCGGTTTTGGAAAGAGTTAAAGTTGTCCATTCCGTTTAAAGTTTTAATCATTTTACATACATTTTTTATAATTAATTACTACGTATCAGTAGCAAAGCGTTTAAGACCGATATTTAAAGGGTTTTGATATGGCTGAGCTCAACTTCTTTTTTTAATGGAGGTAAGCTTCGAAAAATTGAAAAACAAGTCTGATAACATTGGAAAATTGATGCACAGGTCCAATTTTTTATGGGAAATATGAAAAAAAGCCAGATCAGATAAGAGAAGGTAATCTTGTGTTACACCAGCGACAAATAGCACAACATATCCTTTGCTTAAGATCAATAAGGATCTATTAGCAACATAAATCGAAGTATCAAACGAACATTCTAATCTGTTATCTTACAAAATCAATAACGGACATAACGTCCACAGAATACAACACATCATGAAGCTACTTGAAAAGAAATGGAATTAAAATTAAGATTTACATTCATCTCGATTTTGTGCTACCTCTGCCGCCATTAAAATTAATGTTTTAGCCAGGATAATAGACAAACGCTGATCTTACAACACATAAAGAGGTGGTTACATCAAAGAAAGTAAAGAGAAAGGGGCGAGCGTGTTAAAAAGCATCAGGCCTGTAAATCACGCAATCTCTCTTAACATATCGAATCACCACCGAATACATTCATATTCATTCATATTCTTCGCATTATGTGTTCATTTTGTTACTTTTTCCAGCGAAAGTTTTGCCACATAGTAAGCAGGGTTTCCATTTTTTTAATGCTTTTTCTTTCTTTTTTTTATGATATCAATAGTGTGATTTTAACATCAACAATCTTTTGCCTTTTAAAGTGTAAATCAATCGAAATTCACTTTTATTTATCAATTCCACGTCTTTGTTTCCTTGCACTATCCCTATAATATATAATATGCTAATGCTTACCTAACTCAGGCGAAGAATGTTTTGATTCTTCGTTTAGAAAAATAATTTTTTAACTGCAAATCTTACTTTTAAATCTTTAAAATGTTCGATTTAGATTTGAAATTTTGTCTAGAAATTTCCTTTCTTGGGAAATTGATTCGTAGATTATATTTTGCTGCGTAGAAAAGTTCGAACCAAAGTGTTTCTTAAAGGACCCTTTATATATATACAATTTTTTATACTACTGACACTAGTAAGGAGTCCAGTTGTATAGGGTAGTGTCTCTTTCACCGCAATCTCTATTAAAAGCGTTTTTTACAAAAGCATATTCGTTGGGCAGTTTTTCCATAACATAGAAATACCATAGAATCACCAAAATCAAAAATTTTTCTCTTATTGTCTGTGTTGCTCTTTCTTACAAAATCATCATTTCTCTTTTATTCCAAAACGTTTCTAAAATCAGTGTTTTGTAGGCTAAGCATTTCATAAAGTAATTTCTCTGGTATCGTGCATGTGTATACAGATAATGAAATGTGAATCGTGGAGGAACTTGTTTTAAATGATTTAAGGTGGAAACTATAGAATGCATTTGTCAGGTGTCAAAAAACAAAGTTAGCATTAGCGAATAAACAATAGACGCGTATGTTGCATATCTATCTAAAAGACATGTATTTTGTTCCTAATTTATTAAATTTAATTTGCTAGGGACGCGATTCGTATGTTAAGATTTAGCCAAATTTATAGCTACATTCGCATGATTTACAGGTAGCTTCCCCCCTTTGTCTAATGCAGTTAACAGGAAATAGAAAGAAACTAGTCAGTACGAATAAATCCATGGGTTCAGCCATTCTTCATATACCGCATATGACACAGCGCATCATACATACTCTGGTTATCGCAAGGCGAACATATCCTGGCATCTGCATTTCGAACGGACATATCAAAAAGTGACTTCATGCAAAAATTCACGACAATTCCCCAATCGCAGCAAAATGGATAAAAATACCGGTTCTGCCATTTCACGTTTCCGCAGCACGACGTTGGTAATGGAAATAGTAATGAAAAGGCAGATAAATATGAGAAGAAAGAAATTTAGTGGAATTAGGGAAACAATTTATTTGAATTTATTTAAGACATAAGTAAAGCATAAAAAACAAAAATGAAGGTGTGTTGTAACATTTTTATGAAAGTTACATCATGGGTGGTTTTCTTTCATGTTGGTAAAGCAAAACGGTTTCAAATTTCATAAGCTGACGTAAGATCTTGTCAATCGAATGGAAAAAAACAAACAGAATAAAACAATAGGGGAGGAGTTTGTTACTATGCATGGTTTCATCTTCAGCATCTCATGTTTCACTGAATTATAAGCTTATACTGGCTACTTCAATTATGAAGATGATCGAAAAAGAAAGCTACATGCTAGATTCAAGGAAAACGAGATACTCTACCGTAAAAAAAATTCAATATGGCCTGTTTATCTTACAAAATCAACATATACCTAATTTGACCGAAACTAATTTAAAAATTTCGTTAAATATGCTTCAGGAAACTCTATAACACTCGACAACATTTCATCTTTAATTATGAGCGACACTTTTTTCTGCACAATTGATAAGCTTGAAGGCATATCAACACATACTGTCCTGATTTCTCCTTATTGTCGTGAAGTAAGCATTGAGCTTTGTTGTTCAAGCATCTCCTGCAGCAGTTGTTGAATGGTTCATCTCGACAAATTGTAGCTGTCGTGTTGCTTGCTTTCACACAAGGCAGCACCAACAGAAGCAGGACAAAAATTTGCAGATATGTAAATATCATTTTCTAAAAAAAATATTTTATGAGAAAATCAAAAGGACTGCCAATACCGTCACTTTTGATCAAGTATTAAGTAAAAGGCAGATTTCACCTGGACCTGTTAGTTGAATGTGCATTCTAGTCTTCATCTATTAAGATTATTAACTATCTTGACTTCAAAAATAGTCATTTTATTAATTTCGAACTTACCCAACAAAGCACCTTTTTTGCGTACTAAGATGTTACAAATAGCAGCCTTTTGAAATACAGCGGTTTTGTCGTTGTAGCGGTATGCAATGACGTCATTGCAAATTAAACTCATCAAAGTGTAAACAAGACCAACTTTTTTCTTGCCAAGCTGTTGCTAAGTGGTATGTCTGAAAATGTCATAATCAATTGGACGAAAAATAGGTCATGCCTAAAATAAGCTTAAAAATGCAGTGGGAGTAAAAAAAGGAATCGTAGATGCTGCTAAAAGAAAAGAAATAAAAATTGACGCAATGGCAGTGAAGGGAAAATACAACGCAGTTTGACCATGAAATGTTCTGTCATTTCCTAAACAATTTTTTCGTGTCGTTCCCTCAGCAGTATCTAACAAAATGGGTGATTACTACCTCACCAGGCGTGGCAATAATTAGACAAAAAACACACGTATGACATTACAGCACAGATGTTCTGCATCAACAGAAGCTGTCTGTGTTCAATTTGTATCTTTAATCTTCTGTTTTCAAATTTTACAAAAGTTGCTACGTTAGACCTTTCAAAATCGTTTTCTTGGTTTATACCTTGTTCTAAACAATCACGTGATGCTGTGTGCGACACATTCATATATATCTTTTTTGATTGTTGAGATATTCCTATCAGAGCACTGTCCATTGAAAGAGAGAAATTGCATTAATGGTTTATCAATTTAAACTGCACATGTAGACAAATACTCCAGAAAATTACTAGCGACACACCTCCCACTCAAGACATATCCTGTTGTGCCTGCCTAATTGTCTAAAATTGTGAAAACTACGCCAGTTATTGTATGTAAAATCTATAAAGACGGTTTCTCTCGTATTAAAACAATGCTGAACATTGATAAACACACAAATACCTGATTTTGAAATGTGAGAATATCTTAAGAATTTTCCCAGTTTCCTTACTATCAGATGCAGAATCCACAGTTTTAACCGGATTTCAACTCTAGCAAAAAAAAAAGGTTGTGGAAGGTTCGATATCTTTCTTATGGCATAATCTTTTTATAACTATTTTCAACAAAAATGTAAAGTTGAATTTAATTCAACAACATCCGGATGTCTTCATGACATACCGCGTTATATTGCTTACTTTCGTGTCAGATAGCCTATTGTAAAACTCTCGCACGCCTTTATTTTCCTTCACTGATTGCATTCTATTTTCTGCTTTGAATAAGTGACGCCGCTTATTTTGTTCAAAGCATCAAGTGTTTCCAAATATTCTGTGTGTCTTTTTTATGGAAAATTCCACCATATTTACCAAGGAAATATTAATGACTAAAAAAATAAAGGTCAGACCACATGCTGAATTTAATTGATTTCCTGTTGATGTGTTATTTGATTTCCTCCAATTCAAATCTATTTTTGTTCAACTCAGACAACCACAGGATTAAAGAGAAACATTTATTAGTTAAAAATAGTCACCATTTTGTTTGCACACGTCAGTGTACTCCATTTACCATTTAAAACAAACAAGTGCACTTTTTTCGATGCTGGACGGATATCTTCTGACAATCCTATTACTTAGCTATGTTCGTAGCTTCTATTCTGATACTTTACAGAAAGCTTCCTCTTAACTAATTCATTAAGAGGAATAATATAATAACAAGTCGGTTACACGTGGGTAAATCCATAGTTTCAGCCGTCCTTTATGTACCGCATTGTAGCACGGGTGTAAAATCGTGATAGTGTATTATTTTAAGAGACTACTTGTTTTATCTCTGCCGCTTATATTTGCTTTTTATGCGTGATATTATCAGTAGTATTTCCATATGATATTTTTGCGTTAAAACATTCGACGTTCTTCCCACATCCTCAAAACAGGTTTAATATACTAGTACAGTGACACATCAGTGCGACTGGCAGGCAACCTCACCTTTCTTTAAATAGGGTGAGTTAATATCTCAAGTCAACACAATCCTACGAACGTGGACATGATCCACTGTGTTACTTTCGCCGACACAAACTAGCCACCGCCGTCGAGAACTCGTCTCTACGCATCTACTGATGAAAAAATAAATTGAAATCGCTGTTTTTCATTTATGGAAATATTTAAGCAAGTCCGGAAAAGTGTGAGAGTTATCGGGCAAAAGCACAAATTTTGATAAAAACAAAATTTTTCATGTGCACGACTCATATTTATAAGCGAGATACACTGATTGCCCTTTAATAGCAAAAGTGGACGTACTTTAATACTTATATTACAGCCTTTCGAGGCCTGTGTAGGTAGTTGGTGGTGTTTTAACGGCCCGGGGTTCGTTATTCTATTAACTTTAGCGGACGTTCTTTGCTCTCTTAATTCTAACACCAGATATTGGTTGTTATGTTTTCACGGGTTTCCAAAAATTACTTTCAATAAAAACAGAGCTAGCTAGGTAACAAGCTACTTAGCCTGGTGTTCATATGATCTGGAGAAAAGCATAGCTACCAAGGATAATATCAACTATATAAACTTCATAATGTTATATTCTCAAACCTTCTTTAAAACCATAAAATAAAACGCGGCTCGGTGCGTTCTAATTGTTCAAATAACTTCGATCTTTCTTGAAACCAAAGAAACTTTTCAATCCAACTCAAATCTCGAGTAAATGGTAAGCAACAAAAGAGCTAAAAATACTCCAGTAAAACAGCTAAAAAATTAATATTTCATCTTAATAAATTATTAAGATGAAAACAGCTTCAATACTATTATTTCAAATAAAAATCAATTATAACAATACTGAAAGCCAAATTACAAAATAATTTATAAGTTATTTGTACCACAATTAGTTGAAATACGAAGAAATAAGTCCTGTAAAATACGTGTCCAATATACTGACTACCTCTTTACGCATTTAAGTTCGTCGAACGTATAATCCGGAAAAAAGACGAGGGTAGGGGGTATGAGCCGTATTTATTGGCTTTTTTACTAGACTTAACCCAAACTTATCAAATTTATTTCTTCACGCTGGTTTTATTTTACTTTTTTTGCATTGAAATTTCGAGAATCTTAATAACAAAATAACGTGTTCCACAATTCCGCTTTGCGTCAACCTGAATAATATCGGGGGAGGTATCGCGCCATAACCGACTGATGACGGACTGCCATCAGGCGATTTGGAATTAGGAATCATCTTTACACAAAGCAAACGTATCAAAGATGAGTCTATCGTCTAATTATCATTTTTTAATTATATATTTCTAAATTCACAACTCTTAAAACCTTTTTAGGCTTAAAACTAAATAGAAAAATAGGTGAGGCAGTAGTAATTATAACTTAAAGGTGGTCTGCTCTCCAGGAAATAAGCAAATTTTAAATAAAAGTCATTCGTCAACATCACAAACATACTTACTTTTTTATGTGTTTTGTTTCTGCACAAACGCACCTTTTGCTAAAGTTGCAAGCAACAGACAGTAATCTAGTGAGAATCGTCTTGTTATCGAAATTTATTTCTCAATCGAGTATTAATTCTTTTTGTCTTCGTTTGTCCACTTTTTGTTGTTGTCTGTGTTGTTGGAGACTTCTCAACATAATAATAATGCTCTTTCAATAACTGTCATCAACATCAAAATTTGTTTCCTAACATTTACAAACTTTTTTTACGCTTTATTAAGGAAATACTGACACTAAGGGGACTTTCCTGCTGGTCCAGTTTCAGATGTCTGTGTTGATTCTAATTTCAAATAAAGCATGGGAGGAGAAATATTTGGGGCATCTTTTATTTAAGTTATTTTCGTTTAATAAAATTTTCTCAACTTGCGATTTGTCCTAACAAGAAGAACATCCCTTCAAGAAGATTTTCTATTTACCCAGGTCGATGCTGTCCACCTGAATGAAAAGTGTTGTTAAGTTTACCATTTTACTATTTTGCTATTCTTGCAAAATTTAGGCTAATAAAAACAGTGTTTTACTTTACAATGTATACTTTGTATTTACATCTTGTTTCTTGCTCTTCCCCTTGTTTATTTCTTACAGGATGCAGTACGTAACTGGATCATATTATGTTCATGTAAAAATGTGTCTATGAAGAGGTAACACGCTATTTTTTGGTTAAGTTAGTCAGAGTTGGCGTTTTCCGTATACAGTACAGGCATCAATATACTTCACAACGTATTCTTGGTGGCCGAATATTGTTAATGTTGTTCATATAGATCTGAAAATTTAAGCTTGGCAAACAATGGAGCTTCAAAATTATGGTAAGGCTGCTTCACAACTGGCAAAGAATAAACAGATAGGTGAATCGATAGAAAGGGAAGACATTTTATTTAGCAGCAGCTCTTACTTGATGCTCGCTCTATTTTCTATAGATATAAGAAGCGTAGCAACAGTGCCGTAACGATTTTAACAGTGCCGTGTAAAAACAGTGCCGTAACAATTTTAATATTGGGGGGGGGGGACTATATAGGAAAATTTGCAATATAAAGTTCGCTTTATATAGTGGTGACCCCAGGCGCCCACATGTTGTGCGCCGCGTGTTAAATTTTTAAATTTTACACCTCTAGATTGGCGGAAAATACCCTTCCAGACGTCAACGATCTTATGGTTGAATGTTAAAAATCACGATGAATGTTTCGATATTTTAGTAATTTAGAAAAGCTGCATTGTTTAATTTGCATCATTACACGACTACAATAATATAAAAAATGATAAGAACACTCGAAATTTTAAGGGTGCTGGCACTTTTTAGAAAATGCTGTTCAAAGCTGAAAAACATCGTTCGCGAACAGCATTTGTAGCAGGCATAACTAAGATCCGTTATCTAACTTTTGGAGAATTGACACTAAATCTCTCTCTCTTTTTCTTTCTTTCTTTCTTTCTTTCTTTCTTTCTTTCTTTCTTTCTTTCTTTCTTTCTTTCTTTCTTTCTTTCTTTCTTTCTTTCTTTCTTTCTTTCTTTCTTTCTTTCTTTCTTTCTTTCTTTCTTTCTTTCTTTCTTTCTTTCTTTCTTTCTTTCTTTCTTTCTTTCTTTCTTTCTTTCTTTCTTTCTTTCTTTCTTTCTTTCTTTCTTTCTTTCTTTCTTTCTTTCTTTCTTTCTTTCTTTCTTTCTTTCTTTCTTTCTTTCTTTCTTTCTTTCTTTCTTTCTTTCTTTCTTTCTTTCTTTCTTTCTTTCTTTCTTTCTTTCTTTCTTTCTTTCTTTCTTTCTTTCTTTCTTTCTTTCTTTCTTTCTTTCTTTCTTTCTTTCTTTCTTTCTTTCTTTCTTTCTTTCTTTCTTTCTTTCTTTCTTTCTTTCTTTTTTTGATTGTTGAGATATTCCTATCAGAGCACTGTCCATTGAAAGAGAGAAATTGCATTAATGCTTTATCAATTTAAACTGCACATGTAGACAAATACTCCAGAAAATTACTAGCGAAAAGTTTAGATTAGTCGCACACCACTCACTTAGGACATGTCCTATTGTGCCTTCCTAATTGTCTAAAATTGTGAAAACTACGCCAGTTATTGTATGTAAAATCTATAAAGACGGTTTCTCTCGCATTAAAACAATGCTGAACATTGATAAACACACAAATACCTGATTTTGGCCAAAATGTGAGAACATGTTAAGAATTTTCCCGGTTTCCTTACTATCAGATGCAGAATCCACAGTTTTAACCGGATTTCAACTCTAGCAAAAAAAAAAAGGTTGTGCCCCTCTGTTCCCTCCGGGGGTTACGGCACTGAGCAAAGAACTTAACGTTTTGTTTCGTCTTTGGTGACGACTACCCGACTGCTTCAAAGAAGTACATCAAAGTATACTAATCCAACTGTTACCATCATTATTGGGTTTTGGGAATATACTTAATATAATGCACTTTTACTGCTAACTTTGGTCTTATCACCTGTTGGAATATTAAGCATCAAACACATAATTACAACATTTTTTGGTGCGTATATATTTCGGCTTTCATTTTATATACACTGTTTTTCAGCCTATAAAACGTAATTATAGTGAATATGCGCGCGAAGCAATAAACCTATTTTAGGGGCGGGTGTATTTTGCCCTCCTTTTTGGTAGTGGTAACTTTATCATCGCCTATGATTTTAAGGGTGTCCAGCTTGGCACAGTAAATGGAAGGTGTGATTTGACATCAAAAGATTAATTTTTATGTCATCATTTTTTTTGCTGACGTCCTCATTGTCTTCAAAAACACAGCCTTTTTATTTTTTTCACTCAAATATATTTAGATCAGAATTCTGTTAATGAAAAAAAAATAATCCAAAATTCTTCCAAACAGCTCCGAAAAAATCCCATTTTTGTTTTAGTGGAGAACAGCACTTTCCAAATCTTATTGTGATAGGTTATAAACATTATCTAGAATAATAAACAAAAAAGAATAATATATTAACTAGAATAACAAGCATTGCAACAATTTTAAAGTAAAATTAAAAAAGAAAAGAAATAAAATTGATAAAAATCGTTGTGCAGCGTGATAAGAGCATAATCACCCTATTACCAGGCTATGACCAGCCCAGGTCTAAGGTGATTATAATAACTCCAGTGTTCTTGTATATATTAGAAACATAAATATTACAAAATTCAAGATATTACGAACCAAAAGATTGGCTGGAATTAACCTTACTTAGATCGGGTTTGCTGAAAAGCTGGAGAAAGGTGGGGGAGGGGGTTAAAAAAATTTTCCACTCCCTTCTCTAAATGTAATGAAAGAGAGATCTTATTGCCTCAAAACGTGGCGTAATTCGGTCCATAATACCGTCAAACAACGAAAACACACGGTGAAGGGTGAAACATTACTTCAAAACTGCATAAAAAGGATAAATTAAAATTAAATTAAAAAACCGTTGTTAAGAATATTTCAACAAAACAAAATTTTGATGGTTTTTTAGAACCACGTTGACTCCACAACGACAATAGACGTAACGTCATAGTACAATGTCTTTCACTATGTTGAAGCTAACAAAAAACTAAATTTTAACCCCTAAAATAGCATGCTTCAGAAGTTATTAAAAAAAGTGCGAAGAAAGAGGGGCTGAAAATTCCGGCCCGAATACGGTTAAGTAATAAAAAGATAATCAAAAAAACAAATCTTTATATGCATGTATATCCTCAACACCCTTTTTCACCTTTTTCATTTTCACTTTCAAATAATCACAATATTAAAAGGTGTTGCGCAGTCGCAATCAAAATATTTTAAAGAAAAATTAGCATTGTTTCCATTTGTCTGTTCTTTGCGTCACGAGCTAGTACTTCACTATGTACATTAATAGGAAAGCTCTGTAACCCAGTCATCTTACAAAAAACTGCCACTGCCCTGTAGTAGAAAATCCGTTATCTTTGTAAAAATCGTCACATTCTAGTCTTCCAGAGGGGATTAAGTTTATATGACCACCAAAAAGAGTGAAAAACAGGTGATCATAAAGTAGACTTGCTGGATTTCGACCATCGTTGGACCAAAGTCCACTTTCCCAATTTTCACAGGTAGATGCAAGGATAGACGTGTCGTCGTTAACACGCACGTAAGAACCACATGAAGCCGGTCGGGTATCGTTTAATCCACTTAGGTAATCCAGCACGTTGTGTCCGCTGGAATTGTTTACTGTTACAATGTGGATGGTTCTGCCGTGACTAGGTTTGTGACAGTACACGCGGAATTGGGTGAAAGTAATGATGTCCCTCAGTTCTTTAAAACCAGAAGGGGTCAGGAGAAACTGATTTGTTTTGCTAAGAGATACGATATCGCGGGATATTGCACTTCCGAGGACAGAGCTCTCAGGTATTGAATTATTTTTAACCACATTACCGATTCTGGTCCAACCTCCTAACAAACAATGTGTAAAAACGTGTTATTGTGTTTAATATAAAGATCTTAAATTAAAAAAATTTGTTAAGTAACCCTGAAATATTTAATAGCAGTTATTAACAAAAATGCTGGAGGGGTGAACGAATTGAGTGTGTTTGTAAACAATTGGGAACATTAAAATTACAGTTTAGATATAATTAAAGCTGAAACTGTGAAAAAAATGATTGGCTATAAAATTAAGACATACTTTATTACTATCTCGCCTGCGAGGATAGTATTGGTTTCCAACTCGTAACTGTGTTTAATATAAAGATCTTAAATTAAAAAAATTCGTTAATTAACCCTGAAATATTTAATAGCAGTTATTAACAAAAATGCTGGAGGGGTGAACGAATTGAGTGTGTTTGTAAACAATTGGGAACATTAAAATTACAGTTTAGATATAATTAAAGCCGAAACCGTGAAAAAAATGATTGGCTATAAAATTAAGATATACTTTATTACTATCTCGCCTGCGAGGATAGTATTGGTTTCCAACTCGTGACTGGCTAACTATGTTCCAAATGGTCAGTTGCAACGTCACAGATTTGAACTTCGTACCCAAACTCTCTAAGTACTTAGAAGTCATCTAAATGACGTTTAAAATTGGTATTTGTTTTCGACAAAATTTGGCACAGTTAACAAAAAAAGTATGCTGAACGTAAACTTTGATTTTTTGTTATCTAAATGTCATTTTAGGTCAAAATTGGTCCAAAAATTAAAACCAGTTCATTTTCGACCAAATTTGGCACAGTTAACAAATAGAGCATGCTGAACATGATAGTGACATCAAAATTTTGATTTTTTGTTATTTAAATGTCATTTTAGGCCAACATTTGTCCAAAAATTAAAACCAGTTCATTTTCGACCAAATTCGGCACAGTTAACAAATAAAGTATGCTGAACATGATGGTGACATCAAAACTTTGACTTTTTGTTATCTAAATGTCATTTTAGGCCGAAATTGGTCCAAAAATTAAAACCAGTTCATTTTCGACCAAATTTGGCACAGTTAACAAATAGAGCATGCTGAACATGATAGTGACATCAAAACTTTGATTTTTTGTTCTAAATGTCATTTTAGGCCAACATTTGTCCAAAAATTAAAACCAGTTCATTTTCGACCAAATTCCGCACAGTTAACAAATAAAGTATGCTGAACATGATGGTGACATCAAAACTTTGACTTTTTGTTAACTAAATGTCATTTTAGGCCGAAATTGGTCCAAAAATTAAAACCACTTCATTCTCGACCAAATTTAGCACAGCTAACAAATAAAGTATGCTGAACATGATGGTGACATCAAAACTTTGACTTTTTGTTATCTAAATGTCATTTTAGGCCGAAATTGGTCCAAAAATTAAAACCACTTCATTTTCGACCAAATTTAGCACAGTTAACAACAAATAAAGTATGCTGAACATGATGGTGACATCAAAACTTTGTTTTATTGTTATCTAAATGTCATTTTAGGCCAAAATTAGCCCAAAATATTTTCGACAACATTTGGCACATTTAACAAAAAAAGTATGCTGAACATGATAGTGACATCAAAGTGTTTATTTTTTGTCACATAAATGCCGTTTCAGACCATAAACGTTTTAATCCCACGACTTTAACTATGAATGTTAAGCTGTATTTTTTGTTAGTAGAAATTGTAGAATTGGGTCGCATTGTCGATGTTTCATAGTTGTCCATTTTTAATAGCGAGATAGTTTATGCGGTGCCTGCATCTTGTTTGGACAGATTTGCTGGCAGTCGCGCGTGCAAACCGTTTAAAAACAAACCTTTTTTGGCGCAAATATGTTTAAAAAAAACAAAACTGATTAAAGAGGCATTTTTTAATGCTTGTTTCCATGCCTAATTCACAATAACAACACTTCTAATCTGGATAATTTGTTTCAATAAAAAACGCTTCTATAATTTGTTTTAAGTCCTATTTTTGTCCTTGTTAACTTTAGGCAGGCAGATTAAAACTAAAAAACATTTTCTCCGCTATTTTAAAACGAGTAGCGTGAAAATTAGTGGGTACTTGCAATTGTTCTACGTCTTTAGAACTTTAGAATGGATTCCTTTCTTTACTACCGAGACTAGTGAAGCACAGAAGGATACCAGTCTAATGTAGCAGTACGTAAATTATATGTTTTTGAATGTTGAGGGACGGATACAGGATTTTTTTCTGCTTAGGCGGATTTGCGAAGCGAAGCAAAGTCCACGCGTAATTTTCGCGTAGCAAAAATTGCGCGTTTTAAATCAGCTGGGGGTCTGGGGGGAGGCGCTGTTAGCCCCCAAGTCGGGTCTGGAGCAAAGCCCCAGAAGCTTTAGCTTATTTACCTATTTCAGCACTCCAAAATGCTGCAGGCAGGACCTTTACAGGTCCATCTCTCATATGTTATTTGAAAAAAAAAAACAATCGCAAAATTCAAATAAAAGCAAAATATTCAGAAATATTAAGGCTAAAATTAGCCAGCCAGAAAAATTTCTTCTTTCTTCCACATCAACAAAAATATTTGCAAGTGCGTTTTTGCAAGTTATGGGTGAATATAAAATAGCTTTTGACTAATATTGAAGCTATAAACTCTCAGAAACTAATTAAGTACATAATTCTTTTAAGTCAGTATGCAAAACGGTAAAAACTTTTCACATTTAATCTATTTAAAATATTTAATAACATGAAAAAGGAGGCCTATAAGAAAAATAAGCAAAAAACAACAACACAAAAATGCATATGTAAATAAGCTTGATTTGTATTATTATATCATAGCAACAACAACATAAACAACAACAGATAAATACAATAAATTAAAAAAAATGGCAAGATTATATTAAGATATTGTACAGGTGAAGGCCAGCACAACTTAAAATTTGGATTTTCAAGCAGCAATAGCTAATTAAACTTACAACACAACATTTTTGTGTCCATAAGGTTTTAATAAGTATATATGCTAAGTCATTTTCGCCTTGTTAGTAAAATCACAAACATTTTCCATGCCTATCAGCATGACACTTCTTTAGTGAAAATGTGAAAAACATCGCCATTTCACCCATTTCACCCATTAAATAAAACCATGCCTTTTTCTTATTCGAATTGTATATAATTAGCACCATCTCCAGGGATTATTTCGATATGATGCTAGAGATCTTAAACCAAAATATCATCAAGTCTTGTCAAAGTCTTCCTCTCAAAACTAGTGTTCTCTTTATTGGCCTTGTGACATGCTGAAAAATCGTTTGGAAAGTGTCTACTGCCAGAAGAATTGAATCTACAAAAGTTAACATACGAAGTTATTATGAAGTCAACGAATTGTTATACCTTACACATTTACCAGCTGGCCAGCTATTCAATTTTTTGCGTTGTTATAAAACCCAAGATAACACAAAGCTCTTTCGAATTTGACACAAAGCTTGTTCAAATTTGTTGAAAGTGAAACTATAAACAGTTTCATGTTCACACTTGCTAGCACAGCAATAGAAAGCAATTGTGTATCTTACTTTAAGATACACAATGGAATAAAAAGTAAACATATGTACCTGAAAGCGTAGCTAGTAGTCATTAAATTGATGCTATGATTTTTGTTAAGTCTAAGCCTGCTTTTCTGCCAAACTGCTTTCCTTCTGCAATCACAGGCGACACAGAGAATAAATGTTTTCCAGTAATGTTTCTTCTAAGCAGCATTGCTCAACTTCATTCCGCAATCATATATTCAAAACTTTCGTTAACTTGCTGCAAGTCAATACAAAACGATTCCTCAACCGTCTTTCAGTTCAGTACTCGCCGAAGTTGGCCGAACCATTAAACAGACCGGATACCGAGAGGCAATAACAATAGGAAGAGTAAATTATTCCTACGCACCCATCCCCTGATCTCAATGTTTCTTTCACCGTAAATTTCGACGACTTCTTGTTCAAGAGAGTCCAAAAGTCCACACCTCGGCGAGATTTTTCTCGACGTCATAATTCTTTTGTTTTAAAGAGAGTCCAAAAGTCCACACCTCAGTGAGATTTTTCTCGACTTCGTAATTCTTTTGTTTTTCTTTTGTTTAAGAGAGTCCAAAAGTCCACACTTCGGCGGTCGCCGAAGTCGACTGTTTTTACGGCAGAAAACAGAGGAATCGAGAGAAACAAAGTCAGCGAAATGCGGTAAAATGTAGTTCGACTACCGTAAAAACCATAGTACTTCGGCAAAGCACATCGAAGCAGAGTCTTATAATAAAAATTATGCGTTGTTTTAAATCAATTTCTAAGTTTAGATACACATGATTTTCTCATTGGCAAAATTTCTCCTTAGGCGAGTGCCGAAGTGGCCGAAGTCTAAATCCGTCCCTGGTGTTGATAACAGGACTACCCTGTTGAACGGTACAAAAGATATTAAGACCTATTATTTTCAAAAATTATTCATTTTCTTTTATATTGATTCCCTTGCGTGCTTGCGTGAGTAAAACTGTGAGTCCACGACACGGAAATCCCGGGTCACTTACTTACCGCTACATATGAAACGGTATTAGATATTCACAAAGGATACGCACCGCTAAATGAAGTTCCTAGCATAAAACGGAAATTGTGTTTCCGAAAAAGATGCCTGTTCTTTTTGAGTATTCTCTACTCTTTCATTCAACAAAAGTATTTAAAAAAACATTTGAAGAAGAGCATGGTTTAATAAGTTAATCATAGCAAGGTTTCTGTAAGGTTTTTTTTTATGTTTTTTTTTTTCAGTTTTGATGATACTATTGATGCCAGACATGTTTTATAGCTAGCATCATAAAAAGCCAACCACCAGCTAGCTAGGAATTTATTTTAAGTAGCCATGTTCTTTATACCTAGCTAAGTCTCCAGTTTATATTTAATTGACCAGCTATTAGCTGCTGTAGCTAGCTAATGTTAGCTTAAACTAAAGATTCCCAGTATACCTAGCTAACCTGTGAATTTTATGTTGCTTTTACATGTAGCTAGTTACTGTGTAGTTTATCTTAGTGGTCTTTGCTAGGATTATGGCTGTAACTTATTTGACTTGACCTTTTAAGCCTAAATAAGAAGATATAAGAAGCTACAACATCTTTTAAGAAAGTATTTATAATATTTAAGGATAGTTTAAGGACTCTTTTTTATGCAAATATATAATGTATTTTTCACATTTTGTGTAGCCATAGTCATAAGAAAAAGAGATAGTCTGGTGAATCGCGCGGCTCTATTGTTTATGTTTTTGTTAGCAGAATATACCTCGTACCCAGTGCTTTGACTGCACGCTCGTGTTGAAAAATGGCGCATTTAAGTGGTTAGTTACTGTAAACAACATAGGATTAACAAACATTTAAACAGAATTATTTTCAACATGCCTGGTGAAAATTGCTCTATATACGGTTGCACAGTTTCACGAAGGGCTAAATATAAAGGTCTATCTATTTTTAAAGTTCCTGCTGGTGAGAATCAATTTGACAAGTCGTGGAGAGAAAAGTTAGTTGATGTTGTGATAAGAGATAGGGAAATTGATCATGCTCTAAGGGATAGAATTCAAAGAAAGAAAATATATATTTGTGAAAAGCACTTCAGCGAAGATCAAATGAATCGTAACCACTCTAGCAAAACCACACTTGTTCCCGGTGCTATCCCCACAATAAACCTTTCTATCAAAAGTTTTCTTTCATCCTCTACATCTTCTAAGCCTCGTCAATCAGCACAATCAATTTTGCAGAAAAAAATTGAACCAGTGGAAAATGTCATTACTGATCAGTACAAGTCATTCACAGATTTTATTTCTAAAACTCAGTTATTGAAATTTGTCGGTTGGAGTTTTACCTATACAAGTGATTGTGCTTCTTTTGCCTGTCATGATGCTATCCACTCAGTTCCAAAGTATGAGATATATGTTGATAATAATCTTGTTTTTACTGTTCGTGTTTTATTATGGTCTGTTCCTGCTAAACACGACATTTATTCTCAATCACTAAAACTTATTACAATCACATATTTAACAAGATTAATTATGGATTTGAAATTATGCCCAGGTTTGACAGACCACTTTGCTGGTAGCTGTCTTGAGCACTGTGTCCCAAAACTAGTGCACCTCTTCATCAAAGCAAATGGTATCGATCTCCAAATTGCATAGTTCTTATTCCACCTTCTTCTGAAAAATGCTTGGAATGTGTTAGGTCGGAGTCAAAAGAAAGCCTAAGTTTGAAAAGGAAAAGGGACAATTTAATTTCACCTGCCAAACTTAAAGCACCAATTTCCATGACTTTTCAATCATAAAAACCCTTCAAAATCACCGGTTGGAAAATAAAGAATTAAAGGAAGATTTAAAGAAAATGCAAGATGAAATTTCCACTTGTGCAGTTCCAGTCCAAAAAAGTCTTGGTGATGATTTCGTAAAAATTATGTCAACAACTAATCGCAAGATACCACCATTCATGAAATTTTTTTGGGAAGAGCAGCAGAAATATTTATCATCATCGAAAACTGGTGTTCGCTATCATCCTATGATCATTCGTTACTGCTTGGGTTTAGTTGTAAAATCCCCCGCCTTTTATGATAAGATTCGTGTTGACGATAAGAAAGACAGTGGTTTCTTGGTACTCCCTAGTAGACGTCGTTTAAGGGACTATAAGAACTATATTCGTCCAAAGCAAGGTTTTAACAAAGACGTTATCCAGGAATTGTGTAATATGGTCTCCAAATTCCAACCACATGAGAAATATGCAATATTATTAATGGATGAAATGAAAATTCAAGAAAGTCTTGTGTGGGATAAGCATAATGGTGATCTTATCGGTTTTGTTGACCTTGGTGATATTGATCTAAATTATGCTGCGTTGAAAAAGGTTGATGAAATTGCATCTCATGTCTTAGTTTTTCTTGTGAGAAGCATTGTAAATCCTTTAAAATTTTCATTTGCAAATTTTGCTACTACCAATGTCACATCAATTCAATTGTTTCCTCTCTTTTGGAAAGCGGTTGGCATACTGGAGGAAAAATGTGGCATAAAAGTTGTTGGTGTCACAAGTGATGGAGCATCTCCAAACCGACGAATGTACCAATGCACCTAAACATGACCCGTGTAGCTGACATTAATGCAGGAATGGACGTAACATACCGCACCTTGAATGTTATGGCGGATGAGGAACAATACATCTACTTTATCTCAGATCCACCACACTTAATTAAAACAGCCCGCAATTGCCTGAGTAATTCTCTTGCAGGAAGATGTACCAGAAGTATGTGGAATGATGGAAGTTATATCACCTGGAACCATATTTCAAAGTTATTCCTTGATGACTTAGACTGTGGATTACATCTTGTTCCTAAAATAACAAATGACCACATCAAGCTCACACCATATTCAGTCATGAATGTACGTCTGGCAGCACAAATGTTAAGCGAATCTGTCTTTAACGCTCTTTAATTGTATGGACCACCAGAAGCTAATGCAACTGCCAAATATTGTAATATGTTCGACCAATTTTTTGACTGTCTTAACGTCAAGAATACCAAAGAAGCAGCAATTAAACGTAAACCATTTCTTAAACCGTACACATCTTGATGATGAAAGATTCTTATGGTTGACCGAAACATTTCTAGGATATTTCAAAACATGGAAGGATTCAATTGCTGATAGGCCTGGTAATTTTACGGATAATGCTAGAGCAAATATGTTTATTTCACGGCAAGCCTACCAAGGAATCAAAATCACTGTCCATTCTACTGTTGAATTAATCCAGTATTTAATTAATAATGGTGTTCCATATGTTCTGACAGAAAGATTTTGTCAAGATCCCCTTGAAAACTACTTTGGTCGTCAACGTGCAATTGGTCATAGGAAAGATAACCCATCAATCCGTGATTTTGGGTGTAACGACAACACAATTAGAACACAAAAGATTTTCCGACCCATAGCTGGTAACTGTCATGAAATTGATATTGAAACTGTGCCATGCCGTAAGAGCAATTAAACACACTTGGAAGAAAGAAGAAACTAAAAACGGTTATTTTTATAGCCACACATTTATAAAAAACATTAAATTGGCTTAATAAGCAAGAACAAGCACTGTATTTCTGCTTAACACAAACATTAATAAAAAATATTTTGAAATACCTTAAAACCTATATACACTACCTGGACCTTTTTGTAGACTTCCATAATTATTTATTATACCATGTGCCAAAATAATATTGTTTTAAAATTTGTTGCTATAAAAATAGCAGTTGTAACAGGTTTATAGTCACTGTTCTGGACTCTTAGTGTCAATGTCCATCTAAAAGATTGCTTGAAGATTTCTTGATTTCAGTGCGTAGAGATCGAGCTTTTTTCTGTTTTGATGCAATTTTTTGCAGCTCACATTTATCTTTCACAAATGAAAAAACACGAGCACGAACATAAAGCATGATGAGATGCTCAAGTAAGTTCATTGCTAATTCTTTTGTGACTTTTTCGGTTGAGTGTGATGTTATTTTGTTGTAATTACAAAGCACAACAGGGTTCTCAAGCAGGTCTGAAACAATTTTCTTACTATCAATTGTATGGTGAAAATTAGCAGTTGCAGCACGAACTTCAAGTTCTGCACAACAAAAAATTCTGAAAACATCATCGGTTACTGACCATAACCCTCCTCTGTCCTTCATATTTACTAAATCAGAATTTTTATCGTCTTCCACAAGACATGACTTTCCAGCTAATAAGATGTCCAAACTTTGAACTCCAAGCATACTTCTTGATTTTTTTGATCACTAATGCGACGATATAGGGTACTAAATACATAACCACTTAGATATTAAATTATGTTTCTTTCTTTGGGTGAAAAATTCACATGGGAAGAAAATTCTACAGTGTTTTCTTTTACAGTTGAATTAGTGAGATGAGCAAGTACGTGATTATCCACTTCAAAACCAAGGAGAATAGAGCTTCGATTTGATAAATTTCTGAAAACAATATTTTCAGACATAGATTTATAGAAGGCCGGATAAGACTTTTCAGCATCGCCTTTAAAACTACCAATCACATCTTTGACAAAACTATAGGAAAATTTTGTATTGTCGTTTGTAATAACATAATTGACAAATTCATTTCTGGTCTTCTCACTATAGCATTCATCTTTAAAAAGTTTACTTGCACTTAATTGGGTGTACTTCTTAAAGTATAACGGATGGAGCTTGGTTTCAGCAGTAGTGAGGCTGTCGTCATTTAACTGGTTTTGTGGCTGACGATGTTTCGCATTTCGGTGTCTTGTGAGTCCCCGTTGTGTTTTGCATGTTTTGGAGCATATATCACAGGAAAAACAGCTTTCAGAAGGGTCGTCAACTATTTCTTCAACAATTTCGGATAATTCTTTAGTTAAATCACGATTTTTCTCTAATAAATCTTCATCAATAACAGCCAAGATTGCATCAAAATCATCTTCACCAAAGAAATCCTCCCCATGGGCAGCCATTATTGATAATTCCGTGCAGTCTTAAACTGGCCACCCCGATTTAAGAAACATATCTGCTTGTGAACAATAGGAACACATTATGGACGGCCCGGAATTACCAGACTGTCTCTTTTTCTTATGACTATGGTGTAGCTAAACTTATATCGGTTGCATGCAATATGACAAAAGGATTTTTATTTAAAGCATACCTCCCGAGAAAAAGTAAGTTGACCTAAATTGGCTCATATTCATACGTGATTTACGAATATAAAGTTTATTTCCCTTAATTCGCACTTATAAGTTAATAATGTCTATTCAAAGATTCAAAAATTCACCTCCGAGACGAGGTAAAACATCCGCAATGTTGTTTTATAAATTTCTTCACCTTGAGTGCTCTGACGTCACCTGTTAGAAGATCGTAAGTCATCTTCCGCATTGAAATTTTTTACTCAAACTTTAATAGTGAAATTCATTGGTAATGAGTATGTTTACCCCCGTGAAAATATCAGAAAACTTTGAAAATGAATACTAACTTCGGTTGAGAAATCATCATTCAATTGCAATACCGAGAAGCTGTGACGCAAAAAAAGAAAAAAAGAGCGACAGGGAAAATGTTGTAGAATTTCAATTTGAGCAGGCGAAATACTAGACCAAGCACTGACTCGGATTTCAGTTGGGAGAGCTGTGATGAGGATACTATTCAAGAAGAAGTCGCTTCACTTGTTTCTGTTGTTGTAAGGACGTAGTGCAAGTGTCGTTGCTATTGCGGGTTAGAACCCGCGAATATTTTTAATTTGATCAGTGAGTTTTGATATGTAAACGTATTCGAATTAGATAATAGCGCATGAGTTCGATGAATGACGATAAAAATGAAAAAATCTTCTAACCTTCTTCTTTTTGTTTTTTTCTTTCAAACTCAGTTCTAAAGTCAAAGAACTCGGAAGTAAAATGAGCTTCGCAGATCTTAAAATTCTTTGGAAGCGTATCCTCTCTCTTGATCAGTTTGATCCATATAGTTCGTTGTTTTGGATCTTTGGGAAAGTTGAAAAATACACCTTGTTTCTTTTGGTGGTTAAGACAACTAGGTAAGTGGGCAAGAAGCCATATTACTATTTAAAAACACATCATATCACATCCGCAAAGTTTCGCCTCTCATCCCGGGGCTCCGAATGTGAGCTTCTAACTAGTGACGTCAGGCGCATAGTTATACTCTTAAATGCTCACTTGCAAAATGGCGAACAAGTGAGGTGAAGGCTTAAAAACATGAGGTAAACATTGTCTGGTTTCTTGAGTACTGTAGTGATTTTAATAAAATAAACGTTAAATTGTTTTTTCTGAAGATGTTATGAATCGATTTAGGTCAACTTGATTTTTCTCGGGAGGTAAGCTTTAACATGTAGTAATTCTGATGTTTTAGGTGTTCTTACTCAAATGTTTTTGTTTATGACATTTCTTGTTATTTAAGAAAACTTTAAACCTCTTCGAGAGAGTTACTACATGCTAACACCGAAAAAACTGTGTTTTTTTAAATTCTTTATTGATAGAGGTTTGTGACATTATGGGGAAAATTTACTAGGCTTTTTCACATTATTTACAGGGAAGGCTGGGGTGACTTTTCATTTATGTTTATACATGCTATATATAATATATACAAACTGTTTTGCTTTTCTTTTGAAATTTTGTGTTAACTTTTGTGACACAAGGATCATGCAATATACCGAAAGAACTAATTTTTGTAGAATTTGACTTTACACCTTGCAAGCCTTTCATGTTTTTATATTAAAATAAGAAATTCAACTCTGACATTATACATATATGAATTTCTGTTTTACCACTCAATTTTTACATTTTATATAAATTATTTGGGACAGAATGGTATAAAATAGACCAAAATACCTGATCTTAGTTGTTTATAATTTACAGGCTGTGTCTGTGAAACTTTAAGGGGAACATTTTGTGTAAGGCAATGGCATGACATATACTGATAGAACTGATTTTTGTTGTGTTAGATGTTATATCTGAACCTTTTTGACATTTTATGTTAATTTTGCGAGGAAGGACCATATGTACACAGAAGAAGAATTCAATTTTACACCTTGCAAGCTTTTTTTTCTATATTTTGTATAAATTCTTACCGGGGAGGACTCTGAGAAATATACCGAAATGACTGATCCTTCTCGATTTAAATTTGATGTGTTCCAAATTGTAGTTTTTTGAAATTTTGTGTAAAATTTAATGGGTAAGGACAAGATGCAAAATGTCAAAAAAACCCTGATTTTTGTTGAATCAGAAGCAATCCCTACAACCATTCTTTTTTTTACAGTTTGTAAAGCTTTTGTGGGAAAAGAGTGCATGCAGTATCATTGAAATAACTGATTTTTGTTGCAAACTGTTTTTATTTGACATTTTAAATTAAAATATTGTATATATATGTATCAAAATAATTAAATTTTGCAAACTTTGATTTTGTCGTTACCTCTCCTTTTTTACATTTTGATTAAACTTTTGTGGGAGACCGTCGGTATGCGATGGACCAAAATAAGAGATTTTAGTATTATTTAGAATTTGTATTTTTTGTTGCAAATTTGCTGCAAAAATTGACATAAAATGACCTTATAGATTGATTGCTGTTCTTTAACACGACTCTTATATATGACTTTTATATATATTTTATGAAAACATTTGTGACAGAATACTATGTGAGATTTAAAATTTTGTTTACTTTATTGATGGTAAAACAGCATGAAAGTTGATAAAAGGGCTTTATTAATTTTAGGTTTAAACACCGTTTTTTTTGTTGACATTAAAGTTTAGTGTCTAAAGTTTAGTGAGGAAGGACTGTATGCAATATATCTAGAACGTTTTATTGCATTAGAATTTATCCTTGCAAATCCCTTAGATAGATAACACCTTAGATAAAAATTTCTACTTAGGCACAATTTATTGTTTATTTTTCACATTTTGTGTCAACCTTTGGCAGGGTTTGCAATAAACTAACTGACTTTAACATATACAATGAGAGAGATTTGTGTTTGACATTGATCAACTTTTTTTGTATATATGTGACGTTTTGAGTGATTTAAATTTTATGGGTGAGATGTATGTTGAAATGCTTTTGAAAACTTCTTCCCGAATAATTTTCGCATTTGTCAGAAGGTCAGAGCAATTAATTTTAGTAGATTTAGATTTTAAATGTCACATATATACTGCAGTTGTTGGACACCTTTAATTTTTTTGGTCATTTATATATGTAAGATGCGCACTGCTGTATTGTTTTTTTTATGGACGTATATCTGCTACATAAATTAAATGAGAATACAGTGGATTCTTCTACGGGAAACAGCTAGTGTATTATAATTTTATGTTTAGTTGGTTTCGCTTGTAGCTGCCAAGCTACAAAGGTCGTTTGTTATCTTTTTTGTGATCTGAAGTTTTATGAAGCTGATTTGTATTTGCGTGCAATGATTTTCAACAGAACAAAAATTGTATTTAAAAAACTAAATAAATCAAAAATAGTTTACGTTTTATCTAGGTTTCATAAAATTAGTGTTTACATTTAAACTTATTTTACCTACTTTCATATTATTCATTTTTTTGCTGTGCCAGTTGAAAATTATTAATTATTAAAAAGCTGAGCACTTTTTCTGCACAATTGGAAACAAAACAAATACTCCTCCGTAGAGGATAGAAACATTCAGTAAATCGCCGTAGAACTTCCCACCGAAGTTTATTATTTAATCATTTGTATAATTCTACAAATTATGCTTTTTTTATTTTTTTGACCTCATGACAATTAGTGTTTAAGAGATTCAAGTGTATAAAGTTTATTGAACGATTTTGCAATATGTTTTTTGGGAATTTTATAAAAAAAGATAACGCGAAACGAGATGAAGAATTGACAAGAACTAAACCGCATATACCATAGGTTCCATTTTTATATGGGTGTGATATAAAATTAAATTCACAGCAAAAAAAACTATTTCGAGCTCTATTCAGCAGAAATTTAAATTCGACATAGACTATCCGAGTGATTCGAAAATGTTTGGCAAGAAACGAATGCAATATTTGAACGTACGTGAGAAAGTAAAATCTATGAAGCTAAATAATTATATTCACTGTACAGTTGTTTGAAATATATAAAAGCTCTTCAAAATGGTGGAATACCCTAAGTGAGCTGTAGCGATAAAGCAACAACAGGAAATATGGGAAAATAAGAAGAAGTTACCATATTGTTTACAATTGCAACTAAGAATGGAATTCAATAGGTTAATTCAATAAATTTCATTTATTATAGGTTTCTGCAGCGTTTTAAATCAACGCAAGCAAAAGGTAAATCTTTAAACTCGTAAATTATTTTCACGAAAATGTTCTGTTTAGTTGAGAGAGCTAATGTTTTAACTACAATATCTTACAACAGAAGCAGCATTTTGTTCTTACACGTCTTGTACTTAGCGCTTAGCTTGCACCCTGGTAAGGCTCTAAAATTCACCTGTAATATCTATCTAATACCGCTAAACGTTAAAATAGCGCAAAATTAAAATGTAGAAACCATAGAGAGTCAACTTACCTCCGTACGTTTCCATATCA
Source organism: Hydractinia symbiolongicarpus (assembly GCF_029227915.1). Taxonomy (NCBI): domain Eukaryota; kingdom Metazoa; phylum Cnidaria; class Hydrozoa; order Anthoathecata; family Hydractiniidae; genus Hydractinia; species Hydractinia symbiolongicarpus. Next base: position 13,997,659 of record NC_079880.1, read on the forward strand.
CAATATACTGAAATAGTAGGGTCGTATTGTAAGGAGTAAAACCCGCTCTTCGCATTTGAATATTTTTCCTTCAGCCATTTACACGATTTCACAGGACCAGATGATGGATCTTAAAAGACATTTCAAAGAAAAATCTTTAAATGGATATAAAACGTATTAAAAATCCTCGTTAACGGATATAATTACTAAGTGAACAAATTACTGTCGTGACCAAAAAATTCATGACCAATATACAAACAATTAAATAACTTATGGAATCTATTTAAATTAAAAAATTGTACATGGCATTATGAAATAGAAATCTCCCAAACTGATATAAAACTCATATGAAGCCAAAAAAGTACAAAGTACAAAGTACAAAAAAAGTCAAAATAGCCGTTTTTCTGCTACAGCATTGCCATAAAAACTTAGACCGTAAAAAGCAAATTTAGAAAACCGTCACAACAAAACACGGGACAATAAATGCTACCTCTTTCACATTTCTCTCCATAGTATCCATCAAGACATGTGCAGTTGAATCCTGGAGATTCACAAATATCCTCGCAATAATGACCTTTACAAGGTGATAAGCTGGAACAAACATTACCAACCTAAAGAAGCGACAATATGACTTAATACAATGCTAGCACTAAACTAGACATTGAATTGTGCATGGTACAGTCGTTGTTTACCTCTTTATTACCAGGATCAGTTTCATAGTGTGTCCAATCAACTTCGTTAGTTGCATTGTTGCCACCATCAACAATTGTACTTTCTAGCAAGTCGCATTCTTTTGTTACGTCGTTGTAATTTATGGATTGACATGAATCATGCAGAATACATTTTTCCACACATTCAAGATCATCTGTTACCTTCTTAGTATCCAGTTTTCCAACCAATAGTCGGGAATTTTTATACACCAATGAAAGATCGGAATAGAATGAGCAGGGAAGTCGCAAGATTTTTCCTCTCGTCGGCAAATAGTTTAAGGTCAGTAGAAGCAAAATGGAAAACAATCTATGACGTTAAATGATACCATTAATAGTATATGGCCGTTAAAAGTATGAATATGTTTGTAATCTGCTAGTAACGAAATTAGCTACTCACCGATCTTTCATTTTTTACTTGAGTTTTTTCACGTTTACAGTTTCAGGAAGAGTCGAAATAATTTTTTTTTCTGACAATTTTCAATATTAAAATATTTATAACCAAATATAAAGGAGCTATCGCATTCAGATACGCTAGCTGTAGTGGTTGGATACAACTAAAACGATGGCGATTGCTATATATTTTCTTTTTTATTTATTTATTTAGGTTTCTTTGGTTTAAACAATTCATAAGTTTCTATGTACAACAGCTATTCAAATCAATACTTTATAATAAACCATATTTCATTCCTTTCTCTGTTTTATTAGTAAGTTACAAAATGAATAGGGAAATCATGAAGTCGCAAAATCTTCACATTTTTTAAAAAAACGATGAGTACAAGTCCCAAATATCTCGAATGCACGTGATATTCGCGACTTTTTCCTTACTTAAAAAATAAGTCGCGAATATACCGCCCACTTAAGATATTTGCGACCTGCCCGCTACTTATTTCTTCAGTCGCGAATTTGTCGACCTCCAAATAATGTAAAATCTTTTTCTTCAAAAAAGTGGGCCACTTTAGGTTCTTGACAAACAAAGAAACAAATAATTCCGTGTTAGTGCATTGAAGTACAGAAAAAATATGCTAAACGCTTCGCAACTCATACAGTTTTGTAAACTGCCAGTACGCAGACGGGAGTGGAAGTTACCAGTGGGTTATTTCAACAATTTGTGCACGTGACGGATTTATCCTTTCAAAACGCATCTCATGCATCAATCCAGTTAAAGGAAGAGGTTGTTTATTTTTTGTTTATTTTTGATTTACCATGCTATCAATCAAGCCTTCACTTATGAATTGAACTTCAAACTTATTTAGCTAGCTAACTAGCTTATTTTCTTCTGAAATTTGGCCTAAAAACTTTGCACATAAAGCCACGATAACAACAACGATCACTTCAAAAGCTTTTTACTTCTTTTATCAAAATCGATTTACTAACATTTAACATATTTTACCATGGGGGTAGGAATAAAGAAGAGATTGAACTGATCTCAATGCCCATTAAAATTCTATTTGTTATTATTTCGGCTTCCCTTATATATTTATGCGGCATGCGCAGCGGGCTGTTATATGTAAAAAAGCGATTTTTGGGCAACTGTGGAGCTGTCTGTCTCAGGGGAAGAGGGGACTTTTTATTATCTTTGATATTTAAAAAAATATAGCTCTTTTAAGCAGTACTTGACCTTCTGAAAATCGAAATATGCTGAAGAATTTTTAAAAAATCTAGCATAATAAAGCTCTTAGTCAAGAATGAGTTAAAACTTAGAAAAGTAGAAGAGTTAATAGTCAACAGTTATTAAAACTTTCGTTAAACCAATTTCCAGTATATTTGTTGTTGCTGACACACAAAAGCGATATGAGCCATTTTGAATTGAAGAATTATTTTATCCACTAATCGATTACGTAATTTTTTGACCACATCGTCTTCTCGACCAATGAAATTTGCCAAAACTGACAAACGCCGAAATTTAAAAATACAACATGAATAGGTTTGCAACTGATCGTATCATGGATGTTTTAACAGACACAAAAGAGTTCGAATTCCTTCTTTATTTCCACCTTCATGATTTTACAGACCGTAGCTCTATTTACTAAAAGAGGAAATGATCCTGTTTTTTTGATTATCAAGAAAATTATTCATAAACAGGTTTTCTATTCAGTTGTAAAGTGCGTCAAATTTCTTGTATTTGACCTTGTAAGCGGTCTACTTATACACATCTTCATTTACAATGTGCGAGGTTGGAGATCATCGTCCGTGTCGGAGATCTTACTTAAACATTTTTACAGCCCCTTTAAGCAACAAAATGCTAAAGGGTCTTAACGAATTAAATACATCAACCAAGATGTGGAATATTAAACCAATCGTAAATATTAACCAAATATTAACAAACCAAGATGTGGAATATTAAACCAACTGTAAACATTAACCTTAGCTAAAAAGTACAGACCACAGATGAATTTCAGACTCCCTCCCATACCACATCCCCCTACTCTTTACCAGGGAACTTATTACAATGAGCAGTCTTACTCCTCTCCTCTTTCTTTTTCAAGCAATATTTGAAGAAAATGATATTATTTGTCAATCACATTTGCCGCCTCAACTGTGGATGAAATATGCAAATTTGTTAATAAACACCACAGAAATTTAGCCGTCGGCAATAAATTTGAGATATTTTTCTTAAATACTTCAGGCAATGTCATTTTAGTCGTTTTTCTAAAAGCACAAAGTTGGCGGAAATTTTTCTATAAGATTGGGCTCCAGGTGCCAAAGCTTGAGCATTGCACTTTAGCGAACTGGTTTTATCAAGCCATATTAAAGGTACCCTCCAGGAAACTAAAAAGATAATAACGTGTCACGCTTCAATAATGATGTTTTTCCACAAAAAACATCTATTTCTGTTCTGACTAAACAACGCACTGCTATGTTAATGACATCATCTATAGACAGCGATGAGAAGTGATTTACAGTGGTTTGTATGTTGTGATCGTAACAGGGACAAATCTGATGTCAACAAATTTCAATAAACATTGCCGTTTTTCATGCAGCATGACACGCCTGCGGTAGTAGATTTCTTAAGACATTCTACTGATCATTCTTACGTTCTATGATCGAATTTTATTTCAATACAACTCTTAATTTCTTCTCAACTTTAGACTTGTTTCAAATATTATTATTGTACTGTTCCTATACTACATCACATAACATTTTCGGAACATGTCGTATGTCCTATGGTACTAACATCTGCATGACTGGTCTGATCTTTGTTTGCAAATCCATTACTGCAAGTAAACAAATTTTTGTAATGTATTCAGAGCTCTGCCATTGTAGTGGCATAAATCAAAGGATTTCCCACAAGATAAATCATGGCTAAGTATTTAACTGCATCAGTTACTGGTATGTCGAGATGACTCCCAAAAATGCGCACTAGGTTTTGAGTAAGAAGGAGAACGGCAGTAGCTTCAATCGAAAAACATCTTTAACAATGTTGCCTAGTAACTGCAAAAAGTTTAAGTGCTCTAAACGATTCTTGAAACTCCTCCTTCGATGTTTTTGTATCACCAGCATGTGCTTACAACGTATGTGGATTGTGTACAACGAGATTAGGACAAGGAAGAAACATACGCTAAACACTGTCAGATATAACAACCATTCTTGAAACACAATGTGTCTTTTACCTTTCTTTTCACACATTCTATAGATCAAAGGAGTTGTTCCAATGCATGTTGCTAACAACCATGTTATGACGATTGCTTTAATGAGGTTTTTTATTTTGATGCTATGTATGGATATCGAAGGCAATAGTTAATTGCAACGTAATGGTCAAGTGAAATGACGAGAGTGGAGAAGATGGATAGAAAATAAAATGTTCTCCTGATGCATATCGCAACATAATGTCGTTTAATTATTCTATATATAACTGTGGCGTCGGCATACAGTATATCACTCACGATGAAGTTGATGAACAAAGCCTATCTGACGTTGTGAAGATTCCGTTTTTGAATAATCATGAAAGCGTTGACACCATAAAGTACCTATGAAACGATGACACAAATTTGGATTGGATGCGGCTTGTTGTTGCTGCAACTAGTGTCGTTGTTATTGCTTGTTGGGATAGCGATGATGCGGTGTTGATGGTGTTGAAATTGTTGTTTTTCTATTTCTTTTTGTTTATCCTACGGTTTATACTTGTTTGCTTGATGCTTTTCTATGGTGTTTTCATATTTGAAGTTGGCCTGTTGATTGTATTATTCTTGTACACGTTTACTCTTTGACGGGTTTTTAATACTACATGTATATATTTCTGGCAGATGTTTTTTTACTTTTGTTTATAAACACGCTCTTTTGTACCTCCCTAGCATGCCACCTAATAATTATTGAGAGAGGGAACATTTTTTTTATTAGGATTTTAGTTATTAATCAATATAACTTCTTTCTCATGTATTACTAATAGATTTTGTTTCGACAACTCATTGTAAAAAGAAGAAAAGGTAAAAATCTGTATTCTAACAACCAAAATGAATTGTTCAGTAAGTTATTTTAATTAAAAACTATCGACCGATGGCTTTTTGGTAGAGCTTTCACCCCCATTTAGAAAGGTCTGGGTTCAAACCGAGGTCAAGTCATACCAGAGACTATAAAGAATCAATCGATCCTTTCTGCTTAATGTTCAGCATGAGAATAGGATTGACATCTTAGGCAGGTGTCTAGTTGAGCGGCTGTTGTGCTTGCATGCCTTCCCTAAGCTCAAATGGAACCTTTAAATGCACTAGGACCCCCTTTGCAGTACCGCCATTGTTAAGACACTATCCTGGGTAGATATTAATAATAAAACGGACCAAATTCCAGATGAGATAAATCATCTACAATCTTGGACGAAATTATTGTAACAATAGCTTTTTTTATCATTTTTTATAAATGGACAAAATCATTTTCAATCCTCACAACTTGTTTTTGCACGCGTAGGCCGATTGGACATTCTCTAGAACACCCACACAGCAAAATAATTCACGTCGGGCACTACAACGGTCTGTGAAGAATGTTCCTATTAACGCCAGCATTACATAGCACATTTTCAAACTCCCGATTCAACCAAACAATCTAGGACAAGTGAACTGTGGAAAGTTTAAAAATACGTGAATCTTCCGAACTTCAAAATTAGTTGTCCTGTTTGAACATATTTTGTCCATGAATGTACCTTCGCATTATTATGTGTAATATATATGTATGAAAAGTCAAGTTTATTAAAATCGATATTAGTTCAATTAAAACAACGTCGTGGATTATGAATTTGTGGTGTGCTTTTTATCAAATTGTATTTACCGTTTCAGCAAGAATGAAAAAAAAATACAATTCTAAAGACAGAGATCATATGTATGTAACTAAAAAACTATGGTAGGACAAGATACAGTTTGCACCGAAGGGTTCTGTTATTATTTTTGCTGTTAGCTTGCGGAGACATTGAATTGAATCCTGATCCGTGCGAATTAGTAAAAGGTATGCTAATTTCCCATCAGAATATTCGTGGTTTGCATAAAAAATTAGCTTAGTTGGAGGTATATTTTCAACAAAATAAAAAAAATCCCTGGGTGTCATGACTTTATCGGAAAGTCACATCATGAACTTTGGTTTTGACGATATTGATGAGTTATATCAAATTCCCGGCTATTAATTTATTAAACAAAATAGACCGTCTGGTTTAGGAGGAGGGATATGCATGTATGCTAAGAATACTTTTAATTGGAAAAGGCATGGTGATTTGTGATTGTAATGTGGAAAACATTTGGATCGAATTTTTTCTTGATAGCACAAAAAGCTTTCTCATATCTGCGTTTTATCTCCAACCGGACTGTTCTAATAATTTGTCGAAAACATTCGATAATGAAATTAATGGTTCCCTTGTTAAAGCCACCTCTGAGTGGAAAAAAGTTTATGTTCTTGGTGCTTTTAATGTGAATTACAAAAAACATAACGAGCATAGCGTATTGAAATCCATTTTTCTGTCTCATGGGTTAACACAACTGATGATACTAGATTAAAAAAAAACTCTGCTACGTTAATTGATCTTATCTTTACAAACAATTTGTCCACAATTGTTTCATGTGATGTTATCGAAGCTCATATTAGTGATCACCATATGGTTTCATGTATTCGAAAGAAAACCCATCACAAATTTAATTGTCGTACAATCATGGCTCGGCACTATAAACACTACGACCCATTAAAAAAGAACGCTGATTTTAAAACAACGAACCGGTCAAGGGTATATAATGAAACCGTTATCAACAAAGCTGTGACTAATTTCAATAATGTGTTAGAAACAATTTTTAACAAAAATGCGCCCATTGTTGAAAAGAAAATTCGGGGTAAAGGTAGTGAAACAATCATGTCTCATCGCCACAAGCTGTACAGAAAAGCGAGAAAATCAAAAAAAGATGCCGATTGGATGCTATATGTACTAACCAAGTTAATTATGCTAAAAGCAACTACAATAAAAATCTTTTGAAAGAGCACTCAAGTAATCCAAAAAAATTCTGTTATGTTATCAAAAGTATATTTCCATACAAGACGAAATCACTTAGTAAAACTATGCAGTCCGACAAAATTACTGCAAGTTCTTTTGGTTCCTTTTTTGCTAGGGCTATTACAAGAATTAAGGACAAATCGATTTTAGTTACAAATTTGGTGTGGAAATATCCAAGTCCTATTAAAACAAGAACACGCAAGCTATTCAATTTACAATACATCTCAAACGTATTTGTTATAAAGCAGTTAAAAAATCTTTGTCGTAAAGGAACTGGAGTTGACAATTTATCATTCAACTCAATAAAAGACAGTCGTGAATACATTTCTCGACCATTGTTTCATATTTTAAATCCCTCAATTAAGTCTGGTAAGGTGCCATAAAATTTGGAAAAAAGCGCGAATCAAACCATTGTATAAATCTGGTGATATAAGTAACCCTTCTAATTACTGCCCTATATCGATACTAAATTCGCCATTACTAGAATTTTTGGAGGAGAACAATCTTTTAATTGAAAAACAGTTCCGTTATAGGCAGAATCGTACTACAACTGATGCCTTAACACTATTGGTTGATGATATAAGATTTGAAGTCGATTGTAAAAATCTTGTTGGAGCATGTTTCATAAATTTGAGCAAGGCGTTTAATACTATCAGCCACTGTCAGTCATTGTCAAGATGAAATCCTATGGTGTAGAAAGTATCAATTGATTCGCAGATTATTTATTTGAAAGAACACAAGTTGCTAAACTTGATAATTCCAAGGACATAGAACGACCCGTTTTTTCTGGGGTCTCGTAGGGTTCCATTTTAGGGGCCATTGTTCATAGTCTTTTTCAATGATATTGTTGATCATGTGAAAAACTGTAACATCTTCAAATATGACGACGATACAGTAATTTATACTGCCTCTACTGAGAATATTGAAAAAGTTTTAACTAATGACCCTAATGCTATCGATAAATACTTGAGTGACAATAAATTAATTAATAATCTAGGTAAAAGTAAAACTGAGGTGATGCTGTTCGGAACCAGCAAAAAAACGTTGAAATCAGATCCTAGGTGTTCATATCGTGATCACAAAATCCACGAAACCACTTCATACAAATATTTGGGATAATTCTGGATCAGACTTTATCGATGACTGAAAATTTTGCTAAAACTATGCACAAAGCTAGTATGAATGTTGCACTGCTACAAAAAATGAGGAACCACACCGATCTTGCTGTGCCGAAAAGAATATACCAATGTATGATTCTTCCTGTACTCACTTATTCGTCTACAGCTATTTTAAGTTTTACTGCAAGTCAGTTGAAAAGTTTAAAAAGCCTTAATTGCCTATGACTTTACTCGTATAACAATTTATAACAAAGCTCCTAACTAATGAAATCACTTTATTTTATCAAATGATTTGATTTAGCCAAACAGCAAAATTAATTTTCGTCAAAACGTTTTGATGTTGATTCCATTCAAGGGAATAATAAAAATTACCTGTGACTTTTGTGTAATAAAGTTTACATCACAATGGTTTTTATGAGAACAATAAAATAAATTAACCATGACTTTTTTAAAACAAAAATTTTATATCAATTTAAAAAAGCACACAAAAAAATAAAAGTTTAGCAAAAGTGATATGTAACCGCGGCTGTATCTTTAGTGAAAACAACACATCTAAGTGTCACAGAGACACGGAACTGGCGTGTTATTATATAGATACTAAAAATATTAATTTCCCTTTTATGATAGAATTATAGTTATTACAAAGTTGACAGTAACAATATATAACCTCTTTTGTCTTTTTAAAGCAAGCAGAATTCATGAGTTACGGCTAGTTTCATCACCTGCCTAAACTCTTATTTTATTTATTTACTTCAACACTTCCACTGTGCGTGCGATAAACACGCGTTCTTGTTTTGTTTTTTACTTTTTTAAGAACAACTCTCGATGTATAAAGTTGTTCAGCTTGCAAATAGTATTTTAAACAAACAACTAAACAATATAGTGGATTCGACTATATCCACTATTTTATGTACTTTTTGTCCTATCAAAAGCAGATAGCTACTAATATTTCTAATTCCGTTTTTAACATCGGCAAGTGAAATTCGACAAGTTAAAAGTGCATTAATCATTGCTGATGGGCATTATATTCGAACATTTACTGCAATGAATTTTAGAACAAAATTGTAGGTCAAGAATCTGATAAACGATGTAATTAAAATTACAAAAGGTCATTTCTTCCTAAGACAGAATTTTTTATTTGTTTCCGGATTTTTTCATCTTTTTTAAACTTATACTTGCCTACTTTGCCCTTAATATGTCGAAGAAAAGTATAATTGGATTAGACGAAATGATATTTATAAAAAAGTTATAATGAAAAAAAAGGTAATTGTTTGGTAACTTTCATTATTGCTACACCCATACCTCATCAATAAAAAGGTAGGGGTGTTATGTTATGGACAAGTCAGCACCCACCTCCCTGAATTCAAAAAATGGCAAACACCAAGGATATCTCACACAAGTAATCTGACACTGTTTTTCCGCACTTTACGCCAATCCAGGTTTTTTTTCTTCCTTAGACGTATCAGCCGCCATCACATTTTAGATCATTAGTAAAATCAGGCTTGTATACTCTGGTCATATGGCATTTACGCAATAATGCCACATAATGGAATTAACTTTTTGGCAACAAAAATAAAATACGCTGATTCAACAAAATAAATTTATAGCCTGCCATGTTGAATCTTCACACTGCTAAACCACCATTACTGCATCACAACATAGCCGGTCGGTCACATCTGTTTGGAAGTAAGTGCTGCCTGCGCTAAACACTGTTTTTCACAAAAAATTGTTTTCTCCAGAAATCCTTTTAATTATTTTTTTTCAATTTTCAGACAACCCGGACATAAATAAGTGAAAAAATTATGTGTCGCGTCAATATTAAATTGGGGGAAAGAGGGTTTGTATTTTTTTAAAATTCCACTAATATTACATCTAGGGTTGTAGGTGAGAAAAATTCGGTTTTATTACTACAAACGATTTCTTGTCCACCGAGATGTCTAGCTTGCACTCTAAAGGTACAAGTGAATGTTTTTTATGAGACAACATTTTTGCGGGCGCTTTTTTAACAAACCGAAATCTTGCTCTAAAAACTCTCTGCAAATGCCAAGAATTTTTTTGTTTGCTTTAACTTCCCCTTAATATTTCCTATTTAATTTTGCGAATAAATACTTCAAAGATACGAGAACGATTACATAGATTCTTACTACAGATCTAGTCTGTATACCAACTTAAAATATCGCATGAAGAGCTTTTTTTAAAAAGAAACACACCAAAACAAAAATATTTACTATATATTTTGTATTATTTTTATAAAAACCGCCGCTAAACTTTCCACTCTAACCGTGTGTCACAATTATAGCTGTATTAAAATGCTACAAAATTCAAATAATTTTCCTAACTCAGTTCATAGTACTGCGTATCTCATAAAAATAGCCCGACTTTTCGGATCCGATTCACATTCGTAACGCGTTCTATACCCAGCGTAAATCTCGTAGGGAAGTGACTTCATTACGCCCTTTTCCTCCAACTTTTTAATCCTGTCGTAATCTATATAGGATTCAGTTAAATAACTGTATTTTGCTAAGATAATTAATTGGCCACCACTCTTGATAATTCGAGAAATCTCTTCGAAACACTCAGTACCAGGATATGACACAGCACCGAAAAATACGCCTGTGGCGCAAACAACATCATAGGTATCCGATGGAATGTCGAGAAGCCCCTCCACACCTCTACCTACGAACAATTTCTTCATCACGTTTTTTTCACGGGCCATGTCCAACAAATCCTGATTGCAATCAGCACCGTCAATATCAGTGAAACCGAATGTTTTTAAATTATCTGCCACTGGACCTGTCCCACATCCAAAATCTAATATCTTTATGTCTTTATTATCTTTATATAAGTCGTTGATCTTCTCAGCAAGCCTGTATGGAGCATACACTTCAGTAATACGTAAAACGGTATCGTAAATTTTAGAATATTTTGTATACAACTGCTGTTGCTTTTCAAATTCCATCTCTATATCTTCTTCTCCATGTTGTCGACTTTCAATAATTATATCCTGATATTCTCTGGACCATACTTCTTTAAGCACCTTTTCGTTTTCATAACTTTCAACACGCTCCATTCTGAATTCGTTTCTTAACAAACTGCAAACTCCTTTTAACTGAAATCCTCCCTGATAATAATTCAGATTCACCACCATTTACATTGTTCAATTAATAATTAGTCTCCTCCGTATTGCCTCTTTGACTTGTCATAATATGTTAGCTTGATAAAATCAACACTTTTTTTTGTATTGTGCAATGTGTTGCATACATTCTAAAATATTTGTTATTTGCTATTTTCTTTGTAAACAGATCTAAATTTTTATAAATATTCATTGAAATGAATGACAAGATTGATCCAAGCTTTCAAGAGTACACAACGAACAAGATTAAAACAAACTGTTAATATTTTATGCGTGATGAGCGTCTTCATATTAAGTAGATATACAATAGGTAAACATAGGTTATTGAGATTTATTAACCCGAGGTGATTTATATTCAACGACGCGCAGCGGAGTTGAATATAATATCACCGAGGGTTAATAAATCCAATAACCTATGTTTACCTATTGTATATATGTTTTATTATATACCCAAAAGAGATTGTTATAATTAATATTACTTTTTTTTTAATTACGATAAAAATTAATGAGGCGGAAAGGATAAAATCAAAACATGCGTTTACGAATGTTTTGTCAAAACTATTGTTACGTCACAAGCATTGAATAATACGGGTGGAATACGATTATTTATTCAATGGCTGTTTTTGCTTACGGGTATATAATAATAGTTGTTATTATTACACTAACAATGACTATAAAAAACATTTTTAAAAAATAAACATGCCCTTGATGACTTATACGCGTTAAAACTTGAACGTAATAGAGCGAAGTAAATCTCTAAAAGGCACACGCATTCGTCTATAGGAATATAGAAGGGTTTGGAAAGTATATTCGCATTAAACATATGTTTCTGATCATGTCTCCTAAGACGCATGAATCAGGTAATTACGGGTGAATTCAAATGACGACAAATGGCCACAAATGACAACAAACCAGACACAAGTCAGACTACAATTTGCTGCTAAAATATTTAATGTTATAGCTACACAATTGTTTAAGAACAAACTATAAAAGGACATACAACTTCAGAGGTCCAAAACTTTAGAACATGTTAAGAATATATTGTCAATACCTGGAACTACCGGAATGCTCTTTTAACCTTCAAAAAAGGTCAACATAATAGTAAAATTAAGGACATTTCAAGGCTTTGAATTAAAAGCAGTAAGAGATTTGGAGTTTAAATTCAAGTTTAGTGTTCCTATTAAAAAATGTGTAGCCAGTTTCTCGTGAAAGCAATGGACTTGAAATGCTATCTCTGTATCTTTATGAAGGAGCGCAATATCAAATAACATTTAAATAACATCAGAAAACATAGATACTGTTATTTTTACGCTAGTAATACATTAGAAATAATTCCGCTACAGTAGGCATTTTTTACATTTAACAGAAAATTCCTAGTTTGACTCTGAAAAAATCTTTAAATGTCTGTGCATATCAAAGGATAAAAAGCGAATATAAACGAAAACGTCTCTTTCATACAAAAGTAGTTAAAAAGTCAGCACTAAAATCAACAAAGGAGTTGTAAAGCTCACACGCTATTATGAATATCAAAACACAACCCGATGTCCCTGACAAGGTTGTTAACTTATCTTTTAATTTTTTTACTTAAGTTGACAGAAACAGTAACTTTTTCATCTAATGTAGGGATTCGTTTCTGCTCTATTTTAGCGATCGAACATCGCTCTTTTTCTACTTTGTAACGAAATGTTAAGGAAAATGTGAGGTGATTTTTTCTCACCTAAATGAACGTCCGATCATGGAATATCTATTACAATTCAGTTCCCAACGCTTCAAACGGGTGAATTTATGGTACAACATAATAGAATTGCGAAAGGTATGCTGTCATAATTCAACCAACCTGTGGTTATGTGTTCTCTTTTAAATTCCGACTAAAAGCCGAACTTCAGTTACAAATGATCTTTGTATATAACAAAATTTTAGGTAGATCGTCAACCCTAATTATCTGTGCAGCTCATTGCCTTTTGTCTTTCCTTAGAAGTTAAAAAAAAAATTAAAAAGAAACTTTTGTTTTTATCTTAAGACCCCTTAGTACTTAAAACAATCATTTTCAGGAGAAGTTTAAAAAAAAGCTTCCAGGAAAAAAGAGCGCGCTTTGAAGAAAAAATACACAAGCCCGTTTATTCATAACTTTGTAGTTGCGTCACGATATCTCCCGGGAGTTTTACACTGCAGTACGTCACAGTTGGGTTATTCTTAAAAGTTGGCGTTGTGAATTAGCGAGAAAAAAATCGGTGAAAAAAGTAAGTAAACGTTTCTTTTATATCTCGAGTATAAAAGCAAATGTTACAAAAATACGTTTAGATTGTTAACTCCCAACACATGAGGAATTGATTTAGACAAACTTTTTTTGCCACGGAAGGAAAGTTTTAACTCAAATTTACCTGTTTTGATAGCAATACTGAAATCATTTTTGACATCAATCGAGTCCCGCTATCTTGAACTTTCAATAGACCAGACAAAAGGCTTAAGATAGCGCGATTTTTAAAATAGCGCCACTTCGGCATAAAGAGTCTACACCAAGAAAAAATCAAGAAAGCCGAATTTTTATCTTTTTGATGGGTCGCGGTGTTACTGAAAAACACGGATCTCAAAGATAGCTGTTGGAACTCATTGCCCTACCTTTAAAAGTTTAAAAACAGTTAAAAATATGGAAACTAGACACGCAAACAAAACATTCAGACCACATTTTTAAAAAAACTTAAAATGTAATTCATTGAAGTAAAAATTAATTGCGAAATAAGATAAGACCATTGCCAAAGTGAATTATACTTATTTCCTTTGGCTGACCATTCATCTTCAGATTTCTACATTACCGTTTTAAGCTATTTAATGTACTCAATATATTTATCTTTGTTGGCTATTTGGTGAAGATTCAAATTCCAGTTTTTGCTATTATGAGTATTTTTCTATTATTATTTGCACACCGAATGTTGAACATGATACTGTTAATCCGATATATGATGTATATAATACTCCTCTTAGCCAATCACATTCGATATATTTTTTGATGCTAACGATCACACAGCGTTTGAGAATTAAAATATATTCAACCTGATCACATCATTTAGTGCCCTTCTAAGCTTTCCTCTGTCTTTATCTTTTTACAAAGGTTTTCTTTCGTACTTTTGATTCTATGATTCAAAACTCTTTGTGCTTTACCTTTCCATTTGACATCTTTAATGCTTTTGAAATTAGTTGTAATACGCTAGTGTGCTTGCTCAGTACACGAATGGGTAACATTTTTACATTGCTTTTACTACCGAAGATTTCGCTGCTATAACGTACGGATTATACCACGAAAGTAGGAGATTAAATATGCGTATTAACGTACTCATCTCACTGTCGTAATAGCGGTATATTGTCCGTCTTGCTCAAAAGTCTGTATAATAATAGCCGTATTCTGTTTAAAATGATAGACGAATCTTTACGTACTAATTAGTTATGTGTAGGTATGTACCGCCGGCTAATCCTTTGATTTTTCTACAGGCTCAGGGCTAGTTTATTTATAGTAACTAAGTACATAATTCAGTCAGTGCTTTTTAAACATTTTTAGTAAAAAAAAAAAGTACATAATATAAATTTAACTGCTTGAGTTTCACATTGCACGCAATGATAAACTCAACCGGTTAAATCTTAGATTTTAAATCTGAATGTTTCTCTCCAAAGAATATGCTTACAATGCAATTCTTCCTTTTTCAAGGAGTTAATTTAATTTTTTTTGAAAAAAAAGCAGGACCCTTGAATAAATAGCAACGAATTACATTTAATTACAATTAGTTGATAATCTAGGTGAAGTGTCCATTGAAGAAATAAGTGAAGCAGAACATAAACGCATGTTAGCATAATTTAATTAGCTATTTTCTAATTTCTCCTTCGTTGTGCATTAAGTTTCAAATATGCCAGTTTTCTTTGTAAAGGAAAAATTAGCTTTTTATTTAACAAAAACATGAAGGTAAGGAATTAAACGTTACGAGCTTCAACAAAAAAGGAGTTTCATAGTGAATAAAATTTTCTTCATGACTCTTCATGTTTTAAATTTCCTTTAAGAATACATTACTATTTACCACTTTGTCATGCACTCATCGCGGAGCTAACTTTGTCTTTAGCGTGTTCTTGCATTTTTGTACGAAAAGCTGTTGATGTATTCTGTTTTGATTTAAACCACACTACATACACTTTGTTTCCATGCATTACAATAAGAAGTGTAACATTAATGCTTAAAATCAACATAACTTGCAAGAATGCTTGTGTAATAGGATTCATAGCGCTGTAGTATAGTGGCATCATACAAGCTGACATCAGAACTGACAATAAGTTTGTCATAGTAATTAACTTTGTGTCGTTAAAAAAGGATGATAACTTCCATGCTCTTAATCCTTGAACAACAACAATCAACATAATAACAACGCAGCACAACCGCTGCTGATTTAAATGACCACCAGTGTTACAGTATACAGATCTTCTCAAAGTTTGTTTATTCATGTGTTCAATAACAATGGGTGGTGTTTTCGACAGCGTAGCAGCTGCTGTTAGGACTTGCACAGAAAAAAATAACACAACCCAGATCAAAATCAGTTAGTGTCGCGAAGACTTTTTCTTGCTTGGAAACTCGTAACTTTGAATTAAATATGAAAATAAGTTTTTGTGTTTTGATAAATATCACCGAACATATAACTGTCAGAAAGAGGCCTGTGATATGTCTATTTTGACATTTAAACAAGACTGGATCACCGACATATATCACAGGGGTTACAAAAAAGAGTATTAAATGGCAGCATTGTTGAATTGCAGAGTGAAGTGTGTTGGCAGATTATATAATTGGCGTTCTGCGGTATTTGTAAAACGTGGCAAATATGACTACAGCTGCTACTGTTCCCACTGCTGAGAAAGCCGCTACAACAGTTCCTTGAGTACTATTATATGAAAGATATGTGCTGCGGTGTGGGTCGTAACATTGTGTTCTCTCTGTATTTGATACCAACAGCCTGGTGCATTTAGTACAACCTCCTGTTCCGCTTTCTGGTGTTATGCTCCCTTTTTGCACTGTATTTCCAATACTTATGACCATGTACTTTGTTATCAGAGAAAATCATGAGAATTTGTTTGCATCCTGCTGGACAATCTTGTTTTTGACAACTCGTTCTGGGCGGTTCTGTACTTTGCCCTCCCCAATGAAGTTTTAATGGTTGATCAGCAACATTAAAACTCTTGCAAATTCTATAAAGGTTTTGGTTGATTTTAACTTCAGGGTATTCTTTGCTGCTTGTGTTTCTATAAAAGCAATTATTTGGGACATACTCTTGTATTGAAATGTTTTAGAAAAAAGAAAGGAAACATCCCCAGCATACCATTTAACTCCAAGGTCAAAAACTTAGCAATGCTTAATACCTCCTTTGTAAATGATATGTTATAACCATAGTCAACGCCACCAACTAGCAGAATGGAACCATCACTGGCAATGTTACAAATGGGGTGTAATCATTCCAAATCCAGTTACGTCGTCTCAATCCCAACTCGTTTGAAATGTGTACCAGTTCGAAAAAGCTCTCGCGATACTGAGTCGTAGCAGAATAGCATATAATGATTTTTTGCTCTTTCTTTCATTTGATTGCTCTGACTACTTCTCGCATTCTAGTTGTGTCGTTATAATTAAGGTTGTAACGTTCAACACATAATCCTAAGTCTTTTCCGACCAAATCATTCCACGCGCCTTGGTAAGCAATGTCTTTAGTATTTTCGGTTAAAGCTAAAAGTGCAATGTTGTTTAGATTGAAGGTTAGTATTACAGAAAGAACTTGTTCGCTGAATGTGTTGACAAGATTTTGGTTAATATTAGGATATCGCTGATGATCTATCCACACCTTTTCTTTTCCCAATATTAGCACAGTCATTTGAAATGGCAAAACTAAACTTGCGACTCTTAATGTAAGATCTAATGGTAAATGAGACAATATAGTATAAATATTTGATTCGCCATTTGAAATAAACTTTTGGTCCAATAAAAATGTTAACACCGTCTGTTGTATTATCTGAAAATCCATGCAAACAAAATACTGTGTGTAATAAATGTTAAATCCTAAGCCAATCAAAAGCCGAGAACAACAATAAAATCAAAAAAATATGGTAGCTGCATAATATGTTTTCTCGGAGTCAATCAGAAACGGCGATAATGTAAACATTGGTAAGGCATTATATAATTATCCCCTTGGTTTGCAAGCGAAAATTTCTATTTAAGAAGTACATATATAGCTAGCTGCCTTTTCTTGACAATAGATAAAGATCGTCCAATGAACTAACAAACTTATTGTTTCTATTTTTTATCAGTTTTATTGAATGTTTTGATCTATAAAATACAAGACGTAAATATATTATTAGATCAGTTTAGTTCACTATCCTCCAGACATGGCATTTTTGTGGTCTTTAAATGAAAGTAATGAATGCATTTAACACTCCCCCCTATAATTTAAAAAATACCAACTATCCTCACATAGCTATATAAATATCATATACTCATTATTGTGTTGTAGATGCAAGATAATTATGTTTTATCTTGCCCTGTCCAGGATTTGAACCTGGATCTCTCATTTGTATGAGTGTCATAGCCATTAGACCAACAGGGCATAAGTATGCAAAACTTTACAGATGCCTACTTAACTTTTGTGGATATCAAAATTCAATTTTTTTTTATTATACAAGATAGACTGCTGCCTGGATGAAAATTCACCATTAAGTAGTGAATATAAACTAATTGTTCGTAAATTAACAGAATTAGAACAGAATGTAATGTTTAATAATATGGTATATATATATATATATATATTACATTTTTAACCTTGCTTGGATTTTTCACAGCTGAAATTTTGAAACCTTATTTGGAGAAACTTTTGCAAGAGAAACTTTCACGAATTTTACGATTTTGGGGCTTTTTTACAAAACTTTTAAAAATGACCATTTATATACAAAAGTTTAATCTAAATTGTTTATACATTTATATACAAAAGTTTAATTTAAATTGTTGGTTCACAATGTTATCCACTAACTTTTTTAAAAAAACTTTTGACGAGCAAATTCGAAAACTTAGAAATCACAAATTGCAAAAGTTTAACTTTCTACAGATATTTGGAAAGCTTTTCTAATGAAAAGTTTCTCTGAATAAAATATGTACCCAGATCAATTGATTTCACATGACAGAAACCTTTATAGCGTCAAGTTCCTCAAAGTTTTTTTATATTTTACATTAAATATATAGTCCTTTTATCATTAGTTTTTAAACCATAATGTTTTACATTATATATATACTGTTATTTTATGGATCAAAGTGCATTTCTGATTTTATCACAAACAATTTTTGACTTAACTGACGAAGTATCAGTAGATGTTCCAGACATTTCTACAAATTCACATGTGCTTGTAGACCACAAGACTGTAGAACCATTATCATAGACAACGTATCCACATGATAAAACTATCAAATGATTTAAAACCAATGCATCGAACACTTCGTTATTAGGTTCAGTCATTGTACACACAAAACAAACGAAGGACAACCTGAAAAAATATATAGCCTGCTTTATAAAATTCTGCAGTGTCAAAGTGATGAAAAATGTGATACAAAAACAGAAAGCAGTAATGCACTTATCTCACTTTAAACTTTATATGTATATGGCTTAAACAAATAAATATAAAGCCATAATATATTATATTATATGTTTTTAAATATGTTTAGGCTGGTTTTAAAATTGGCTGTTCTTATTTTTACACCTTAAAAAGGTAAAGATATAGCTAGCTAGCTAGAGCTAGGTTTTGTGACAATTTTTTATATTTGATCTCAAATTTAATAGCTTACTGTGTAGCTAGCTAGGAAAGATGAGCCCTCCAAAATATTAATTTACGGCCCAACTAGTACTTGTAAACAGCATTTAGTATAGATATATTGCAATGTATCTATAGCTAGTTTTGGTCTCCTTTGCCCAAGCTCTACTGCACTGCCTTTCTTTTGTTAGTTATAGTCACAACTGATCAATCCTTAGGAAGTACTTTACAAAAGCATCTATCTGGCATCACAAAAAACAGGATGTATACAATGTTCAAAGAAAAGAAAGAGAAGAAGGGGTTAAAACAGTGATACATTCACTTCTTCTTTCCCAGCACAATAATACTGTTTTTATCCATTGCGTTAGTATAGTAATTTCACAGACCGGAATTTAACAGCAGAATATTGTGCGTTGCCTCACGAATGTTTCAAACATAAAATGCAGACCGACTCGCACCTTAATATCATCGAGACTCCAAAAGTCCAATACGCCTGATTTATATTGCACTGGCGTTCCAAACCTCTTGATATAGTTTTTCATCATACGCAAATGGATACAGAGCAATATAATAATATTCGATCCCAACAATAGATTCCTTTGGCTTGGTACTGCATTCGTGAGATGTAGAGCATTTGCAAGAAGATATAATAATTAGTATAATACTTAGCACTTGTAACATTTTATTTAATTCTACTTGTATCATATTATCATTTAAGTTTTTTCTGTCGCTAAAAATGTACAAGTATAACATTCAATTACTTTTCCTAATTAATCGACCAACATATCAAAATGTAGTTATTTGGTTTGTACTTCTCGTTTTATGCTGTTTTATTTTGCATATTTAGCTGAATCTTGTATTATAATTTAAGAAATCATTAAATATTTATTTCACATCAAAAGTAATTTTGTGAAGACTTACGACAGGATGCGATGTTTTGAAAAAAGCACTGACATGGAAATAAAAATTTCTTATTAGATTCATTCTCGTGTATACATGTATGCATAAAAAGATGCGGGATAAAATAATATCGTGGGATTAAACAGGATATGTTTCTTCTATACAGAAAAGAAAAATGGAATTAGCAAATTTAATAATAGTTAAATGTAATAAAATGAAACAGTAATATGATTTGTCTTCTTTAATAATTTACCAAAAGTATACAAACTTTTCAAAAGTGAAATTAAATACAGCATGATTCAAGTTTTCAAAAGATCTTGGGCATTCACCCGTCGTGGAAAAAATACGCAAGGTATTCAGTATTGGGCAACTCATACAATTTAAGACATGAATTTCTAACAGGTGGGAGAAGTGTGAACTTATACGAAATAGGCTCTACTCTACGAAACAGTCGACACTAATAAAATTCCACACCCAATTTCAAACACATCTTGGGTGTAATCTTTTAACAGGTTTGCCCAGCGAAGGCACTTTTGTTTCAGGAACTATTATTAAAAGTGGTAAACCACCAGATGTTCTTACAAAAGGTGTGATTTAAATCTCTTTCTTATCAACACAAAAGGTTATAAGTTGACCTCGATCAAATGGATTGTTTGTTTATTAAAGCGCAATGCTAAACAAGATAACTGAGGCAACTTATGTAAACACTGTCTTGTCGGTCAAAAAATGTTTCGAGGTGTATGTTAAGAAGTTTGGTATAGAGTATTGCTAGCTACAGCTGCATGTGTATTAGTTGAAATTTCGTTAGATTTTTTTGTTTATTGTCTTAAGGTCACAGGCTTCGTGTAGCCGTTTACGCAAATGTGTAACTTTTTGTCTGTGTGGAAGAGGAATAATTTATGTAAGATAAGGGACAGCTCTTTCATAAATGCAAAAGTGTAAGCTAAATGTAAATAGGTCTATAGATCCCCTTTCCCTGGGGATCTACAGATACGTAGACGACAAAAAGTTCAAAATGCTTTGTGTTCTCTAAAAAATCGATGTTTACAGTATGAGATATACTTAAATGTAAAATGGTTTTACCTCGTCCCAATATCAAATTTATGTTTAGCATATACTTTTCAAAGAACTAAGGACTGTTGGAACTTTTAAACAGTAGATTTTATATGCAACATCCCGAGAATGAAAATTACAAAGTGCACGCACAATGATAAACTCGACCAGTTAAGTCTTAAAATTTAAATTCTAGAGGTTTTCCTCCTCTAAAGAATATGCTCATATAAAGGAACACAATTCTTCCTTTTTCCAAGGAGGTAATTGGCACAAAAATTGAACAAACAAACAGAGAGAGAGAGAGAGTAGGACAGGAATTCTGTAAAGTGTACAAGGGTTTCGACTCATATTCCTGAACTAAGGTACCCAAAATGTCTAGCTGAGTCACCTCAAAAGAGGTCTGCGAACAGTCTTCAGCAGGAACTAGACATTTCTTTCATCCATAACTTTTCATCTGTCCTACTCTGTACAACCTTGTGTGACTGGGGTAAGAAGTGGAGTCGTCACTCTCCAAAGATAAGACCAGTGCAGTCAAACATAATTTTTGACATAATTTTTATTTTGTTTTTCTGTTTTTGTTTTTTGTTATTTCCTTTTTGACTGGGGTAATAAGTGGAGTCGTCACTCTCCAAAGATAGGACCTGGTACAGTCAAACCCCCTTGCTGCCGTAATTTTTTTTTTCGTTTTTCGCTTTTATTTTGACTGGGGTAATAAGTGGAGTTGTCACTCTCCAAAGACAAGACTACAAAAAAATAAATTAAAAAAAAAAAAAAATAAGAATAGTCAACCCCCCTTGCTGACATAAGCCGGAAGTTGTGGTGCTGACTGCAATTTACCTAAGCTCTTCAAGGAAAAGGATGTAAGGTTGTACACCATTAAGCAAGCTTTATTTTCAAAGGACCACTGCTCTGTCTTGCAATGAAACCACTTACCATGCACATGGTTATAAGCAACAGTAGTGTAATGGCCATTGTTCAAATTTCCAGAGTGGTTAATTACAGCCCTTAAGTTGTAGTGCTTGCGACAAGAGACTTCACTGTCTACAGTGATAGGTCTATACCTATCACTGTAGACAATGAAGTCTCTTGTGGCATACCTATCACTTTTCGCATACCTATCACTGTAGACAGTGAAGTCTCTTGTCCGGGTAAGATGTGACAGGAGAACAAACCTTAGACACAAGACCTTTGTTATAGGCAAAGCGCTTTAATTGCAGAACCAAAATTGAACCGCACTCTGCGACCTCTTTTTCAACTGTTGCAGTTTGGAAACTATTGCAGTAGTGACAGAAGTTCGAGTTGACACCTGACAAATCTTCGCTCTCCAAAAAGTTATCTACTGAAGATTGTACAGTCGATGTCAAAGGCAGTTGAAGAAATGGACTTACTTGCTCAGAGTGTTGAATAATCTACCAAAGAAAGGAAAGGCTAAGGACAACTCTGGTATGAGATACTCAAGAATCTCTAGGGCATCTTGCTGAGAGAACGGATTAAAAGCAGCACCCCTTGTATTAGAAACATGGCCTTTTAATGCATTTAGAAATGAAAAAGTGATCACTGGAACCTTGGAGAAGGATAGTTTGCGTAGAATACTTACAAAACGTTTACCTATCGCCATATTGGAATCATTTGCAGAGATGGTTGTGGCCACTGCGGGTAACACATAAAAACATTGCAAGATGACCTTGGAGAAGGATAGTTTGCGTAGAATACTTACAAAACGTTTACCTATCGCCATATTGGAATCATTTGCAGAGATGTTTGTGGCGACTGCGGGTAACACATAAAAACATTGCAAGATGGAATTGATGTAACATGTGTTGTCCAAATTTAGCAAGCCGCTGTTGCTGCCTAGTGATTCTTGTGCAGGCAAGGTAGTGGAGCTCTTTGTTACGCCCTGGGGATTCGTGTCCTTAAAGATAGTGGTCGAAGTTGCTTGTGACTTGGATGATTTCTTTGAAACAGTTGTTATCAATTGAGCGGTATGCTGATGAATCCAAGACAAAGAATCTCGAGATAGCCAGATGTAAAACGACGATCGCATAGATGACTCAGTAAGAGTTTTAAGAATGGAACACACAGACATGTTAGAAAAGCCGAGGCGACGGAGGCAGATTCTAACTGTTTCGGAACAAAACTTTTATGGTTCTGGTCCAAAATGCTTTATTTTTAGATGACTTTATTTTCCAAAAATATGAGGAATAAATTTTTGCAGATGCCAAAAGGTTGGCAAAAGTATTTTTAAATGTGAAACGAAGAACTCAATGTCTTAGGTTTAAAGTACGAACAAGTAAAACATTTTTACGGAAAAGAGATTTTTTAAATTTTTATTTTTGCACTTTTTATCCAAATCCACAAAAATTAGTTGTACACAAAGGTACAATCAGTTAAAACGGAATCGAATATTTGAAAGTTAATGTATTATGTAAATTGACTGATACTGTACACTTTCTGTTCCTTTGTTGCTCGCTTTTGTCTTTTTTCCTGTTATCAGGCACTATAGTAAATTTTCAAGGAATGTGTAGAAGACGTTAGCAATTTTTTTAAAATAAAACGTGAAAGTCATCACAACCAGACAAGTAGCTCTTATTAATTAATTTTATATTAAAATAGGTGGGACTGCCATTTTCATTATGTAATGTTAGTTTTAAGTTAGTTTAACAATTTTGCAACCGCACCTTTTTACTTTCACTTCTGTATAAAATTTGACATGATTATGACATTGTACCACCAGTGAAAATTTTGCTAATTTTTCATATCAGTATTTTTCATAACAAGATTGACGATCCTGCTGCCCTGAGTCATTTTAGAAGCTTTGCAAGGGTGTATTCTTATCTTGTCTTCGTGGTTTGACGCCCACGCACATGACCCCAGTCATGACAGGCTGGCACTGTCATTAGGTTGACCCACCGAAGCAATGATCTGTGTAAGGTTGAATGTTGGGCGTCCTTAACACGTGTAAAGCTACAGCCAGGTTCACAAGTCCTGGCGCACAGATCGTTGCCTGCTTTAGTTTACATTTGTTCCGTTAGGAATTATTCTAAGATTTATCCGTTTAACGATAGTTTTGTTATATTAAGTTTATTTAGTTAGTTTATTTTATTTTGCGTGTGCCTATTAATTCAGTTTGACTTGCCTAATTGTTTTGTTTGTTGTCTTTTTATGTTTTTTTATTAGTGTTTTGTGCTTTGCCACTGTTTTACGCGTCCTGTTTAGTGGTCAATGTATTTTTTCTGAGATAATCCTTGTTAAAAGGGAGGGTTTTGCTATTATGCAGTTACAACCTCTATAATATCTAACCAGCCGTCATTAGACAAGCTATATCACAACAACCAGCTGCTTTGTCACTTCATCATCAATCTTTTTATCTGTATGCAATGCGATTTCGTTGCATTGCAAGATCAAAAAGTCGCTGTCGTGTCGCAACAATTTATATACAATAAAATTTTCACTTTTCTCACTCATTAGCTCAATATGGCTGTGCAAAGAGTAGATGCTATAGCGTTGTTGCTTGACAAGGAAGATGAAGAAGAAAAAAAAAAAGAAATAGAATATAGACTCGACCATCAAGAACTATCTAGGGCTACATAAAATACAGTTTAAATATTTGTTGTGGAAGATCTACAAACACATCATTGACAGGATACGAATATGCGCGAGTGCATAAAACCGGAAGAAATGTGTTGTCTTACATTGCGTCATCACGCTAGTGGAGAATCGTTTCGTTCATTAGAATTTCAATTCCAAATAGACAAAAGAATTATTGCTATAGATGGGAAGCATGTTGTTATCAAGCAACAATCACACTCTGGCTTTCACTATCGGAACTATAAAGGTAATTACAGCATCGTTTTGATGGGTATGATAGGGCAAGACTATGAATTTTTGTTCATTTATGTAGGTATCAATGGGAAAAATTCTGATCGTGGAATTTAGGGAAATAGTGTTATAAAATTTGCCTTAGAGTCCAATAGTTCTAATCTAGCTGCCAGCACACCGTTACTGCATCGTACTTTAATAATACCGTATGTTTGTGCATGCATTTGCCCTATCCAAATATATGGCGAAACCTTACCCTGTAAAAAGTCTTAATGTGGATAAAAAAATTTTCAACTATCGCTTGTCAAGACTGCGAAAAATACCTGAAAAAGCGTTTGGAACACTTGCAAATCACTGGCGGGTGTTTTGTCGTCCATTCTTACTAATGCTGGATAAATTTAGAAAGATGATAGTTGCTACCATAGCCCTTCACAGCTGGTTATGGCGTGACACAGATGCTGGAAAAGTGTACATTCCTAACGAACTCGCCGATCGTAAGGATATTGAAAATGGTACAATCAAAGAAGGTGCTTGGAGATCGGATGAAATAAGAGGTACGTGGATGCCCTTGGCTACAAGTCGTGTAATCATGCAAGCAATCAGAACAATAAATAAGGTAAGACTTCACAGAATACTATACCCAAGAAGGTTGTATTCCCTGGCAATAGAAATGTACATAAGTAGATATATAAGTTAAACAAATAGTATTACCACATGCATGTCATATATAAAACAAGATATATATATTCTTTATATGTTTGTTTTCGAAAGATTTTCAACTTGTGTATGACTCATTTAAATAGTTACTTTCATTAAACGGTAAATATGGAACCTGGCTGGACTGCAACATACTTGAGTATTTTGTATATTAAGATGGTTGAATAAGTGGGATTAGAGTACTTTCTGCTGCTGATAGTCAAACAAGATATCCAATTATTTTCTTCTTGAACATACAAATCGTTTTGGTCGCGCACTGCTATCAGCTGCAGTTCTGCCAAATGGCTGTTCTCTATCACAAAGATCAGGTTCACGTTGCGTTGATCAGTTATCAGCTTGACGTGATAATGCAGGTGTCGAGGTGAAGTTGCAAGAACTTTTTGCACTTCGTTTTGCACTGATTCTGTCTGATTTTATTTCTTTTTTTGCTTTTTTGAAGGAGGTACAATAGATTCACCAATTGTGTTAAACAACTAGTCGACGTTACATGTTGCTTCGATAATGGTTATGTTGTTTAAGTATTCCTAATTGGAAATACATACATCCCTTGCTCCAGATCCACTAGATTTTCACGCTCCTTGCCTCATATACTCATTTCTATAGATTGTCAATCACCAAGTTCCATTGTTGTTTGATTTGTTTGATCCTAGCTGTATCTGTCATCTAATTCTTCTACACATTTATCAAGAAGCGCATCTTGTAGAACACGGTCCCTGCATTCTTCAAGATTATGATTCCACAAAAGAGGATTTAACTGATACTTTATTCGGAGACACTTTCGCGAGAGAAACTTTCGCGAATTTTGCGTTTTTTAACCTTTTGTCCGCGAAAAACTTTGTCTCGCGAAACTTTCAAAAATGGCTATTCGCGAAAGTTTATTCAGTACAAACTTTCTAAATAGTTGATTTGCGAAAGTTTATCCACTAAAATTAAATGGCTTATAACCAAGTTAATGGCAAGCTTGGAAATGTGTTTTATCTGTTTTGTGATTTTGACAATGACCCCAATTTGTAAATAGAATTTTAACATGCCTTTAGAAAGGAATTTCATCGTTAAGAAACACCTTTTTATCATAAGAAATGTACACTGATAAATTTAGAAGAGTCAAATGAAACCTTAAATGCAATCATTTTACCAAGGCTCCCTTAGGGAGTCACAAAGGATTCAAATTGAGACGCAAGAAGGAGTCAACCCGCAATGACTCCCTTTTGAGGTGCTCATTTGACTCCTTTAGGGTTTCCTTCTTTGCTTGAAAGGAGTCATTATTGCGTTCAATGATTGTTGTGCATTCAAAGATAGTTGTGCGTTCAATGATTGTTGTGTAGTGTGCTCACATGATTCCTCAAAAGGTTTCATCGGGAATATCGCTTTTAATCATTTCTGCTGTGTTTGAATTTTTTATAAGAAAATAACTCAGATACAATCACTTTGCGTGGAGATTATAGAAATGTGCCTTTTATACTTGGGAAACTGTTTTACAAAAAGTCTGTAATTCCTTCTCGAGTCCGATATGAAGAAAGGTATACATGCCTTGTATATCAAAGATTTCTCAGGGTCAAATAAAGGAAAATTTAAGAAATATTTTTTTATATTATGTTTTTTATTGAGATAGACTAGCTATCTATAAGCCCTGCCTTACAGCTGCTAAGCTAGGATTTTTTATCCATCTGTACATAGCTTTATAACCCTATATATCGATTAAACCTGTACATAGTTTTTACTCTTGTTATTTTTATCAAAGATGGCTGACTCAAGCTGAAAAGCTTTACTTGTTCACTCTCTTTACATCCACTCATATCTGCATATAACATGGTGTCAGGATGTTGAATTTGTTACACAAGAATCTTCACTCGCAATATTTCACAATACTCACAGTATTTTAATAATAATGGATTGTCTCAAGGCTCCAAAGGCACTAAACTTGGACATTCCAAAAACCTTGCCGAACTCTGGAAATCATGGAATCAGGCATTTCAAATCATCCAAGCCACCGAATATGCTGATAAGCCAGATATTATCAAATCACCAATCTTTCTTCACTGCAAAGGTAAGCAATGCAAAGAAATTTACGATACCTTTGAATTCCATGAAGGAGGTAAATGAAATTGAACATTATTCTTTAGAAATTTGATGATCACTTTAAACCGAGAAAAAAATTGACTTTTATGAGATTTACATTCTTCACTGTTCGTCAGGAAAACTTTGAGAAATTTGACGAATATATACTACACTAGATTATGTAAATTGAGCGAAGACTGTGAACTCAATCAATTCCGGGATTCTCTCATCAAAGACATGATCATTTATCGGTTTAAAAGACAAAAAATTTAAAGAACGCCTACTCTGCGAAAACGATATCACATTCGAAAAAATACTATCCAATGCAGAGCTAGTGAGGTATCAAAGTTGCAAACTAAGTCTATTCTCACAACAAACCTGACTCAACTCCATTGTCATCAATTGCTAATTGTGATATCAATCAGATGATCCATCATCAAAAAAGCAAAGAAATCATGAAATGCAAATTCTGTGCTTGAAGTCATCCTTGTAGTTCATGCCCAGAATACGGCAAAATATGCAATACCTGTGAAAGTAAAAGAAACTTTTTTAAATAATGTCGAAAATCTAATCAAAACTTATCTTAACGTAATAATAAACCAAAGAGATACTCACAACCACCATCAAAACCTGTTGACTCAGTTGAACATGAACATCAATTTAATTCATAATTTATTTATGTAGCATATTTTTAAAGATTGTAGTAACTGTTTTACTTGTGTGTTTAGTATTTTTACTTGTATATGTATATCATAAATTCCCGAAAAGCATTTCTAAAAATTGTCACCCAAAAACGTCCTTCCTCAAATCTTCAGGGTGTTGGCTTTGTAATTGAAATTTGCTTGTGCGAATTTAGGCTCTCTGACTTAGTATTTGTCCACGCACAACCATAGGTGTAGTACAATTTGAATATTTTTCGGTCCTAGTATTTATTTTTCGTTATTGATAATAAATAATATTTTTAGTTCTTGATAATAATTAATATTTTTCGTTCCTAATATTTATTTATTTTTCGTTATTGATAATAATTATTATTTTTTGTTCCCAATATATTAATAAATTTATGTATATTTTTTAGCCTGAACAATAACTTTTCATAGGATTGTTCAAATTGAATCAAACTTGGCACACTTATAGTACGTCATAAAAGGAACAAAATGGCAGCAATAAATTTTTGCTTGCCTCAGCACATTTTCTGTGACGTCATCAGAAGCTTGAAAATTGTTAAAAATGCAACTATCTGCTTAAAATATAATTACTTTTGTTCTAGAGTGAATTTTTACATTCTGTTTGAAGTTTTTGAAAGCTAAATAAATTTTTGTTAACATATCTTCCGGTTTTTACATGGATCGGATCAAAAATTGCCAAAAATTGCCCGAAAATCCGTTTTTTTTCGATTTTTGGGTAAAATCCGATAAAATCGGGAAATCGGATTAGTCACGTGTCAAAATTATTCAAAATAATTCTTCTTGATGAAACAAAGTTGTGTTGCAAGTTTCAAGTTCTAAGGATAATCCTAACAGGAGTTATTATATTTTTCCCATTATAAGGATTTCATAGAGATTTTAGGGGTAGTTTCGAGTAATGGCCAATATCAAAGCCTCTGAAAG
Source organism: Hydractinia symbiolongicarpus (assembly GCF_029227915.1). Classification (NCBI taxonomy): domain Eukaryota; kingdom Metazoa; phylum Cnidaria; class Hydrozoa; order Anthoathecata; family Hydractiniidae; genus Hydractinia; species Hydractinia symbiolongicarpus. The sequence continues at coordinate 14,027,025 of NC_079880.1, forward strand.
GTATGGGACCTAAAAATTTAGCATGCAGGTGTCTAATTGATAAATGTTGAAACTCAGTAATTATCATAGCTATATAGGAAAGCAATCAGGAGTTATTAAAAAAAAAACCGTCAGGGGGGCGGAATCCGCCCCCCCCCCCGGACGGAATAGGGTTAACAAGGCAATAAAAACTCCAATGATATATCTGATGTTTTTTTCTGCGCAATGAACGCGTAGCGGGAACTATATTACTCATTGAAACCCTTTAGGGACTCATTGATGGGGTGCCTGTGGGGAGTACATAAAAAGAGTCATAGAAAAATTGACTCCTTTAAAGGAGTTGTTTTGAATATAGGTCGAAATGATTACAAGAAGGAGTCATTAATCATGACATCTTAAAAGGGGTCATTTGAGCACTTATTTTGACTTCTTTAATGTGCTCTTAATGAAAGGAGGTCGACTTATTGACTTCTTTAATGTGCTCTTAATGAAAGGAGGTCCCCATGGGCACCGTAAAAAAAACTTAAGTTTCATTTGACTCTTCTAAATTTATTAGTGTAGGCCACTTTTTTATAGGAAAATAAAAAATCACGGATCGCGAAAGTTTATCTCGCCAAAACTTTCCAATTTCAGATTTCGCGAAATTTTATCTCACAAAAATTTTTTACTTTGTAGATTCGCGAAAATTTATCCAAGAAATTTCGCGAGTTATTCTCCGAATAAAGTAGTAATTATTCGCTGTTCCAATATCAGCTGCTTGAAAATTGAGGTTTTTGTTCGGCTTAGAAATTTCGGCTTCAAAAAATCATCTCTTCATAAAATCTTTATTTTTTCTTAGGCGAGTCAATTCCATCCTCCTTTTTGATTATTCTGCTCATGCATCGACGGAGAGAGTGGAAAGTTTTTTCAAGTACTTCCATTGTATGCTTTTCATCGAACAAAGAATTTTTAATCCTTTACCGCTGAACTTCTCTGTTTCTTGTCGTGATCTAGATCATTATTTTTCCACAGTAATGGATTTCTCGATAAGAGTTTATGAGTTCTTGTTTTTCTTGCTCGTTTATTTTCAGCTTTTCTTCCACGCAACAACAACAATTCTTGTACTATGAACATTCTGTTTTGGTTATTTAGTATTTGGAGAAAATACCGTACTCTGATTGGTAAACTATTATCAGGCAGCAAAAAAATGTTGCAAACCTTGGAAGACGATACAAAAACCTGACATTCAAAAAAATGTTGCAAGAAATCAAATCGATTTGATTTCGTGCAACATTTTTTTTGACAAATTTAGTCGCATTACACGAAAGAAAGGTTTTACCCTGCATCAAGATGCGAATTTTTCATCCGCGTGAAATGCAAGAGAATCCCATTGTATGTAGATGAAATAATCGCATCGTCTCCCCAAAGATTTAATCAAAATATTACAAGAAAATGACCATATTAAATTTTGAGTAACTAAGATTTTAATGTCGAAATTTCGAAATCGTATAGAAATGCTATAGACTGTCCACCCGTTACTTTTCACTTATATATGCCTTATTTAATGAAAATATGGGCTTTGCTATGCTTCGCGAAAAGGTAATTACTTTTCTTGATGTAAAAAACAGTTTCTAGATAAACCAGCTATGTAGAAATAATATTTATTTCTGTAACTTGACCAAAGCTGGTGACTAAAATCATGAAATTTTAGGTCTGCCTTGGTAAGAAGAAAATAAACGTTTTTGGTAACAGCACATATGGCAATATTTTGTGATAAAAATGAAATAAATAAAAAGACTGTTGTTGACAAGAAACAATTATTTTTAACAAAAGATCTTACAGCTAGCCTATCATTGATATTCCTTTTACTAGTAAAATATATAGTCTCCAATACTAAGAGTTTAAAAAAAAGTACTCATATACGATACTTTACTAATTAAGTGAAAATAATTGGAAAATAATACTCAATACTAATGTGTGTAAAAGGTTATAAAAGAAGGTTCTATTTAACTTAAATTTATTTTTTCACACATTGTTTAATTTTTTATGATCGCATGTGTAATAAAAAAATAATGCAATTCCCTAAAAAAATGTAAGCCCTGTTGTGAAAATATTTATTTAAGATCCGCTAGGTTAAAATTTGGTTAAAATATTTCAGCTGCTTTTTTTCTATTCGTGCAATTTTTTTAAGATTGTTGGAGATTTCCACGAAAAGCCTTGCTTTATAAAATTCAATAAATATATATTTTAATTTACTAGCCTGCCAGCTGAAAAAAAATACTGGTTGTTCATCAAAATATATTCCCTCCTTGGATTCCGAAAGCGATAGAGAGAATGACATGACAGTTGAGAAACAAGTTTCGTCACCTAAGCTAAAACCAAGGCTAAAAAAGTCCATATTTTGTTCCACTACGTCAGAATTCAGTGACAGTGGTGCAGGAAGTGGTAAGTTTGCCAACTATTAAATTTTATGCAATCAAGGTTTTAGACAGGTGAAGCTATTTTATAAATGTTTCATATTTAAATTTGTTCATATGTCTTCTACACCTGCTTGTCTATTACAACAAAATCAGATGTAGCTTTACTAAACGCAAAATATAATGAAATCGTGGAAAATCAAAAAATGCTGTACTAAAGTTTCAATTCCTTGTGAAAAAACCAACAGTTGTTGTGTCTTCCTGTGTGAAGGTAATCCTTCACATGGATAGGTATTTCTTGGAGAAATAAATGAGTAGCAGTGTGACATAATGTTTTGATTTTGCATCGAGAACAATGGACATGTATATCCGCAGATTGATTGATGCTGAAATTAGTAAAGTTTTCTTTTAAAAAGAATGAAAAATAGTTAAGAGATGATGTGCAAATTTTACATGGCTAGCCTCACAAATATTGTGAGTTATACTCTGTCTATTAATTTCCTGCAGGGGCCATGGCTTAGATGGGGAGTCTTTTTAGTCATTTTAAACTACGCAAACCCAATTAGAGTCCGCGCTCTACCAGAAAACTTCCTCCAACATCCCACGTCCCACACAGTGTGCGATCTTCTCAATTTCACTCACATAGCTTGGGGTGACAGTTAAAACCGCTAAGCTACGGCACCATAATAAAAAAAAAATATTTTTAATTGGCTTATATCTTGTATCCCCAAAAATCTTTAAATTAGCGTAAAGCGCCAATTTTATTCTTCTTTTCATGGCTGTCAGGATGTGTGCGCATATATGAAACTTTGTAAACATTCGCAATTACGGATAGGTTTCGTTTATTATTTAGCTATACCTTTGTAATTCTATGATTCTAGAATGTCAAAAAACTTTTGTGTAATTATTTTTTCTTTAGTGTAATAAATATGAACACACTTTTTATTGAATATTTCTTTTTGCAAAGGGATGGGGGAGAGAAAAAGTCAGAATCTTAAGTGGACGACTTTTTACTGTTTATTTTTGTATTCATACTTTAATAAATATCAAAAATCAGTCAACAATTGACTTGTTTAATTCCCTAGACTAGCTTTTAAAAAAAACTTTATTGCAAAAAGACATTTTAAGGCGAGTTGTTGTTATAAAGAATTTCCGATTATGTCCTGTCTTGCAGAGTACTAGGGAAGAAACTTTGTACCCATTGAATTTTTCCAGATTATGTCTTATGAACATATGCGATTATTAGTTTTCGCAAATTTTTAATATGATACTATCTCCTTAAGTTGATCAATTACGACGGTATTAAATAGTGTAATCGTAAAAATACAGAGCGCGATTATTTTATATTTAAACACGTGGTATAATTCACTTGATTTTTTTTTAGAATTTCTTGTGCTTTTTATCACAAAAAAGTTCGTTGATAACTTTATAACAAGGGTATTTAAAATTTATTGTTTATAATGTTTCTTATCACAAAATCATTTGTCGTCTATTTCACTAACAATCAATTAAAACGTTTGAACGAAATAGACAACAATAATAACAACGTTAAGTGCCTGTGATTTACCCGTACGATAATTTATAACAAAGCACACGTCACGGTTAATTGGCGTGCAATAAAATTATGGACGCTTTTAAAGAAAATTGTAAAAAACAGTTTTCGTATTAATGTACTAGCCGGAGCCAAGAGTAACTGTGTTATCCGGCCTCCAACACCCAGTGGAAAGAATAATAGGAAATGTAATCTGTGCCACATTTAGGTAAAGCGCTTTAGTACAGGTATGCAGTATGTCGTAAGTCGGGTGAAGCGCAGACAACGTGCGAATATATTTTTCAAAAAAATAGCTTTCCCACAACTTTAGCTGACATGAAAACACAGTTTATAACCCGTTGTTACGGGTGAAAGTTCAAAAATTAATCGTGACACCGAAATCAGCGTTTTGTACAGGTAAACCGTATCGTTCATGCATATGGGCGTAATACCCTTTTGAAGAAGAACTACATCACAAATTCGGTTTAAATAACAGCACAGGAAACAATCTGTTGTTAACACTAGGCTAATCACTTAGTATACAAAGGTAAAGCGTGTCGCACATGTGTACAGATGCAATACCTTTTTCCAAAAAACTTTATCGTAACTTCGGTGTAAATAAAAACAGGAAACAGCTGTCGCTACCCCGTCCAGCAAGAAAAATCACTCAGTAATTTTATTTTACGGAGTGAGCTTTCGCAAAATTTGCAAAATTGTCAGTGTGAATCACCTCATAAAGGCTGTGGTTAGAAAATTAATTGCAGTTATAAAATAAACCCCAGGTATTGCTACCTGCATTTAGCATGGAAAAAATTTGAAAATTTCGTTCCAGCCAGCTGGATTATTTGGCCACTTTCCATTCTTAGCCAGAGGTAGCAAACAGTTAGCTACATACCCCAAGTTACAGCTGGTAAAAATGAAAAGGTAAAAATAACACAAATAGAAATAATGCTGGCTAAGAGCTGTCGTGCCAAATTAAATAATACGGCTAGCCAGCTGGATTTTTTGGATGTTCTATGCTTTCGTAGCCAAAAACTGGTTAGTTCAAGTTATTTGAATACGGCCAATTCCTTTAAATTCGTATATAATACATGATTTGCTGTTTTATGGGGGAGGTTTCAACTGACCATGTTAAAAATAAATTATATGTAGCAAAGTACAGCTAGTATATTCATTAAAAGAATTATTTCCAAATTCAATTTAATATCCGTGCAAGCTCTTACAATTACAACGACCTTTGATATAGCTTGAAAATGAACAAAAGATCGGTATGCGAGATAAATTTTTGTTGATTCGGCATATTTCCTTAAAACAAACATTACCTTCTTATGAAAAACAATAGACACTTATCACATGGTATTATATCACCCAGGGAATAGTTTTCTTTCTTAGAAAACAAAAGCTAAAAACGATATCATGCTTAAACATTTCCCCGCTATAGTCACTAAAATTCTCGTTGCCACTATCTTAGCAGGAAGTCCCGTGTTATAATCAATTTACAACTTCCGGGAGTACTCCTTCGGCATAATTAATGCTCTCTTCTTTATCAACAAAAGTTATAATTTCTGTAAAATTTAAAAATACAAACATAACTATTCAGAATCGTGTCGACACCCTTATGTTTCGGGAAATATATTTTATGGCTGTTATTGTGGCAGCATCTACTGCTGCTAAGGATAGTAAACGTAAGTAACTTTATCAAATGTTTTAACGTCGTATCTACTATCGTGTTCATTAAGCTTCAGGCAAGGATATTTGTTTAAGAATATTTGTCTTTGTCAACACTTGGCAGATCCCCTTCCTTATTTTAGGAGTTATTTTTTTCTTCTTAAATTTTAAACTTTTCCAAATTGAAAATTAAATGAAACATAAACAAAACAAGTTAATGAATTAAAAAGATGGCGAATTTTAACCCTATTCGGTCCGGATGAAACCCTTATAATGGGAAAGAATATAAAAACTCTTGTTAGGATTATCGTTAGAACTTGAAACTTACAACACAACTTTATTTCATTAAGACAAATCATATGCATGTTTTGGACACGTCATTAATCCGATTTCCCGATCTTTTCGGATTTTACCCGAAAATAAGAAAACCCCGGATTTCCGGGCAATTTTTAGCAGCTTTATATGCGATTTGTGTAAAAACCGGAAAATATGTTAAATAACCTTTATTAAGCTTTTAGAAATTTCAAACTGAATGTAAAAATTCGCTCCAGAACTAAAGTAATTGAATTTTAAGCAGATCGTGGCATTTTGGACAAATTTGAAGCTTTTGATGACGTCACAGAAAATATGCCGACGCAAGCAAAAATTTATTACTGCCATTTAGTTCCTTTTGTGATGTATTGTAATTGCTCTAAGTTTGATGTAATTTGGACAACCTCATGAAAAGTCATAATATGTTCGAAAAACCCTGGAACATTAGGGTCAAACCAAATTCTATATTCTATTGCGTTTTTAAAATTAGGTTTTTCGAAACATACGGGGCATTAATTATATTGCTTGTAAAATGTGCCACTTAAGGCAATTAGTTTAAATTGATGATAAAAAATGTTGTTAATGTACGCAGCAAAAACAGAATTAATTGCAAAATGGAAACAGAATACATGCTAATGGGATGTGCAAGCTATAGCTTATGATCTAAACTTAACAATATGATAGCCATCAAATAATCTCTACGTTAGAGAACTTAAGAAACAAAAACGAGGCCTATCTGCAACGGCGTTGTTCATAATTTTGCATCGATGCCGGTTATATGAAAAACGAATCGAAATTGGTTTACGATAGATTTAACAAAAGCGGAAACAAAAATTCTCAAGACTTCGAAAAATACTTACATTTGCTTTTGTGTGCTTTTAGTATTAGTAGTATTAGTAGTAAACTTCATTTCCGGTTTTATCGTGATTTGCACAAACACTTTACAAAAAATGTAGGAGATAGTAGCGTCCTTCCTTCGTAACGTCTCTATTATCTTAATCCCTGCAACTAAGGTTTTATTTACGATTTTTAGTTGTCGTTCTTTTTCCCAATATGATAGCTACAGCCGCTATCCTTCGCCCATGCTGAAAAGAAGAATATAAAATAAAAGCTGTCCTGCTTTGAAAGGATAGTGTGAACAGGTTTGTTTTATACGTTCAACAGATAACAGAGTTCGTTTAAGTTGATTGTGTGTAGTTCTCTCATGACGAACTGAAATGAATTGATATTAATTCCCCGACAACATAACAATCTTTCTGAAATTCTTAAATGGACTTTCTTAAATTATGAAGATCAATTTTTTCGTAAAAAAATATGTAGACAGAATGTAATTACTATTACTTGCGACCATGTCCGTATTTGCTTAGTTTTGCTTAACTTTTTTTTGGCGGGAAAGTAGTGCATTTTTAAATGAGACGAATTCGCATTGAAACCATTTGACATCGAAGGAAATCCAGTCTACTTTTTGAAAATCCGATCTACAGTGTCAAAAAGTCACGGGATTTTGATATATAGCCGTTTCGAAATGATGGCCAAAATGGCAAGTCCTCCAATCTGCCTTAGTCTCAATACTTTTGTCCCCGATTGTTGCTACGTGCCACTAGTACTAACAAGGTTAATAATTTATATGTGGAAAGTGACATTCATCAAAAAATGCTATAGCCATTCACAGAGACCATTTTAAACTTACAAACGCTGTTATTTTTAGATAATGGAAAAAGACACAAGGCAAAAAGGAATGTAATTACATTGGCATCTCGACTCTGGCCAGGAAGAACTGTTCCGTACACTATCAATGTTAGTTCATTTGGTAAGTTTACATTTTGATAAACCAGCCACAAAGTTGATATAAAAGCTTTTTAGAATTTAGTGAAGGCCATTTGTCCGTTACTAGTTATTTTCACCGGCAGCCTACCGTAATTCAGGAGTTTGCTCCCTCCACACTCTCTTACAGAGTAATTAAAAGAAGCTAAGCAAGGGGGTTTGACAATCTGTCTTGTCTTTGGGTGTGACGGCCCCACTTTTAACCCCAGTCCATTAGGGAGGCCAAGTTTGCTCACTTTGTCTACAGGGTTAACGATCCTGATGTACCCACAGTTATTGTTATAAGAAGCTTTGCAAGGGGGTTTGAAATTTCTTTTTCGGGTGTTCGTGGATTTACGCCCACGCATTTTACCCCAGCAACTTCAGGCTGGTCCTGACATAGGGCTGGTCCCAAGCGTCAATCAACTGTGTAAGGCTGAGTGTTGGGATCCCGTAACACATGTGGAAAGCTACGGTCAGGTTCACAAGTCCTGGCGCATGGGTGGTTGTCTCCTCTTATTTATAGTTTTGTATTTATAGTTTTACATTTATTTGTTTCTTTCTATGTCGTATAGCAATTTGTAACTGTCAGTAGGTGTTTGTGATGTAATGTTTATAGAGGGTCTTTAGTTCAATTACCTTGATTCTGCAGACTATTCTTGTAAAAAGGGAGATCTTGCACTGAATATAGATCTCTAGAGGGTGTAACCTCTATAATTCAAAAACAAAAGAGTCAGTAGACTAGTTCCATCATTACAGCTTGCTGTTTTGTTATCTCACAATCATGGGTAGTTATTTTAAGCTAGGTGTTTTGTTAAGCTTATTTACTGCTTTTATTGAGCAGAACATTTTTTCGAGAAACTTGCGACTAGAAGCATTTGCGTGGTTGGATTAATTTCGTTGTGATGCAGTTTGTTGTGTTAAAAAATAACAATATATTGATGAGTTTTTTAATTTACATGTAGTTCTATATTCTATATGTTATCTTTTATACGCGTGCGTCAATAGCTATGACTTTTTCGTAAAAACGGTGCGAAAATGGTACAAGCACATTTCGCTTTAGCGAAAGTCTAACATTGAAAAAGGTAAGCATACGTTGCAAGAAACAAAAGGTAATTTTCATTGTAGCACATCAAAGCTCCACCAAATATGATATACTGGTAGAGTATAACCAACTAGTCTATTTACTTTCACCAGCGTCTCTTCATCTCTTTAGAGCCTCACGAAGTAACAAGAATAAAGAAAGCGCTTTATGAGGTAGAGAACAAAACTTGTGTTAAGTTCAAAAACAGATCCAATGAAAGCTTTTGGATTGCAATTAACAAGAGAAGAGGGTTGGTACTGTAATAAACGTACTTTCTGTTATCAGCAACGTCTTTGTGTATACATTTACGTAAAATTCACAGGATTTATAAGCAACTTTAGTGCAAACAGTATTGTACACCAGCATTATAAGACATTGATTTTGACATTATATAACTTCTTTTTGTATTTTTTAACATAATCATACTAGCATTTGGAACGACACAGACCTTTCTTAGTTTTAGGGTTTTCAAACTTTTTTTAATTAGCGCACTGACATTTCACTGACGTTTTCTTACACATACGGTCCCCGCCAGAATGAAATGATGTACAGGGTGTAATCATCTGCCAGCATTTTTTATTTTTCACTTTTATTTTAACATAAGCTGTAATTTTCGTATATATGTGTTATATGTTTTGGTCGATTTCGCACAGGAGTAACTTAAACTTGCTTTATACGGCAAATGTTTAAAGGTACTTGAAGTGAAATTTCACTTGGTCTTAAGGGAAGAATAGGCATTAGACCGGCGCGAAATTTTACCACGTATGTTACGTGTTAATAGACCCAGACTTTTCTTAAGATACGAAACGGAGTTCATGTCAGTGTTTTTAAAGTAACTTTGGTTGTAATCATTTCAAATCGACGTCTGGCAGTCTAATTACACCATAAAGAACAATGATATTGAATGCTCTCCGCACAAAATATTTTAAAGAAGAACTTTCAGAGCTTAAAGAATGCTGAAGATTGAGACCAATCTTTTATAAAAACTAACTAAAAGAAATAATAAATCTATAAATATTAAAGTATTTTATTACTCTATAATTAGGTGCAATTCCTACATTGGACGACACAGTTATTTCAAAAATAAAGGCCAACCATTGAGTTTACAGGGCCGTTGTTTTACATACTCGTCTACAATACACGAAATACTGCACGCTTTGGGAGTATTTCACGAACACGTACGGCCGGATCGAGACAAGTATTTAAAGATACTTTGGGAGAATATTCGTCCTGGTAGGATGTTCTTATAATACTGGCTGTGTAGCTTTATCTTTTTTATTTAGTATTTTGCTAATAAAGCAAGGCAATTATGCACCAAATCATTTCACTATCGGACTTTCAGGGATACAAATCCGACATTAAACTTTCATCGCTACAGAATCATATTAATCGCTAATATGTGCTGGCGAGACATAATTATTGACTATTGTTACTAGCTTTTATTCTAAGAATTTGCGTTAAGTTAGTTATTTCATATTTTAAAAACAAAGCAAAACAAAGCAAAAAGTAATTCATTACAGAGTAGCTAGGTCATTATGACAGAGTAGTTCATTATAACAAGCTCTTGAATCCCTTTTTTCATTTTCTTATTTCCTTCAAGAGTGTATGCTTTTAGCTAGTGTGCATAATTTCAAGAAACGGCCAAAACAGTTAGCAAGAACGACAACAATGTATGAATACGATTCACTCATGCACTACGGTCCATATATGGCTTCTAAAGGATTTCACAAAATGACGATGGTTCCTATAAAAGACGTAAAAAGGAATTTAAGACTAATGTCCAGAAAAAACAAACATTTCACAGCTTCCGATAGTATTAAAGTCAACACGTTGTATCAATGCAACCTGGGTAAGCCCTTTATAAATTGCTTAATACTGCTAAGTACATGCACTGAAATAAATACTTTTTTTTACATAATTCTGTTAGTGTAGAAGGCAGGTAAAATCGTTTATTTCTATTTATCCGGTCAGGCAATTGATATTGGGCGCCGCAAATTAGATTGGAATGTTTGCAAAGCGAAGCTGAAGAGATCTGATTCTAACAAAAGATCTGATTTATTATTCAAAGTGAAGAAAGTTCTAATTTCAAAAGTAGCATTTTTCATCAACAATGGAGATTTTTATTATTTCAACCAAATTTTTATAAAAATATTTTAAATGTTTATATTTGAGAATTGCCATTGCAATTGTGTTGCAAAATGCCGTTTCGGAAAAAATCCTTATTCTTTTACCATTGCTTTCAACCACCTTGTGTTGAACATCTTATGTTGCTAACTTTTCCACTTGACCTACACAGTGCCACAGGCACATCTCTTTTTTCTTTCTTCATACTTGCTTTACACTGGCATTTTAAATAAAAGCATTGTTCATCCTATTTTGTACTCACTAAATCTGAAGTTAAATATCTTTCATTTTTAAACTTTCTCCCACGATCAAGAGTTTTTTTTACAGAACTTTCTGGCGTTTTTCCACTCCTTAAACGATGTTCTTCAATTTCTTTTATTATGAACGCAGGAAGAACAGCCAAAGACTTTCCCCAAGTGTCTAATTCACCAACTTGTTTTTTGACTCGTTAATAATTGCAATTGGTAAATCAATATCTCTTAATAACAGTTCCAACAATTCTTCTTTATTCACAGCGCTGCTCCTTCCACTTTCCGTAGCCATTTTGACCATATTCTACCATTCCCAGCCTCGGTTCTAAGGTCACTTGAAAACGAGGCAGGGAATACGAGAAATCAGTATTAGTCACAGTTAATAACATTGTTTTAAAAAAAATTACCTTGATTTTGTGATAATTTAAACCAAACTATATATATATAAAACCATAACAAACAGTTTCGTGAGCTAATCTGGAAATCAAAATAAATGATTTACTTAACACATTTCGGAATAAAGAATGATAAAAGAGTCAACAAAAATTTTAAGCTCAGTAACATTGAAGATGTCAACATTGTTTTTAAATTAAAAAAAAAATGTGTTTTTTGGGGGATAAAAATAGCTAAACTAAAATAGCCAAACAAAATGTAAATTCGCCCAAACATTGACTAAAAGTCACCCTTTTTAATTCAGTTTATATCTTTCATTGCCTTTTTTACTTCCCAAATATATTAATAGCTACCAACAACTTTATAACTAGCTACTTGCACTTTGGAATATCCATCACAGCTCAGCACCAAAACCTGGAGATTTTAAAGTTGCTTACCTCAATGCTTGTCCTAGGTAATTTTGTCGTGCAGTTTAATTAGGCAGCTTACACCAGTGGAACTGGTTTTAATAGTAAAACAGTCTGAAAACTCAAATATTTTGCAGAACGAATTTTTTTTAACAGAAGCAAAACTGTTGAACCTGGGTGCGGAGAGGCTAAGAAAAGCAGTTTTATAGACCATGCACCCAGGAGTTTTTTCCCACCTCGAGGGTAAAATGAAAGAAAAAGATTTGCAGATATACACCAAAACTTTTTTAAGCCTTTTTTCTAAAAAATCAGCACGCTGCTCATTTGACCTTCTCGCGTAATTAGAATATAAATTCCAAAAATACTTAGCCAATCAAATAAAAAAATACTGTTTAATCAGTGTCTGTAGTAAAATGTAAATCACTAAGTCAAATAGTCGCTTGGAGCTAAGTATATTCAACTGATAATTTCAGCGCAAAATGGAGCTGTGTGGAGCATGTGGGCTCCTTGGTCACCTTGTGTTAGTGTAAAAACACGGGTTGGGCAATGTCGTAAGTCGAGAGAGAGGTTTTGTATGGCAAGCGATAGGGAAAAATGTGCAAACGCAGAAAAAGATGGAGTCATCAGGGAACACAAGAATTGCGACATGAGTGAATGTTATGGTATGTATTTGCTGAAAATTTTTGCTATTATATATCTAATATATATTACCGACATTATATGGAAATTTTTAAATATTAAGCTTTTAAAAATATATATAATTAAGCTCGACTTTTGTTCAAAAATTTGTTGATATTAATAAGTAAAGGCAGAAAAGATAACATCTACCTTAAGGGAGTTAATTTACGCGAGGAAATTCTAAAAACTTTCGCGAATTAGTCCTTTATTTCCCGAAAGTGATATGTCGCAAATTTCGCTAAAAAAGAATCCCATTGCATTTTTCTTCACTAATACCGTGCTTTTGCGTCTGAGACATACGACTGCAATCAATATAAAAATTATGGTAAAATCATTTTTCAAGAGATATAAAAATCTAGGTTTAGCGAGAATCTATTTTCGCGAAATTCACCCATGGCAAGTTCAATAATTTTCGCGAAAATTAACTTTCTTGGGATGGAAACAATACAATGAACCTCGATATAAGTTATAATACCTTCTTTTGCGTTTTACTGCAGAAACTGTAAACGGGCATTGGGGCAATTGGGGAAGATGGAGTGCTTGCAGCAAAAGTTGTGGCATTGGCCTGCAACACCGAAAACGATGGTGCAACAACCCTGCACCAGAAAACGGAGGTTGGTTCTGTAAAGGAGCTTTAACAGAAATAGAAAGATGTAGACACACAGTTAAAAAAGGTTTGTATAGATCAGACTTAATATAATTTGACGCAGATATTCAGCAAGGTAAAATCGCATATCCGTAATTATTCAGTCAAGCTGGTGATACTCGACGACGCGCAGCGGAGTCGAATATAAACAAAGCGAGACTTAATAATTACGATATCCGATTTTACCGCGCTGAATATCTGTTTTATCATGCACCATTGGAAAGGAATTATTATCTAAAGTGACGAACCTCTCCATTTATATTTTGTTTTGTTTTTGTCTTTTTCGTTGTTCTTGTTTCTCGTTGTTTCAAAGCGTTCGCGCTTCTGTTATTTTCAGCTCTTCATCTGATTGCTTATCCTTTGTGTACTACTATAGAGAACAATAAAAGATGGAGTGCGATATAATACGTCCTTTGTTTGATAACTTTTTCATTTTTAATTAGTTATAACTCTCCATCTGACTGACTACGTGTAATTTTTTAAAGAAACTGTATATATAAACAAATATAAGTGCTGGAGAGACTATCGAATATCTCGAGCAGATATTCGATATCGGATATCTGCTGAGATATTCGACTCTCAGCTAACGACTGCACGAATATCCAAAAATATTTTGTCAGACGCTCCCAGCTAAGGTGCATGATAAAACATGCTATTCTCCTTTTACTAAACTATTAAAATAAGCGGATTAGGATAGTTGTTGTCCACTGTCAAGTGGATGAACTAAACAAATGTTAATTTATGGAAACAGGAAGTTTGTCTTTAGGTTTTGTGCAAATTGTGCCTTTCCTTTCTTTAGATATGCCAAATTGCGCTAGACGGAAATCGTTTTTTCCTTGTGAGGTAAATTGAATTCAAAAATATTTTCTTTCTTTTACAGGACAAGTGTATCCTTTTGACATCTCGAGAAATTGGACTAATGCGAACTCAAGTACTACGTACAAATGGACGATCTGGAAGTCATATATGGTTATTTCGCAAAGAATTTCCAAATTCACATACGCTGGAATTCAAATTGCAAACGAAAGAGGAAAATGTAAATATCTGCTAATGGTTTAGTGTTCATTTTTTTTTTATTCACAATCAGTTACTAAGTTTTGCTATAAAGCTCCCTTCTCCGGTTTCAATGCACAATTCTTTAAATTTTATGTTCATAACAGGTCAATTAGGGACTTGCGACACAGTTCAGTGAGAAATAGTACAAGTAACTATATATTAATATCCATATACGTCTGTCTCTCTGTCAGACAAAATGATACCGCAAGTGCCAAGACGCACGCAATGCGGCATAAGAAATAGGCGAACCCGTGGATTTTTCCACGGGCCACCGATAGCATTACATAAAGTTAATGACACAAGGCGTTGGATAAGTCAGTAAAATTGGTAAAGCAGATTCCGGAATAAAACTTGCCTTTTCATCTCAGCGTTTATTTAGTACCATTAACTTTAACTTAACTTTAACAGCAAAATAAAAGAATTAATTTCTTGCAAAGAAATTATCATTGGAATATAGCTTTTTATTTTTTATTTTTCAAGCCAACAAAAGATTTTGGTTAACAAATGGATCAAGTATAACCAAAAAGGGTGACACTACAGTTTTATCGTCACCATTGCTAAACTCCACAAAGCCAATATGTTTTATGTTTTGGTACCACCTAAGCAAAAGCAACACTGGAAAACTAGAAGTTTTATTACAGCAAAATATGTCTTCGATTGGCAAATCTAGCAACGTCACAGTTTGGAAAGCATATGGTGATCATGGTACTCTTTGGCAGCCTGCTGAGATTGAACTGGAAAGTGAAATGCCCTTCAGGGTAAGTTTTTTCTTTCTTTCTGGAACAGTTCTAGCCTTGTATAAAGTTCGTCATTCAATACAATGCCTAGCCTAGTAAGCTTAGTCTTCTTCGAGGGTATCAAAATTCCGTTTTCTCATATAAAAGCTCTCATACGTAAAAAGGAATCCTTTAGAGCAAATTCCAAATTTATACCGACCGAAAAACATAAACTGATTTGTCAGTACGAACCCCGAATTAAAATCAATCAATGAGCACGAAGCCATAGTGGCCACATCTCATCCTCTGAAATGGTAAAGAAATTAGTTATGGCTCTTTGGGTAAGTGGGGCCATTTTGCGATGATCACGTAAACAAAAAACAATTAAAGTAATCAATCAAAAAGTGCAGTCAGTATTCTAACCGCAGAAATTGCTCTTGTTACTAAAAAAAATTAAAATTGTTAAACTCATAGAGACGGTTATGTTATTAATTACTTATTTTAAGAGAATTTGTATATTGACGTGTCTTGATAAGCCTTCATCAACTTATACACGCTAACCGAATAAGCTCCTCGTGTGTCGGTAACATATAAAGGGGCTTTCCAAAACGGAAATTTAGGCTATCTGCAATGGCCTCTTTAACAGCTCTTCCTGAATACTCGTCACGCATCAAAGTTTAAATGAAAGCGACAATGTAAAATAAATCCAAAGTAATATGGCTATTATCAAACTGCGAATAACTTACAAACAATAATTTTCAAGTTTCGAAATTTAGAAAAAACTTATATCCGCTATATCAATAACATTATCTATAGTATCTATGACACTTTTATTTCACAAAAAACATTTGACATTCTATGCACAACCTTACATTGGCACTTTTTGGGGGGCTCACTCTTATCTGCACATGTATAATATAATTTCTTCGTCGTAAATGGCCCTGTCTTTGTTTCAAAAGATTGTTACCGCACGTAGTGTGTTTACTGGCGACACGCAATTCTGGCGATGGTAGATCGAACTTTACCTACCGTCAGGCAGTGTGTTGGCGATGCATGACGTAGAACTTCTTCAAACATTGTTCTGCGCAAGATATAACCTTATTTGTTCGTTTTTGAACACGTTGTTTTCTAAAAAATTGTTTTGCAAGAACATGTTCTGATGACGAAATTTACACCTTAACCTCACCTTAGAAGTTGTTAAAAGGCGTTATTCGCTGCTACCTAAAAATTACGCAGTCAACAAGTTTATAAAATGTATAAATATCTCCCTCTCCCCTTCTCCCCTCATCAATTAGGAGATTTTTTCTCAAATTATTTGCGCCTTTGAAGTTTAGCCACAACTTTCACGGCAGACGCAATTTCAAATAACACGGAGAAAAATAGGAACGCTTGTTAAATCATAATCAAATAAATAATAAGCGATAGCCTTGTTGCGTTTTTCTCGAAAATTGTTACTCACCATTTTTAGTTCCGAATTCGTAAAAATTGACGTTATTTGTGCCGCTTCCGTTTCAAGAACTATAAAACTAGTATGGGTCAACTACTGAATTTGTTGAATTTTTATATATACCCATCAATAATTTTTCCGAAATTATCTTTTTTGTTACAAAAACCCAAAACCTTTGTCTTGATTTTTTTTAAATTAATGTTATATTTGTCAAATTATATTTATCTTATCACGGCCTATATGCGCCAGTAAAGTCTTTCCTGTCTATGCAGGAAATAATCCTAAACTGCAACATCTACCGTTCAATTTTGCTGTATTCCGCTGTATTATGTTTAATTTCTGATCTAATGAATACATTTTTATATGTGGATAGAAAAAATCATAAAAGTGAGGTCAAGGACGTTTTAACTTTATTGATTTGTAGGGCTCCTTAAGAACGAAGACTGCTTCAATTGTGTAATACCTTTGAGGGTGATGTATTAATTTTAAAAAAAATTCCTGTCTATACGATTTGTATATACAGTTAGCTCCCGGTAACTTGAACATCGGATAACTTGAACTTTTATTATCTCGAACCATATTTTTGGGTCCCTTAAACTTTCTTCAATTCTGTCTTATAAAATACTCCGGTTAACTCGGTTCACAAGAGACTTGCGTGCCTTAACAAAAACACTTTAACTCGGACTATAATCTCATTTTAGACTAAATTTGACTTAACGGAAGCTTTGCAACTATTTCCCTCGGTTCCTTGCATGTTCGAGTCACCAACATAAAAATTATTTAAATCATTAACTTTCTTAGATTCCTTTATAAGTGGTTACATCGTTATTATTATGTATAAATAATTTTTTTATTCATTTAGCTACACTTCAAAGCAACAAGAGGACCTGGGCAGGATTCCTACATCGCAATCGATCATTCAAGTTATATCAAAGGTCGTTGCAATTGTGAGAGTTTGCGGAAACCAAATAAAATTTAAAATTATTATTTTTAATAAATCTACTGACTATACTTACCTACATATATTTTATTTTTAACACGTTTGGTTGAGACGTCCCCCACAAAACAGCGAATCATGATGTATTCATATGTATTTATAAACGGATGTAAATAAAGTGTCCGCATTCAAATGAAAACATAATACCTCTAGGAGAGAAATCAATAACTGCAGAAACAAAGTTTGCCATTAAGGCGACACCGACAAAAGATTTTCTTCACAGAACACATATCTTTTTCGCAAAAGAAGTAGACAAGCGTGTCGACTTGCTTCAAGGCAAAGAAAATTATATTTTTTACAATTCCTTTGTTTACGATTTTATTTGGCTAGAATAAATCTTCTGATAAAACAAAATGATTTCATTAGTTGGAAATTTTATTGCATGCTACTTGTTATTTACCGCGATTGGTTCCTTGTTATAATTAATGTACAGGGAAAGTCACACCATTACTGTTGTCTATTTCGTTGAAACGTTTTGATTGTTCGTGTCTTTTTAATTTAAGAAACATGCAATAAATTTTCAATAATGTTCTGTAGTAGATTCCTTAAGGGGTTTTCATTTAAAACGTTTTTTCAGCCGTTTGGCGACCTTTTAAACTAACCTTTCAGTGATAAAAAGCACCATCAATTTTAAAAAAAATCAAGCGGATTATTCCAGGAGTTTTAATACTAAATAATTAGGTGTCGATTATTTCTTATTATTACCCGGGTAAAAGGGCGGCACTAATATTTTCGAAAATCGCGCAATGTGACTGGTTAGAATTTACGACATAGCGGGCAATATTCCACTTTGTTAACCGTCTGGGTTTTGCAAACGAGCAATACGGGTTTTTAGCCATTCTGATTGGTTTAGCGGTCAGAACAACTGGCCGATATGGAGCGATATTGCCTGTTGTCAAGAAAAATGGTAGCTTGAAATGTAAACAAGCATGGCTAGTTAACCAGGTAGCTACATTGTCCATACAAAACGATTATCTGATACCCAGTTTTATCAAAAATACTAAATACAGGACGACGAATTTATAACAAATGCGTCCCCGTCACTTCAGACTCATTCCTTCAGCGTTTTGGTTACTCAGTCAACATAAAAGTCGTCAAAGACCCTTGTTATTCTTGGCTACCTGGTTCAAAAATTTACTTTCGTATGCGCTGCAACTAAATTTTAGTTTCACATTCAACTCTACACATTATCCTGTACGTTTCAAACATCGTAATGTTTTGTTTACAGGGATTTATTCTATACGGAATATTCGAATTTGTTTTTAGACACAACTGCTTCCAATTCTTACCTCGAGTGTTAGGAAAAAAGTGAATTATACTTTACTTTATTTTTAAATTTTATTTTACTTAGCGGTTAGCAAACACAATAATAACCGATTACCTCGTGCTGTACCCAAATATCACCCTTAGTCATTGCACCGACCTCGCGAAATATTTTGCGGTACAGCCCGGGGTAATCGGTTATTATTGTACTAGTATTGTCCCCTACCATAGCAACCGTGGTTAAAGTTTAAATATGGTAGCATTAAATGTAGATATACACGGAATAAAGTAAACAAAACGCGAAACAGAAGTGAAACTTTCTTTTATTTGTAACAAAGTACACGATGAATAGTAAAAATAATTTCAGTTTTGGTATCGTGTTTACTAAAACAGAAAATAAAGAGAATAATACAAACTTAACCCTATTTGGTATGGTGGCGGCCATAAAGTGCCTGCGGCATTTTTAAAGTCTAGTAACTTTTTAAATACTGGATGATATTATCTGAAATTTCTTAAAAATTTTTTTTAAAAATTTTCCTGTTAATGTCACTTTGTCCTTTTTGACAGGTGGTCACATCAAATTTTTTATTGTAATGCTAAAAATAAATGCTTTCTAAGCTAACCAGTATAAATATGGGATTATGTATGTGACAGTGACAAAAAGTCATCATACAATATTGACATTTATACTGAGTAACATGCAGACCGGAATATTGGTAATTTACAGACCAAAATGTGTGCTATTTCCTATTTCTCTATTTATATTGTCATATCATAACGTCATAGGTCATTTTGTTTCATTTCAATCCAAATTTTCTTTATTGAGTAGCTACTGACGTAAGTGCTAATAGATATACATAGTTTTATTCCATGACAGCTACTAATACTAAGGTTCTCAGGGTTTTTTGATATGAAATACCCTGGTATCGTTGACCGGATTTTGAAACGTGATTGGGTTTCACATTTTCGCATAATTATAATAATTTTTTTCTTTAGACAGCACTTTTTCAGGTTAATAATAATGGTGCATGAAGCCGTGATCAATCAGTTTTGTAAACAAAACTTTATAAAGCCAGTAAAATTTATGAAAACGTTTTTGTGTTACTTTTGTAGATTTATTAAAATATAACTGACTCGGATTTGCTAATGTGTTGTACATTAAAAAAGAATAGTAGACTACTAAAATGATAAAAGAACAGCCCTGTGTTTTAGAAAGTGTTTGTAGCTAGCTAACTTTTTTTAACGTTTGCTAATTACGATAGGATTAGAGACTTTATTCCTCTGAAAAATGCAATAGCAACATATTTCATTTGTTTAAAAATCAGATGCACAAAAATAAATCCTAGAAATATGTATATTTATTTTTTTATTTTTCAAAAATTTATCAAATATTTACCTAAATTGATGAATTTATTTAAAAAAGGAAGAAAAGGGGAAATCTAGTGTCTCTGAGAAAACTATAAATTTCAATAATACCTTAACCGTATTCATGCAGAGGTATGTAAAATAAACCCACTCACAGCTTAAAAAACGCTGATTTCAAGAGATCTTCTAAATTCTCTTGGATTGTCCTGATGTTTTTTTTAAATTACAGGTTTTCTTCCCCAATTTGAAAAAAATTTTGACATTATATTATTTGTTATATATGCTAGTTTTTATATTGTTTATTTTGAATCACCAATACCTTTGTGGTTGTTGTCGCCTGTAAACACTTATCTTTTATAAGAAAACATTGCGACACCAGTCTCTGTGTTCCTTCATTTTTACAAGTGCAAGTTTTTCGTCTCAAATCTTCTTAATTTTGTTAACAAAACCTCTCAAAAATGACGAAAATCTCCTCAAAGAAGTCGTCAAATCTTCTCAAACTTTGTTTTGAAAAAAAAGAAGCATAGCAAAAGCATAGCACATATTTTTATTTAGACCCTATCTGACAATTTCAATCATGAGAATTGCTCATAATGTTTTTTACACATATCTTTTTCAAAATTGATATACTGTCAAAAATCGTTTATCGGTGTCCCCGAAAACTACCAAATTCCGAAACTCAGAAACTATGATAATAGTGAAAATATTTTTTGACTCCAATTTATCAAACCAACATAAAAACAAGCTATAGCAAGATTAAAGTCTTTATTTTAATTTATTTGTTTGCAAACGGTATGGTTTCCAACAAGAAGTATTTTATAGTTCACTTTACTAGGCACCTTCACACCTATTTTCCACTTTAAGAAAATTTTCTATGGTAAAAAATGGACAGGAATAGGAAAAAAAGATTTCTACTTGTATCTTCCATTTCATATTGCGAATTTTTAGGCAGAAAGTAAATACTCTTTTTCGCAATCCTCACAAAATTAAATAATCTGATTGGCTAAACAATTCTCTACTTGTCTTTTTCTCGCACAATGCAATGTAGATAGATAGATGTGCATAATTTACATGGCTAGCCTCACAAATATAAAGGGATATACCCTGTATTTTATTTCTAGGAGGGGTCATGGCTTAGATGGGAAGTCCTGGAGTATTTAATGATCATTTTGAGCTACGCAGATCCAATAATTAGGGTCTGCGCTCTAGTAGACAACTCCCTGCAACATCCGAACCCCGATTTTCCTCGCATGGCTTGGGTTAACCTGGGGCTATAGCCGCATTCACTTGCCCGTTCTCCCGCAAAAAGTGCGAGAGGTATAACCACTAAACTGCGCCGCCATGACGTAAACATTGCATGCTCAGAAATTTTTCTGTTCCTTTCTATTCAGTACTTATACTCATAGTTGTATTCAGATTAAGGAGGTATTCAAAACAAGAGTAGAAATTTTTATCTTCGAAAAAAATTAATTCCCGTAAAAATTTAAAAGTAACTTAAAAATTACTTCTGGCAAAAATAATTCTCCAAAACATACCTTAATGGTTCTGCTGTCTTACATAAAAGAATGTCAGAATACCTAAGGCAAGCTTTTATGCTATCCAAACCTGTTACATATATCCTTCTCTTTAATTCCTTGTTTGTTTTCATGGTTCAATACGCCGCAAAAATAAAAACGTTTTTCATAAAATTGATTTGAACCCTTACACTCTAAAAAATAGCACATATTTTTAAAACTTGAAAAACGCTTATTGCAGTTATCTAGGTAACTTTTCTGGTATAATTTAGTCGTGAGACTATACTGTTGCTGGAACATAAAATTCTGCTAGCTAAAGTTCCGCCATTGTTAGTCGCATAAATTAACATATAACGCGTTCGCGTAATCTGGCCATATGTTGGCCAAAAATCATTTAACGATAGCAGATTATTTTTTGTCGTCTTCTCTCATTTCAAAAAGACAAAAAACCCTGGGGACGAGGGTGGACTTAACGAAATATGTTAGGATTTTTTTAATGGTATACTATTTTCCCCGCAGAATCTCTGGCATGGGAAAGCAAGTATCTATTTTTAGCAGATTTAGCTTTTTTCCATAATGATTGTTACACAGCTTTGATTTCGTTTATTCATTTTTTTTTTTGCACCTGCTCATATTCTTAAACGCTTTGTTTCAGCGGGTAAAAATATAGATAATGCAGATTGCGAGTTTTAAGACTTACTGTGTATGTTTTTATTTGGTATTCTTAACGTGGATTCAATCAGAGATTCTTCCACGGGAATTTGGCTAGTCTTATATAAATACGCCTTGTGTGTGTGTATGTGTGTATGTGCACGGTGCGGCCAAGGAAAGAAAATTACCAGTAACTGTCTCACTGCTCATGCATTGTCCCCCCAAAGCGTTATTACGTTAAAATTTTACCATAATAATTAGATCTTTGCTTTATAGAAGTCACAAAAAAGTTATAACTGTATAAGCACGAAAATGTACGACATAAATATATATTTATCATAGGTTTCTGTAAAGCTTGTTCATGTTTTTTTTTCAATTTTGATGATATTATTGATGCGAGACAGCTTTCTTAGCTTGCAACATAAGCCAGCCACCACCAACAACTAGCTAGCTATGAAGTAGAATTATTATCTAATTTATATACATGTACCCATGTTTTTTACTATCTCGCCTGCGAGGAGTATTCAAATACAGCTGTCCGTCCCAAAATGGAAATTTTTGGCTCTCTGAGCACCGACACGGGAGTAGTCGTGTGTTCGAATCTCATCTTGGTAACTATTTTTACTTTTTTTTTTTCTTTTCACTATCTCGCCTGCGAGGATAGGTTTCCAACTCGTAACTAACTAAATGTCCCAAATGGTCAATTGCAACGTCACAGATTTAAACTTCGTACCTAAACTCTCTAAGTACTTGGAAGTCATCTAAATGACGTTTCAGGCCAAGATTGGTATTTGTTTTCGACAAAATTTGACACAGTTAACAAAAAAGGTATGCTGAACATAATAGTGACATCATAATTTTGATTTTTGTCACCTAAATGTCATTTTAGGCCAAAATTGGTCCAAAAATTATAACTACTTTATTTTAGACAAAATTTGGCAAAGTTAACAAAAAACGTATGCTGACATGATGGTGACATCAAAATTTTGATTCTTTGTCACCTAAATGCCGTTTAAGACCATAAACGTTTCAATCGCGCGACTTTTAACCATGGATGATAGGCTGTATTTTTGTTAGCAGAAATTGTAGAATTGGGTCGCATTGTGGATGTTTCATAGTTGTGCATTTTTAATAGCGAGATGATGCAGCGCCTGCATCTTGTTATACCTATCTCCAGTTTATATTTAACTGGGCAGCTTTACCTACTGTAGCTAGCTAATATTAGCTTTAAACTACCCGTGAGTTTTATGTTGCTATTACATGTAGCTAGCTAGCTATCTTAGTGGTCTTTCCTAGAAATATGGCTGAAAGTTATTTAACTAGACCTTTTGAGCTTAAATTGGAAGATATAACAAGCCACAACACCTTATAAAGAAGCATATAATATTTAAGGATAGTTCATGGACGCTTTTTTATGGAAATATATATGTATTTTCACATTTCGTGTAACTAAACTTACATCGGTTTTATGCAATATGACAAAAAATTTATTTAGCATGTAGTAATTGTGGTAACTTAAGCGTGGTGATTTTTGTTGTTCTAGATGTTCTGACTCAAATTTTTCTGTTTACGACATTTCGTGTTATTTAAAAAAAGTTTAAACTTTTTAAGGGAGTTAACACCGGAAGAGCCTGTGTTTTCTTTATAATTCTTATTTTACAGAGGTTTTTGACATTATGGGGGAAATTTACGTAGCTTTTTCACATTTTTTCATTTTGTTGCAGTATTCACAGGGGTTTTTGATCATATTTCGACATTTTTATGTATATAATAGTTTGTGGGCGAAGACATAATGGGCATGCCAAAGGAAATGACTTTTGCTGATTTAGTGTAAACTTTTGTGGGTATGGCCATATTTAATCACAAAAAGAGCTATTTTGTTGATTTTGATTTTATAATCTTTGTAAGCTATTTTTTTCCTCTTTTTGACATTTTGGTTTAACTTATTATTGTAGAAGACATATACAACATGCATATTAAAATAATACCTTACATTTTATATAAACTCCTTTGGGACAGGATGGTATAAAATAGACCAAAATACCTGATCTTAGTCGTTTTTAATTTAAAAGGTGTGTCTTGTGAAATTTTAACTGATGACGTGACATATACTGATAGAACTGATTTTTTTGTTTTATCATATAACTGAAACTTGTTTTTGAGATATTTCATGTTAATTTTGTGAGGAAGGACCATACACAGAAGAAGAATTAGATTTTACATCTTGCAAGCTGTATTTTTCTATATGTTGTATAAGTTCTTACCAGGGAGGACTGTGTGCAACATACCAAAATGTCTGATTCTTCTTGATTTTAATCTGATGCGTTCCAAAGCGTAGTTTTTTGAAATTGTATGTAATGCTTAATGGGTAAGGACAACATACCAAATGTCAAAAGAACTGATTTTTGTTGAATCAAGATGAGTCCTTAAAACCATTCTTTTTTTCACACTTTGTGAAGATTTTGTGGGGAAAGAATGTATGTAATATCATCGGTCATTTTTGTTGCAAACTGTTTTTCTTTGGCATTTTGGATTAAAATTTTGTTTTAGGGGGCATTAAATTTTGCAAACTTTGTTTTTATCGTTGACTTCTCATCTTTTACATAGACCGTCGGTATGCAATAGACAACAATAAGATATATATCTTTTGTCCAAAACATGTTCAAGATCACTTTGACTCTAACGACTAATTGTTTTAAAAATCAAAATGCATACACCCAAAAGAGATATGCAAGAACATTAAACACCCCTCGTTGGACCAAATTTAACATATCCGCGGTGAAATGAACCTTAAAGAATTTTGAAGAGTCCAGGATTTGATTAACATCACCGACAGATAACAGCAAAAAATACAGAAAAATGACGGGTTAGTACGAAACACTTGACAAAAACGAACAATGCTGAACATGGCGGTATGGGTGCTAGGCAGAATAAAAGAGAAAATATTCTACCATTGCACGAAAAGAATTATTGGACCTCAACACACGACCACAGAACAGCAGCACACGATGCTCCAAAATGGCTAAGCTGAGAGAGCCACGAGGTTGATACAGGCAGATCGGCTGTTTAATGCGATAATGAGTAACGCTGGAAGGATTGGGAAAAGCTCGCGAGCAGCGTTTCAAAACAAAACGAAGGCGAAACAAGAAACTTCGTACCCCAGTTAAAGAATGAAAAGAAAAACTGCTCGCGAAACAAAAAACAAAACAACTTCACAACATTTTTTTAGGCTGTACATAATGCTTATCATATGCTTAAAAATGACCAAATTTAAGCCTACGGATGTCTATAAATGTCATTCTTACAAAAACATGTATGTTCCGAAAATCTATATTGGCAAAATCGCAGTTTGGTTTGAACCCAATATTCCATGGCCCAGACACACATTATATCCAGAACCGGATGTAATAGAAACTACTACACAATGTTAGAAAAATAGAAATATCTGTAGAATATGAGCTATGTTCCTGATTTTGATAAACTTTTTGATACTTGGTTTTTGGTCTAAAATTGCCAGAGCCAACATATTTTGTAGAAGATTGTAACTGATTAGAACAAGCCACGTTATGGGGCATTCCTGCAAAGTAAAATTATCACACTTACAGTGAAGTATATGGCTAGCTAGAAAATTTGTCTAAAAGAATCCTAGCATGTAGCTAATTTTATGCTAGCTAAGGTAGCAAATTTTATGCTAGCTAGCTATAGTTCTTAGTTTTGTGCGGGCTAAATAGCTAGTTTTATGCTGAATAAGTTGTTAGTTTCATGCTAGCTAGCTTTAGGTGTTAGTGATGCTAGGAATTGGTTTATGAGATGTAAGAAAATAATAATATACTAGGTACAGCTACATACTCTTTCTTCGTTTTCTTAAAAATTACCTTCTGTCAATAGCATCAACGCAAGTTCCCTTGGTGACGTTATGTATCATAGGAAAGACCCCGTGGTGTCACTGAAAATGACTTATGAATCACGTGGCTAAAAATATAGGTTGACTTATTCTCAACTGGAAATGTCGCAATTCACGCTATCCCCGCTAGGACATCTTTTAAAAATGGGCAAGCACGCTATTGGTGTGTTTAAAACACAGTGTCTCAATTAAAATATTACAAGAAAAGCTTACGCTTTGGGAGACAACGCGATTTTTTTCATCTGCATGGAATGTGATTTTGTTGCAATGCAAGATCAAAAAGTCGCTCTCGTCTTGCCACCTGTAAAACAATTTATATACCACAAAGTTTTTATTTTCTTCACTCACTAGCTCAATATGACTGTTCAAAGAGCAGCAGCGTTGTTGCTTGACGAGGAAAATGAGGAGAAAGAAGAAGAAATAGAATATGGACTCGACCATGGATTGTAAAAAGACAACAACATGGTGTGTTTCATACTCCAGTCATTGAGTTAAAGGTAGATAAAAGATAGATATACCCTTCAAGAACTATCTAAGGCTACATAAAACACAATTTGAATTGTTGTTGCAGAAGGTATACAAACATATCATTAAACAGGATACGAATGTGCGTGAGTGTATAAAACCGGAAGAAATGTATTATCTTACATTGCGTCATCTCGCTAGTGGTTTCGGTTATTGGAATTTCAATTCCAAATAGACAAAAGAGTTATTGCTATAGATGGGAAGCATATTGTTATCGAGCAACCATCACACTCTGGCTCTCACCATCGGCATCAATGGGAGAAATTCTGATTATGGATATTTGGATAAATTGTGCTCTAAAGTTTGCATTAGAGTCCAATAGTACTAACCACCCTGCTTTCACACCTTTCCCGCATGGTCGTTTAATGATATCGTATGTTTTCTACGGGTGATAATGTATTTCCCTTATCCAAGTATATAATGAAACCTTACCCTTTCAGTGTTGATAAATACCCTTTTAGTGTTGATAAAATTATTTTCAACTATTGTCTGTCAAGACTGCAAAAAATATCTTAAAACGCTTTTGGAATACTTGCAAATCACTGACGTGTGTTTCGTCGCCCATTCTTACTAGAGCCAGATGAAGTTAGAACGATAACAGTTGCTACCAAAGCACCTCACAACTGGGTGGGACTTGACACAGATGCTGGAAAAGTGTATATTCCTAAAGCACTCGTCGGTCGTAAGGATACTAAAAATGGTACAATCATAGAAAGTGTTGGAGATAGGATGAAATTAGACATACGTGGATGCCCTTGGCTGCAAGTCGTGGTAATTATGCAAGCAATCAGGCCATTAAAATAAGGCAAGAATTCACAGAATACTATACACAAGAAGGTTGCTCTCCCGGGCAATTGAAATGTCCATCCGTAGATATATAAGTGAAACAAATAGTAATAGCAAATGCATGGTATATATAAAACAAGAGATATATATTCTTTATATGTTTGTTGTTGAAACATTTTCAACTTGTGTTTGACTCATTTGAGTGGTTACTTCCATGAAACGGTGAATATGGAACCTGGTAGGACTTCAACATACTTGAGTAGTTTTAATGTTGTGGTGGTTAAGTACGTGGGATTGTGGTGCTTTGAGAACATATAGGAAAAATAAATCCAGTATTATGTTTTCTCTACTGCTGATTATCGAAGAAGATATCCGATCATTTTCTTCTTCAACATACACCAATCGTTATTGTCGCCCTGCGTCAGGCTATCAGCTACAGTTTCACTCAACGCAAAAAATAATGAAATCGTGGCAAATCAAAAGCTGTTGTACTGAAGTTTCAATTCCTTGAGAAAACAAGTCGAATAAAAAAGATACAAAACATTGTTGTCTTCCTATTTCAAGGTAATTTTACCAATAGTTAGATATTTCTTGGAGATATTTCATTAATAACTTACCTAAGCCGATATAGATGAGTTGCAGCGTGACGTAATGTTTAGATTTTGCATCAAGAACAATGGACATGTCTGCAGACAAAAAATATAAACAATAGACCGCATCGATCAAAATTATTAAGTGAAAAAATAAGATTGACGCTGAAATTAGTCTTCTCATTAATATTTATATTAGTTGAGAGATAATGTGCAAATTTCAAATGGATAACCGGAAATCGACTGAACACAACATATGGCGTTTCCAGCGAATAAATTTTCCCGCAACTTTAACTGACATAAAAACACAGTTCCCGTTAACCCGTTGTTACAGCTAAAAGTACAAAACACCGGACCAACTGCTTAGTACCGGTAAATCGTGTCGTACGTACGCATAGGCGTAATACACATACGTAATAGTTTTTAAGAAAAAAACTTCATTGCAACTTCAATTTAAATAAAAATATAACATGAGTTTAACAAACCAAAGATTTCAGTTTCGCCAGCAAATTTCTTTAGTAGCTAACAGCTTAGTGTAGAATTTTAAGTTTTGGAAAATATATACATTAGTTACGCACCAGGGGATAAAACAAATATGCAACAAATATACATTATTATGATAGCGTCTTATCTAAACAAACAAAACGCGTTAAAATATAAAACTTTAAGAATTGAAGCTTAAGTGGCTTTTTTTCTGAGAATGCACGTCTGCTTGACAATTTGAAGTGTTCGACAAAAAAACATAACACGTAGCTCTAGCGTACGTAGAAACCGAATATCTAAAAAATATCGAAGTTTTTACTTTTTCCTAAATTTCTGTGTAAATTCTAACCCACTTCAAACTCTAGCCTTTAACTTCTATTTCAAACTTTACTTCTTGCTTCACTCTCCTTTTCCGAGGAATATTACTTCTCGTAGATTCTAACTTTTCTACTTCTATTTCTAGGCTTTTCTAAATTTTACTTTTTAGCCCAATAATTTAATTCTTGGTTTTTCTTTCTTTCTCAAATATGTTTTTTTAACCCCAGTTACTTTTTCACTTTGACTTTTCTTGCTTTTACTTTTTCACATTATTCAAGACGAATGGACCGATACATTTGTTTTGTGTGTCAAGGGTAACCCTGTTCAAAAGTCAGCGGTTAATATGATTTCATCAAATTAAATTGAGTCGTTTTAATCACGTAACGTAAACAAAGTAAACCCGCGGTCCCATTTCTGGTCCGATTTAGCTGTGGTTTCTAAATATTAAATCTAGTTTCCGGAAATCCTCAAAAAACTACGAATGTAGCCCTAGTTCACCCATGCGATGCTTGAAGCAAGTCGACACGCTCGTCTACTTCTTTTGCGAAAAAGATATGTGTTCTGTGAAGAAAATCTTTTGTCGGTGTCGCCTTAATGGCAAACTTTGTTTCTGCAGTTATTGATTTCTCTCCTTGAGGTATTATGTTTTCATTTGAATGCGGACAGTTTATGAATACATATGGCCCTTATGATTTGCTGTTTTGTGGGGGACGTCTCAACCGAACGTGTGAATAACCAAATATATGTAGATAAGAATAGCCAGTAGATTCATTAAAAAAAATAATTCTAAATTAAATTTGACTTCCACAAGCTCTCACAATTGCAACGACCTTTGATATAACTTGAATGATCGATTGCGATGTAGGAATCCTGCCCAAGTCCTCTTGTTGCTTTGAAGTGGAGCTAAATGAAAAAATAATTATTTATATAGTAACGATGCAACTACTTCAAAAAGCCCTAAAGAAAGTTAACGATTTAAATAATTTTTTTGTTAGTAACTCGAACATGCATGGGACGGAGGAAGATAGTTAGAATGAACGATTGTTCAACTTAAACAAAGCTCCCGTTAAGTCGAATTTAGTCAAAAATGAAATTATAGTTAGTGTTTAGGCGGGGTTTTTTTTGCAAGGCACGCAAGTCCCTGTAAACCTATTAACGAAAGTTCAAGGGACCCAACAAATGGTTCGAGATAATAAAAGTTCAAGTTATCCGATGTTTAAGTTACCGCGAGCTAACTGTATATACAAATCGTATAGACAGGATTCTTTTTTAATTAATGCATCACCCTCAAAGGTATTACACAGTTAAAGAAGTCACCGGTCTTAAGGAGCCCTCAAAATCAATAACTTAAAACGTACTTACCCTGACTTTTATGATTCATTTTATCCGCATTTACAAACATACTTATTAGATCAGAAATTAAACATAATACAGCAAAATTGAACAATAGATGCTACCGTTTATGTATATTTCCTACATAAACATGAAAGACTTTACAAGCGCATATAGCCCATGATAAGATAAATATAAGATAAATATAATTTGACAAATATAACATCAATTTAAAAAAAATAAGAACCAAAAGTCTCGCGTTTTGTAACAAAAAAGGCAATGGCGGGAAAATTATTGATGGGTATGTGCAAAAGTTTAACAAATTTCAGTAGTTGACTTGTACTAGTTTTGGAAACGGGAGCGGCACAAATAAGGTCAATTTTTGCGGATTGTGAACTAAAAATGATGGGTAAAAAAATTTGAGAAAAACGCAGAAAGGCTATCGCTTATTGTTTATTCTATTATGATTCACCAAGCGTTTCTTTATTTTTCTCTGTGTCATTTGAATTTACGTTCTTTTTTCGTTGGAATAAGAATTTCCACAAATAAAGAAGAACATTTGATAAACTTGTTGACGCATGAATCAATCAGCAGAAAACGGTTTAAAGAAATTAGAAAAGTAATACATTATGCATTGCCAACACACTTTCTGACGGTAAGCGAAATTCGATCCACCGTCGCCAGAATTGCTAGCTGCCAGTAAACCCACTACGTGCTGTAGCAATCTCACGACACAAAGACAAGGCCATTTACGACAAAGAAAATATTATTGTGTTCTCAATGCACATGTGCAAATCAGAGTAAGCCCCCCAAGAAGAAAAAAAACCATTGTAAGGTTGTGCATAGAACGTCAAATGTTCTTTGTGAAGTAAAAGTTTCATAGATACTATAGATCATGCTATTGACAAACTACTACTGATAAGGCCACGTACAGTTTTGATAATAGTGATATTGCTTTGGATTTGTTTTACATTGATGCTTTCACTTAAACTTTGGTGCCTTTTTCATATGACGAGCATTCAGGAAAAGCTGTTGACAAGGGCATTGCACATAGCCTAAGTTCTTTTTTGAAAAGCCTCTTATATGTTACCGACCCACACAGAGGTTATCCGGTTAGCGTGTATAAGTTTGGTGACGGCTTATCCATGACACATCAATGTGCAAACTTCCTAAAATTAGTAATTAATAACATTACCGTATCTATGAATTTAACAATTTTATTTTTGTTTGTAATA
This sequence comes from Hydractinia symbiolongicarpus, assembly GCF_029227915.1. NCBI lineage: Eukaryota > Metazoa > Cnidaria > Hydrozoa > Anthoathecata > Hydractiniidae > Hydractinia > Hydractinia symbiolongicarpus. Next base: position 14,058,479 of record NC_079880.1, read on the forward strand.
ACCGCATTTTTTGCTCACGTGATTATCTTCGGGAAATCCTTTCTTCAATGTTTTGGCGCAAATAGTCCAACTCCTCCGAAGAAACATAACTAATTCCTCTACCATTTAAGACGATAAGATGTGGCTATGCTGGCTTTGTGTTCATTAATTGATTTTAATTCGTGGTTCGTACTGACAAATTGGTTTATTTTTTTCGGTCGGTTTAAATTTGGAATTTGCTCTGAAGCATTCCTTTTCCGTATGACAGCTTTCGAATGAGAAAACTGAATTTTAATACCCTTTGAAGAAGGCTTAGCTTACTAGGCTACGGATTGTATTAAATGACGACCTTTATACAGCGCTAAAAGTGTTCCAGAGAGAAACAAGAACTTACCCTGAAGGGAATTTTACTTTCCAGTTCAATCTCAGCAGGCTGCCAAAAAGTACCATGATCACCATATGCATTCCAAACTGTGACGTTACTAGATTTGTCAACCGAAGACATGTTTTGCTGTAATATAACTTCTAGTTTTCCAGTGTTGCTTTTGCTTAGGTGGTACCAAAACATAAAACATATTGGCTTTGTGGAGTTTAACAATGGTGACGATAAAACTGTAGTGTCATCCTTTTTGGTTATACTTGATCTATTTGTTAACCAAAATCTTCTGTTGGCTTGAAAAATAAAAAAATAAAAAGCTATATTCCAATGATTATCTCTTTGCAAGAGTTAACCATTAAAAAATTAATTCTTCTATTTTTCCTTTCAAAGGCAAGTTTTATTCCGAAGCTGCTTTACCAATTTAACTGACTAACTTAATGCATTGTGTCATTATGTTTATTCAATTTACTTCTACTATTTCTCACTTTGCTGTGTTACAAGTCCCTAAACGACCTTTTGTGGTGATAAAATTAGAAGAATTGTGCATTAAAACTGGAGAAGGGAGCTTTATGGCAAAACTTAGTAACTGATTGTGAATAAAATTAAAAAGGAACATTAAAGCATTAGCAGATATTTACATTTTCCTCTTTCGTTTGCAATATGAATCCCAGCGTATGTGAATTCGGAATTTCTTTGCGACATAACCATATATAACTTCCAAACCGTCCATTTGTAAGTAGTATTTAAGTTCACAATAGTCCAATATCTGGAGATGTCAAAAGGATACACTTGGCCTGTGAAAGAGGAAAAAGATTTTTAGAATTCTAATCACCTCACAAGAAAAAAACGCTTTCCGTCTAGTGCATGTCTAAAGAAAAGAAAAGCACAATTTGCACAAACCCTAAAAACAAACTTCCTTTTTCCCTAAATTAACATTTGTTTAGTTCAGCATGATGGTGCTTAGCATATTACAGTAGACAACAACTCATCTGTTTATATCAATAGTTTAGTGAAACCAGAATAGTATAGTTTGATCTATACGAACCGTTTTTAACAGTGTGTCTACATCTTTCTATTTCTGTTGAAGCTCCTTTGCAAAACCAACCTCCGTTTTCTGGAGCAGGGTTGTTGCACCATCGCTTTCGGTGTTGCAGGCCAATGCCACAACTTTTGCTGCAAGCACTCCAACTTCCCCATTTGCCCCAATGCCCGTTTACAGTTTCTATTGTAAAACGCAAAAGAATGTATTACAATTTATATCGAGGTTCATAATCTACATATTTAACCAATTCTAACACTGTCAGTATTGTATTGTTCCCTTTAATTTTTGTGAAAATTATTGCTAAACTTGCCATACACAAATTTCGCAAAAATAGATTCTCGCGAAATTCGGATTTTAATACCTCTTAAAAAACGATTTGCCGTAATATTTATTTTTATTTAACTAGCAGCGTATTTCAACTTTAACAGTCTTTTGTATCAGACGCAAAGCACGGTATTAATACAGGAAAATGCAATAGATTCTTTTTTAGCGAAATTTAGGAAATATAATTTTTGGGAAATGGTAAGACTAATTCGCGAATGTTTATAGAATTTTCTCGGGTAAATTAATTCCCTTAAGATAAATGATATTTCTTTCCTGCCTTTACTTATTAATATCAACAAATTTTTATACAAAAATAGAGCTAAAATATATATGTAATATATGTAAGGAGATACGAACCTTTAAAAACTTTATCTATATTATAATACCTGTATACGTCTGTCCGTCTGTCACGCATAATGGTAGCTTAGCTGCGCAAGTAGCGAGACGCACGCAATGCGGTATAAAAAGGACGGCGAAACCGTGGATTTTTCCACGGGCTAACGGCTAGTTTGTATATAATGTCGGTAATAGTAAAAATTTTCAGCAAATACATACCATAACATTCACTCATGTCGCAATCCTTGTATTCTTTGATGACTCCATCTTTTTCTGCGTTTGCGCATTTTCCCCTGTCGCTTGCCATACAAAACCTTTCTCTGGACTTACTACATTGCCCAACCCGTGTTTTTATATTAACACAAGGTGACCAAGGAGTCCACATACTCCACACGGCTCCATTTTGCGCTAAAATTATTAGTTGAATATAGTTAGTGTTCGGTAATGTAGTTTTTGCAGGCGATTATTTAACCTAACGCGGATTTAGCTCTGTATAATTTAAGCCAGCTAATTCTTGTTTAGCTCATTTTAAGCGTTTTTGTTATCCACTGTCCACAAAAAGTCTTTTACATTTATTTAGCAAATCGTTGTAAAAAATGTTGACATAAAATTTGTGTTGAGTCTTTTAACATCTTTCATTCCGGAATAGGTTAAGTAAAACATTTATTTTTTAATGGTTTCCACATTTAGTTTTAGTTTTTAAAAACAGTTTGTCTCACATGCTCTTGAGAATGTTTGTTATAGTTTTAAAATATACAGGTTGGTTTTAATTATTATAAAATCAAGTTTATTTATTTTCAAAACAATGGTACAGCGGAATTAACTGGAAGTATTTTGATAAACCATGTTACTTGCAACTTGTCTAACAATACGCATAGAAAAATAGATTTTTAGGTTGTTTTGACTATTAAAGTGCGTTAAAGGCGGTGAATTTAAGGGTGCCGCCCATTTGTTAAAGAAGTGTCACAGCGTCCCCAAACGCAAAATAACTTTAGAATGGTTATGCTATTTTGATGAAATTTGCCAGGAATGCGGTATATTATTAACGATATTGATTGGTGAAGATAAAGGTTCGCTAATGTCAGCAATTTGCTATAATGTCTATATCTGCTATGACGTGATTATAACACATCTTTTCGCCGTAGACCGTTCTGACTAAATAGCTTTGCTGGAATTTTGTTTCCTAAATGGTCTTTATGTCATTACCTTTTGTAATATTGTCTTTTTGGACAATACAGAAGGTGAGTGAAAACAATGTTAAAAGAATCGGGATTAATTCTTAAACAGCATTTTGCAAAACGACTGCAATGGCAACTCTCGAACGTTGGATTTTAAAAATGTTTTTATAAAAATGTGATCAAAATAATATAAATCTCCATTGTTAATGAAAATGCTACTTTTGAAATTAAAATTTCCTTCTTTTTGGATAATAAACCAGATCTTTAGTTAGAATCAGACTTCTTCAGCTTCGCTTTGCAAACATTCCATACCTTGCGGCGCCCAATATCAATTGCATGACCGGATAAATACAAATAAACGATTTTACCTGCCTTTTACACTAATTAACTTTTACATTATTATGTATAAAAAAGTAAAGAAAATGGGTTTTAGACTACGTATTTCAGTGGATGCACTTAGCAATATTAAGCAATTTATAAAGGGCTTACCCAGGTTGCATTGATACAACGTGTTGACTTTAATACTATCGGAAGCTGTGAAATGTTTGTTTTTTCTGGACATTAGTCTTAAATTTCTTTTTACGTCTTTTATAGGAACCATTGTCATTTTGTGCAATCCTTTAGAACCCATATATGGACCGTAGTGCATGACTGAATCGTATTCATACATTGTTGTCGTTCTTGCTAACTGTTTTGGCCGTTTCTCGAAATTATGGACACTACCTAAAAGCAAACACTCTGGAAGGTAATGTAATAAGAAAATGAAATAAGGGATTTAGGACTTAGAGCTTGTTATAATGACCTATTCTGTTATAATGACCTATTCTGTAATGGATTACTTTTTGCTTTTAGTTTTTTTAATAAGAAATTTTTGCCTTAAACCAAATTTTTAGTCTCAACAGCACATACTAGCGTTAAATAATATTCTGTAGCGATTACAGTTTGATGTCGGATTTGTAAACCTAAAAGTCCGATAGTGAAATGATATGATGTATATTTGCTTGCTCTATTAGCAAAATACTAAATAAAAAAAGACAGAGCTACACAGCCAGTATTATAAGAACATCCTACCAGGACGTATATTCTCCCAAAGTATCTTTAAATACTTGTCTCGATCAGGCCGTACGTGTTCGTGAAATACTCCTAAAGCGTGCAATATTTCGTGTATTGTAGCCGAGTACGTGAAACAGCGGCTCTGTAAACTCAATGGTTGGCCTTTATTTTTGAAATAGCTTCGTCGTCCAATGTAGGAACCACATCTAATCATAGAATAATAAATATTTGATAATAGATTTGATAAAAGAAACATCTCGATCTTTAGCATTCTTTCAGCTTTGAAAGTTCTCCAGTATGTTATAAATCTTGCGTTTCTAATATTCAAGATATTTCGTGGATAGCACTTTCAATATAGTTGTTCTTTACGACTGCCAGACGTCGATTTAAAATGATCACAAGCAATGTTACTTTAAGAACACTGACGCGAACTTTTTTCTGTATGTTCAAGAAAGTCTACGCCTGTCTTACGCGTGTCTTACGCCTATTCTTCTTTTAAGACCAAGTGAAATCTAACTTTAGGTGTTTTTAAACATTTACCGCATAAAAACAAGTTTATTTTACTCCGGTGCGAAATCGACCAAAACATATAAGAAATATATATAGGAATATTACAGCTTATGCCAAAATGAAAGTGAAAAATAGAAAATGCTGGCAGATGATTACACCCTGAACATCATTTCATTCTGGCGTTGACTTATGTGAAGAAAATCACGCTGGCACGAACGCTTGGAAAAACGTTAATTATCTTCTTATAGTGTTTACAAAGAGCATTGTCAGTACCCTAATTAAGAAAAGTTTAAAAAGCCTAAAATCATGGAAGGTGTTTTGTTCCAAATTTTAGTACAAGCGATTATGCTACAAACATGTCTGATAATGCTTTTTCAAAACTACATTCTACAAATAAGTTGTTGCTTGCGTCCAATACAGTTCGTACTAAAGTTGCTTATAAAAAATTAATGTAAATGCACACACAAAAGGGGTTGCTGATAACAAAAAGTACGTTTATTATAGTACTAACCCTCTTATCTTGTTAATTGCAACCCAAAAGCTTTCATTGGTTCTCTTTTTAAACGTAATGCAAGTTTTGTTCTCTACCTCATAAATTGCTTTCTTTATTCTTGTTACTTCGTGAGGCTCTAAAAAACACGCTGGTGAGAGTAAATAGACTGGTTTTTTATGTTCTACCAGTATATCATTTTTGTTAGAGTTGTACTGCCCTACGATTAAAATTACCTGTTTTTTCTTGCAATATATGCTTACCTTTTTCAAAGTTAGACTTTTGATAAAGCGTAAGTGTAATTATACTTTTTTCCCATAGTTTTTACATAAAATTCATAGCTATTGACGCATTCGTATATAAAATAACATATAGAATATAGAACTACATGTAATATATTGTTATTTTTAACACGCAAACTAACAAACTTCATCCTAATTATTCCAGTCACGCGATTGCTTTAGTGGCAAGTTTCTTCACAAAACACACGCACGAAAGAAATGTTCTGTTTTAAAAAGCAGTAATAGGCTTTACAGAAAACTTATCTTTTAATGACTTCCCATATTTTAGTAATGGACGTAACTGTTTCTTAAATTCAAACGAAAGACATTCACTAATTTCTGAAAGAGCTTTTTTATCAACTTTGTGGCTGATTTGTTAAAATGTAAACTTACCAAATGATCTAACATTGATAGTGTACGGAACAGTTCTTCCTGGCCAGAGTCTAGATGCCAATGTAATTACACTCCTTTTTGTCTTGTGTCCTTTTCCATTATCTAAAAATAACAGCGTTTGTAAGTTTAAAATGGTCTCTGTGAAAGGCTGTAGCATTTTTTGACCAATGTCATTTTCCACAAATTAATTATTAACCTTTTTAGTACTAGTGGCACGTAGCTACAATCGTGGACAAAAATATTGAGACTGAGGCAGTTTTTTACTCATTATATAAATATGGACAAAACAGTCAAATAGTCAATACTCTGCAGCCGGCAGACTGCAAAGTCGCTACTTTTGCACACAAGTAGGCTAGGAAGAGAGCGTTGAAAACCTGCTAGTCACATTCTTTAGCACGCCCGCACACCGAAATAATTCACGTCGGGGCCCCGACGAAAGCCCCGAAATTCGTGAATAATGACCTTGCTGACGTCAGTGAATCTAATATAGAATGAGCCTACGCAATTACTTGTGGTGGCGAACTTCGAAATTCGTTGTCTTGTCCCAACATATTGTGAACACGATTATAGGACTTGCCATCTTGGCTATCATTTAAAATCCCGTGACTTTTTGACACTGTAAATCGATTTTTCTAAAAGTAAACTGAATTTCATTTAATGTCCATTGGTTTCGGGGCCACTTAGCAATGAAACGTGTGAATTCCTTTTTTAAAAAAATACACTACTTTCCGCAAAAAAAAGTTAACCAAAACTAAGGAAACACATGCATGGTCGCAGGTAATAGAACAATCTGTCCACATATTTTTTATAAAAAATTCGCCTTAAAGGAGAGGCGAAGAAAAAACTGTTTTGTGGCAGCCACAAAATAAATTTTAAGCAAGGAAGGAAAAATTAAGGAATTTCTAAATCCCAAAATCTAATATAATAACTACTATAACCACACACAAATAGCTATGTTTCATAACGGAATATCCATATTCTTTACCAGCAACATTTTTACAGTTTCGTGGCTGTATGTGGCCAGAAGAAGCAATTTTAAGATGTACTTACCAACAAACATGAAAAATAACATCTTTAACTGAACATAACCCAAAATATTTTACATGCAATCGTAGTTCCAGCATTTTTTAACCTTCGTTAATACTTCTTGGAATTTCATAAACATCTGTCATGGCCAATAATAAAATTTTTTTCGTAATTTGGTTAGCTTTTTCACAACATACTTCCAGCTTCGAACGATGAAGCCGGAAGCGCTAAATTCGATAAATACACAGACCGGAAGCTTTCAACAACAAATCGAACGTCCAACGGTTTTAGCAGCTCTGTTTACAATTCTTTTTTCTTTACATTTACTCATGAATTAGTTTAGTAATAAAAATAAAAATATTTTACTTATATTCAACTGTCTTTAACTTTTGTTTTGTTTATTATTTTTAATAAAACAGTTTGATCATCGATGCGTTACCATTAAAATACAGAGAAAGATCTAATATTGTTTCTGAATCAACCCCGTACCCAGGGTCTTGTGGCCCCTAAGCCGTTATTACGGAGTGGCCAACAATGCAAAATGCCCTGGGAACGAGGTTGTTTCTGAATATAACCACCAGTTGGCAAATGTGTACACATACTGAACTATAAAACAACTCACATTCATGGAAGAAAGAAAAAATGGTATTATGTAAGAAACTTCTATAAACCAATGTTTACCGGAACATTCTAGGCCGGCGTATTATCTGGTCTTTGAAATTAACTCTGGCATCATGAATTTTTAATCAGCAGCCGTGCCCGCGCTGTTCGCCCCCCCTCCAATAATTTAAGAAAGTCCGTTTCAGAAAGGTTGTTATGTTTTTGGGAAACTTATATCAATTCATTTCACAATAAAGTGAATAAATTGTTCATCATGTGAAAACTACGCACAATCAACTTAAACGAACTTTATTATCTGTTTCAGCGGATAAAACGAAATTTTATATTCTTATTTTCAGCATATGTGAAGAATAGCGGCTGTAGCTGTCATACTGGAAAAAAGAAGAACAACTTACGAAGGAAGGACGCTACTATCTCCAACATAATGCGTATGTCCAGATCACGATGAAACAGTAATTACAGACAGACAATAAAGACAGACAACAGTAAAAACAGTAAATCATTTTGGATGAAGTGGAAGAACGCCAAATCTTCTGATGTAGTAAAAATGTCACATGAAAAATACTGGTACTAGAAGCAAGTATTTTTTGAAATCTTGAAGGTTTTCGTTTCCGCTTTCGTTTAATCTATCGTAAACCAATTTTAACGCGTTTTTCGTATAACGAGCATTCATGCGAAATCATGCAGATATACGCAGTTGTAGATATACCCCGTTTTTTTCTCTTAAGTTTTCTAACGTAGAGATTATTTGATGGCTATCACATACTATTGAGTTTAGATCAGAAGCTATGGCTTGCACACCCTATTAGCATGTATGCTGTTTCCATTTTGCAATGAATTCTCTTTTTGCTGTGTACATTAGCAGCATTTTTTATCATCCGTTTTAACGGTCAATTTAAACTGATTGCTATAAGTCGCACATTTTGCAAGCAATATAATCAATGCCCCGTATGTTTACAAAAACCTAATTTTAAAAATGCAATAGAATAAAGCAGATCAGTAATCAACAATTTGGTCCAAAATTTGCTATTTTTTAAATTCATTAAATTCTTATTATCTTCTTTATGTTCCGTTTAATTTTCATATTGGCATATGCAAAGACTAAAATTTAAGAAGAAAAAATATTTTCTAATACTGAGCACCCTTTCTGCTTCCGGCAACGGTTCAACTTTGTAAAATAAAAAAGGGGATCTGTCAAGTATTGACAGAGACAAATGTTTTTGAACAAAAATCCTTGCTTAAATCTTAATGAACACGATAGTAGATACGACGTTGCAAACATTTGATAAAGCTTTCTTACTTACGTTTTCTGTCCTTAGCAGCAGTAATTACTGCCAGAGTAACTGCCATGAAATATATCGCTCGTAACATAATGGTGTCGACATCAACTCTGAATAGTTATGTTTGTATTTTTAATTTTACAAAAAATATAATTTTCGTTAATAAAGAAAAGAGCATAAATTATGCCGAAGGAGTACTCCTGGAAGTTATAAATTCATTATAACATAACGCGAATTTTAGTGGGTATAGAAAATATTTCCTTGGTTAGCGGGGAAATGTTTAAGCACAGTATCGTTTTTAGTTTTTGTTTCCTGAGCAAGAAAACTATTCCCTGGGAGATATATACCATGTGATAAGTGTCTATTGTTTTTTATCAGAAGTTGTTTGTTTTAAAGAAATATGCTGAATCAACATGAATTTTTCTCGCCACCGATCTTTTGTTCATATGTAAGAATGAACTACCCGCTACCGAGATCTCGGTCACGTGCACCTGACATTTTAGCCCGGCCATCCTGACTTTGCGAAACATTTTATCGTACAAAGTATATAAAATCAGAAAACATGTTAAATAAGTTTTTTTGGCTCTTTAAAATTTAAATAGAATGTTAAAATTCGTTTAGGAACTAAATAAAAAGTATCAAAAAATTTTCATTTTTTTGGGCTGATTCACAACCTCAACCCTTTTAATAAAGGTAGGTATATAGATTTCTAAATCCTAAAAATTAATAAGATAATTACTATATTAACAAGTAAAAACTGTATTTTCCAACTAAGTATCTCTAGATCTTCCTAGCAACATTTTGACAGATCCATACGGAAATAATTAAATGTCCTGTCCGGAAGTGTCTATCTTTGTCAATGTTGCCACAGCAGGTTGCCAGAAATAGCGTTTAATGGCGAAAATTTTTGGGTAAAAAAACACAGATAATTTAATTTTTTTGAAAAAAAATGAAAAAGCAGTCTGTAAAAAATATTTGATTATTAGCAAATATTTTGTATCCTCATCCCGTATGAAGAAGTCTCTTATAAGGTCCAGTGGGCTGTACTGGGTAAAGACCATTTTCCTCTGGTTAACTCGAATTCATTCGAATCTGAACATCTTTTTAAGATGAGGCACTGCAAATGTTCAAAATGGAGCAAAAGGCGGATTCCGGTTGATAGTAATGGCACACATTCAGCCTGGTGCCGATCAAGCGAACAAAGAAGAAAGTAACATCGTATAGTGTTAAAGAACAGTATTTTTATGTAAAAAATTGTATTTTTTCCCAGAATTGCTTTTTAAAAAGTCCCATTTCCTAAAGTAAACATTGCTGAAATTGTTACGCAAACATTAAAACTTTTTTTTTCTACAACGTTAAAATAACATGAACATTGGAAAAGGTTATATCGATGTTGATTCAACGCTATAACAACGTTTCAAACAGTATATTTTAACGTTTAAACCCGACGATAAATTTGCGTTAATGCGACCGCTTTGGTGTTATTTTCACGTTAATTCAACGATAAAACAACGTTGTTATGGCCTGTAAATGATGGGTTCAGGTTCAGGCATAAAAATATAAAGGATAAACTTCTGGCAGAAATATGTAAAAAAGAATCCCTTTACGTGTGTTAAAATAATTCTGTCTAATGCAAAAAAAAATTCTTTTCTCAAATATGTAGCGATAAATTAATTTAAATATTGTAAGAAAGACGTTATTTGTATCGATTTAATTTTTTATGGCAAAACATTTATTGGTTTGAGATTTTGAGATTTTAGCCTTCTAGATTGGGTAAAATGCAAACTCTACACAACCCTTTTTTATATTAACCATATATCACAATTTTTTTTAGATGGACTAATATTCTTTCCACTAGGCAACCACCGCCGTAGCGTATATTTTTAAATACTTTGTGTGCTTTTACTTGCTCCACTTGCTGAGCTTTTATTTAAGTCATCGACTAAATCAAAATCTTGCTTCATCTCGATCTCGCAAAAAGTCTCGCAATACAACATAAGGGCTTTAAGAACTTGAGTAAAATAAGCTTGAAGTATGAAGATAAATATGTACAAGAATTAATGCGCAATTAATAAAGTGTTTAAGCAAAATTTTTCCTCATTATAACGGTGCAACTTTCTGTTCTTTAACGTCATTTTTTGTATCATTTGTAATTAAAGTTTGTTTAATTAATACAAATGTTGCTTCGTTAATACTTTATTATTAAGTGGCTTCTTATCTCGTCCATTTAAAATGTCATTAATTTAAGATTAGTCGGTGGCCTGTAGATAGATCGACGGTTTTTCCTGTCCTTTATTTAGCGCATTTCGTGTGTCTCGCAACTGCAGTTACCATTTTGCGTGAGGAATGACGTATAGGGGTATTATGATGTGGATTAATTTTGTTCAATAACTTTTATACCATACTGGTAATATTATAACAATAGTAACAACATGGCTTTTCCTTCAGGAATTATAAGCATTTGTTGATTAGTACTTACAAAAGCGTTTTGCAATTTCTTAGAAAGAAAAACACGTCAATATGTGGTCTTTATGCATTATGCAGAATTTGTAAAGTGGATAAAACATTAAGGTAATTGCAAATCAAATTACACGTTTTCTTACAAGAAACTTTTCTACATTTTCCTAATTTTAAAGAACTTAATCCCTGTTTTATAGCTACCGTCAAAATGCTTCTTAGTAAAAACTTAATCATTTTTTTCAATATTTTCAGAGTTAGCCGGTGAAAGTAACGATAGTATCAAGCATTCTTTCCACCAAACTTCTTATAAAAAACATGAATTTAATAACACGAAGCTATCTGTTAGTCTAGCTATATTCCTAAAAGCATTGGGTTTAATGTGAATGTAACAACAGAAGCAAGGGTGTTCTTTACGTAACAGTTGTTGTATTCAGCATTCGAAGCTGTTTCACACAAACAAAACAGTATTTGATCTGAAATAACACAAGCTGCATTTCGACTATTACGTGAGCAATATTGTAGTTAGAGTCAGAAAATGCAAAAGCTGCTCTGCTCAAATATGTAAAAGTAAAGTTACAATTAAATTTAATCAAAATGGTAGAAATAGTGGCAGTAGATATTTTTATCTCGGAAGAATTGCAAACATATATCCAGTTGTACTTTTGGCTTATATAACTGTTACTTATTTTGTAGGTCAAGTAGCTCCTAACTGTGGATGCAGATTTCTGCCATTTAATGCAAAAGTTCTTGATAAAAAATAAATCTTAAGTTTGTGATTAAAAATTTTTAAAACGATATCACATATACATGAACAAAATGTTAATATTCATTGTGTCTAATTACATGGTTATATATAATAAAACATGAGTTTTTTAAAAAGAATTAACAAGTACGAATCTCAATAAAACAAAGCCATGTTTTCAGTACCGTACAAAAAGAACTCATAGTTTTGTCCATGCCTTTAGACTATTGTGAATCGACGATAGGCAATCTCGTTTCCAGTTCTTCTATAATAGTTGAAGGCAATTATATACATTAACACATCCCTCAGTCCATACAAATTTTCTTTATAAAGTATTTGCATTCATAGCGACATCTCCACCAGCGACAATGTTTGCTACACTTCTGGCGCACTTGGTTTGTACAGTTCTGTGTTGAAATCGTTTTTATATCCACCTTCTTCAAAGCTGCACATTTCACCTGTTGGTAATCAAGGAATCCTACCATTAATAGAAAGTAAATAACGGCTGTTATAATTCTTCCCATAGTTGGAACTTTTCTTACCAAATGTTAAGTTATTTAAAAAATTCTATAAAGCGATGATGAGGTTCTGTTTTACACGTGTTGACAATCGATATTTGCTTGTCGTTGTTCCTTCGCCAATTCTCTATAAGCTTCTTTAATGAGTTCATTCACGAACATTTATATACACGACGCCAACAATGGGGTTTAATAACTTCAATATTTCTTAGAAAAAGCATTAAAATGGAAGCACTTAAAGGGAATTTCTTAGGCCACCAAATAATGTTTGTTTTGAGGATTATGTTCTTTTAAAATAATATTATTTTAAAAATGGAAAGTACATAGAAAGCAAATTTCATTCTGAGTATCACAAGTGGTTACGACCACTTGTAATATCATTTTGTACTTAGTTTCAATTTCGAAAGCGAGGAAAGTATAAAATTACTTGTACTGTTTCAGTTTTAGAGAACCATAAAAATATTTCATTAATTATTTGTTCCTAGACAACATTGTTTACCGTCTAGAATCGAAGAAATAATATGTTGAGACATTTTTGGACAAAAATCTTTAAAAATTAAAAAATCCCTCCTGACACGGTGGATGTTTTGACGTGACAACATTGACATTGGTAAAGGCGTGTGCGTCAAACTTTGTTTTTTATGTGGATTTTTGATTTGTCTCATAATTTATATGTCCACGATTGTAGAAATAAATGAGTTTATATTTGTTTTTTAATATTTTATACACAAGAATCTACAATACTGAGGTTAAGGTTTTGCCAAAACTTAATAACATTTAAATACAAATATTTACATATAGTATAAAATTTTCCTTCGCACGACTATAGCACGTTTTTACAATCAGATGACTCCAGCATCATCATTTCTTCACATGCTACAAATATCTGTAAATCCGATCATATAATTCCTTATTTTTTAGAAGAACACTTATAAGAACAATTGAGGCTGAGCTGAAATTTAGACGTTTTTATAGAAAAAACGTATTCTTATGATAAAATCAATTTTAAATATATAGCCCTTAATGTCAAATCAAACGACTAATGATAATTTTTCAAAGAGTTAGAAACTTAATGGACAATGTTCTTACTGGCGCACAAAATAATAAACTCAATAATCTAAACAAAAAACATAACGGAAATATGCACAGTAAATACACATTTATTACATCAATTTTGTTGCTTCAAATTCTTTTGCATAAAAAACGCTTTTGAAAGGTTTCTATTTCTAAGTTATTGCTACGATTAATTCCTTTTATTCTATTTCTAGGAATACATTATTAGTTCTTAGCAGATGTTTCTACGAATATGCACACATTTTATGTTTTATGGTTTCTAATCTACTATGAACTAAGTAAGGATATATTCCTAGACTCAAGATATTTCGCAAGCAGAAAAAAGAACTAGTGCCCACGAAAGGGAAGAGAATATGTCAACAAAATATAATAATTTAGGTAATTGTTTATGGACCGCAGATCTTTTTAGCAAATGAGGGAGAGTGGCAGTTAAAAGCGTTAATACTAAGTGATGAATGCCAAGAAATAAGAAGAAATGAAGTCCGAAGTAAGTATTAAAATAAAATTGAAAATGAATTGTGTGAGTTTGCAGTGCGAGAATGTTTTCTTAAAGCTTCATGGTAAACCCCAGTTACTAAGGATTACTGTTATCTCAGCAACAAAAACGACAGAATGAGGTGACTTTGTTTCACAAATCTCAACGTGTATAATGTTAAGGGCTTTTTTTATTACAGGAACTTTTACAAAAAAATCATTGCCGATTTTTTTTAGAAGCTACTAGAGCACTACGTACAAAACCAGAAGACTTTTTGAAGATCGTAACATATGACTTTCTATCAAGTAACATGTGACGCGCGTACGCTCTATTTTCCCGATTTTTTTTATCTTTTCGGACCGTAGAGCGGGTTCTACCATAATGCGGACATTGTCCATATTTTAGCTAGCACATTATCGACTGTTTTAACGTGATATGCACACATGTCAAAGCAGAACTTTAACAGCTTATCGGCCGCAAAATACTGTTCACCTCATGCTATTTCTAGCCAAAAGCCGCCATCTTCACAAATATATCACCCGTTTTAACACGTTTTTCTTTAACTTATTAAGTTCTTCTCTATAAGGGAAATTAAAGTAATATTTTTTTATGTGATTGCCGTTCTAAAGATACGCTCGTAAAATGTCCATTTCAATTTTCTGTGAAACATAATTATGTTGCCAATTTTAATGATAAAAAAGTAAATCCTATTGTTCGAAGCTAATGTAATGCTCTTTTTACTCGCCCCACTTTTCCAACCCTGCACAGAGTTATGGGACTGTAAAAACCAGATATTTACACTGTCCTTGTTTCCGTACAATTATTCTAATTGATGCTATATCTTGCAATGGCCGAAAGCGGCTATTTTAACAAATATTTTACCCATTTTAACACGTTTTACTTTCACTTTAGCCAAAGGGAAATTGAAGTCATATTTATTATGTGATTGCCTTTTCAAAGACACCCTCGTAAAATGTCTGTCTTTAATTTCCCTCGAACACTTTCAATTTTCCGTGAAAAATAATTATGTTACCAAAAAACTGAGAATATTTCAAGAATCTAATAAATAGTAAATGCTATTGTTCGAAGCTAATGTAATGCAGTTTTGACTCCCCCATTTTTCCAACCCTGCGCAGAGTTATGTTATGTAATAACATAACTCTGCGTGTTAATAAAAACGTGTTAATGCATTATCTTAGCATGTGAAACAAATATCACAAAAAAAGCATTTAGAAGACAAAAAAGTCAAACAGAAGCCTACAAACCTAACACTTACCACGACAAAATCCAATATCAAAATGACCCTTGTCGTCGGCATGACGAGGCCGCAAATTTTTTGGATTTTTTCAAAAAATTGGGCGTAGTAATTAGTTCACTAAGCGCAAGCGATCAAAACAAAGTCGGTAAAACTACGTCTTTGTTATTTGTGGTTCGTTAGCGGAAATGGCGATGACGTCACAGGAGTTTTTATTTAAAATGGCGCATCAAGATAACTCGATATTCGATGTAATAACCCGTATGGTTCTATATATTTTTTGAAAGATCGCAGGAATATTAGTTATCATTTTGAACTTACAAATAAAGTACGTCTATTATCATAGAGATAAAAATGGAATCCTTAAAAGATGCTGAATAAACTCAAAAAGGTAGATGACTTACTTCCTTTTTTTATTACCATGTGGTGTACCAAGACAGTATCTTATATCGCATAGAAAATCTTATGTGTGATTATTAGATCAATTTAACTGTCTTTAAAGACGAATTAATCAATTTTCAGGACTGGGAAAAAGTGAAGCAATAAAAAGTCTTATTAACAGTGAATGTATGCAAATCATTATATATATTATATTAAATACATACACGTTTTTTTATAAGAAAATTTTTATAAGAAAATGAGCGTCAAAAACCTCAAGATGCTAAGAAGATTTTAAGAAAATTCCCAGCCGCGTCATGATAAAATCCATTTCCTGGAGACCTTATTATTTACATTTACAGTTATTAAATCACCATAATTTCAAAACACAACACAATCAAGTGCCTCTTTTTCAGTCAAACATACATCCTAACAAAGTTTGATCATAAAGATAACAAAAAAGTTTTCAATGAATACAAAAGAAAATTTAGGAACATTTGAGCCTAAATTCAAGTATTTTACTAAGAAAAGTGAGCCTCAGGTCAAAAAATGATTTTCTTATAAAAAACAACGTGCATTCCTATGCATTTCACTAGCGTAAAAAATATTATGTTTGTGTATATTATAGTTACTACAAGCGAATTTCCATTATATTAATTTTTACCTGTGAGTAAAAAATTTGGAGAATAACCAATCACATTTAAGAATTCTCACAGGATATTTTTAATGGAAATCAGCATGCCGCAATAATATGTCGAATGTTTACAAAAAACGTAAGGATAAATGCGATATAATCGATACAAAGGTGACGTAAAATTTGACAAATTTATTTAGTTAGTTGAGTCCCGTTAAACTTCCGTTCTTAGGTTGTCCACAACCTCATTTTTCTTTAAAGATCTTTCCAAAAAAGGATAATGAATATTAAGTTATAACACACACATCACAATTCTTAAAGGATTTTTAAGTGCTAAAGTAAAGTGTTTAATAATATTTTTGTTATTGTATTTTAATTAGAATTTGAAGTTTTTAAAATCAGTAAAGTGTGCGTTTAGTTAAAATTTAAGAAAATTACTTCATTAACAATAAACAAAAAATTAACAATAAAAAAAAATTAACAATAAAAAAAAATTAACAATAAAACAAAAAACAAATAAACAAACAAACAAAAAAAAGAACATACCTTGAATTTAAAAATGTTTTCAAAATTTCGCACAATAGTCTTTTTTTTGCGAAACTAAAATTCTGGCGGAAAAACTTTCTTTGTTATTCGTACATTCAATACTGGTACAATTCCATGCACATACAAATGATAATTATCTTGTTTATTAGGGTTCGATTTTTAACGTAAATCTAAATGTGTGCAATTTTTTTAAAACCGCTTGACCAAAAAAATTAGAATTTTCAAAAAGGAGCTAAAAGTAAATTAACCTAACTTGAGTGAAAACTAAAAGTGAAACTAAAACAGAACTACCCGAAGCATAAACGAATTAAACGTTTATACAACTACACTAGATAAAAAAGAATCAAAAATCAGATTCTGAAGTTTAACATCAATGTTTGAAAGCAAATTCCTACAAAATTGATCAAATTTGACGAATGGAAATCTCTGACATTGAAGTATCTTGATTGTGAAGAAGAACGAAAAATAATCTCTCCAAATAAACGTCATGAAAGTTTTAGCAAATATTAGCTATCAACATGAAGACAAATAGGCTTCTCTGTGACATTAAAGCATTGTCTGCAATCATGCAAAACATTGAAGAAGCTAGTCAATCATTTTACGAAGAAAAACCACTTCCCGGCTGTTGAATGGGTAGAGGTCTTGAAAAAATCATCACATTCCAGTCGATCGTGCCTTAGGTTTATGTGGGTGAGGTTGTAAATATATAGTAGATGGTCGTAAAGTCTTGCTGTCTTTGTTACGCCTTCCCTTGACCAAGAACCATTTCTGCCCAATACTTCACACTGTGACGTAGTAATAGACGTGTCATCGACAAGTCTAATGTAGGATCCACATGAACCAGGACGGGTGTCTGTATCTCCATCTAAGTAATTAAGCACTTCGTATCCACTTGCATTGTTTGCAGTTACAATGTGAATGGTTCTGTTGTGACCAGATTTGTGACAGTAAAATCGAAATTGGGTGAAGTTAATGATGTTTCTGAGTTCTTTAAAACCAGAAGAAGATAGGAGAAAACGATTTGTGGAAACTTTGTAAAGATCGGCGACACCGCCAGATATGTGTCCTCCAGTGCGCTCGTTATCGCTTGGTGAACCATTCGTGATCACTTTGCCAATTGTTGTCCAACCTCCTAGTAAACAAAGCAATAAAACTTTAGTGAAATAAAATTAGGTTTCTTAGGAAGCAATTGGTGATATTAACAGGTGGCCCGTAAAACAATCCACGGGTTCGCCCGTCCTTTTTATACCACATTGCTTGCGTCTCGCTACTGGTGGTACCATTTTGCGTGACAGACAGACTTATACGGGTATTATAATATAGAGACTTATAATTTAGAGAATATAAATATAATTAATTTGTCAAAGTGGCAGTACCGCATTTTCCCTTTGTGTTTAGAACGTTGTTTTTAGCTTTATTTTATGTGATTTTAAAATCCCCTGAAGTAAAATAAAGGATAATGCAAGATCATTTGTTATTTCTGAAAGTACTGTTAAGAATAAAAATATTTAAAATTGCATAAAATTGTATTAAAATTAAATTACCTTTTACTGTTCATGTGAAATGCTTTTGAACTGTTTTATGAAGAATATTTTTTTTGTGATTTTTCAAAAAAACGTTGGAATGCCAAGAAGAATTTATTTTGTGAATTTTGTTTTTTTAAAACGTTCGTGGATTTTATTACTGTGAATAGAGTCACAGCCCAAACAAATTATCAGATAAATTACTTACCTCCGGAAGTTTCCATGTCGCAAAATACAGTCAACTGATTGTGTTTAATTGTGTAATTTCCACTTTTTGCGGCAGGATAATGTTCCTTTAACCATCTGCACGACGGTACAGGCATACTGACATCTATGAAAATACAAGAAAAACCTATATCATAGGATAATTATGCTTAAATAGCTAAACCTGGGACAGTTATACTAACCCTGTAATAACTGTTTATGAGGGCAATACCGAAGAATATTGACCGACGTTAAAGTATTGCCCGAGCTTGTGAGGGTAATACGCGACAGAGGTCAATATTTGAAGGTATTGCCCGAAATAAACAGTTATTATATGGATTATTACTCGGGTACTTGATTGTACGACAACAAATATAACATTATAAGCAGGATGTAGAAACCATGTCTTTATAGAAACTATGGGAATATGGAACGTTCATTTGAACAAAAAATATACTTTTTAAAATCGAATATCATGTAAACATAACATTTATTGCAGCTACAACATAGAATTCTTAAAAGATAAAAGTAAGTTTCACTTCTGTTGCTACCATATTAAAACTTTAAATACGGTTACTATGGTAGCAGGCAATGTCGTGGAATATTGCCCGCTATGACTTAAGTTCTAACCAATCACATTGTGCGATTTTCGAAAATTTCAATGCCGCCAATTTACCCGGGTAATAAAACGTATTAATAGAAACTCATTCACTGTAAAAAAACTTTTTAATGTCATCGTCATTTTGCTATTTCTTGGAAAAATGCAATCACTCGTGTGTTACTAATGCTATGATCTTGATTCTTGATGGCCTTATGAATTGTGTAAAATGAAAATGACTCCAACGTCATATCTGCAAGATTCTGTATTAACGATAACGATAGAATGGTACGGTTTCCAAAATTATTGACGCAATTACACTTGGCACATCCATATAATTTAGAGATGTTCAAGGCAAAGAAAACAATGCAATGATGTTTGACGTCAGTTACATGAAACGCGTCACTCTATTCACATCTCGTTTGTATTCCATTCTTTGCGTTTGTATAAATACTTAATAATAGTATGTGTATAACGAATACAACATTATGCAACACTTTATTCAATCACAAGCCCAAATAAAAGTTCAGCACTATATCACATGTGTAACATAAGTTATGACTAGCTAAATATGTGGTAGGCGCTTTACGCTCCCCCCGCCACGCCCCATCTTCCCCGCTGCTAATTGAATCAAATTAAATGCATTGAAACAAAAGTAATAAAAGATAGAACTTCACTTAAACTTTTAATTTAAATCTACAATTATTTTGCGCCCAACATACTAAGGTGACGCGTCTTATAAAATACCTTTCTCGCATCTCTTTCCATAGTGTCCATCAGTACATGTGCAATTAAAACCAGGAGACTCACAAATATCTTCACAATAATGACCTTTACAAGGTGACGTAGTGGCGCAAACGTTTCCGACCTAAAGAATAAAATATTATATGCAACAATAATATGTAACATAAATAAAAAAATATAGAAAATAGGCAAAAAATAAATAAATAGTAATAAACAACAGGTGTGAATTATTGCCGAAATTACCTCTTTATCATCAGGATCAGTTTCATAGTGAGTCCATCCAATTTCCTTAGTGCCATTGTTGCCACTTTCAGTAGTTGTACTGTTTAATAAGTCGCACTTGTCCGTTTCATGGTTATAGTTTATTGATTGACACGAATCATGCAGAATACAATTTTTCACGCAGTCAAGGTCGCCTTTTACGTCAATGGTTTTAAGTTTTCCAAACATCAGTCGAGAATTTTCATGCACAATTTTGAGATCAGAATAGAAAGAACAAGGAAGCCGCAAAATCTTTCCAGCCGCCAACACAAAATAAAACGTTACGAAAATTGGAATGGAAGCCAGCCTGAAACTTTTAACATTTGCGCGTTGGTATTATGACTTCATCAACAACAAAAGTTAAAATTACAACAATCTTTACCTTAAATTAACCTTCATGTTTTTTGACTTGAGTGCCATTTACATTTTGCTGAAAATAAAATAATAAAAAATCCTTACACACCAATGTAGAAATAATTTTATACTTATGTCTGAAAAGCATTGTTTCGTCATAATTATATCCAAACCAACAATATTCAAATTCATAGCGACTAGTGAAGAAAGCTTTAAATATATTTGTTCATTGAATGCAATGGAAGAGAATTAACTTCTTATACAATGTACAATACCTATTCACCACTGTCGATAAAAAAATGACGTGCGGCGACGTTATTTTCAGGACGACTTTGTTGCTGTTAAGACGCCATTAAAAACAGTGTTAAGTAAAATTCATACTGAAAACCCAATTCCTTGCCCCCATGACTTTTTATTCACATTAGATTTTAAAATACTTTGTTTTACTTTTGTATGCAATAGAAACAGGTGATTTCAGAATAACAATGGAAAATGCTGCTCTTAGCATGTGGGTTGCCACAAACGTTGTGGCGATTTTGATTCAATCAAAGATTGGCTCCACCATACGTCTAAGAGCGTATATTTTCTTGAGTATGGTGCGCGTTTAGCGAAAACACACTTTACCGCAAAGTGGGGTTGATAGCAGGAGGTGCTAGACGCTTTTATTGAAGACGTACTAAATGCTAAACGCTGAACGCGAATATCTAACATGTTTCATATTCGCGTTTAAGCTTCAAAGGTACCGACAGTAAACAAAACAGTGGGCTGAAGATTTTTTTGGTTTTTTTTGCTTAAAAGTGTGCACTATTAACATTTTATCTTTTAAAATGGCAGCAATAAAAAGAGTATCATTAGTTAAATAAAAAAAATGCAGAACTTGTATGAAGTTATCCAGTCCTGTACGACAAATGTCATAAAGGCTACATGAAAAGGGATACTGTGAGCAATGATTGAACCGAAGTTGCAAAAAACCTTGAGTGCGTTAAAAATAACCAAAAAACGTTACTTTAAAGACTTCCAAAATTGCATTTAAACACGAACATTTTAAAACAGCTCATTGTAATTTCTAAACAACTTGTTTGCTATTACAAAAATGAAATAATTACAGAATATGCGAAGAAAAACTTTTTTAGTATGATTTTAGTAAGTAACTTACATTAAGATCTGTGTCTGCTTGCGAAAAAAGTTGTATAAAAGAAGTTTGTGAGAAATTTCAATTTTTAATGTTAACAAAAACATAGCACGTTTCAAATTCTGAATACTCCATATGTTAAATACAGTAAATAAGAAATTCAACCTATCCAAAACTCATTTTTGTAAAAAATAAAACGGCAAACGAAATTTTAATTTTTAATGTTTACAAAAATATAATACGTTTAAAAAATAAATTCTGAATACTCTATATGTTACATACAGTAAATAAGAAATTCAAGCTATCCTAAACTTTTTTTGTCAAAAACAACGCACAAACGAAACTGTTTATGAAATAAAAGATTGCGAGATTAAAGTTATTTGAAAAGAATCTCAAGAATTATGTCAAATATGGAGTTAAAAAATGCATTAGTAAAGTTGATAAAGAAAAGGTAACGCTTGTGGAATCCATTAAAAGAAACAAAGTTTAGCTTACGTAAAGCCACCACAAAAAATAGAAGTAACCAGGACAATATGAACGTTAAAAGCAATGGATTAAAATTTAATGTACGCGATACTATCATCATTGTACACGTCAAACAAAAACGCACAAGGACCAAGAAAGTACAAGAAACACATTAATGAACTAAACTTTGTTGACATATAGTTCTCTTAAACAATAGAGGACATAGCAAAGTTCAAAAAAATAACGACACATGTTGGGAAAATAAGGATTACGAAATAGTAACATTTAATAACTACTGTTTTGTTTATATTCTTTTGTGTTTTTTCAAAAAAAAAAAAGAAAAACAAGAACAGATATCTTGAAAAGTAGACGTTTTATATTGGGTCTCTTTTAGACCAATATAAAACGTCTAGTAACGGCCTTTTTAAATAGCTACCTTTCTACGTTCTTCTCTCATAAAACTAAGAAAGTACTGTCTTTTGGACGTCAAAAAATGCGCTGTCTCTAGACGAGATTTATAATTCACAGCAACACGTCTTAGAAAGATGTAAAAAATGAATTTATTGTCTTAAACGTCTTGTGCTAGCTGGCTAAAAAGGAGGTTTTAAAAAGAAGGAGAAAGAACACGCGGTGTCCCTTTAAACTTTCTATTCAATTTGTTATTGTGTCGGCGCCCTTTTGAACTGATCCGTGGCTCTGATTTGGCCCAATAGTTACCTACCGACTCTGAAACGAGTGTTTTAACGAGAAAAGATAAATCTTAAAAATCACACTTCAGCAATGCGGAAGAGCAGAAAAACATGTGGTTTAGTTGAACTACCAGATTTAATGAGGGTGAAGTTTGTTTTTTGACTTCCATAAGGACGCGTAAGGAGTAAAGTGCCTTCAAAGTGCGAGAAGCTGCCTTGGGAGATCTGAAAGTTTTACAACTTTTAAACTATTTTTCATGTCCCCTCCTGGGAAAACGTTAGTTAAAGGGTTGATTAACGTTTTTGTGCAGGTTTCGTCAGGAAGAGTTATTTATAAAATTGTTTTTTTACTCTCGAAGTAGACAATTTCTCAGTAGGGTGTCGCAGCCCTCGGTGATGTTTTCTATTGTAATATAACAAAAGAAAATAATTATTAGTTCTAATTATGTATATTTAGATTAAAGTTTTAAGCAACTTTTTTTTCTTTTTCCCCCAGTGGGAGTAAATTTTCTGTTTCTGTTTATTCTTTCCTTCTTACACCAGCTGTATGTTTTGAATATATATTGAATTGAGTTTTTTGTTTCGTTTTTAATTCCTTTGACACCTTTTTGAAAGTATTCATAGTTAAATTTCGCTGTGTGTCACCATGTCTGTATCACATTCAGAGTATATTCAAAAGCTATGTAAATTGTGTTGGAAGAAAATTGTCAAAAGTAAACATTCGGTTAATTTTAAATCTTGTGATATTTACAGTAAAGTGTTTCAATCTAGCTATGGAATAAGAAGATCCCTGTGTATTTCCTAAATTTATTTGTAATGGATGTAGAAGAAAGTTAGACGAGATGAAAAGGTCAAAAAATAATCGATACTAATGGCTTATTAACCGTTTAGCCGGTCTATACGGGAAAATATAGACCGAGGTCATGACGTCATGGACCGAACGCAGTGAGGTCCATGCGAGTGACAGAGGTCTATATTTTCCCGTATAGACAGGCTAATAAGGTTAATAAGTCATTTATTACCCCACTGATTATTTCATAACCATTAATGAAAAAAAGGTTTTAGAGTCCAGGGTTTTTTAACAAAAACAAGGCTTAGGTGGAAACCATGTAACTTTCTTTATATTTCGAACGTACACAGACATTCGATCCACAACTCGTTCAAAAATAAACAATACAATACAACTTTTAAAAATAGAATATTTTCAAAACAGTTTTAAAATTCAATTCTTTGTCGTTAAAATTGTTAAAATTTCCTCCGGAAAAAAATGAAGAGAGGGTTGAAGACTGCGTGGAACTGGAAGTATTAAGAGCTGTCGATTGGTTATGTACGTCAAGTTGGTTATTATTTGAGCTCAAGATGTTTGACATTTTGTAACGGTGAGTGGTACTAGCTGATTTGTAATTTCTTAACGAATCAATATTTTTGTGACCACTGTGTTGGGCTACATAAACTTCGGGGACATTTGCATCCAAAAGCTTTCCAATCGATGTTTTTCTAACGATGTTTTGATGTCGGTTAATACGGCGTCATATAGACTAGTCACGTGAAAAAAAAAACCAATCAAATTTTCCGAGAACGTTCGAATAAACGTAAACATTCGAAAATACTCAACAGTGGGGTAATAACACTGTATTATTTTACCCTCATATGGATGAAAACTGTGTGCATGAATTATGTTGTAAACAGAAAAGACTTGAAAATACTGGAATTAAATTTGAGTATGAAGAAAGTTGGTATATATGTGATAATTGGATAACAATAAACGTGTCTATACATCCCTTTGTCAAAATGAAAAAGAATTGAACCATTTGTTTACAATACGTATATAAACAACAGCAAAAACTCTGCCATATGTTTTGAAAAATGAAGATATTCTAACTTTCTTGTCATTCCTAAAGTCCGTCAGTGTTTGCACTGGGCTACAAGGTTTCGAAGATGTGATAAAGTTGAGATTTAATTTGGAACACCCATTCATGAATCAGAGTGGAACAATAGTTATTGTAGTTATTATAGTAGTTATTTATATATTGAAACAATACACTTTCTTTTGTAAGAAACCTAAGCATTTGGTTGAGCCTGAAGTTTCTTAACATTTTGATAATTTGAGCCTTATTGTTTCCTAATTTTCCTTATTTGAGCCTTAATGTTTCTTAATTTTCCTTATTTGAGCCCTAATGTAAAAAAATCTTTTATTGACAATAATTTTTTGAGTTATTGCTTTTGGTTTATGAAAGACATATGCTATGTTTGCACAATATCATACGGAAGTTCATTTCGTTGTTTCTTATTTCTGACGTTCTCTATAAAACTCTTTTTATTCTGTTTCCTCCCCTTTTTCTGTGATATGTACATAAGTTCATTAATGTTGGAGATTTTCTCAGTTTGTCTCTTAAAAGTTTCTTAAAATTTTGACTTTTTGAGCAAGGTTTCTTATAAAAAAAAAAAAACAACGTGTATTTTATGTATATTTTTTCGGGGTATGTTGGACATTTTTTCCATTACGCTCTTTTAACAAAGAAGTTGTTTTGTTATGATTGTCTTGTTTTTTGAGTTACATCTGTTGCAAATATCTTTAGTGGAGTACGATATTGACTTTGATTTAAAACATTTTTTTTAAAACATCAAATCTCGAAAAATAGGTAAGATTAAAAAAATTCAGGATTGCTACTTTATTATTGCTATGTTATTTTTATTTATTTCATCGGGGAATTACTGCTCTAACGGAATTTCTTTCATCTTCATTTCAAATGAATCCGCCACACGTCTTTTTTATATACTCACACGCAATAAGTTAAAATAGTAGAGACATAATAAGGGACTATATGCTTACTTTGCTAGGAAACACACGTTATATATAGAAAAAATATATATTTCTTGAAGTGAAAACAAGTTATAGGTAATGTTATGGCAATTAGTTAAGTTTTGTTCTCATTGCTGGTGCACCTTTTTTAGATAATTCTACAGTCATCTTCTCTTTTTTCTCAGATGCTAGAGATGCAAGTTTGCGTCGAACTACTTGTATACATGCAGTGACGTGTGCTTTCGCTTTGTCACACCCTTTTTTTATAATCTGAGCTTTGAGAATTTTTGATGAGTTTTCATTTCCAAGATTTCGTGAAAGTATGACCCAGGCTTGATCAATTAGGGTGACCCTCATACCCTTCTTTTAAAAACGTTCTCGTGTATCCTTTATATTCCTACAAAATGTTCAAATTCACAACTTTTCTGATAATGTTTCCGATTCTTCTGCAGAAAATAAACATGTCATCGTTGACTTTACGAGGTATCCTCTGCTGACGTGGCCCACCAAAGATCTTGTATAAGTCATCATCCAATTCTATTACATTTCTAACGTCTTCGCCTGCTATTTCGCTTATTGCTTGTTTATGATATGCAAAAACGACAAAATTATCAACTACCAGGCATCTACCGCTGAGGGGAAAATAACCGGGGGCTCATAATTTATGCAAATAATAACAAAAGATAACGGCTAATTTATTAATTTAAGCACGAGATTTAAAATTTTGATTGACAGAATTCGATGTGAGAACAATAGAGAAAAGTAAACATGAGCAACGGATGATTTCAATGAAAACAAGAGAGTTCTCTCTCCTTCTTTTAAAACCTCCTTGCTGGGTATGAGCACAAATTGTCGCCCTGTATAACACAAATAGCCTTTCCTGAAAATTAAAAGTATATTCGTACAAAAAATACACGAGCCTCCTAAAATGAAGAACACTGGTTATAAAAATATACTGATTGAAAAAAAGTACAAACAGTCGACGCTTTGTACAGAAGAAAAAATAAAAAGGCAAGTTAACTTATTTTGCTAAATTTCTTTGTTACAGGGATAAATTTCATTTTGGTACAACTGTTAATTAAGTAATTGCATTTGTCCAAGAAAACAATTTCCATTTGAGAAATAATTTGAACATGGAGAAACACTTTTATCTGAAAGGGTAAAAAAAGAAGGACATGAAACTATATTTTCTCTATTCTAGTATCCGCAAAGCGCGGTCAGGCTTTATTCAGCTGATAAATTAAAATTCAGCGCTTTAAAATTTCACCAAAAAATAATTAGGAAACGCGGATCGTAATTGGTTTGAAGAAAACAATCTATGAAAAATCTGATTGGCTTACAGGAGGCGCCATGACGTAATGGTTAATTAATTTCGGCTGCGAAGGCATGCATGGTCGTACACATGATCGCAGGATAGCTATCAACAATACCAAAAGAATTTAAAAAACAAAGTTCTACATGATACAAGACATTTTATTGTGGTGAATGAAAAATACAACATTTTTATATCTCTATAACTAGTACGGTGACACAATAGTGCGACCGCCAGGCAACTATTTCTTTGTTTATATAAAATAAGTTATTAATGTCAACTAATAGCAACCTACGCCCGTGGACTTGCCCCACTGTGTTACTTTCGCCGATACAAACTAATCACCACCGTCGAGAACTCGTCTCTACGTAGCCACCTATGGAGTAAAAATGATCTCCCTAATCCAAAGAGTAACGTTGTTTTGGTCTCGCGAAAACATTAGATAAAATGGCACAGAAGCTGCCTACCAAAAAACGGAATTATATCGGGGAAAATATGGCGCCCTAACTGACTGATGACAGACCGCGCTCAAGTGGTCGATAATAGCCGTGTTTTGTCTGTCTGTCCGCAAAAGTCTTGTTGTGTAACGGTCGCATTAAATTTTTATATCTGCACGAAATACTAAATGCGATATATTCTCGGCATGCCGACGAAGAACGTGTAAGGCAGAACCACAAAGGCCATTTCGATTTTGAAATTGTGTATTCAATGCTACGTTGGTAGGTCTCTGTTTCACCTTTTTATCTTCTAAAAGCTTTTTATTTTCGTAATATTTGTTAACTGTATGTTTTCAGATGTTAAGGTAAATTTATTTTTTAGCCACATACAAATCTTGAACCACCAATTTTAAGATTTTGGCTACGAATAAAGATTTTGAGGGCACATCCTTAAGCGAGCTAGCTAACTAGCTTTATTTATTTCTATTTTTTACGGGTGTTATTCAGTTTAATAGAAGAGCTTTTATTCTAGCCAATAATATTTATTTTTACGTTGGGGTGGTGACCATCTAGCTAGCTTTTTAGCTACCTCTGGCTAAAAGTAGAAGTAGCCAAATGCAGTTTGATTATATATGTTCTTCATCAATAATTCTTATGCTAACTGCAGTTCGGTAGCTACACCTTATATTATTTTCAAGAAAACGTTTTCTGCGAAATAAAATGGCTGAGCGATTGTTTTAGCTGGACGAAGTAGCGACAGGCTGTCCCCCCTGTGTTTAAGCCGAAGTTGCAATAAAGATTTTTTTTGAAAATTGCATTACACCAATACGCGTGGGCGACAGGTTTTAACTGTACTAAACACACTATTGCCTGTTCTTTTATTTAAACCGAAGCTGTGATTTAACTAATAAACGATTGTTTTTGCTATGATGGGGTAATAACAGGTTGTACACTGTTTTTATTTTGGCTAAGGTTGCAGGTAAGTTATTTAAAAAATATGTATTACCCAAGAAACACTATAATGTTGTGTGCGCTTAAGTCGATTTACGGCATACTGCATACCTGTACTAACACGCTCCACCTGAATGTGTGTTACAGTTTACTGCTCTTAACCTCTTTACCGCGCGTTTACCGCTGTGTCACACAGTTACTTGTGGCTTAACCGGGCGTTTCGACGCCGGGTCTTCCGGTTAGTATATTAATATTAAAATAATATTAAAAAGTAAAATATAATTATAAAAATAATATGGCTGGAGAATATGCATGCTTTTTTACCAAAACCATTTTATAAGAAGATAAGGATGACATTTTGAAAAAATAATAAGAACAAAGTAAAAACGCCTGGGCTCAAAACTAAGAACAAGAGTCTATTATTAAGAACAAAATACGAAAAAACTAGGCTTAAAAAAGCTTTTAAATGTAAGAACAGACATCTTCAGGTTCTCACGAAGAAGCATGTATACCTATGTTAAAAGAAGTAGCTATGCTTCTAAATGCACTTTTAATTCAAAGGCTGATTTCAATAGCTGATTAAAGTGCCTAAATTTAGACATTCTGTCAGGCTATAAATTATTCTTTGTTGGAAAAAAGTTACAAATTACATTAGATTTTAAGCTGGGTTGTGCGACTTAAATTGAAAAAACAATAGAAAAGTAAACGGGCACGTGATGGTTTAAAATTTATCACATATCACCTTTGAACTTTTCATGTTATAACGTCCGGGCTGAGATCAGGCCCCCAATAGCAACAGTTTATGTTAACTGTTACTAGCAACTTAATTTTGTTACCATTCACAAGATACAAAATAAAATCGATTTGATTTGATTTGATGTTATACTTTGCGACAAAATTAATGTCTGGTAACAAAAAAGAAATTGTTATTAAAAAATTGCTCAGAATGCAGTAATTATACCGAATAATTTTCTTGCTGTGATGAACGATACATGTTGCACAGATGTATTGCAGCACGATGAACTTTTTACACGATTGTAAAAAAATTGTTACTAGCGCATAAAAGTATTGCCTCGTCCCTTGGTGACTTTAATGCTTTGTTTTATTATTATAAAACTGGAAAGAAAGAATTGAGCTTGTTAAACGTACAACATATTGACGCATATAAAAATATAAAGATATGCATATAAATAAAACTCTTCTGAACTTATTTACCACGGTTTCACCATAGTCACTAGAAAAAGAATAGTCTGGAGCGCTCTGGTTCCGGCAAATAACTCGGGTTCCTACATTTTCTAGTACCCAGATTACTTTTAGGGGCACCAAAATTTAAAAAAACAAGTGGGAAACCTTAGCGAAGCTTATATTTTTTTAAAGTAATTTTTTATTTATGGTGTAATTTTCTATGCCTGGTCCTAATTGTTCGATTTTTGGTTGCTATACATCGAGAACAACTACTGGCATCTCAATATTTTGTATTCCACAAGAAAATGGTGAGTACAACACATTGTGGAGACAGATGCTTATTGCTGTGCTTACGAAGGATCGTGTTGTTGATAATAAGTTGAGGACACAGAACAAAAAACGTAATTTACATGTATGCGAAAAACACTTTCAACAGAGTCAGCTTATACAACGTAGGTGCTATTTCATGTATTTTTAGCTATGTAAACATTCGAAACACTATAAATAAAGCTCTTTCTTATACCTGTTGTTTATTTAGATGAAAAAAGAAGAACACTAATTCCAGGATCTATTCCAGCACTAAATTTACCAATAAAAAGTATTCCCTCTTCCAGGTATGAGATCATATATTTGTTTGTACAGAAATCTATATAGGTAGCTATTTATAAACATTTATGCATATACAGAAAATATGACCACAGGAAAAATATATATTTACAGTAAATTATATTTTTATTTAGGACATCAGTCAAGCCAAGAACTTCTGCTGAAAAGATTGCTGTGAAAAAAAAAAACAGTACAATTGTTGATCAAAACCAACACGAATTTTATCAATCCTTTGACAACTTCATCGACCGAGTAAATTTACTAAAGCTTCCAGAGAGTTGGAGTGTAGATATATCTTCAGACTCAGTAAAGGATTGGATGTGCGATCTAATTCATTCCAGTGCACAGTTTGAAATATATGATGACGATAGTTTGTCATTTACTATTCGAGGCTATACATGGAGTCTTCCTGATAATCACGAAAGATACAGTACATATAATAGATCAGTCCGAAACATTACTCTGTCAAATTAAATAAAAGTTATATCCAGCTACAAATTCTGTCCTGGAGTTATTGATTTGTCACTTGGAAATTCACACCACTTAAAAAAACATAACATCTCGAAAAATTTTTGTCTTCATTTTGATGAAATACCTTACAAATAACCTACCTTACAACAGTCAGAATATCATCGATCTATGCATTGTTCACTGTTACAATTTAACGATGAAAAAATTTGCATGCAAGGTGACAGTGCTGTTAAAAAATCGCAAAAATCCGTAAAACGTTCATCAATAAATTTGACTGTTCCAGCAAAGTTAAATGCACCAATTTGGTTAACATCGCCAGAACGTGTTGTGCTAAGGCTTCGCAATGAACGTGAAGAAAAAAAAACTTGAAAATTGAGAACATGTTATTAAAACATGAAATTAAATTGCTACAAGAAGAAATATCTTCTTCTTCAGTCCCTGTTAGTTCAGAGAAACAAGTTTAAGGAACACGTGTACGATTGGGTAGCAGTACTGCATAGATCGTGTAGATGTTCCATTACAGATATCTGTTTTTGGTTTCCATCCTGGCTTTACTGCATCAGTTTCTTGTAAAAATTATAATGTACAATATGAGTTGTCAAAGAACATGACGGTTAGAAATTAACAGAATACAAGCGTTCTGACGTGAAGTAAAATTTCTAAAGATAAAACCGTGCGTGCTGTCAAATACCAACAAAATACCTTCCAAATTAACAAATACTAAAAACGGATGTATTATTTATTCTGTCCGAATAAGGAATAGGAAAGAATGCACTCTATGGAAGATGAATTTCTATCTGTTACGTATGAATCTGCGGGAATTTGGTCGTGGTTTAGCAACGTTTCCACTACGAAAATATGTAGATGTGAGTAACAATCGTTTGATACTTTACATTTTTGAAAATGTTGCTTCACAGCCTGAGGAAAAAGCACAAAAATGTGTTGTAATTGTTTAAAAAAATGTTGAGAACAACCCTGAAAATTTGGTATGGTTATCTCGGAGCATTATTTGAATAATTTAATATAGTAATTAAATTGTGTTTTTGTATTTTTGAGATTATTTGATGTGTTGTATGAGGAATGAAAGGAAAATTGTGCAGAGGTGAAGGTTTTGGTGTGAAACTGGATTCATTGACCTACTAAGAATTTGGAATGATGTTACACATAGCATCATAACATTTAGGAAATAGGGATCACTGTTATGGCAGCCGGTTTGTAGCAATATTTAGTCAACCTTGATATTTAGTGAATTATATATTCACATTGAGTAAAAAATATATATATTCAGTGAACCCCCCCCCCCCCCCCCCCCCCCCGAAACTCTCGTTCTCGAATTTAACCATGAAATAAGAAGGGTGGTACGTGAAGAGCTGCATCGTAGTTCACCTTCACTACGTAACTTATATCAGAGAACACAACAGTTAATAAGAGGTGCCGCCACTGCTGTTGGACAGATATGTCCCCCATCTTCTCAGGCAATGCAAACCACTTTCACTTCTCCAGAAGACTCATCATCTAAATCAACGATTGGAGGAGGAAGTATGGAATCTAATTTAATACAATCTAATGTTGCCTTGCAACCAAATTCTCAAAATACTATTCCCTTCCGACCAACTTCTCAATTAATGGCAAATGTTTGGGGTGGAAGAAAAAGCTTTGTCAGAGGGAAAAATAGGACAAGGTCAATGCCAGGGCACCCAGGTATTTTCATTTACCTTTCATTTGTTTACCTTATATGTTTCGTGGACTCGAAAACAAACTGAATATTTTTTTGCTGTCACTTTTTTGACTTGACTTTATTTTGACGCTAGAGCTATGAAGCTATATATCCACATGTCTCTTAATGATATAAAATTATATTCTATATTTAAGGCGTTTGAAGCCAATGCTCTCTACCACCTGGAAAAAAAAGAAAGTGGCCGTCATTCTGGTAGCGAAAGATCTACAAGTACGAGATTCGTACCAAATGGATCCTGAAATGACACTTCTACAAGGGTTTGCAGAATTTACCACTATTGACAGTGAACAACAAATAAGAGATAGTTTGGTAAATATGTTTAAAAAAAAGTACCCGGTTATTGAAAGTGATGACTTTGTTTTTGTTAAGCGTAAAAAAACAACATTTCCCTTCCACTTGTTGATGATCGATTTGAATGGAATTATGAAGCCATTAAAACTTTAGTTGGTCAGGGTAAATTAGTTTGCAGACTGGCTGTTGAAGAAACGTTATTATCAGCTGGATATGCATTAAGTGACGATGACGTAATTGGGAACACAGATATGTTAAATTCAGACATTTATGACAATGAAAAACCTTGTTGCTCTGATATTAATGACAGCAAATCTAATAAGAAAAGTCAAGTTCATGTTCTTCAAAATTTAGTACATGATCTTCTGTCACAACAAGAAAGTGGTAATATAACACCAAAAAAGCCTGAATCCTTAAAGGAGGCATTGCAAGTTCTTCAAGCTAAAATAAAAACTACATATGAAAAGCTTAAAGTTGACCAAGAAGATAGATGTACTTCTTGATGCATTAGCATACTTCAGAAATACTGAGTATGACCAATACTCACCGTTAAGAATTCAATTTACTGGACAACCAGCTGTGGATACTGGTGTTTGTCGACAGTTTTTTCTTTCCATGACGTATATTAAATAAACAAATAAAAACAATTGCTCCCAAAGCAGTCTGTAGATTTAATCTGCTCTATGGAAACCAGCCTTGCATGGATTTATATATTATTTTTTTCGAACTATATGAAAAAACAGTATACATTTCATGAGCTTTTCTGTCCCGTTAACTCACCATTTCTAAGCATTGCATGAAAATGTCGATTCCGAAACTATCTGATGCTACAAGAGGGTCAAATTGTATAAAAAAAGTTGCATTTCTTCATCGTTGAACGAACAGTTTAAATCCTCAACCAAAACATGCGCTAAACCACTGTCACTAGGGCTAGGAGCGTACCAATCCATCCCGTACTATTGCAAATCTTCAACTCCATCACCTTCGAAATTACGCTATGTGACCTAGATCGCTATTCCTTATGTCAATCATTGCATTCCTCCAAATTTGTATAACGACCAATTTTTTTTTGGTTCGTAATGGATGATAGTTTCAACATTCGATAAAACTTTGTTTAACATGATACATGATCAATTCTTGGTTTGAACACGAAATGTAATATGAATACATGTTTCGGGTCGTCACAATTGAGAATACCTTAAAGGACAGGGAAACAAAAAACTTTTTTGTGGCAGCCACAAAATAAATTTTAAGCAAGGAAGCAAAAAATAAGGTAGTAATTTTGATACATTACGTCAAACTATTCATTCAAGCGTATTAGCAAGTTCACCTGAGGAAGCATTTTGCTTTCAAACAGGAATTTATTTTTCTTACCCTGGTCTTCCATTGACTAAACGGTGTAGTAGAAATCGCATGTGACAGCGTTCCAAACGTCACGCCAAAGCCTTTCTATACATTGGTTGTGAACAGAGGAACCTGCTAAATAACTTACCCGATTTTCTCTACGCAATTCCACCATTCTGTCCCACATAAGCACATTTTCCCCTCCTTTGTGAGTTCTAATACGAGAGGGAGTCCCAAGGCGCTGTATTGATTTATTAAACAGTTCCAGAATTGTGCTACTTCTATTATTCGTACAGAACTTTAGGAATACTATCTTGAGTAACCATCGATTCCAGCGTGAATAACAAATCCCCATCCTAGCAAGCTATGGTGCCCATGAATATGCCATAGGCTGTTTTGCACTTGGGAATACCGTCGCTTGATAATGCATGCGATTTTTTTGAACACGCAGGCCGATTGATTTCAAATGGGCAAGAACGAGGGAACGACCAGCATTTATACCATGTTGTTGTTTTAACTGCAAATTGACAGAATGTAATTCCGAATCCGACAGTTTGCTATAGCCAGTCACGTCTTTCAATCCCAATTCTGCAATTCTTCAATATATGGTTCACCTGGAAACCATTAGCATCACAAGAATATAGTGCCAAGTAAACCCCAATTCTCGTAGGTATAGTAATTTATCCTCAGTTATAATATATTCCATTTGGTTGACCATATATTTTTGCAATCACTAAATATAAATATTTTTTTGTGAAAATATAAATCTCTAAATATATATTTAATTTCAACTAAATATAAATATTAAAATTCACTAAATACAAATATTTGTTTTTTGGTTAAAATATAAATCACTAAATAAGTATATAATTTTCACTACATATCTGACGGTTTAGGGGAAAACGGTAACAACCTATAATATCGGTAATTATTTTATAGGTAGTATTGATTGATTGATGATGAAGTGATAAAAGTTGTTGTGATATAACTTGTCTTTGACGGCTGGTTAATTATTATAGAGGTTGTAACCCTCCGAAGATTCTGCATAATAGCAAAACCGTTCCTTTTAACAGGGGATTCTCTTAGAAAAAATACATTGACCATTAAACAGGACGCGTAAAACAGTATTAAAGCACAAAACACTAATAAGAAAACATAAAAAGACAACAAACAAAACAATTAGGTAATTCAAACTGAATTAATAGGCACACGTAAAATAAATAAAACTTATTATGGCGAAACTATATTTAAACGGATAAACCTTAAATAATTCCTAAAGGAAGAAATTTAACCTAAAGCAGGCAACGATCTGTGCGCCAGGACTTGTACACCTGGCTGTAGCTTTACACGTGTTAAGGGCGCCCAACACTCAGCCCTACGCAGATCATTGCCGCAGCGGTCAACCTAATGACAGTGCCAGCCTGTCATGGGGTGATGTGCGTGAGCGTCAAATCACGAAGACAAGATAAGAATACCAAACCCCCTTGCAGAGCTTCTAAAATGACTCAGGGCAGCAGAATCGTCAGTCCTGAAGGCAAAGTGAGCAAACTCTGCCTCCCTAGTGGACTGGGGTAACCAGTGGGACCGTTAAACCCAAAGACAAGACAAAAATTCTAGCCCCCTTGCTATGCTTCTTACAGGATCTGAAGAGAGAGAAGGGAGTGAGCAAACTCCTATATCACGGTAAATTAACCGGTCAAGGATTAGGTGGGGTAAATTGGTACCGCTAGGGAAATTTATTCCCTTCCCAAATTAAAACAAAAGTATCAGTAGTGCTAATAATATTATCGATACTTCTCTTATGATTGTATTGGTATTATCAATACAAATCTATTATCGATATCTATTATCGTAGACTTAATATGGCTACCTGTCAAAAAGATTACTGATATTCTAAAAAAAAAAGCAGAAAGCAAAATAGGTAGCTAACTAAATGTATTTATTTTTTAACACACTAAAAACCTAAAAGCAATAGTTCTCTGTTTACAAAAAAATATGGTTTTAGATTTCAAAGCAGAATACACAAAGGTGTATCGTTTATCCATCTACACTCAGTAATATTGAAAGCTTCAAACATATTTCCGTAAAAGGAAATAAACTAACAAAGACCATTCTTCAGCACATTCTTGCATCTTTCTATCTTCATGCAGTTGTTAGAGCTAAAAAGGGCTTACTGTGGAAAATAAATATTCAGTCTATTGAAGCATACATATTCTTATCTTCAATTAAAAAGCTGTATCAACATGCGAGGTCAGCAGTCTTATTTGCTTTAATAGACCCTGACATGTATATATAACTGTATCTACAGGATGCGAGGATAGGTGGTAAAAGCTCTTAAAATAGCCTCTTCTATTTAGTACTTTTTTATGTTTAGCTACCACGAATGGATAGTTCGAAGTCAAACTTGAGAAGACAAAACAATGCAAAACGAAAGACAAAAGTTACTCGAATCGGTATAAGCGTCCAAACCAAAGTTAAATGTATATTTCAATTTAGGTAATAGTACTTAGATTATTTTTTGCACTGTTTTAATGTAAAAATGTACTGTATAAATTTATAATTATGATTTTTTACCTAATAGAAATTACAAAAGTTTCTGATTTTTGAATTTATGCCATTGACCACCCGTTTCCATACCTCCTCTCCCACACCAAATTTTGCATTCACATGAGCCCTAACACATTCCATTTTTCCCTTTTCTAACATCAGTTTTCCTCTTTTACCGGACAGGGAAGATGTCATCAACTCCTCTGTCGAGAAAATTCCCTTCATTAGTGGGAATGCACAGTCGACTGCCTCCGATGAATTGGCCAACACAGCTGCAACTCCAAGGACATTCATCGAATACAGTGACTGGGCAAACTGTCCAGGTAAAGTGTCATGCGAAGAAAACTGACTCGAGTTCTGGGCAGCTGAATGAACAGCAATTGTGGGATGATTGTTTGTACTTGGATGAGGCTCATCCACCATTGCATAAGGTTCGTTGAATTCAGAAAAATCATGTAGTGGCGAAAGCGTTGGCGTTTCGTAATCTGAAACAGAACATATAAATGCCTGCTTTTCAACACGTTCTGCAGCTTGCCTGTTCATAAATAAATTTATTCATGCAGTTACCAAGTCTTTTAGATCTTGAAACTCTTGTTGCAAATTCTTTTGATTTTGCACCACAGAATCCTATAGCTCACAGCATTTGCTAACCGTTTGCGTGCCTCTTTCTTAGGTTTTTAGGATGGATGTATCTGCCCTTGTCAAATCCTCATAGGTTGTAATACTTGTAATTGGCTAAAGAATAAAAGTAAGATTTTTGTAAAAAATAAATAAACTCTCTTTGTTTATTTAAGTTGTTTTACTCACTTCTAACGTTTGGATGCGTGGTGCAATTTCCTCCACCATTGTAGAATTCTAGAAGGTTATATTTGTATTTTAAAATGCAGATTATTTACGCAGTATTTGTAAACATTCATGAAAGATCTTGTCTTAATACCTTCACCAAAGATTAAAGTTATGCCGAAAGGTGAATTGAAAGAACAGAAAGAATGAAAATCACAAAGTGCACGCACAATGATAAACTCGACCAGTTAAGTCTTAAAATTTACAATTATCAGGATTTATTATTAATGCCTTCGAAGTTTTACTTGAAGCTCAGGAGGAGAAAACCAGAGAAATGATTTTTAAAAAAGTTCCAAGATAAACTTCCAAGCAAGAATCAATTTTCATTTATGAAACCTGTACATTAAAAATTAATGAATCATTCAGGCATAAATAACATGAATATGAGCATATTCTTTAGAGAAGCAAAACCTCTAGAATTTAAATTTCAAGACTTAACTGGTCGAGTTTATCATTGTGCGTGCACTATGTAATTTTCATTCTTATTCTTTAAAGCATTTGTCTTCCCCTGGTGTAATCAGGTCTTTAATTGACATAACTTAAAATTATTTTAGTGCATTCATTAATTGCTATGATGATGGATCTGATAGGGACGGCGGATTATTAATTGTAGTGACCTAATAACTTCTGGTATACGATCATGTATATCAGGTACTTGTTAGTACTCTAAGTATATTGATGCTAAATTCCATACAATTTCGTCAAACTGAATGTTGTAAATTTCCTGCCCGATTTTATTCAAGGGCAAAAATCTGTTTCTATCTAAACCATTTAGAAATGTAATTGCAGCTGTAACATGTGGAACATATTCTGCCAGCATTGTTTTTCTAACATCTTCATTTTTGCGTGGAATTTCGAACATAATACCGAACAAATATACTTGTCGAATTTTTGTTTGTTTGATTGATTGATTGACAGGTGCCACAGAAAAAGAAAAAAACCTTAAAAAACAGAATTCTTTTTCTCAACTATAAAGAAAAAAAATGTTTGCTATGTGAAAAATGTTCTCGTACTTTTTATATATTTTAATATCAAAAAACGTTTTTTCGTTGGAAATTTTTTTTTTTAATTTTGTTCCCCCAGGCGCGCCATACTATGGACGCTTGTCCGCTTGGATCAGTAGAGCTTGAGCGACCAAAATTCGCTTAATGGAAATCAGCCTTTAAGTGACTAATATTTTTAAAGTTGAAGGCAGTTGCAGCTTAGTCTACCATATTTGTTTTTGTTTTTGTGTGTCAAGCCAGTGACCAGATGTGATAATTTAACGAGTAGACAACTGTATTTTTAACGAAGATAAAACAAAACTTTATTGCTACCAAGACTTATTATTATTCGCCATGTTTACATCAACTGTAAAGGTGGGTTGTTCTAAACTTTCCTTTTTCTCTTCTCTCATCAAAAATATCAAAAAGGGAAAAATGATGAGTTTAGTCCACTAGACTACCTCTCAGCAACCCTTTCTATATTAATGGAAATAGACATTTTCGTGTAGCAAACAGAAATTTCTTTGCAACATTTTTCAAACCGTAATTTATCTTAGCCAGGAGACCCAGCGTAATTTTTTTACCACCGTGAAATCGGAGTAGTTAAGGTGGAAAAAATTACGCTGGGTCTCAAACGATTTTTCTGCGGCCAAAATCTGGCCGCGCTTTATGATTGGCTAATTCTATTGTTCTTTGCTCACGTGGTCCATGTCGGGGAAAGCCCTTTTCATCCGAATATTAGATAGATAGATGTGCATATTTTACATGGCTAGCCTCACAAATATCGAGGGATATACCCTGTCTATTATTTCCAGGAGGGGCCATGGCTTAGATGGAGAGTCCTAGAGTGTTTAAAGCTCATTTTGAGCTACGCAGACCCAATTAGAGCCCGCGCTCTACTAGACAACTCCCTGCAACATCCAACGGCCCACACAGTGTGCCATCTTCCCAATTTCCCTCACATGGCTTGGGTTAACCCGGGGCTATGGTAACATTCACTCGCCCGTGTTGAATCGCCGTCAAGAGGAATCGAACCCCGGTCTCCCGCACAGAGTACGAGAGCTATAACCACTAATCTACGGCGCCACAATATTCCAGCGAGTGGTTTCACTCACCCTAACAAACATTAGTAAACTATAAAGTTTTTACCACAGTAAGATGTGACCAAGCTTGGTAAATAACTCACAGATAAATTAAAATGGCCTCCGAAGCGATTAGTCACATTGTCCAATTTAAACTCGGGGTTTCCGCTGAGTCATTCGTTCGCGTCTAAGCTTTAGTTTGAGAGAAACTCATTTTATCAACTCGAAGAACAAAGCTTAGTTATCTAGGCTAAATTTATCTGTGAAGAGAGAATAGGAGTAACTTCTGCATCTTGTTATATAATAAGATCTCTCACACAAAAATAATTTAATTCAATTTATTTCTTCCATCGAAAAAAATTATCTATTTATTTCGCAGTAGAGCTTTGAAAGCCGATGGAACTGTCATATTAATTTCCCGCCAACTCCAGATTATGTTCTTGTCACTCGGCGAAATGGCTCTTCCCAAAGTATCAATGGGATACCTTATAAAAGTTATAAAACATGTAATAAAGTAAATATTGTTTTGTTTAATGTTTTTAAGTCTTGTTTCAAAAATTGTGTTGTCCCTATTCAATGGCATTGTGCTCGTGAAGTTTATATTCCTAAATCAAAAACTCCTATGGAGTCTAATAATAAAGACTTTCGACCTATTGCATTATTAAATGTCGAAGACAAGCTTTTATTTATTATCATGGCGATTAGAAGCTTACATTATACATAATAACAAATTCATTAACACGTCAGTTCAGAAGAGTTGTATGGAGAAAGTCCCAGGATGCTGGGAACACGTCTTTGGTCTGCACTTAAAGTGGCCCAGGCCAATAAATCACACCTTGCAAATATATGGCTGGATATTGCATTCAATTCCACAAAAGCTTATATTTCTTGCACTGGAAAGGTATGGAGTTCCTAATTGTTGGATATCATTCATTAAGTCATACTACGTTGGTTTATATAGCAAATCGTATTCGTTGTCTCCACAAAGCAAATGGCACAAGCATATGCGAGGTATTTTGCAGGTTGCACTCTTTCCATCATTTTGTTTCTTGCTGGTATAAATATTATTCTGGAGTACACTATTCCTGCACCAACATCAAGTTGTATTACTTCTAAAAACGTGCCCCTTCCTTTAGTCAGAGCTGTTATGGATGATATCAACCTTATGTCATCCTCTGTTCGTAGAGCTTAAAGCCTCCTTTCCAGGTGCGTCACTGCTTTAAAATGGGCTGGTATGGGTTTTTGCCCTCGGAAGTCAAGGAGAATAATCTCTATAAAAGGTAGATCTGTAAAATCCACACCTTTTTCTGTGCCATACATCTCGTCACAAACCGACTTCTCCTCATACATCCCGTCAATCCATTCATTGCCAGTTCGTTTCCTCGGTCGCATTGGTTTCCCTAACAAGCCTTTACGTTCCGTATTAAAATCCCTAACTTTTACCTCCATGAGTGCTTCTTTTTACATTTGGATGTCTCAAAATTCTACCACTTGGGTTGAGCCTGAAAGGGCCCCAATCATTCCTGAAGTTTCTTCTGTTACAAATATGGAATGTAAGAAATCAAAAAACCCTGAGAAATCTTCCGCAAGTCACACAAAATCTTGTAAAATCTAAAAACCCAAAAAACTTGCTACAAGGTCTTCCAAAACAACAGTCGCATTGCTCAATCTTACAATGTTTTTATAACCTTCCAAAAGTTAAAGAAGCCATTTCTGTCAGCAAAACAACCTCAAAGTTAGGCGAAGCATTTGTAGGTTTTCTTCAAAGTTTGGCTGTTTCTAGAAGTCCAGTTGATCCCTCCCATTTTTGCGTGCTATGCAACATCATATCTCAGCTGCGAAGGGAAGTGCATTTAATATCTTTGCTCAGCACAACGTCCCCGAGGTTCTTGAATATCTCCTACCTGGTCATTAGACTTTCCATTTCTTGGAAGTCTTTTTAGTATTGGCATCAAGACATCAACCACTTGCAATTCATGTCATATTACCTGCTCCTCAGAAGTTATAGCACCATGCATCCAACTTTCTCTGCACCCTACGTTATAATCTTCCTTAGATAATTTCTTTGAAA
Organism: Hydractinia symbiolongicarpus; assembly: GCF_029227915.1. Taxonomy (NCBI): domain Eukaryota; kingdom Metazoa; phylum Cnidaria; class Hydrozoa; order Anthoathecata; family Hydractiniidae; genus Hydractinia; species Hydractinia symbiolongicarpus. The sequence goes on from NC_079880.1 coordinate 14,100,087, forward strand.
GCGAGGAGTTGTCAGACACCAATGCCTACTTCTGGCATGTTTGCAACGCTCATCAAACTGCTCTAGTTAAAAAAGAGGTAGTGTCGTGCGGTTCCCATCTCATTTTACAGCTAAAACGCTTTGCCAGTACCAACGGCCTTGTGTCAAAAATTGCCTCTCGTATTACTGCTTACCCTGGTACCCTTTCCATACCTTTTACCGTAGATGGAGAAGTGAAATTTCGTAAAAATTTTCAATTAAGGGCTATTATCAACCATTGCGACAACCTAAATAATAGTCACTACACAACTATAGCCCTCGACCAAATGGTTCACAGGTGGATACATTGCAACGCTACAGAAGTAATTTTCTGTGATGACCGGCTTATTAACAGTAACGAGTCATATGTTTTCTTTTTAGAAGAGCTGAGGTGAGAATATTTTAACCGGAATGAGTCAGCAAGAGGGCTTGACTACACTCAGTCTTGTCTTTGGAGAGTGACGACTCCACTTATTACCCCATTTAAAAAAAAATAATAAATAAAATAAAAAAAATATTAGCAGGGGGGTTTGATCACACATGATCTTGTCTTTGGAGAGTAACGACTCCACTTATTACCTGAGTTAAAAACAAAGAATAGCACAGTTGAACAGAAAGTGGTCAAAGTTAATTTTAGGAAGATAGGGATGTCTAGTTTCTGCTGATGACCGTCCACGGACCTCTTCGAGGTGACCCAGCTAGACATCCTGGGTACTTAGGTTCAGAAATATGGGTCGAAACCTACCTGCCCTTGGTTAAAGTTCTGTTCATCTTTTCAAATGTGTTGTGTTCTTTTTATTTTTTTATATTTTTTAATTAAATCCTTGTAAAAAGGGAGAATTGTGCTTTTAGAGGCATTTTCTCTAGAGGAGTACAACCTCTAGCTTATTTCCAAAGACCTAACAGGTTGAGTTCATTGTTGAGGTGGCTTGCCACCTCTTTGTAAATTATTTTCTTTCTCTTCAATTTTTTATTGCACACATTCACAAGTCCAAATTAAAAGCCAAGCCTACTATAATTTAATAAAACTCCTGAACTTACTTCTCATTTTTAAGTAAAACTTTTGACAAACACATCCCTAAAACAAGCAACAATAAATAGTAAAGAAACCTGTTCTTGGTATCTTGCTATGCTGGTATTCAGAGCTGTTTCTAGAACAGTATCCTCAGTGACTACCATACTTGGAACAAACATGTCCTCTTCATCAGTTCCATTTGTAACGTAACTCAGACTCCGTTGAAGCATCTCTTCAAAATCTTTTTCCACTGCAATTTCCTCACCACTAAAGTAATTTTCATCCATGCTCCTTCTCTGTTTCATGTTACATATGTGGACTTTAAAATAGGCTTTCCTTGTACACCGTTTGTGGCAGGAATTGCAATTCAGATTTTCCTTTTTGCCAGAATGTATACTTGCAATGTGACGCTTGAAATGCCACATTTTTTGCAAAAATCTTTTGCCACACTAGATACAATCTGGCAACTGGTTCTCTTTGCAACGGTGCTGTTTTAAATACCATGCTCTTGAAAATGATTTAAAAAAAATGGGTATTTAATTTTGCCACTTACACCACAAACTGACTTGTGATTTTGAAGACTTTGTTTGTGCTTAAATTGTTTTTTACAGCCTGGACTTTTGCACAACCAGATATTTGTTTTTAACTTTATTTTTACTAAACTTAATGTTAGCATCAACACAGATTTGGAAAAACTTTTAGAACTGTAACTTCTCACAAACTAACTTTCTTCTACAAATTTTCTAGCAGCTCTTGTATCAAACAACCTAAACATTCTATTTATAAAATGTTGGAATGCAAAACATTCCATTTCCAGCAATGTAATGATTTCAAATTTCAAGTAAGTCAACTTAACATAAATTCTGTCATCAGGAGATTACTGTATGATATTCTGCTTAGTTAAACAAAATTGAGTAGATCCATTTCAAAGTTCACTTATAGTATGATATATGAAACAGTAAGTCATATGGTCACTTATCATAAATAAACAAAGAGTAAGTCAATAAATGACACATGCTTTTGGTCATAAAAATTTATTTTTATAACTAATAATTAAAGGTTCTAGTACTGATTTATTACTGAAAGTGTTTTAAAATTATCACAAAAATATTAACAGTAAGTCAAATAAAGTCACCTGTATTTTTAAAACATTGTGTGGTGACCTTTAATAGTAGACAAAGTAAGAAGTGTGCGAGAAAAAATATAACCAACCTATCAAGTATTTGCTATGGAAAATATAAAATAAGTCATATCACTATTCCCTTTAACCCTTCCAGGATAAAATGAGAGCATTTTTCACCAAAAGAAATTAAAGTAACATCTTATAATTGCCCATCCTATTACAGCTAAGTTAACTCCAAAAGTAAGTCAAAAAAAGTCAGTTGCGTTATCTATGCATAAAATGAAGTTAAGTAAGTCAATTTTTATTGTTCCTTTACAGCCTTATAGCTAAAGGACGTGTCCTAAGTTTAACACCAACCAAAGTTTGGTAAGTCAAAAATTGTCACTCCCAGCCTATTTTAAAGTCACAAATTGAAAATGTCACAAAAGCCTCCTTTGTTTTTGGAAGTGATCTGCTATACTTTGTAAAAGTGGGAAAAACCACCATTCTCACCAGGTGCAGGAAGTCTAGGAATCGAGGTTGAAAATTGCAATAAAAATATAATGAATATTATAATATAGCACTGTATTTGAATATTGTATTTCCTTAAAAAAGCACCAACTCATGCATATTCCATACTTTTACTAGTCACAAGTCGGATCTGTAGTAGAAACAATAAAAATTGTTGAGCTAAAATCACTTTAACATTTTGCCATTCTAATTTTCTGCCACCCAATCAAAATTAATATAAGCTAGAAGAATTTATTACGGCGCTTGAAAAAATTATAATCCTCTCTCATATAAAAGTTGTTGCTGACAAGTTGGCAATTATTTATTACTAGAAAACTATTACTAAACACCAAGGTGATAAATTAAATCGGTTTAATGTTCTTTGCCATTAGTTCTTCCCGCTCCTCCACATCTATCAGGGGCATATATAAGGATTGATGCCGTACACGCACGAACTTTTCCTTCTGTTGCATTCATTCTTGTGATGTTTGATAACATTTTCTACAACGTAAAATTCTTCCCACATATTGATGGAGGTAGTTTACAGTACAGCTGGACAAATAGATTTCCCCAGATTAATGTGTATTTTCCCCCTGAACCCCTCGAAATAGCGGAAAAAACTTCATACAAACTAAAACGCTTACAAGCACATATATAAATTGAATATTAGGAATAGGATTTTTTTACTAACCGACAACAGTTTTATATAAGTTCATCCTTGCAAACCCAACCTTTTCACTTTTTCCCTTCCCTTTCATGTTGAGTACATTAATTCATTATTCTGCGGCAACCTAAATAATGTTCACTACACAACCATAGCCTTCGACCAAATGGTTCAAAGGTGGATACATTGCAACGATAGAGCAGTAATTTTCTGTGATGACCGCCTTATTTACAGTCACGAGTCATATGTTTTCTTTTTAGAAGAGCTGAGGTAAGAATATTTTAACCAGAATGAGTCAGCAAGGGGGCTTGACTACGCTCAGTCTTGTCTTTGGAGAGTGACGATTCCACTTATTACCCCAGTCAAAAATAAAATTTAAGTTAGCAGGGGGTTTGATCATACTAGGTCTTGTCTTTGGAGAGTGACGACTCCACTTATTACCCCAGTCAAAATATATATATATATATATATATATATATATATATATATATATATATATATATATATATATATATATATATATATATATATATATATATATATATATATATATATATATATATATATATATATATATATATATATATATATATATATATATATATATATATATATATATATATATATATATATATATATATATATATATATATATATATATATTAGCAGGGGGGTTGATCATACATGATCTTGTCTTTGGAGAGTAGCAACTCCACTTATTACCTGAGTTAAAAACAAAGAATAGCATAGTTGAACAGAAAGTGGTCAAAGTTTACTTTAGGAAGATAGGGATGACTAGTTTCTGCTGATGACCGTCCGCGGACCTCTTCGAGGTAACCCAGCTAGGCATCCAGGGTACTTAGGTTCAAAAATATGGGTCAAACCTGCCTGCCCTGGTTAAAGTTCTGTTCATATTTTCAAATGTGTTGTGTCCTTTTTATTTTTTTATATATTTTTTAAAAATTACTTGAAAAAAGGGAGAATTGTGCTTTTAGAGGCATTTTCTCTAGAGGAGTACAACCTCTAGCTTATTTCCAAAGACCTAACAGGTTGAGTTCATCATCGCGGTGGCTAGCCACCTCTTTGTAAATTATTTTGTTATTCCTATTCTATATTGAAAGTGAAATAAAGTAAAACAATCGACATCGTAAGCGCATTTAATTTAAAGTTGCAAGCCTATTAGGCTGCGGGGCCGCATTCCATAAACTATTTATTCAATTAAATAATTCTTGGACCTTGTGCACGATTTTTTGATGGAGAAGATGCAACGAAGCATTTAAGCACGACAAAGTGAATAGAGCGGAAGTTATCAACTAATTTCCACTACCACTTTAAACTACACAACAAAGGTTAGTACATTTTAAATTCTCTAAGGGTACCAGAGAAATTGCTGCATTCTAGCTAGCTACATGATTAATGTTCTGACAGTTTAGCTTGTCAGCAGAGCTAGCTAGCTAACTAGCTATCTTAATCTATTGTCTTTTGCATATGCTTTGACTCGCTTTACCAGAACATTTTTCACATTTCCACGAATTTTTGGAGCTACTAACTTTTGATAACTGGGATAGCTGTAAAGTGAAACATATACCAATAAATATATTTCTACAGGTGCACACAGACACAAAAGTAGAAAAGTAGTATTTAGCTAGCTATATTTGTTTCCAGGAGGGACAAAAAAATGAATGTAAATGTTTAACTGCCCAATCTATCATAATTATGTAAGCGCTTACCAGAGTCTTGGCATCATCTTCTAGATGTCGATATGTTATTGGATGTTCACTTGGTATTGGTTTTTCTAAAAGTTCTCATTTTTGCATAAAAATCATAGCAACAGTACTTTTCAAGTATAAATGTTTGAAAACTTTAAACATTTCGAAGTACACAAAATAAAAACATAAACAAAGCTTTTACGAATTGCATAAAAATTGCATAATCAATAGAAAATGTTGCGGAACGTGGAACAGGGTCCGGCGTACAAGTCTAGGACCAGAAGCATATTCAGCTGCCACACCTCTTCTTTCTGTGGTAAAAGTGCCTGCATAAAATGATGGTTTTATGTAATTTACAGGTGTGGCTGATATTATTGACGGGTCAGACTGTTCTTGTGCCACTTGCCTATTAGAATTTGGAACAGAAATCTGAACATAACATACCCTTTAAGCATATATAAAGAATAAAGGTATCTTAAAGGAACGAAAGCTTTTTGTAAGAAGTGTTTGTGAAATTAAAACACATTTTTCCTGAATTTTCATTGTTCTTAAAATAATTCATTACATTCTGCAAAACCTTTTTAGACACAACAGCCTATTCAAAATCAGAACAGCGTTAAACAAACAACTAATGTACCAAATATGCAACATTAATGCTTGTCAAATGTTCCCAACATGGAAGGCCAAAAATTCTTCCATACACCATTGATATAAGCTTTCAAGTGAAGGCCATCTTCTTTTACGGAACACATCATGGCTAATTCCCCAGCCGTCATATCTCCATGGGGAAGATTGAGTACTTTTCCAGCAAACTTTAATGTTATATCATCTATTACTGCTGAGAAAGTAGCACATAGAAGTCAACAAATAAGATGATGAAAAAGACACAGCCCCCACTACACACAGCCAAAATAATCACAAACTATGTAGCTACAGCTAGCCTAGCTCTAGCTAATATCAATTTTCAAAATTATTTAATTTTTAAGCTAGGTTAAACAACAACAGCACAAAACACACTACTCAAAGCACGTTGTTTTCACCATCTTGATCTCATAAAATGAAACTACTCTTTTTCTCAGAATAGAAGAAAGAACAAAACCAGCGATCAGAACCGGGTTAAACGGATGAAAATAAAAAATCGAGAAAATAGAATCCGGGGAATCCAATAACACATTTCAGAAACTCCGTCCCCAGAACCTGGATTCTTGTTTGGCCGAAATGTACGCTTTTTAGTAATAATTTACGTAGTAATTTACGTTTGGCCATCCGTCACGAATTTTCCCTATACAACACTCACAACGATCTAGTTTTGAAAAATATTGCATAATACCTGAATTGTGTCAGGGTTTATTGCATAAAATTTAGCTACTAAATGTTAGAAGTCCGTGTACAACTTTGATATACTTCGAATTTTGATTTTTCGCTATGCTGTTGACCTATTTTGTAATACCCCCCTTTCATCCGCAGTCGCGTCCTATAAAAATTAAAAGCAGTTCCGCAACTCGTTACAAATTAAGTCAGAGAAAGTTGGAGAAAAATATAGATCACTAAGCATTTCCATGGGATTTTTTATTGTGATTACCTTTTATTAGCTAATTATCCTTTCATATTATCAATTTTAGTATTCTTTCACCTACGAGCTAGGTTTGTTTTTACTCAAAAAAATTTTAAAAATGGCCAACTAAGCTCAAAATGATAGGTCAAGATCTTCAATATTTTTAAAAATGGCCAACTAAGCTCAAAATGATAGGTCAAAATTTTCTTGATATGGAAGTAATTGTTGTTTCCGTCTAGTGAGCCTGACTGCGCTCTGGCTACCGGCGTACTGCATGCTTTTTCTGCCTGAAGGTTTGTGTAAATATATGAACACCATTGCACCACCATAAACTTTTGTCAATATATACACATTGTTTTTTTAGAAGAACCAAGTTTATAAGAACAGAAAGCTCCAGAGGTCCAAAATTTAGAACATGTTAAGAACATTAAAGGCTTCGTCAATACCAAAAAGTGCTGAAATGTTTATTTAAACTTCAAAACTGACAAAATAAGAGGGAAATTAAGAACCATTTAAGAACATTTTGAGGCATCAAATTGTAAAAGTTAGGGAAAGCTACTGAAGTTCTGACTATGATTTACGTCATCTGTTGACACAGAATACTAATCATCACATGATCCAACATCAATTTCTGTCGTCTTAAAAAGCTCCGTTGAGAAGTAAACTTTGAGACACAGTGAGAGATTCCACATACAACTTGGAAGTTCATATTTAAAGCGTGTAGAGACCACATGTGTTTTACAAGCTAATTAAAGTTGATGCTCTCATATTCACATCCCACCTCACCTTATTTATTGATTGTCGTTTTAGTTTCACTTTTCGCATTTTTACCTAAAAATCAAACTACTTTAGCCAGATGAAAAGAGTTAGAACTAGACTGACTTTGTACCTTTACAAAAACAGTTTCGGTTTGACTCCTTTTTTATTCCCTTAGATACTATTACTCAATGAATACTTCAAAGGTTTCAAATGACTCTTCTAAATTTTTCAGTGCAGCTATTGTTGAAATATTCATATTAAAATATAAATTAATTTAAACCAGTTTGAACTTATATGTCTTTTGTTTCGATCAAAGGGTTGTTTGAGTGTGTTTGGACGATTGATCATATTTAACTATTTTTTTTTTCAACGTGTTTATTATTTAGTGTATTACCACAAAGAGATTTTAAAAAATGATATAATAATGTTATTCTTTTGTATATAAATATTATTATGAAGGTAAAGGCAATCTAATAAGCTGTATTATATACCTGTCAACTCTTTTTTATATACCATAAATCTAAATGTTCCGTACAACCGTGCAATAACTGACGCAATATTCCAAGCTTGTTTTGGTATTTTTGATTTGAAATGCAATGAATTTCGTGAAATGCAATGACTTCCATAAAAAATTAGAATCATCAAATCGAATTTTTCTGTTTACGTTTGTTTAAAAAACGAACGAAAAAATAAAAAATAGTAAATAGAAAAATAAAAAATGTCTGATAAAAAAAGAGAAGTTAGGTATATAATGAAACATGTATTACATACCCTTTCTTCAAATCTCAGAAATATCTGGTAAGCTCTTGGTAAGGCGATATTCCACTCAGCTGCGCCTCTTGAAATATTGCTAACCTTGAGTGGATAAATTTAAATATTCAACGAACGGTCATGCAATATCTGCTTAATAATAATTTTTTCGGGTTGCTTACTATGTTAAATTGTCATTTTCTTTATTATTTTTTTGTTTTTCGAAAAATAGGGTCGGTGAAGCCTGTGGAACAAATTATTGCATGAGCTTTGTCTAAGACGTGAAAAATAATTAGAAAAACCAATATTCTTTATGAATATTCTGATGTGTAAGTCCTGCTAAGATTTTTAAATATAAAACCGCCAATTTAGCAAAATGTAATATTTTTTTTAAGTTCTCTGTTATATTTTGACAATTATTTGTTAACAAGCCTTGGTCATCTAATGTAAGACACCTACATTGTAGGAAATCCAGGTTCGAATCCTGGTCAAGGCTGTTAAGGTTGATTTCTAAAATGTGTAGACAAATACAAGGAGATAAGAAAAATTAGAAAACTAAGCAAGAACTTACGTGTGAAGATTAGTTGAGACTGTTTTCCATTATGAAGATCCACTCCAGAGCCAAATTGCTGAACTACAGTTTCTTAAAACAGGTTTGTTGTAAAATTTCCGGAAAATGTTACAATTGCTCCAATCTCCTGATTTATTATTATCCGGTAAGGAAAGTCTTTTTCCTCTTTCTTTGGAGGATGAGACACTCCTCGTGGAATGAGATGAGAAAGCTTGGTATCGATACCAGCACATTCTGAAGTAGTTGTTACCCAACGAGACAAGTTTGACATATACACAGGTTTATGCTGTGTTTGTATGCTTATAAACAATTTAACAAGTAAGCCTCTTAACGGAAAAGTGATTTTCAAATACTGTTTTAAATTTTCTACTAAACATGTATCTCTTGATAGGTCGTATTTCAATATTTCTAAAACAGTAACATGATGTCCACGTGGAGATGTTTTCAAAAGTTCTGTTATAAACACAACAATTCTTGATTGAAACACATTATTACGTACGTCGATTGATGATAGTGTCATCTCTTTGTCCTAATAGAATACATAACAAAGTCACAGTCCGGTACGTTAAAATTTTCAAGGGTAACTTGTCAGGATTTCCAATGACTCAAGATAGTTTAAGACAATATCTATATCATCTATATTATAATACCCGTATACGTCTGTCCATAATACCCGTATACGTCTGTCCGTCCGTCTGTCTTTCACGCAAAATGGTAGCTTAGCTGCGCAGGTAGCGAGACGCATGCAATGCGGTATAAAAAGGACGGCAAACACGTGGATTTTTCAAAGAGCTAACGACTAGTACGTAAAGGTTTAACGCGGCAGTGAAGGACGCAATATAAATACTCCACGATAAAACGTTTCACAATTTGTTGTCTCCCATACGTAATTCCATATTGAGGGTCCATTATGATTGATAATGCTGATCTTGCAGTATTAAGTTCAGAATATTGCTTTGTGCTCTTCATAAAGAGATCGGTTAAGAAATTCAGACCTTCAACAATATTATGATGATACGGATTAATGGACTTACACAGGCAATAGTTCATCCATTCCTTGATATATGGTCAGTATTGATTCCTGATAATATTTTTTGCTGCATGAGAAAGATTTGTCATATCTTTAGCTTTTCAGACACTATCCCAATTAATAGGGTCAAGCTTTCTTCCATTGGGTGTGTTTCTTCAGAGCGTGACGGTAAAGCCAGCAGGTGTTTCCTAAGGGAAGTAAAGATAGGGCTACAATTAGTATTTTTTAGTATTGAGAATACCAACACTGATATGGCCAGTTTTGCACAACAAGTACTCCAGTACCCTTGTCAAAAAATATTCTTTGCCAGACTTTGGGTATCAGTGCAAATGGTGAAAATGCATAGAATGTAAAATCTTTCCAATCAAATAAAAATCATCAACACCCTAAGCATCTCGGTCTGGCCGGAGAAAAAATATTTTCCATTTGACAATTCGTCCTCGAAGCAAACAAATCAATTGAAATTTAATTTCAATATAGAGGAATTTAATACTTTTCTAGGGATATATGAAGCAGATATCCATATATCCAGACTTTTTGCCGCAGTCCAAATTTCGAAAACTATGTCGTTGCAAATTAATGAAGAAGAGATACCCATCTTATTAATGCAGAAAACTGCTGTGGTGGTGTCAGACAATTTTTGGATACCAATATATGAATATATATGGATACCTTGCAATTCCTTACCAAAAAACTTAAAAGCATAAAAGATTGCTTTTAGTTCAAGAGCATTTATTTGTAATTCTCTTTCATTTTTGTACCAAAATCCATTTATTTTGATGGATTGAGACACAGTATTTGACATAATATCTACCCACCACTGCAGTTTCTCTTTTGATCTTTTTGTAATTTGCATTTTAGAATCAAATTTTCCTGAAATGTTCTTTAAAGCTAATGTCTTATCATGCTCCAGATTTCTGTAAAACAGTTTTCCAAATCTTACTCCTGGAAAGCAGGTGACCAGGGTACCAATGAGAGAAGAAACCCTTCGTATTGATGGAGAATTACATCGAATTAATTCTGTACATATTCTGATAGTATTTCCTTTCTTTTCTTTATCTAAGTAAATTATCATTCTTTTAGAATCAAAAAGTAAAATCACTTGTTTTGGAATTTATTGGGATTTTGTAACATTTATAACAAATCCAAGTTTGTCAAATAATTTTAAAACTGCAAGCACTCCTTCAAGACATTTATTATATGGCATGTGTGCGTTAAATATGTTGTCTAAATATGATGTTAAAATATAATTTAATAATCTCAAGAAAGCTTTTGGAGATTTTAGTAATTTTGTGAATTTTCTTGGACCAGAACATAATCCATTTGATAAAGCTAAATACTTGTAAAGAACATCATCAAAAACAAATATTAAGTATTTTTGTGCTTCATTACTCATTGGTACTGTGCAATAAACATCTTTGAGATCTACTGTGGTCATATAACAACCAGGTCTGATTAGCTTTAAAATGGTATTTAATGTATCTATTTTAAAATGCACATAGGAAAGGTAATCATTTATTTGTTTAAGATTAAGTATTAATCTAAAGCTGTCCCCATCATTGGGTACTAAGAAGATCTGTGAAATAAATTCACCATCTTCATGTTTTGAACCAGCAATAACTGTTTTATGCTAAAAGTTTTTTTTTATTTTTTAAAAATGATTTTTCTCTTTGACTAAAATTATTTGAATTGACTTTTTGTTTACTTTTAGAAATTCCAGTTTCAAATTTAATATGCAATTCTATCACTGTTTGAAAGTTTTCTGTATCGTCAGTTATTTGACACCAATCATGATAATGATTTTTCAATGCACTTGCCTGAAACAGCTTTATTTTGTGGTTAAAGTAACAAAAAGATTTTTATCTTACATTTACTTTTTGTAGTAGCAGCGTTTGCGATGATTCTGTTTTTTTTTCCAGGGCCTAAAAAAGGCTTTTTATATAAGTTAGGTGAGGAGAACTGGGTTTTTTTATAATTATTTTCATACTGGTTACTGATGTTTAATTTGCAAACTTCCTTTGCATCTTTCATTAGTACATGGGGAGGATTTCTTTTCCTAGCGGCTGTTTTTTTTTCACCGGCAGCTTACCGTAATTCAAAAGTTTGCTCATTCTCCACTCTTTTACAGAATAATTAAAAGAACTTAAGTAAGGAGGTTTGACAATCTGTCTTGTCTTTGGGTGTGACGGCCCCACAGGTCCAATTGGACTTTTTTGGCTGGCTAGCTCTTGCACAACTGGAGGAAGTATTTCCAGTATTGGCACAACTGGACAAAGTATTTCCAGTACTATTAACAATTTGGAAGCAAAGCGCTAATAGTTGATTTATATCCACTGCTGCTTGCGGGTTCGGTTGATTTTGACTAGAATTAGAACAAGATGGCTGCTGTTCATCAACAACAAAATCAACAACACCTGTACTTTCGCTGTTGAATTCAGACATTATTTTTATTTTTCTAAATAACAAATAAAAACTTAACTTAGTAATAAAAGAAGAGAATAAATTAAAATTGTACTGATCTCGAAATAAGATTTAAAAGATACTCCAAGATTTACAGCACTTTCTCCGCTCTTCACAGCTGTTTCCGCCTTCTGGGAAGGAAACGATGGAAGGATTGGATCGGCAACGATAACTCACATAACTACTCTGCGAAAGAGTGGATCTGATGTATGGAAAATAATCATGAGCAGACATTCCACATTCTTTCCATCAAATCCATTACAGTTAATACATAATATTTTTTACAAATCTACTGGTGATAATTTATATTAAAATATGGCCATATATAATTGACTTGTTCAAAATTTATATTATATATACCATAAATTTAATATTGTGTAAAAATCATAAATAAATATACTATTTGTGAAATTTTTTACAAAAGAAATTAAATTATTACAGCTAAATATTTCTGCTAATACAAGACTAGTGGCATGATTTGTCATTAGCCATGCAAAGTAATTTTTTTCTGAAGGACAAGTTATCAATGACTGTGTGCATTGAAATTTTAATTTTAACAATCAAAGAAGGTAAATTCCACGTAATATATACCTTAATAAAAAGGTATAAAATAATTAATTCCATTTTGTAACCACTTATCAACAGAACAAGAATTGAAACTATAATTCAACTGATTTTGTATGTAAATTTAAAAAATGTTTTACAAATAATTAATCAGTATAAAAATGAACTGTTCAAACTGTCTAAGTGCTACTTTTCATTTGTTGATTTTATGGTTGCTGATGTGAATGCAGTGGCATTTTTCACGTTGTCGCATGTCAGGATTTGGGAGAAAAGTGGAATCCATCTACTCAACAAAGAATAAAGTATTCCACCAAAACTAAGGTAGCTTGTCTTGACCAGGACTTGAACCTAGGTTTTCCACAATGTAGGTGTCTTAGACTAGACGATCAAGACCTTTTTACAAATTTTAATAGCTTAATTTACTGTAATATCAAAATGCAATTAAAAAAGCCGAATATATACAGTAATGGAACCTAATAGTAACTAATTTGCCCAAAAACATTTTTGGTATAACAACTTCTTTTGAGTACTAACTAATTTGCAAAGTTGGAAAGCCTTATTTCAAAAAAACTAAATTTCAAGAATTTTGAAATAGAATAATTTTTTTTCTTTTATTTTATATTGTGTTTTGATGGCTTTTAAGTATCTACACATCTCTTATGTACATTGATTACGTTCAGTGAAAACATAAGTACAATTTTTTTTTATTTCAGAATTATTTATTGTTAAGAATAAATTATTACACCTTCGTGTAAAAAAGATAAAACATTTATGTACACAAAACAACCCAAAGTGCCAATTGGAACACTGCATCACTACAACAAATCGAAGCATGAAGGGTGTTTTTAGAGAAAAAATATTCAATAACAAAGTTTACAAAAATTAACCTACTAAATGTCATTTTCCTACTCTTAAAACTAAGTGCCGTTTGCGCGAATAATCGTGCAATATAAAAATTACGAAAAAGGGTGGATAATGTGAAATAATAAATTCATTTTATCTTTTACTTATCTTTCATTTTTAAAAGAGTAAATTCCTGTCAATTATACTTTACTAAGAAACACAATGATCACTCTCCTCAGGCCCTTAATTTAATTACTATTTTTGTTCTTGTGTGAAGAATTTGAACAATGCAAAGCTAACTGACCCAAGACCTACATAAAGAATAACGTACACTAAGGTATCATGAACAGGGTCCCTTTGTAGTTGGTAACCGTTGATTACAGCTGATACATAGCCATACGATGCGTTTCTGACGTCACTCGCGGTATACATATATATGCCCTGATTACGGGATCCTGCATTTAGTGTTTATTTCCGACTGACTTCTGCACTGTTGAGAAAAAACAAACCATTAGATTAAACACACTTACATAACAGCTTTAAAGGTCCAGACAACATTCAAGGCTTTAGGAAGGCCTAGAAGTAATAAATACCCAGAGGGTGTGGGTCTTAACTCTGTCCAATAGCCTGTGAGTTCTATGCTAACAAACTGGCACAAAAAGATAAATCTCTATTTCTATGCTAACTCCTGGAAAAACAGAAGTAAAGGATAAAGCTAGCTAGCTTTCAATAATTTTGCCGAAATGCTACTGCTTTTGCATAGCTACGTAACGTTTTTATGTACAAGAAAACTTCTGGCATATTATTTAAGCTTATCTTTAGTAAAATAGCAGTATAAGAGAATATTATAAAATATCTAGCTTTTCATCTTGCTACGTTGACAATATTTTTTTTATTTTAATAGAGTATAGAGCACACGTCTTTTTGTTCGTTTCTTTACGATTGATTCTGTTAAGTTAATCATAGCTATATACGTGAACAACAAAAAATGTATTTTAAAATGAACAGTAATGTATGCTAAACACCTATAAAAGACGTTTTATTCTAACTGATATGTTAGTCATGATTTTAAACACGTAAATTGAATATACAACATGTAAAGAAGATTTTGTTTTGTGGGAATGTTTTTAAAAAGAAAATTTTCAGTTTTACTTCCATGCTTTCGCGAACGACAGAGTCTTGTTTATTGGCGTTGTAAATGCCATAACGGTTGCCACGAATTTAAGTTTAAAGTTCTAGTTCATATTCAACAGATTGAGCATTGGGCAAGTCTTCTAGATAAAATTGAAAGAAAGCATGGGATTTTTTTTTCTAGCCTACATTTTTATAGATGTAGATAATGAATCTAACAAAAGGGAAAGAAACAAAAGGGTTGTGTCATTTACAAAGAAAGATGGCTTAACTATTATGTTAACAGTTTCTATTTTATTCCAAATGGCCGCTCCTTTAAATAAGGGCTTCTAAAATCAATAGTTAACGAATAGAGTTATCGAGCTGCATTAGCATCAAAAACACCAATTTTTTTCCTTTAAAAAAACCCAAATAAATTAGATATAACTAAAATGAAATGGGAACCAAATGACCAACATTGTAAAAAACCTAAAACCTAAAACCTTTTTCCCTTGCCTTCTTCCACTGTAACTGTTTTTTTATATTCGCTCGCTATTCTAGGGTGTACATTTATAGACCCCAGACGCCTTCTAGGACCGTAGTTACGGGAGTTTTGACTTGTTTCGAGCAAGTCCTGATAGGCGTCCAAATACTTACAACACTCCTATAGGTAAGAAGTATTTTGAGGATAAAAAAGTAAAGAAAAACATACTTACCAATGTCAACGCCAAAGCTTTTAAAATGGGCGTACTTCAAATTGATTCATATTTTTTCGTCCGTGAAAATCGGGTTCTGCGGGGTTTCGCTGGGATATTCCGATTAGAGCTGCGCACAACTATTTGAACAAAATACGGATAATATTATAGAGACTAGCTAGGGGGTGGCGTCAAAACACCGGGTTAAGCCACAAGTTAATGTGTGACCCGGCATTGAACACCTTGTTGAGCGCCTAATAAAGGTCGTAAACTGTGCCACACGATCAGGTGGAGCACTTTAGTATGCAATATGGCATAAATCAAGTGAGGTGGTACACCATTGTAGTGTTGCGATTGTAACAAAATAACTTTTCCGCAACGATATATAGCGGAAATAAAAACAGAGTTTACAAACCGTTGGCAAAAACAATCAGTCAATATTATTTTATTTACAAGTTTTAGGAAACCTTAACAAATTAATCGTGACATAGGACTAAGCACTTAATACAGGTAAAGCGTGCAACATATATTTAAAAAAAAAAATTGAAGCGCTTTTGTACACGTGGAAAGCTTTAGTACACGGATGCAGTAAAGAACACACAAATTATTTCAGATGTTAAATAAATTATAAAAAATAACTTTAATGCATTTTTCGCTGAAATATCAACACACCTGTACTAACCCATTGTTATCTATCATAACAAAAAATTTGGTCAATATTATTTTATTTTGCAGAATAAGTTTTAGCAAGCGTTACCAAATCAATCGTGACACCTGAATAAGCACTTATTACAGGTAAACTGTGTCATACATGCGGATATGCGTAATAGCCTTTTCACAAACAAACTTGTTAACACTAAGTTGAAAATTTATTACAAGTAAACCATGTCACACATGGGTAATAGGCATAATACTATTTTTTAAAACATCTTCATCACAACGGTTTAAATAGAACACAGGAAACACAGGAAACAGCCTATACGGCTATTATTAAGAAGACTAGTCGCTAACCTTTCTATATTGCATTTCGTGTTTCCTTAACAAAACGAGCATTTCACGGACGCCCAGACAGACGGAATACGGCTATAATTAAAGAAATAGCCGGGAGACCCGGCTTAAGTACCTGTTGTTAAACGCTTCGATGAGCGCGCAACAAGAACTGTAAGCTGTGCGACACGGTCAGGTTGAGCGCTTTAGTGCAGGTATGCAGTATTCGCAAACCAAATTAAGGGCATACACCATTATAGTGGGCGACTGTAACATATTTTTCCAAAAATAACTTCCCCGCAACGATAGCTGAAATAAAAACAGAATTTACAAACTGTTGTTACTCCATCATAACAAAAACAATCGGTCAATTTTATTTCATTTTTCGGAATAACTTTTTGCTAAAGTTATTAAAATTAATCGTGACACTGAGCTAAATGTTTGGTTCAGTTAAACCGTGTTTCACAGGCGTATAGGGATAATACCCTTTTAAGAAAAATTTCTCGCAGACTGTGTTTAAATAAAAAACAAAAAAGTCCTTCGCTAACACAGGGCTGAGCGGTTAGTCCAGGTAAACAGTGTTCCTTAACCGTGCAGACGTGATTCCCGAGAAAGTTTAAAAAGTAATTGTCACAGTAGACTGACCCCTTAGTACAGGTAAACACGTTGCACGTGCGGATAAGCATAACAGTCTTTTCCAAAAGAAACTGGTTGTTAACACTGGGCTAAGCGCTCAGTACAGTTATACAGAGTAGGATAGGCGTATAGGCATAATACTCTTTTCCAAAAAATCTTCATTGCAACTTCGGTTTAAACAAGAGAACCTGTCAATTTAAATACACAATCCAATCCTAATAAATCAGTTAGAACAGAACAAGGAAAGTGGAACGGCTTAAAAACTCACAACTGCAGGAAGGCTATTCTGACCTTCTGTCAGTTGAAACAAGAAGGTTTTCAACTATCTACGTTTTTGTGCAAATGTTCTATTATAAGGGGTAGCAACAGTACTTGCATATAGAGGGTGCTGTCGATTAAAAAAACACTGTATATAAAGAACTTTTACTATAAAAATATATCAGTAATGTTTTTTTATTTATTTTCTTTAACAAATTGTTTTTAAAAACCATGAATAACGAAAGAATACACAAAACTGTTAGACAAGTCCTGTTTGTACCATCACCACATCATATTACTGCAATTTTAAGTAACAAATTTGCAAATGAGAAAAAAATATCACTTATGAAAGACAAGAAATTTATAAAAAGTAGCAGCTTGGATGTGATTCTCAAAAATCTTCACAAACATATCGGAATAGAAGTAACATCAGGAAAAAAGTACAGGTACTTCGGACTTCAATCCTCAAAAATTGTGTTATTTAATACAACTGAAAAAATATATTAGGCAACCACATTGATTTTTTTTTCTTACATTAATTACATTTTGTTAAAGTGAAAAATCCTTTTACTACTCCAGCGATGATCTAGTGACTCTTCTCGCCACATAACTTCATGATTTTTAACGAGAGTGCACATAAGTCGCAAACGCCCGCATATATAAGGGCGAGCTCGGGCGACTTTTCGAATTTAATTGACGGTTGTCCGCCGAAACCTCCTGCACTTTTCGAACACGCCCGAATTCGCCCGGAGCATTCCCGAAATGCTACACCTTGTAACATAAACATGGCAGACGACATGCGCTTGAAGAGAAAGGAGTTAATAAAGTTTATGTATAAGTTATTTATCAAGTAAATCTTATTAAAAACCATCAAAAACAATTCTTTTAAGCAATTCGCTACCACAGTTAGTTCGTTTTAATTTTTATACTTTTTTAAATAATTTGCGGTGAATCATTGCGAGTGTTTTTGTGAAAACGCTCGCACTTTTCATGGTGTATGCGGCTTATCGGCACTCTCGTGGTTTTTATTCCATAAATTAACTTTGCAAAAATGCAGGTAAACAAAGTGGAAATTTTTCCCGTTTAAACAAAAGATGACAACAAAAGTTCTTAGATATATTGATTAACTGTGTTCGGGTGAAAGGTGGAGAACCAGGTGTAGAGAAATAATAACCAGGCTTTCGCAATTTTCATTTATGCGGTTTTTAAAAAAAAATAACCCACTTGGTACCTGTTGTTAGTTCTTCTGTAATGGAAAATTATAGCTGCATGGGCTTTTTTGCCGGTTTAATCTGGGGACGGTCTGCAGCAATTCGTCCTATTTGATAAGTCAAATCTTGACATCATGATAGAAAAACGCAATGGAAACAAGAAGCTCGATGCCTTGAAGATTTCCGCCATCAGCATAGATAATAATAGTGTCAGACTATCCTCAAAGAATAAAAACGCAATGCATATTATCTGCAACGAAAGTTTAACAAGTTGAAAACAAAAAGAAAACAATAAAGTCAACCCAGCGTAAATATCTTTCGTTCTGAGGACGAAATTGATTTAAAGTAGCCCTTTTAGAAGATTTCGTAAACATCATGTTAGAGAACGTTTAAGCCTGACTTCGTCATGATCACTGAAATATACATTTTTGACGAGCGTATCGACTTCTAACGTGTTGAGGACATTCTCATGGACATAGATGTGGTCAATAAGTGAACCGGATATATGAGTTGGAGAGGTTACAACTTGTTTATATTCAGTGAGAAAATCAAGGAAATAGTTTTCGTCACAAAACGCATTTACATTAAAATCTCCAAGTATAACATCAACGATTTCGTTTCCCAAAAAATGTTGAATAAGGTATAATGAATCAACTCGATTAAGAGAATTTTTACGATATAGAAGTAGAAAACTAACAGCATTCTTTTGAAACGTTTTCTTCGTCATTTTAAAAAATATTGCACCTGGAATTTTCACAATATCAAACAATTCTATAGTTTCATTATGACCAACCAAAAGACTAGAAAACCTAATTGGAATTAAAGTAAAGTAGTCTAGTTTTGTGTCGCAGCATGAATTAAATGATATCTGAGTTTCTGTTAGGCATAATAAATCACTTTCCATGAGAACGCGGTCGGACTTAATATCATTTTTATGTTTGTTGTAGGATCTTGTATTAAGAAAGGTTACTATTATAGAATTTTCACTAATTACGCCAATATCTTTTGATGTCAATTTTGAGTGTTCTCGCATATAATTGTATTGCTTGGTTGCTCGTGTGTCTGATTTAATTGCTGATCTGGAAAATGTCCCCGTCAGGTATAAACCCTCTAAGATTGTGACTCGACGTAATGCAACATAGATTTGCCCTGAGTTAAAGGCTCGTTGCTTTATTAAATCAAAACAAACAACAATTTTATTAAATGTGATTCCTGAAACCTTGTGAACAGTACAGGCCCATGACAGCATTAGTGGGAATTGCATTCGTTTCATAGTAGGTGAAGTTAGGTTCTTTTTATTAAATTTGATTTCCTTTTCTATTCTGCTTATTGGAATAACATTTTCTTGCATAGCATATGGATCTGTTCTCATAGCTTTAACTCCTGTACTTCTGTCTTCCATTCTCAATATATTTTTGTTACTTTTCCTAATCTATCGGTTTTTATACGATGAACAGTCCCAATCTGTCCATTAATAAGTTTATCTGATGTGTCGATATTTGATGTCAACATGAATCCCGCGTTAAGTCTTAAAAGATGGTTTTGAGCTAGTCCACATGTCTCCATTTGAGTGCGGCTATGGAGTTTTTGCAACATTGACACAGGATTATTTTTTGGAATTTTGTCAATGGCCTCGATATTTATTTCATCCGATGCTATACTGTTTAGCATCTTTTTATTGTGTTCAGAGGCAGGTTGCTTTTCAGCAAAGATATGAATCGCGTCCTTGGGGTAGCCTGGGTCATTATAAAAAATAAATTTAGATTTTAGTAAATCTTCGTGCTGCGTTTCTAAGTTTCCACTCTGATACTGTTTAATAATTTAATCAAACATTGATCACCACGCTGCCAACTTCTGTCAGTTCAGCAATTTTAAAAAATTTCCAGCAATGCGAAAGATTTAGCAATACATCTTTGTAGTCTGCATAAATTGGTCTTGCTTGAATTGGTGGAAGTTGGTAGAAATCCCCACATGCTATAACAGATATTCCTGCAAATGGAATGTCATCTGAGCATACAAATATTTCAGTTAGCTGTTGGTGAATGTGCAACAGCAGCTTGTTTGAAACCATTGAGATTTGGTCTATTGCGATAATGCTTAGCTCTGAAAACTTATTTGGCAACATGCATCTCTTTTTATCACTCAACTTAGAAATGTTTTTTGTAAAACTTCTATCAACTGGTATACCTAAAGCTGAATGTATTGCATTTCCCTCTACATTGATAGCAGCAACACCAGTTGGCGCCAGAATAAGAATCTTATCTTTTTCTAAGTTCCCTGCACGATAAGAAAGTGCTTTATTTAGCATGTCAGAAATTGTTTTTATCAAATGTGACTTTTCACAACCTGCTCTTCCTGTTGGAAAGATGTCAATTGGCTCAATTTTGTGGTGTGCGTTACATGCCAAGCCTTTTCTGTAAGTTCTAACCCAATCATTTACGACTTCAAAAACTTGCCTTTGAGCTTCGTTTAATGTTCGAATTTTTTCATGGAGTCCGTCATTAGAAATTCCAGGTTTACTAACCGATGAAATATTTTTCCCAATAACTGTGACGTTTTCGGCTTCATTTGGAACTTTGTCATTGCAATGGTAATTAATATTGCTCATCTCATCAAAAACATCGTCATTTTATTGTTCAGCGAAGGAATCAAGATTATTTACATTCGTGTGAAAATTTATCATTGCTTCTTCAACAAGTTCACCGAATGGTTCGCATATTCTTTTATTTGTATTTATAATTTCTAACACACCGTTTTCTAATAATTTCTCTAAGTAAGTACACGAGTTTTTGCTTAGCAATTCTGCTTCCTTGCCAAAAGGATAAAACATAAAGAGCAAATGATGTGCATAACCTTCTGGATTTTTCTCTCGACTAGGCACATGGTACCTTAGAACACACTTTTCTTTTCGTAAAGACAACATTTCTTTTGAGGACATTAGAGGTAGATTTTTCGGATAAGGAGATTCCATGTGAGTATCAGCTATTATTTCTTCAAGTACTTCTGGTTGGCTGTCATTTTTATCTTCTAGTTTCGGCTTTATTTTCATAGAGTAGCTTGACAAGAACTCATCATAACACATTTGTTCCAACATAGGGTATTCCCCTTTTTTAAATTCCGGATTTGGTCTATCCATGTATCTATCCAACATATTTATCAGTACTGTCTGGTGGCAAACTTAAAATCTCTTATTCGTTACGATATACCCTATATCTCTTCTCAGGAATGTTACTGTTTGCAAAAACTACAACAGGAAATGTCTTTCGTAACCATATTTCTGGCATTATAATAGCAACTGCTTCTTGAACTGACATTTCACGACGATTTTGATACGCATTTGCAATTGATTTCAATTGTAAAAATTACGAGTCGCCAGTTTCTAATGCTTGTGATGCCGCTTTTTCATCGCTTCTGAAGATTCGTCTTAAGCTTTAGATAAATAAGCACACATGTAAGACACTGCTTTATAATAATCAAGAACAGGCTGAATGTCTATTTTGGCTTCCCATGCCATTGTTTAATCTTGGATTCAAAATTTGAATCTATGTAAGTTTTTACTTTTTCTAGTATAGTCTTCCTTTCCTTTAGTTGTGTTTCCCTTTCTTCCTTAGAGATGTTGTCAGGTAAAGGCTCAGCGACAATTGTATGGTCTGTAAAAAATTTCCCGAAAGAGTATCGACAATTCTTGTTTTTATACTTTCGACAAAATTTGGAATGAGAATGTGTTTGATATGTCAAAACTAGTTTGTGTAGAACTGGGTTGCTTTCTTTACTAGGAAGCTGGCATTTAACTAACTAATTTAATGTTATCCACAAAGGCAATATATTCTTTCTTATTATCGCTACGTAAAATTGGTGCATTAACAGCCCATAATAAAGAGCGGATGTGTGGGCTTCCTCTTACCTGAAATTCAAGTCTAATGGCGTAGTAGTTTACTATACCTAACGTTCCCTTGACATCTATTAAAAAAGGTCTCAACTCTGTATTGGAAATTTCTTGCTAAAAGAACCGGGTTACTGTTAACAATCTCGGTTCGTTGATAGTAATTTAGATTGTCGATTTCTTCTTCGGATATGTCATTTCCTTGTAATTTAGTGATGATTTTAACCAGTTCATTCCATCTTAAATCTGCACAAGACAAAGTCATAAAAAACGTTGGAAGTCCTAGCTGCTTTACCATAGCCAAAACGTCAAAAAGAAAACGTTTTCAATATGCAGGAGTTCCTTTCAACGTGTTCATAAACGTAAAAGCGTCGTCACTGGCTATAAACGACTTAACTCTTTCTTTAAAATTTGAAGACATCATTCCTGCTGTAAGACCGTCCGCTTTAATTTTTTTCATAGCGATATTTATGCGACTATTCCAAATTAAGATGTTGTGTCACTGCATGAGCAAAAAATATGTAGCCACTATCAGAGGCAAACTTTTGTCTATAATTTAATAATCTTTGGTTGAAATACTTTGTCTGGGAAAGTGGTACCTCTCTTTTCGTGTGATATCCGAATTTACCTGTTGGAAATAGATAGGGGTGGGAAAGTTCTTCACAATGCTCATCAAAAATTATTTGTATGGGAATTTTATTCTCGCCTGGAGCAATAACAATATTTCCGTCGTCACTTTGTTCATGTGGAATAGTTGCCATAAAAAAGATGTTTCTTGGCAAGGCAAGCGATATTCGCTTAACGGATTTTCATTCTCTTCTTCGCTATCGTCCGAGTAATCCTCATTCTTGGTTTTTACGTCACTGGTATTAATACTTGGTGTCGATTCTATTGCAAAGTCAATGTTCATTTCATTTTCACTTTTTCTGGTTTCATGTTCAGATGGTAAATTAATCCAAGAAGGTGGTATGTTTGTGAGATTAACTTCAATGTTTGCATAAAGAGGGTTAACTAGTTTTAGATAATAAAGGACTTCTCGAATAACATCTGGCCTTACAGACTCTAAGTAAACGTTAGATTTGAAATTGAGTTTCTTCTTTAACGCAACTTGCACTACACCATTATTATCCATTCCTCTTGGTAAGACATTGCTTATTTCATCAGCTTTTATTGGAACATTACAGATTGCCCCTTTTATTTTGGGACACTGACCCTTAGGCATTATTGCAATTCGTTTAAATAAAATTCTTTTGGATATAACGATTTTTTCCAGTCGTCGTAATGTGCTCATTGATTCTGGGAGATCAAACATTTGAAGATTTTTAGATACAGCTTGGGAAGGAATTTTTCCTTTCATTAGCTTTGAATGGCATGTTGTACATATATATTCTTTGCCATCAAAACTTTGTATTCTGAAACGAAAATGCTCTTCTGAAATGGCAGTATACTCGACTTGGCGAAACAATTTAATTGACTGCTTATACAAAGAACGATTACATATGACACAAATATAAAATGGACCATTCTCAATGCATTTTTCAAATTGGTTTATTTTCTCATTAGAATCAGGCAAATTGTTAACATGCTTACGTTTGGTTGCTTTGCCTTTTTAGGCTGCATGTCGTTTCTTTGCAGTTTTTTGCGTTTGTTGGCCCTGCTCAGTGTCACGATATTTAGTAATGGACTCTCTTTGCCTCACTTGTCCCTGTTCCGTTTTTTTAAATTTGTTTATCGACGCTTTTAGTTTAGCTTGGCCCTGTTCTGTTTTTTTGATAATTGCGTATCCACACTTTTAGCTTAGCTTGGCCATGTTCTGTTTTTCTATAAGTGTTTGTTGACTCTTTTTGCTTTACTCGGCCTTTCTCGGATTGACGGTACTTTTTGTTCTGATCTAGTTTTCTCTTTCTACGAATGGAAAGCATAATGTTGTTGGTTATCTGTTCAGTTGTCGGTATTTTAAAATATTGAGTTTCGAGACACCTTCCTTGACCAGGGGACACATATATTTCGTGTATGTAGTTTTCAACTTGTTGTAATGAATCAAACTTTAAAAGGACTGATGTACCACACTCTGTTATTTGTCCAACACTATTTCGGTTATGAGGATCAAATAAATAAATTTGTGGATGACCCTAAATTATAGCAAAACTAACGCCGCTTATAATGCCAACATTCCTTGTCATTTATCGGAGTGTGATGAATTATGAAATGTACGTAAAGTAGTGCTATTATCTGTAACAATATGAGAATTATTTTCTAAACATTGTATTTGTATGACCTCGTTTTCAACAGTCAAAGTATTTGGGAGGTCACTTGCACTCAAGTAATGGTTTGTGTAACCTAGGCTCGTGTACAACTTTGTTCCTTCGCAGAGGATATGATCAAGATCACCTGGGTTCCAAAAAGAAGGTTTTTTAATAACCGACCAAACGATCACAAACAGGGAATTACACATACATTGTGTGCCAATAAAAGTTCCAAGCCTGACATCCCCTTAATGAAAAGATCCCAAAACAGAGTAAGGCCCAGGATTACTTTCAACATCACCGGAAAGTAAAAGAACCATACGGCGGCAGTTTCTATACGCGGGGTTCACAATAGCAGTGGAGACGTGTGACCAAGAAAAACAACCTTCAAAAACTAGAGAAACCTCTGTCGTATTATTTAAAACACACATAGTTTTGCAGCAGGTCTAATAAATTCAGTAAGTTCACCAATAAGTAACCAAATAATTCTGGTGATGTTTCACTTTAATAATTACGTCATTTGCTTCTGTACAATTTTGCAAGCACGTAGACTACAGCTACATTGAGCAAAACTACTTAATTATTCATGAATTTTAATTTAAAGAGGAATTGTTGAAGCTGGATATTTTTGGTGAAAAATAATGTATTATAGCTATAAAATCGTGACAAGTATGTCACAAATGGCGGAAATCTTTAAACCGCAGGGCTTCTTGTATATTTTTAACAATCGCTGCACACACAAATTTAAATTTATTGTAATTTTTTTTGTTTCATTGGCAAGGTATGTTCAAATTTACGTCAGTTAGATTAGATAGAATACCAAGTCCTCACGGTATTCTATCTAATCTTGCAGACATAAGATGAGTTGTGGGGTGACGTAAATATTGCGATTTTTAGTTTCGCCATCCACACGCATCACATAGACAAAATATATAAACAACATAAAAAAGTCAAGTTAAAAAGTAGAAATTTATTGAAACTTGCATTTAAAGCTTACCTCCCACTCCGAAATAAGTTATACCCTCAAAAACTTCTATAAAATACTAGTTAGCCTGTTGAAATCTACGAATTCGCCGGTCCTAATTCTGGTCTTCATGTTAGGCTGTTGTGTAAGTATATATACAGGTTAACAATGACCCGTCCATACAGGAAAAAAAAGTTAGAAAATATATGATCATGTGCTTTCTACAAACTCTTAAGGAGATACAAGGGTTTACAACTTTTGCTGACATCAGTAACAACCAGCCAATGTAAACTTCAAATTTGTTTACCTATTGCATCGGTGTATATCGTGAAAGTCTGATCAAGAAAATGTCTCGGATCATGCACTTTTGACAAACGGTTAATGAAGTATATTGGTTTTAAAATTTTGCTGACGTCAGCAAAGTTCTTCTCCAAAGAACAAAAAAAAATGTATACCTGTTGCCTTCATCGTAAAAATCTGGAAACACGGATCCAGAAAATGTATAGAATTTTTGATAACGTCATCAAAGTTTCGATTCCGAAACGGATTCAGGGACCCCAACTCGAGAATCTTACCCAATTTAATCCCAGGTTGTACTTAAAAAATGACTGACATCGCTGAATCATTTCCAAGTTATAATAAACATGAAAAGTTTTTTGGTGACTTCAAAAATAATATTCACTTTGCCCGGCACAGACGGAGACAACTTTCGTAATATTATATAGACTAGTCAATGGCCCGTGGATAAATCCACGTGTTCTCCTGTCCTTTATTTATCACATTTTGTGTACCTCACTACTACAGCTACCATTTTGGGTGACAGACAGACGTATACGGGTATTTTATCATAGATTAGGTTTTCCTTAAAAACTTATTCGTTTACCGTTTTCTGAACAACCTACAATTTCCTGTGGACTTCAAAAAGTTTGACGCAATATTTTTCAATATTCTGTTTATATTTCCAGTACTTCATCGATTTACGACCCAAAGTGTTAAACTGTACTTACTCAAATTATTTTTCTCTAAAGTAGAAGTATAGCTAAATAAAAATGTTGTAAACAAATCATTCAGCAAATGAATAACGAAAACAACAGAGCACGCCGCAATAACGCACTTCAAGCAGCCGCCATATTTGTTTATAATGATCGGTATTAATTGATTGTATTTATGCTCATGTGTTTTAACTTAGTAAAGATGGCGCCAATGTTTGGTGTAACTGTTGTGTAGTGCTTAGCTGCAAAAACAATAGTCTATTTTGAAAAACAAGTTATTAAAGTTTTATGAAAGTCAAAGTAACATTTCAACTGACAACATCTTCTGATGATAGCATCAGTCCATAACTAAGTATATTAAGCTCTAGCATACCCGTCGCCCCAGTTTATTGCTTTCTTGTTGGTCTAGAAATATTTGGTTTCCATCTGGTGTTAATTCACGATAAGCAGGTGCACTAATTGGAGTTAATTTTTTAACACATAATGAAAACATCAAAATATCATTTTAATTTGATATCTTATAACGTCAGCCGGTGCAACTTTTACATTACGCATGCCTCAAAGCTGCAATAAAATTGGGAGTCGGGAAACGGAAAGCGAACAATTGAACAAAAAAAAATTTGGTACTTATATTGTACTTGCGTCACTTTTCCTCCCCCATATTTAAATGGTTATATATAATCACTTAAAAATATTTTAAATATAACCTGATCTTGACAAAAATGCTAATGCTATAGTTAAGGTGATATTTAATTGTTTTGAAGTAGCAGGTAAGCTTTAAAAAGAGAAACTAATTTGCCCTATGTTGTACTCCATTTTTGCCTCTCTTATATGGACGCACAAATTCCATAGCTAACTTTGTAAACATTAAAAACATCTATCTATCTCATCTATATAGCTATAGCCCTATAGCTATGCTTAAAGTACTGTTAAGTGGAAAAAAGTATATTGTATATAGCTATATAGCTAGTTACAGGGAAATTTAAGTTAAAATATTTATTACCTAAGCAAGTTCAATCACACCCAATCGAATTTTCTGTAAAAATGTTTTCTGGAGGTAAATATATATTCTGGAAGGTTTTCCAGAAAGCAATGCAATATCTTTTAACAGCTAACAATATCAGCTATCAATATCTTTTAACAGCTATGACTAGTCCTTTCTGGAGCTTTCTAACAATAACCAGCAGGAGAAGAGAACTGTTTTAAGACTCTCAAGAACGATATCTAAACACGAGGTTGAATATTTCCGTAAGCCTGCAAACCATGCCATGCGATAAGTGAGAGTACACAGTATCTGTACCACCAACTGTGCAGCGTCCAGGCTCTGTGCTGTCTCTAGATATATATCTATCTTCCATCTGGCGATTTTAAAGATTCCGCCCCGGGTGGCGCTGGCGGAAATCAACAAAGGAAATGTTTAGGAAATGTTTAAGAATGACTTTATTACTACTATCTAAGACGTCATACTTATGGTCTGAAAATAGAAAAATTCTGGTACTATAAAATCTCTGATCTGATATCCTAGATAAATAATAATAACTAGTATTTAGGTCCGTGGAAAAATCCACTATAAATACCGAATAAAAAAACAGCGAAATACTCAGCGAAATTAACCATAAATTCATTTTTCTTTTCGTCAAAACGTTTTGTTGTTAATTCCATTCAATATAATTACCTGTGACTTTTGTATAATAAAGTTTACATAATTACACAGAGGTTTTTGTGAACAAAATGAATTAACCGTGACTTTTTAAAAATAAAAATTTTTGAATCAATTTTAAAAAGCACACAAAAAAAGAATAAAAATAAAAGTTTAGCAAAAGTGACATATTACCCCCGCTGTTTCTTTAGAAAAAACAACACATCCACTTTGTCTCTTACTGACACACGGAACTGGCGTATTATTATATAGATAGGGGCAACTCCTGGTATGTATCCTAGGTAACACAGCATTTTGAAGTATAGATAGTACAATTATACATCACGCTGCTTGTAACTTTCTAAAGAGCCGTTTTAAAAAATACATCCAAAAGACGGCAGAAATTCTAACACGTCAACAATATCTAAACAGAATCTGTAAGTTAGGGAAAGCCACAAAATTTCCCTTTTGTGCCCCTTTTTCCTTGGGAATAAAAGGGTAATTTAAAATAAATAAATATCACCTAAATAGCGCCATAGTTAAAGCTAAAGACACGGCATGTTTTTCCAGAGTCAAACGGTAATTTCTTTCCAACTGTTAAATTTTGCACTGCCACTTTTTCTTTGCAGAGCGGACACGAAGAATTTGATCGGCCTTCAGTTTCTTGCAGCAGCCATCTAACAAGACACGCCTCGTGGTAAACGTGATTGCATTTTAACATTACAACATGCATACCACGGGCAAATGCGTCTAAGCAAATCGGACATGTTTGATTAATAAAAACCATTGAAAAGCAAGTTATCATATCGAACATTCTTTGGTAGTTTGTTCTATCCAAAACGTCAAAATAAACTCTTCGAGAACTCGGTAAGTAGATACTGTCTATTTCGCTCACAGCTCCGAAGCCAGTTACGCAAACATAACATATATTTTGGCAGGAAGTGTTTTCCATATGTAAATCATTGGTGTCGGTTCTTATTGCACACATGTCATCAGCAATACTGCCAGTCTCTTCCTGTGTCTTGACTTTTTGTATAAAAATCCCATTCATTAGGCAGACACATTGACACGCTGGAGTTTTCCAAAGAATGTATAATATTACTACGACTATTGTTCCAACAATAAACCAAGCAAAATACATTAATGGGGCATCATTACTCATGGTTTATCTAAAAATAGACGACCAATGTTATTTTACTTATCACATTTTAACAAACAAACGGAGAATGGCACTCCTTTTTAAGTTTTATAATACACGTCGTTAAGCATTATAAACATGCAAAAGCACTGTGATCAGTCCATTTGAGGATCCTAGGTTACATATACTTTTAAAGATATTATTTGTGACTTAACATAGAGGCCCTATACGGTATTGCCTTTTATTAAAGGAGCTAAAATACTTTTGTTTTGCTATGAAATTTAGTTTCAAATTGCTGCCTAGGCCAAGTTAAGTACTTTCTCTATGGTTACGTTTTGCTTTTTTTTTGTTACGCAATTCTTTTCTGCTTCACGATTTACTCCCTCCACCTCTATTTTATGCACAAGCATACACAAAGGCTTACAAACTGCAAAATGTTGGCACATGTTAAATAATTTAAAATAACAAAATGCTTAAAAATACTTAAGGTTTTAAAAAGGCATTTAAAGGAAAATAACAAAATATATTCAAATGTGTGTGAAATGTGTCTCCAATGAAAGTATTCAGTTATAAATGCAGGTTGCACCTTAATTGCGAAATAGCATGAATGTTCGAATTTCTATGATTTGGTTGTAGATGAGATGGTTTTGACTGTAGATAAAACCATGTTTGCGTCATTATCGTAAAAATATTATAATGTTAAACTAAACGATGTCTAATACTTGTAAGCTGTTACCTGATGAAATTAGTTTTAGATTTGTCACTTAAACTTAAAGAGGACTTAAAATATTAGAATTTGTTCTAAATGTTACGTTTCCATGCCTCCTTTCTTAATTTTATTCGCATTTTTATTTAAAAAATAAAATTAAGAAAAAGTTGCCAGTTATAAAAAAAAATATGAATTGTCTTATAAGAGACGCGAGAAATAAACTAAAAATTCTCACCTTGTAGTTCTGCTACAATTGTCACTTTTTTATCTAAATATCCTTGGATTTAACAATTTTGTACGTAAATAAATGTCTAACTCGTCTGTGAATAAATTATTGTAATAACTTTAATAATAACAAATTCTCGAGTTACTAATTAATGCCGTTAACGTTGCCATAGTGGCATGACAACGTATTGTTTTGGTTATAAATTTCAAAAAAAAAAAAATTAAAACTAATTACTAGTGGAGGTGAAATTGTTTTGCAGTTAGAAAAACACCATGTGTTTTCTTCATGTTATCAACTAAGCACGGGTGGTTACTTAAATTTAATTATTACCCGGGTAAAAGGGCGTTATCGATATTTTCGAAAATCGTGCAATGTGATTGGTTAGAACTTACGTCATAGCGGGCAATACTCCACGGTATTGTCCGCTACCATAGCAACCGTGTTTAAAGTTTAAATATGGTAACATTGAATGTAAATAAACACGGAAAAAAGTAAGCAAAACGCCAAAAAGAAGTGAAACAGAAGTGAAACTTACTTTTATCTTTTAAAGAATTCAATGTTGTGGCTGCAATGAAAACCTGCTATGTTTACACGATATTCGATTTAAAAAAAATATTTTTTGTTTGAATGTACGTTCCATATCGGAATAGTTTCTATAAAGACGTGGTTTCTACATCCTGCTTTTATAATGTTATATTTTTTGTTGTAAAATGCAGTACGCGGATAATAATCCATATAATAACTGTTTATTTCGGGCAATAACTTCAAGTATTGACCTCTGTCACGTATTGCCCTCACAAGCTCGGGCAATACTTTGACGTCGGTCAATATTCTCCTGGCATTGCCCTCATAAACAGTTATTACAGGGTTAGTATTCCATATATCGTTTTTTCAGTAAAATTCGTAACATAAAAGTATAACAAGAGTGTTAAACCTTTCACAATTTTTAGTGATTCAAAAGATAAATTTTTAATAACTCTTTTTTAATTAAAATCTAGGAAGATGTCCCTACTCTATTGCTATTTTAACGCAACGGTATACAGACAACATGTCAGTAATTAAAGGGAGGTAATAACCGCCCTAATCAAATAACTTAAAATAAGCGTGAAGGTTAATAGAGGAAAGAGGCCTACTGTGTTGTTGTCTTTAAAAAATCTTTGATCATAATTGTTGTATTAGGTATTAAAAAAATTACAATAAAATGCAATAAAATGAAGTAAATCGAACATCCGCTTTTTTAATAACTTTAAAGCTAAATTGAAGAAGCCACCAGCTCTGGCACACCACACTGCCGACAAACAGACAGAATACGGCTATTACTTATACTAAGACTAGCCTTAAACTCTTCCGTTGTTATTTGAAAATAGCATTGGACACGTTTTTGTTAGGCTAGCAGAAATATCTAGGGAGATGTCCCTTCTCCATTTCTATTTTAACGCAACGGTATACAGACAACATGTCTTATCTTATAAAAGTTGATAAAAACTATATTCCATTTTTTATTTGTACACGTGGAAATTTTTAGTTTGAAGATTTTGTGTTTGCTTTAGGATGACCCGGTTTTGTCCAACAGATAGACAACGGCTATTGTCCATAGTGCATTTGTTGATTATTGCTTTGAGGATTCGAGCATGGCTAAACATGAACCTGCTTTGACCAACAGACAGACACCGGCTATTATATTACAGACAAGTTGATGTCACGTGGATAAATCGACGGTTTCGTGCGTGCCTAATATACCACATTTCGGTTACCTCACTACTTGCGCCATCCTTTTCCGCAGAGATAGACAGGCGACGGTTATTATAAAAAAACTGGCTGTGATCCAAATATGGTACCGCAGCCGTGAAGTTTTATCTTTAAGACTCAAAGTAGGTTAACTCTTCATCCACGACGCCATTATTATGGTGCATATTAGCCTTCTTCAGTGTTTTCAAAACCTTTCCAATGTATGAAAGACCGGCCATAACAATTTTCTCTCTTTTAAACTCTCTCTCTTTTTTGTGGTCTTATTATACTTTTACATCCTTTTATACTTTAATTCTGTCATCACCAATACTTGAGTACAATGAAATGTTTAAAGATCATAACGAACTTAGTATTCAAGATTCGAGGTTGTTTAGTAAGGTTTCCGTCACATGTCAGACTTTCCTGGTTGACGGAGTGTATTGCTCCATAATACGAACAGTTTATTAGTTTGAAAGCATAGATAAGCAGTTTTACAGTGTAAGAGCATTGTGTGCGGAATATGTTTGGCTCGATGTTTTATATTTTATTCCAATCAAAGTGAAAAACTATTTTTAAGAATGAGTTTAGTTGAAATAATTTCAAATCAATTAGTCCAACCTGACTAATTAGTTTGATTACATTACAATACCTCTCCCTCTCAAAAAATCTAAAGAAACCCAGCACGCTCTGAAATGAATGCTGTATTGTAATGATTTAGTTAACAGAATAAAGAAACCATAAAGGCGTACTCTCCAAATATCAATGCTCTCTATTCTTCAACGCCCCCTACCTTGAGTAATAATATCAAAAAACTTTAGGAGTTCAAACTTCTAGTGAAATGTTGCTCCGCTATAACTTAAAAATAAAAAATACTATGCAATTTTTCAACACGTGGTAAAAAATCTGTAATAAGAAAAACGTTAGTGTCACCTCAGGTAAATTGTCCTAAAACTTTGTCCAAATTTCCTGATATTTTCCTACCTATTTTCAATAAGATTCGAGGTCAGAAGATACAGCGGGTATTATTTATGCACTAGTCGATAAGGCCCGTGGAACAATTCACTGAGGCAGAATGAAAATTTTGATGACGTCGGCAACCCATCCACAAAAAATATTATAACTTTGTTTTCACATTGCCTCTATTGTGTAGAACTTAAACTGCTTATCAAGAAAATGTATATGTTCGAGTGGATTTGATGAGCGGTTAATGAAATATAAGGGTTAAAAAATTTTACTGACGTCAGCAATGACCCGTCGAAACGTTTTTTTAAAAATTTGTATACCTGTTGACTTCATCGCATAGATCCTGAAAGTTGATCAAGAAAATGTGTAGGATCATGTGTTTTTGACAAACGGTTGCAGATGTATTAGGGTTTAAAGGTTTTTTGATGACGTCATCAACCCGTCCAATCCGAAACGGATTTGGGAACCCAGGGTTGGGAAACTTACCCAAATTGGTCCCAGGTGGTCCCCAGTTACCCACCCGGTGAAAAATCATTGACGTCACCATCTCGTTTCCAAGTTATTTGCCCTCAAAGTTTTTTAGTGCACTGTAACGGCTTCATTAATTTAATATAGGATATTGACGTGAAAGTAGTGTAACATATTAGACATGCATTTTTGAAGATATCCACTTTGCCAGTCACAGAGACACGGAACTGGCGTATATTTCAAAATAAGTGACCTTTTTATTTATTTTTCCCACGACTGCAAAAATCAATGCCATATAACGCAACATAAGTTTGGGTAATTTCGCTTAAAACACCTCAATTTTTTGAACAGTTTTTAAAGAAATTAGCAAACAAAATTGATGATGAGAACACCATAAACAAATTAAGTTTCATACCCGCCTCTCAAAATAAACAAATCTATCGACGTTCAAGAACGTGCCACCTAAACTTTTCTATTTCCGTTTAATAATGTTATACAACTTAAAGAAAGGGCTTATATTACATAATTATATAGACATGATATCATTTTTGAGAAGTCTGTAACGACATATTATCATATATCATATTAAAAAGGTGCATTTTCAAAGCCTCATTGTTTTTAGGTTTAAAATGTGAAAAACCTATTTAAACGAGAAAAGATATTTTTAACCAATTCACTTTGAATTTTCTACAATACTGTCAAGATGTATTTTAAAAGTTTGTTTCTTATTTTGATAATGGCACACATTAGCCAATCAAGACCAAATAAAAGCCTACGCGCTTTCAAATCTACATTAATGCTGATAACACGCAAATAAAATTGTTGTTATCTTCGTGCAAGAGTGAATGCGATAGTGAATATATGTACATAATGTATATATAAAATAATACTCGCTGCAGAAGTTTGTGTTGGCTCTTGTTCGAATATGCAGAAAAATATCAGAAAGTTTCTACAAAGTTACGTTAAGTGAAAATTTTACCCTAGATAACGATTCATGCGTTAAAACTAAGTAAATTAAGGAGGAGCGAAGGTGGAGGGAAGGGACAGGTGCGGGTGACGGTCTTAGTTACAAAATGCATTAACCCTATTCGGTCCGGGGGGGGGCGGATTCCGCCCCCCCTGACGGTTTTTTTTTAATAACTCCTGATTGCTTTGTTATATGGCTATGATACTTACTGAGTTTCAACATTTATCTATTAGACACCTGCATGCTAATTTTTTAGGTCCCATACCTTTTAGAGGCTTTGATATTGGCCATTACTCGAAACTACCCCTAAAAATCTCTATGAAATCCTTATAATGGGGAAAATATAATAACTCCTGTTAGGATTATCCTTAGAACTTGAAACTTGCAACACAACTTTGTTTCATCAAGAATAATCATTTGGAATAATTTGAACACGTGACTAATCCGATTTCCCGATTTTGTCGGATTTTACCCGAAAATCGAAAAAAAACGGATTTTCGGGCAATTTTTGGCAATTTTTCATCCGATCCATGTAAAA
The DNA here is from genome assembly GCF_029227915.1 of Hydractinia symbiolongicarpus. Classification (NCBI taxonomy): domain Eukaryota; kingdom Metazoa; phylum Cnidaria; class Hydrozoa; order Anthoathecata; family Hydractiniidae; genus Hydractinia; species Hydractinia symbiolongicarpus. The sequence goes on from NC_079880.1 coordinate 14,134,995, forward strand.
ACCGGAAGATATGTTAAATAACTCTTATTTAGCTTTCAGAAACTTCAAACAGAATGTAAAAATTCGCTCTAGAACAAAAGTAATTATATTTTAAGCAGATAGTGGCATTTTTAACAATTTTTAAGCTTTTGATGACGTCACAGAAAATGTGCTGACGCAAGCAAATTTTTTTTGGCGCTATTTTGTTCCTTTTGTGACGTACTATAAGTGTGCCAAGTTTGATTCAATTTGAACAACCCTATGAAAAGTTATTGAGGGGGGGCGGAATCCGCCCCCCCCCGGTCATAGTATGTTCGAAAAACCCCGGACCGAATAGGGTTAAATGTTAGTAACTTGGGAGTGAGGCTGGTTGTAGGATTTGGTAAATATAAATTTAAGAAGGATTAATAAATGTCCGCCGGATAAATCGGAAGTTTTAAAATTACCTAAAAAGATAGTGAGATAGATAGAAAGTGGTAACTCAGGCTACGCACGCGTAGGTCTAGGAGGTTAATTCAAGTCCATGCGTCTTGATGTTTAAAATTGAGCCGATACTATTGAAAATGCGCACATGCGAGGCAAAACTAAAAATTTAAAGTTTGAGTTAAAAGCAAAGTAAGTACTTATATCGAATAGATCATGGGGATCTAATGTGTATAGGAGACTTTTCTGTCATTTTCAGATATATTTTGATGCCCAATATGATATTTAAGATGATTTAAGTTGTTGTTTTTGATCTCAGTGATCATAAACTTTACTACCGCCATTAACTGGTCTTTCGTGTAATTCACTAAAGTCGAGAACTAAGATCCGTTTTGTAGGCCTTGCGACGTGCGAGTTAGCATAGTTGTCTATCTTTTGTTTATTTCTGTTAGCTGCTGCGTTTATGCACTAAACATTTCGTTTTTAATTATTGAACATAAACTTGTGTACTGAGTCAGAAACAATCAGTCTATCTCAAAAAAAAAATTCCAGTAGCAGGATCGGATGGATGTATAAGTAAGATAAACGCGCGCTTACTTTCAAGAACGTAGAGAAAAAGCCCGTGCGCGTCTCGTGTATAGTTTTCTTTGTATCATTTAAGAAGTCTGGTAAGGAAGTTGGGTTTTTGCTTATTGCGCTTATTCAGCTTCCTAAACAAAGTGAACAGATACTCCTCTGAGCGAACGCAAGGAAAAGCAACTTTGCTTTCTCGCTTCTTAGAAAATAAGCAAGTAAGCGTATCAAAGTTGATATATTTCCTTTTTTGCATGAAGAGAATGCGGAGATGAAAAACTACTTTGCTATCGCGTATAAGCAAATAAGCAAAAGAAGAAGGCGAGGTAGACTAAATTTCTCAACCGTAACAAGATTAATACAGACATAAAGTTCTCTTTGTTCGTAGTTATAGTTATAGGTAGAGATACTGCGTTACTTTAAAGTTTCTGAACGTCTTTTTTACTTTTTTTATGAATTTTGAGTACCGAGTACCCCTTACCTAAAATATCATCTTTTTTGGCTCGAGAAGATTATTCTACGGTATAGCTAGCTGGCTGGATTTCTATCTGCAAAAATATCTCTAGTGTAGTTAATGAGATACTTATTTATTATTCCCTAGTTGAGAATCTGTGTGCATAAGTTTTCTCACTGGTTCTGTTTTGTATGAAATTTCTGGTACCAGCTATATTTTTTCAAGAAAATGAGTTTCTGTAGCTACAGCTTTGTCTTGTTTTATTGAATTTCCGCGCCCAAAGGCGTAGGAAATTCTTTAAAACCGTCGTTTTTTTACTTTCGGAGCATTTTTTGAGAAAAAATCGATCCTGGGATTTCACGTTCCTCCGTCACAGATGTAAACTTCGTACCCAAGCTCCCTAACTACTGGGAATTCATCTAAATGACGTTTCAGGACAAAATTGGTATTTGTTTTCGACAAAATTTGGCACAGTTAACAAAAAACGTATGCTGAACATAATGGTGACATAATCATTTTGATTGTTGTCACCTAAATGTCATTTTAGGCCATAATTGGTCCAAAAATTAGAAGTACTTTATTTTCAACAAAATTTGGCACAGTTAACAAAAAAAGTATACTGAACATAATGGTGACATAATCATTTTGATTTTTGTAACCTAAATATCATTTTAGGCCATAATTGGTCCAAAAATAAGAACTACTTTATTTTCAACAAAATTTGGCACAGTTAACAAATAAAGTATCCTGAACATGATGGTGACATCAAAATTTTGATTTCTTGTTACCTAAATGTCATTTTAGGCCAAAATTGGTCCAAAAATTAAAACTACATTATTTTTGACAAAAATTGGCACATTTAATAAAAAAAGTATGGTGAAAATGATGGTCACATCAAAATTTTTATTTTTTGTCAACTAAATACCGTTTAAGACCATAAACATTTCAATCGCAACCATGAATGATGGACTGTATTTTTTATTATGACACGTTTCGTTTTGTTTGCGTTTGTTGTAAGATATAATGTCACTGGTGTGCTTTATTTTCAGAGCTTCATGCACCAAACCTCTTCGAATGTTTGGCACAATAACACTACGAGTTAGCAGGTTTTCATCAAATGTTTTGGTAGCGAGCGGAAATTCTTAGAGCCCCCAGGGCTTCTTGTTTTTATATTAAACCTCCCCACCACACAAATAAATACATCAAAAGAAAAGTTGAGGTAGAATGTAGCTACATTCAAACATATTCTCAAGTGTTCATGTGATGCTTCATTTACTATTTTATACCTAATATCAAGATACACTAGCGGATAGATTATAAGAAAATATTGAGCCAGCATGAGGAATGAATGGAAACGAAGGCTGCATTTAAGATGGAAAACGTATCTATCAATTTTCAAGCTAAATCATCGTGGTGCCCGCCGCCAAGACTCTGGCATACGTTATATAAATAAATATGGATAGATAAAGTGTATTATTTCTTATCTCATAACTAACTTCTTATCTGATGTATTTTTTTCTTGTTATGCCTATCAGTGTCAGTGGAGATTATAACTGTCTTTACAGATCTATTTCTGTGTTGCCAATTGGTGTTGAAACCTCAGAACAATATTTTAGTGAATGATTGGTTCTGATGCGTATGCAAAGACCAAATCAAGAGAACTGGCCATAATTGAAAGCAAAATATGTTTCAAATTCCCTGATTTAGTCGTTGTTTATGCTCATTTTATCAATTTGTAATGTTATTGAGGTTTGATGAGTTTTCATGGAATATGCCCATTTGATTTTTTTTAATAAATGTCTAAACTCCTGCGATTTATGATGCAATTTTGTAAAAGCTTCAGGTTCGATTTCTGACAGGAGTAAATTATATGTAATGCAGGCAGTGCCTTTAGAATTTTTGTCGCTCTATATATTTTTTAATTTTTTAGCATCCTATTGAAGTCACCTATCAAAGCTCATGGGATAAACGAATGGATAACTTATTCAATACAGTTGTTGAGCCCAGGAGAAGTTTTGCTGCTATTCCTGTGAAAGTATTTTGGTTTAACTTGAAGGTTAAGTTTAAAGAACTTGTGTGATTGTTTGTGAGTGATATTTTGGCCCATTGTATTTTTAGGAGATATTTTGGAAATACTATCATATACCAACAAATACAACTTCTTTACTTAAAGGCGCGTAATCACCCTGTAGGCAACTTTTTTTTAGAGGTAGCTAGTTTATTGTAAAAATTAAAAGATATACATAAGAAAACATTATCCTGAAAATTTTATTGAAAACTGACAACCAGAACATGTTTAAATGATTCATAGAAAAAACAAACTCACCCCAATTTCTATTAGCCTACAGAACCACTATTGCATTTCATTGCACGAGTCATACGATAATAAACGCACGGCAAAATCGATCACATGGTTTCTGGATTCATGCCATTACAGAAAAAATAATGCATGAGAGGGAGTGTATTCGTAGCTGTGTTTCCATCGTAATGCTTTTATAAATGTATCCACAACGTTCCAAACATGATAATTCAGATAAATCAATCGAAGTTTCTGTGTTATTCTTTATTATTTAAACGTTTTAACTTACTGAAATCAGAGTTATTTGCAACACTGACTACTTCTTGCTGTTGTTTCTGAAGACAGCTTCGCCTCGCTAGTTGTCTTACTTTTTGATTATTTTCCTTTTCTCAAACAGTTAGTCGTTTCCTTATGGAGACATTATCAGGTCTAGACAATTAGAATATCTAAATTTTCAGATTTTCCGCTTTCATGCTCTAAGTTTAATTATCCCCATAGTGCTTCAACTATCTTCAACTATCACAATGAGCATTTTCCCCCGTTGGGTTTTTTGGCTTACAATATGCAGTAATCCCGGTCATGCTAATAAAAAAGAAAGACCGTGATAAATAATAATTATCATAATTAATAACCACGAGATAATGTTGTGATTTCTTTTGTGATTGTTTTGTCCAAAAACAATGACGAATAGAATAGAAGAAAATTAGATCTAAGTGGAGAAAGTGATACCCGGTTTTACGCGGGGCCCCTTTTTTAATCAGAACCAAAATTTCTTTCCACTTTTTGATGCCATGTTTTGCAGATATAAAACAAGGCAAAAAGAACAGCATGGTAAACGGAGCCTACCATATTGGCGATTTTATCGAACTACATCTCAGAGCTCATTTAAAGTTAAGGCCGTTTGTTTACCTACGGTTTTACACGAACATTTTCCTATGGCCCGCTTATTAGACAAGAATAAGAGATCAACAAGATCGTTAAATATGGCGGCTGGAAAAAAAACAATAATAAATTCAAAGTAAAGTACCATTATTTCCATTTGTAGTACGTTTTACATCCTCAAATTTTCAGGAAAGTCATAACTCCGTCTGAACTTTGAAATGAATAAATAAAATGTATATGTTAATTTTTTCAATAAGGGTGATTACGCGCATTTAAAACCACAAATAGGTACACATTTTTATCGATCCATGAAATCGTGAGAATTCTGACTACAATTACTTGTGAGAGAAGTATCTCTGGGCTAAAGCGTATAAAAACTCGGATGCAAAACACTTTGTCAAAAAAAATATCATGTTTGACAGGGGAATCACTGTTAACTACAATGAAGTAATAGATGAGTTTGCAGCATGTAACAAGAAACGAATGGCTTGGCATACTTGCTGATTGATTTATGCTGATTGAGTTTATTTTTGTACTTGAATATCTTGACGTTTATTTTGCTATTACTTATTGTAAATCATCACATTGCTTCCAACACCGTTTGTTTGTAATTAAACAAATGATCAAAAGGATAAGGTTTATGTTTTTATATACTTTAGCTGCATATTTTTTTATATATTGTGTTAGTTATTGTATTTTTTAACGGTTCAAAACGCTCTGAATAGGACCGACCCGGTGAAAAATTTAATTACTATTAGAAACACCCATTTGGTGTACCTCAACGCCCATTATAGGCGGTAATCTCAAAAAGAGATTTTTTGCTCAGTTTCATAAAAATCCTGGATACGTCACTGAGTACATCATTGGCCTCAAAGATGACTTCGTATCTTTATGATACTTAAGAATGTAACAGGTTTGCAGATGACAGTGATTGTCTTTTCTAAAGGTTTTTCTTTCTATGTTATATGTTACGCAATGTAAGAAAAAATGTAATGTGAATGTACGTCACATATCTATGTAAATATTCTGGGAGAACATTTTTGAGTAAATAAACCACATAAACAAGGTGCTGAGTTTTTTTCAAAGAATTTGACGTTACATTTTCTTGTACGTCTGTTATATTACATACGGGTACTGTTTGCTTTTATTCCCAACAATTTGATTTACAGAGTTTTTACAACGTTTATGTTTTTGCTAAGATTTCGAGTATTGATGTTTAAGTTTCATTCTAAAGATCTTGGCAAATGACACAACATAAATAAGAATAATTTTCATTTTAATTTTAACAGAGCATTTCCTCATTAAATACAGCAAATACAAGGGAAACGTAAATACGGTGGAGAGTATATAGGACTTCTACATAATAGCCGTTGTCTGTCTGTCGGTCAAAGAGGTTTCATTTTAAGCCACGCTCGAAATCTTTCAGCTAAAATTAACAAGTAGGATATATTTAATATCCGTTGTCTGTCTGTTGACCAAAATCGGGTCATGCAAGACCGTGCACGAAATCTTAAAGGTACAAATAACAAATAGGATACAGTTTTTATCAATTTTGACAAGATAATACCTGTTGTCTGTATTTCCTTGCGTTAAAATAGCAATGGAGTAGGGACATCTCCCTTGATTGTGCCGTTAGGTTATCAAAACCTTGTCCAATGTTCTCTTCAAGTAGCAACGGATGAGCTTACGGCTAGTCTTAGTATTAATAATAGCCGCATTCTGTCTGTTTGTTGACAGTGTGGCAGGACCAAAATCAATTTTTTTAACGTTGTTAGTAGCACGCACCAGTTTGGATCGAGTTACAGAAATAGAAATTATTTCTATATCAAATAAACTTTCTTTACAGCAACATCTACATTTTCTGTTACAGAATCTTCTCATGCAATCGTCAACATGTATTAAGAATCTAAAAATATATTCATTATTTCTTATTTAATTTCCTAATATGTATACAAACTATGCCCCCAAAATTTCAGTTTTTATAACTTGACTTGGACTTTACGCCAATGCAGGATGTCATGCAAGGTAGCCTAATTAATTGCAATTTCATTGAAGTTTCTGTTCAGTTTGGAATAAGAGATTTTTATCCTACTGTCATGAAAACTTGTTCTACAAAGTAAAACTGCTGTGTCATTTTTAGCTGGACAGGGTAAGAACGGCCTGTTTTCCCTGTAATTTTCAAAATCTATTATGCCTATCCGATGTCACGATTAATATTTGTTCTTCACAGAATCTTTTCCCGTAACATGTTGCAGGATTCGTTTAGCAGGGTAATAACAGCCTATAAACTGTTTTTTTATAAATGTTAGAAAACCGTTTCCACAAAATAAAATTGCTCAGCGATTCTTTTAGCTGCGTAGTTTAACAACAGACTGTTTCCTGTCTCTTTATGTGAACCGAAGTTAGGATAGTTTTTTAGAAATGAGTATTATGTCAAAACGTATTTGGGACACATTATACCTGCACTAATCACTCAGTTCAGTGTTAACAGCTATCTGTTACCTGTGTTTTTATTTACAGAAGTTGCGTTAATTTTAAAACGGTATTATACCTATATGAATGTGCGACAATTTTAACTGTATTTTTGCAGGGAAGTTATTTTTTCTTGTTTCTTGAAGGAAATAGGTAGGAAAATATCAGGAAATTTAGACAAATTTTAAGAATAAATTAACTTTAGGTGACATATACGCCCTAGATCACGTTAAGCTAATCTTACTGTGTGGCTGATATGATGTGTGCCATCTAAATCAGTCTTCTAGCAATGTGCAAGAAGCTTGCGCCTACATTCTAAAATAATATTTTTTTTAAATATATGACAATTATGAATAGTCTTTTTTTGTTTCCCAGCTTACATTTGTAGCATGTAAAAATATTTAATTCATTATGTTAATATTTTAGTGCGTTATATTTAGCCAGTATTGAATATGAAGTACGTTCCTTTATGTGGTACTACTGGTCCAGTTTAACTAGCTAGGTCATGCAAGAGAGAACTGGTTTTGCGGTAATATCAATTCGCAATTTTGACATTTTCTAACAGCAGTAAGTAGTAGGTTAAGTAACACTCTGTTGCCCTATTCAACAAAAATAAAATAACTATTAAAAGAACCTTTATGGCCTTCTCATTATCAAAAGGTTAGGGTTAGTGAAGCGTGTTAATGGAAATTATTCTTATTTATGTTGCGTTATCTGGCACTGATTTTTGCAGTCGTGCGAAAAATAAATAAAAAGGTCACTTCTTTAGAAATATGCTTAAATAATAATAGGCAGAAAAATGTCAGGAATTTTGGACAATTTGCCTTAGGTGATATGTACACCATATATAACGTTTTTGTTATTACAGATTTTATTAACACGCGTTGAATAATCGCATGTTAGTTCTGCTATTGTCTTTTGTACAGTTTGATTAATTTTTTTAGCAACTTTAAAAGAATCGATTTCAAATCGAAATTCTGAATAATAAACCGTCGTAATTAACCGATCAAATCGGAATTTAAGCGTTTTAAGGAGGTCACTGGTGAGTTTGGGAATTGTGTAAACGAAAAAATTATGAATACTTACATGTTACTTAAAATGTTTTTTGCTTGCATTTCCTATCTTGGATGAATAGAACAGTTTGAATTTGCTTTAATAGGGACCCGACCATCACTCCTGTATTTAATTTTAAACCACAAAACTTTTAATCGCGCGGGAAGTAGCTAGCTGAACTAAGGGTACTTGTAAAATCGTATATTTTTACCTATCACCCAAGAAATTGCACAGGCCAATAAAGATTTTAATGAAGTTCCTTACCACTAGCCACAGTTTATTTAATAGCTGCTTGTGTTTTGTAGAATAAACCAATAACAATTCATTCTTTGTTATGAAAATGCATTCGCATAAACTTAGTGGTTTTTTGTCAAAAAAATGGCTGACCTTTTTCAAAAGTAATTATGTACATTATAAGTCTATTGAGAGACTTTAAAATCTATATTTTCAGCTATCACTTAAAAACGAACACAAGCCAATCAAGATATTTTAAAGGTCTCTACTACTAGGCGCGGTTTATTTAATAGCTGTTTCTGCTTTCTCAAAAATACCAAACACACTTAATTTCTTTGTTTTGAAGACTAAACTTGATGAAAATAATTATGGGCATTCAAAGTCTATTGAGAAACTTTGTAGAATATATGGGTGTACACTCATTGGTAAAAGTACTTATAACGTGACTGTACATTCAAATTGTCTGACATCTATATTAAACATTAATTTTGGTACAGATAGAACAGGTATATATTCAACAAAATTTTTCAATAAGTGTTATTGGTAATAACAAAATGCCAAAAACCACAGAAAAACACAACAATAAAAGTGTGTGAAGTGGAGTCCACATTCTTTTAAAACATGTATTAACATGTATGTCTCTACTGTGTTTCTGATGTGATATGTGTAATCTAAATCAGTCGATGGTCAGGCCTTCGTAGGCGCGAACAAGCAGTCATTTTGTTAGGAACTTAACCCATTTATTTTGGGTTTGCACGACGTTATTCAGAATTTGATTTGAAATCGATTCCTTTGACGTTGCTAAGAAAAAACAAGCAAATTATACAAAAGACAAAAGCTGAAGTACCATGCAAATTTTCAATACGTGTTGAAAAGAAGCTACAATCACAAAATTGTTATCTACGGCGTACGTATCACCTAAGGTAAATCAAAAGAAGTCACCTTTCTATTTATTCTTCCCAGGACTGCAAAAATCACTGCCAAATTTTCACTCTCATTGCTTTTTTTTAATGCCGTAAGTTTTTTCAATGGATTAATAATGTAAGTTATGAAAAAGTTACAATTTATAGCATAAAACGTTATCCAATACTTTCGCGCACAACAATTTAACATAAATTAGGATAATTTCGCCTAAATCACTTCACTTTTTTGAACCCTTTGATGATCAGAAGACCATAAACGTTCTTTTAATGGTTATTTTATTCTTTGTTTCAATTCACTTTGAATACTCTACAATACAGTCAAGATGTATCTTAAAAGTTTGTTTCTTATTTTGATAATGGCACAATTAAGCCAATCAAGACCAAATGAAACCTTACGCGCTTTTAAAACATACATTAATGCTGAGAATACGCAAATAGCTTTGATGTCATCTTCGTGCAAGAGTGAATGCGATGGTGAATATGTTATGTACATCAATGCAAGTCAAAATGTTATGGATTATATTGGATGTCTAGAATCGAAAAGCAAATGTCATTCATCATGTTGAGTATTGATTATCCAGTACTTTTATCTTCCATGTAGCCGTTAAAACAAATCCGCTTGATTTACACGTATTGTATATAATGATTCTATATTTTAATTCTGTATATAATTTGTACATAATCACTTTGTATATATTGGTTTATTTTTGGCGTTGTATGTATTTATTTAAATGTAAATTTGTGTATAGAAAGAATTTATATTAGATAATAATAAAATACCAAACAAATTATCAATTTTTACTGCAGAAAGCATTTCTTTCATTTTCACTCTCCTTGTTTTTTTTAATGCCGTATGTTTCTTTAATGGATTAATAATGTAAGTTATGAAAAAGTTACAATTTATAGCATAAAACGTTATCCCATATTGTGGTGCACAATAATTCCACATAAATTAGGATAATTTTGCCTAAAACACTTCACTTTTTTGAACCCTTTGATGATCAGAAGACCATAAACGTTCTTTTAATGGTTATTTTATTTTTTGTGTTTTTCGCACTCAACATTAACCAAATTTATCAACATTCAAAAGTGTGCCTTATTTCTTTCTATTTTCTGTTATAATGTTACACAACTTTAGAAGGATTTATCTATATAATAATACGCCAGTTCCGTGTCTCTGTAACAGGCAAAGTGGATATGTTCATTTTCCTTTGATGTTGCCGAAAAAAATCTTTGATGTTGCCGAAAAAAATATGTCTTCTTTGTCGTGAAAAGCCGCGAGTTTTGTGTGGTTTGTTAAATGAAGTTCTAGCACAAAGTAACGGAAATCGTGTTTGCAAAAAAGATGGCTGTCCTTTTTAAGCATTTGTCTTCTCTTGCCTTCAAAATAAATCTTTACAAAAGCATTTAAAAAGGGGCATGGTATATAAATGAAGTATAGAAAGGTTTCTGTAAGGTTTGTTTATGTTTTTTAAAGTTTTGATGATATTATTGATGCGAGACATGTTTGTTAGCTAGCATCAACCACACCAACAACAACTAGCTAGGTAGCTAGGAATTTATAAATATGTAGCCATGTTCTTTATACCTAGCTAATTCTCCAGTTTATATTTAAGTGACCAGCTATTAGCTGCTGTAGCTACCTTATGTTAGCTTTAGTTTTATGTTGCTTTTTACATGTAAGCTAATCTTAGTGGTCTTTGCTAAGAATGTGACTGTAACTTATTTTAATTGACATTTTAAGCTTAAATTAACAAGCCACAACAACTTTTAAAAAAGTATTACATAATATTTAAGAAGAGTTTAAGGACTGTTTTTAAGCAAATAATGTATTTTTCACAATTTGTGTATGCAAATAATGTATTTTTCACATTTTGTGTAACTAAACTTATATACATCGGTTACATGCAATATGACGAAACGATTTTTATTTAACGTGTAGTAATTCTGGTACCTTAAGTGTAGTGATTTTTGTTGTTCTAGATGTTCTGACTAAAATGTTTTTGTTTATGGCATTTTGTCTCAATTAAGAAAAGTTTCAACTTTTTTGAGGGAGTACAACACCGAAAAAACTTGTGTTTTTTTTATATTTTGTTCAAATTCTTACCAGGCAGGACTCTGTACAACATACCGAAATGACTGATCCCTCTCTATTTATAAAATGGATGCGTTCCAAATCACAGTTTTTTGAAATTTTGGGTAATATTTAATGAGTACAAGATGCAAATACTGATTTTTGTTGAATCAGAAGTATTTCCTACAACCATTCTTTTTTTACACTTTTGTGGAGAAAAAGTGTATGCAATATCATCAGAATAACTGATTTTGTTGCAAACTGTTTTTCTTTTTCAAATTTTGGATTGAAATATTGTTATAAAGGGCATATATCAATAGACATATATATACCAAAATAATTAAATTCTGCAAACTTTGATTTTGTCGTTCACCTCTCATCTTTTATATTTTGATTAAACTTTTGAGGAAAACCATAGGAATTATTTAGAATTTGTATTTTGTGTTGCAAATTTAGTGCAAAAATTTAACTGTTGTGAGGGAGGACCATATGCAATTATATATACTAAAAATAATAATTTGATATTCTACAAGTTGTATTTTTGTATGCACTTAAATGACTGCTTTTTCTGAGTTGAATTTGATGGGTTTCATATCAATTTTGTGGAAGATTTTATGGCTGAAGACAATATAGAACATGCCAATTGAACTGATTTTTGTTCATATTTTGATTTGCTCCTCATAAACCTTTGTGTTCTACATTTATTGTAAACTTTTGTGAGGAAGGACCATATATATATACAATGTTTTCAAAATAATGATTTTTGTTGATTTGAAATTTACTCCTTGCATATTGCTTTTTCGACATTTCAGGTTAAAATGTTTGGTAAAGTCAGTACGGATCATTAGACAAAAAATTGTTTTGTTAACCGGTTAATTTTTACATTTTGTGCATATTTTTGCGGGAGAGGATGGTATGCAACCGAATAAATGATTTTTCAAAGTTTAACTTTTTGTTTTTAGGTGTTTTGTGTTTGTTTAAGTTTGGCTTTTTGATATTGTTTAAAATGCGTAAAGAACTTATTTCATAGATCTGTGCCTACTGTTGCAAGCCTTTCTTTTCGACACATTAGATTAAAATATTGAAGGTTTTCAACATAATCACATAATAAGATGTATACATATTTGAGATATGTGTTATTTCTGACATTATTATTATTGTTGTCGTAACTGTCTGGGTTGTGACTGTCAATGTTGTAACTTTCTACTAACTAGATTTTACACCTTGCACGCCGTTGTTTTTCATATTTTGTCTGAAGTTTTGTTGGGAGGATTTCATGCGATTTGACATTTGATATTTTGTGTTAGATTTTAAGAACTTTTTTGTTAAATTATGACTTATATACTTTCTTTTTATGCATTTTCAGATTATTTTTTTTAGTAAAAGGCATATTCAATATACTGAAATATTTGCTGATGTCATCAAAATTCAAATGACAGAACTTTTCAATTGTTTTTCGGCCTAAGTGGATTTTTCCACGGGCCTAATCGACTAGTCTCTTATAATAATACAGAGCTTCTGTCTGTGACTTTTGCAAAGTGGATAAAATTTCTTTTTGATAAAGTCTATAAAACATCGCCTATAAATTTGTTCTGTAAATTAGCAAACTTTGACGTTAGAGCAATATTGACGTCAAAGGAAAGTGCATTAAGATTAGGGAAGACATTGCATTGCACTTTTAAAATTAAGGCTAAATAACTTGGAAACGGATGGAAATAACTGACGTCACCTCCTGCGTGGGTAACTAGGGACCACCTGGGACCAATTTGGGTAAATTTCCCAAACCTGAGTCTCCCTGAATCCGTTTCGGAATAGACGGTTTGATGAGGTCATCACAAAACCTACAAACCCCAATATCTCTGCAACCGTTTGTCAAAAGTCCATTTTTCTATACATTTTCTTGATCAGCATTTCAAGATCTATACGATGAGTGCAACAGGTGTACAAATTTGTGAAGAATTTATTTTCGGAACTTTTGGTAGGGACTTTGCTGACGTCAGCAAAACATTTAAGCCCTTATATCTCCTTAAGCGTTTGTCAAAAACATACGATACTATACATTATTTTGATCAACGTTTTAACATCTACACCTTACAGACAACGAAAGGACTAAATTTCACCAATTTTATTTTTGTATATGCACTGCTGACGTCAGCAAAAAAAATAAAGCAACCTATTTTTCCATTGTTCTTCTGCCATAGTGGATTTTTCCACGGGCTTTACTGACTAGTAATACATAATTATATAGACATGCTACCATTTTTGAGAACTCGTAAAAAAAACCCATGTTAACAAGGTGCAAAGCTACCTTGTTGAGAAGTTCAATATGTGAATCACCTATTTAAACGAGAAAGAAGATTTTTAACCAATTCACTTTGAATACTCTACAATACAGTCAAGATGTATCTTAAAAGTTTGTTTCTTATTTTGATAATGGCACAAATAAGCCAATCAAGACCAAATAAAACCTTACGCGCTTTTAAAACATACATTAATGCTGAGAATACGCAAATAGCTTTGATGTCATCTTCGTCCAAGAGTGAATACGATGGTGAATATGTTATGTGCATCAATGCAAGTCAAAATGTTATGGATTATATTGGATGCCTAGAATCGAAAAGCAAATGTCATTCATCATGTTGGGTATTGATTATCCAGTACTTTTATCTTCCATGTAGACGTTAAAACAAATCCGCTTGATTTACACGTATTGTATATAATGATTCTATATTTTAATTCTGTATATAATTTGTACATAATCACTTTGTATATACTGGTTTATTTTTGGCGTTGTATGTAGTTATTTAAATGTAAATTTGTTAACAGAAAGAATTTATCTTGGATAATAATAAAATACCAAACAAATTATCAAACATTACTGCAGAAAGCATTACCTTCATTCTCACTCTCTTTGCTTTTTTTTAATGCCGTAAGTTTCTTCAATGCATTAATAATGTAAGTTATGAAAAATTTAAAATTTATAGCATAAAACGTTATCCCATATTGTGGCGCACAATAATTCCACATAAATTAGGATAATTTCGCCTAAAACAATTCACTTTTTTGAACCCTTTGATGATCAGAAGACCATAAACGTTCCTTTAATGGTTATTTTAATTTTTGTGTTTTTCGCACTCAACATTAATCAAATTTATCAACGTTCAAAAGTGTGCCATCTTATTTCTTTCTATTTTCTGTTATAATGTTACACAACTTTAGAAGGATTTATAATAAATAATTATATAGACATGCTACAATTTTTGAGAACTCCGTAAAAAAACCCATGTTAACAAGGTGCAAAGCTACCTTGTTGAGAAGTTCAATATGTGAATCACCTAATTAAACGAGAAAAAAGATTTTTAACCAATTCACTTTGAATACTCTACAATACAGTCAAGATGTATCTTAAAAGTTTGTTTCTAATTTTGATAATGGCACAAATAAGCCAATCAAGACCAAATAAAACCTTACGCGCTTTTAAAACATACATTAAGGCTGAGAATACGCAAATAGCTTTGATGTCATCTTCGTGCAAAAGTGAATGCGATGGTGAATATGTTATGTGCATCAATGCAAGTCAAAATGTTATGGATTATATTGGATGCCTAGAATCGAAAAGCAAATGTCATTCATCATGTTGAGTATTGATTATCCAGTACTTTTATCTTCCCTGTAGCCGTTAAAAAAAAATCCGCTTGATTTACACGTATTGTATATAATGATTCTATATTTTAATTCTGTATATAATTTGTACATAATCACTTTGTATATATTGGTTTATTTTTGGCGTTGTATGTATTTGTTTAAATGTAAATTTGTATATAGAGAGAGTTTATCTTGGATAATAATAAAATACCAAACAAATTATCAAATATTACTGCAGAAAGCAATTCTTTCATTTTCACTCTCTTTGCTTTTTTTAATGCCGTATGTTTCTTCAATGGATTAATAATGTAAGTTATGAAAAAGTTACAATTTATAGCATAAAACGTTATCCCATATTGTGGCGCACAATAATTCCACATAAATTAGGATAATTTCGCCTAAAACACTTCATTTTTGGAACCCTTTGATGATCAGAAGACCATAACCGTTCTTTTTTAATGGTTATTTTGCTTTTTGTGTTTTTCGCACTCAACATTAACCAGGTTTATCAACGTTCAAAAGTGTGCCATCTTATTTCTTTCTATTTTCTGTTATAATGTTACACAACTTTAGAAGGATTTATAATACATAATTATATAGACATGCTACAATTTTTGAGAACTCCGTAAAAAACACCCATGTTAACAAGGTGCAAAGCTACCTTGTTGAGAAGTTCAATATGTGGATCACCTATTTAAACGAGAAAAAAGATTTTTAACCAATTCACTTTGAATACTCTACAATACAGTCAAGATGTATCTTAAAAGTTTGTTTCTTATTTTTATAATGGCACAAATAAGCCAATCAAGACCAAATAAAACCTTACGCGCTTTTAAAACATACATTAATGCTGAGAATACGCAAATAGCTTTGATGTCATCTTCGTGCAAGAGTGAATGCGATGGTGAATATGTTATGTGCATCAATGCAAGTCAAAATGTTATGGATTATATTGGATGCCTAGAATCAAAAAGCAAATGTCATTCATCATGTTGAGTATTGATTATCCAGTACTTTTATCTTCCATGTAGCCGTTAAAACAAATCCGCTTGATTTACACGTATTGTATATAATGATTCTATATTTTAATTCTGTATATAATTTGTACATAATCACTTTGTATATATTGGTTTATTTTTGGCGTTGTATGTATTTATTTAAATGTAAATTTGTTAATAAAAAGAATTGATCTTGTATAATAATAAAATACCAAAAAAATTATCAAACATTACTGCAGAAAGCATTCCTTTCATTTTCACCCTCTTTGCTTTTTTTAAATGCCGTAAGTTTTTTCAATGGATTAATAATGTAAGTTATGAAAAAGTTACTATTTGTAGCATAAAACGTTTTCTCATGTTTTGGCGCACAATAATTCCACATAAATTAGGATAATTTCGCCTAAAACACTTCACTTTTTTGAACCCTTTGATGATCAGAAGACCATAAACGTTCTTTTAATTGTTATTTTATTTTTTTATGTTTTTCGCACTCAACATTAACCAAATTTATCAACGTTCAAAAGTGTGCCAGCTTATTTCTTTCTATTTTCTGTTATAATGTTACACAACTTTAGAAGGATTCATAATACATAATTATATAGACATGCTACAATTTTTGAGAACTCCGTAAAAAAAAACCATGTTAACAAGGTGCAAAGCTACCTTGTTGAGAAGTTCAATATGTGAATCACCTATTTAAACGAGAAAAAAGATTTTTAACCAATTCACTTTGAATACTCTACAATACAGTCAAGATGTATCTTAAAAGTTTGTTTCTTATTTTGATAATGGCACAAATAAGCCAATCAAGACCTAATAAAACCTTACGCGCTTTTAAAAGATGCATTAATGCTGAGAATACGCAAATAGCTTTGATGTCATCGTCGTGCAAGAGTGAATGCGATGGTGAATATGTTATGTGCATCAATGCAAGTCAAAATGTTATGGATTATATTGGATGCCTAGAATCGAAAAGCAAATGTCATTCATTATGTTGAGTATTGATTATCCAGTACTTTTATCTTCCATGTAGACGTTAAAACAAATCCGCTTGATTTACACGTATTGTATATAATGATTCTATATTTTAATTCTGTATATAATTTGTACATAATCACCTTGTATATATTGGTTTATTTTTGGCGTTGTATGTATTTATTTAAATATAAATTTGTTAATAGAAAGAATTTATCTTGTATAATAATAAAATACCAAACAAATTATCAAACATTACTGCAGAAAGCATTCCTTTCATTTTCACTCTCTTTGCTTTTTTTTAAAGCCGTAAGTTTTTTCAATGGATTAATAATGTAAGTTATGAAAAGGTTACTATTTATAGCATAAAACGTTATCCCATACTTTGGCGCACAATAATACCACATAAATTAGGATAATTTAGCCTAAATCACTTCACTTTTTTGAACCCTTTGATGATCAGAAGACCATAAACGTTCTTTTAATGGTTATTTTATTTTTTGTGTTTTTGGCACTCAACATTAACCAAATTTATCAACGTTCAAAAGTGTGCCAGCTTATTTCTTTCTATTTTCTGTTATAATGTTACACAACTTTAGAAGGATTTACAATACATAATTATATAGACATGCTACAATTTTTGAGAACACCGTAAAAAAAAACCATGTTAACAAGGTGCAAAGCTACCTTGTTGAGAAATTCAATATGTGAATCACCTATTTAAACGAGAAAAAAGATTTTTAACCAATTCACTTTGAATACTCTACAATACAGTCAAGATGTATCTTAAAAGTTTGTTTCTAATTTTGATAATGGCACAAATAAGCCAATCAAGACCAAATAAAACCTTACGCGCTTTTAAAACATACATTAATGCTGAGAGTACGCAAATAGCTTTGATGTCATCTTCGTGCAAAAGTGAATGCGATGGTGAATATGTTATGTGCATCAATGCAAGTCAAAATGTTATGGATTACATTGGATGGATAAATCGAAAAGCAAATGTCATTCATCATGTTGAGTATTGATTATCCAGTACTTTTATCTTCCATGTAGCCGTTAAAACAAATCCGCTTGATTTACACGTATTGATATAATGATTCTATATTTTAATTCTGTATATAATTTGTACATAATCACTTTGTACATACTGGTTTATTTTTGGCGTTGTATGTATTTATTTAAATGTAAATTTGTATATAGCAAGAATTTATCTTGTGTAATATTAAAATACCAAACAAATTATTAAACATTACTGCAGAAAGCATTTCTTTCATTCTCACTCTCTTTGCTTTTTTTTATTGCTGTAAGTTTCTTCAATGCATAAATAATGTAAGTTATAAAAAAGTTAAAATTTATAGCATAAAACGTTATCTCATATTTTGGCGCACAATAATTCCACATAAATTAGGATTATTTCGCCTAAATCACTTCACTTTTTTGAACCCTTTGATGATCAGAAGACCATAAACGTTCTTTTATTGGTTATTTTATTTTTTGTGTTCTTCGCACTCAACATTAACCAAATTTATCAACATTCAAAAGTGTGCCATCTAATCTTTTTTACTTTTTGTTATAATGTTACACAACTTTAGAAGGATTTATAATACATAATTATATAGACATGCTACAATTTTTGAAAACTCCGTAAAAAAACCCATGTTAACAAGGTGCAAAGCTACCTTGTTGAGAAGTTCAATATGTGAATCACCTACTTAAACGAGAAAAAAGATTTTTAACCAATTCACTTTGAATACTCTACAATACAGTCAAGATGTATCTTAAAAGTTTGTTTCTTATTTTGATAATGGCACAAATAAGCCAATCAAGACTAAATAAAACCTTACGCGCTTTTAAAACATACATTAATGCTGAGAATACGCAAATAGCTTTGATGTCATCTTCGTGCAAAAGTGAATGCGATGGTAAATATGTTATGTGCATCAATGCAAGTCAAAATGTTATGGATTATATTGGATGCCTAGAATCGAAAAGCAAATGTCATTCATCATGTTGAGTATTGATTATCCAGTACTTTTATCTTCCATGTAACCGTTAAAACAAATCCGCTTGATTTACACGTATTGTATATAATGATTCTATATTTTAATTCTGTATATAATTTGTACATAATCACTTTGTACATACTGGTTTATTTTTGGCGTTGTATGTATTTATTTAAATGTAAGTTTGTATATAGCAAGAATTTATCTTGTGTAATAATAAAATACCAAACAAATTATCAAACATTACTGCAGAAAGCATTTCTTTCATTCTCACTCTCTTTGCTTTTTTTTAATGCCGTAAGTTTCTTCAATGCATTAATAATGTAAGTTATGAAAAAGTTAAAATTTATAGCATAAAACGTTATCTCATATTTTGGCGCACAATAATTCCAGATAAATTAGGATAATTTCGCCTAAAACACTTCACTTTTTTGAACCCTTTGATGATCAGAAGACCATAAACGTTCTTTTAATGGTTATTTTATTTTTTGTGTTCATCGCATTCAACATTAACCAAATTTATCAACATTCAAAAGTGTGCCATCTAATCTTTTTTACTTTTTGTTATAATGTTACACAACTTTAGAAGGATTTATATTACATAATTATATAGAAATGCTATCATTTTTGAGATGCCCGTAACAAAAACCCATGTTAACAACGTGCAAAGCCACCTTTTTGACAAGTTCAATATGTGAAACACCTATTTAAACGAGAAAAAAGATTTTTAACCAACTCACTTTGAATACTCTACAATACAGTCAAGATGTATCTTAAAAGTTTGTTTCTTATTTTGATAATGGCACAAATAAGCCAATCAAGACCAAATAAAACCTTACGCGCTTTTAAAACATACATTAATGCTGAGAATACGCAAATAGCTTTGATGTCATCTTCGTGCAAGAGTGAATGCGATGGTGAATATGTTATGTGCATCAATGCAAGTCAAAATGTTATGGATTACATTGGATGCCTAGAATCGAAAAGCAAATGTCATTCATCATGTTGAGTATTGATTATCCAGTACTTTTATCTTCCATGTAGCCGTTAAAACAAATCCGCTTGATTTACACGTATTGTATATAATGATTCCATATTTAATTCTGTATATAATTTGTACATAATCACTTTGTATATATTGGTTTATTTTTGGCGTTGTATGTATTTATTTAAATGTAAATTTGTTAATAGAAAGAATTTATCTTGTATACTAATAAAATACCAAACAAATTATCAAACATTACTGCAGAAAGCATTCCTTTCATTTTCACTATCTTTGCTTTTTTTTAATGCCGTCAGTTTTTTCAATGGATTAATAATGTAAGTTATGAAAAAGTTACTATTTATAGCATAAAACGTTATCCCATACTTTGGCGCACAATAATTCCACATAAATTAGGATAATTTCGCCTAAATCACTTCACTTTTTTGAACCCTTTGATGATCAGAAGACCATAAACGTTCTTTTAATGGTTATTTTATTTTTTGTGTTCTTCGCACTCAACATTAACCAAGTTTATCAACATTCAAAAGTGTGCCATCTAATCTTTTTTACTTTCTGTTATAATGTTACACAACTTTAGAAGGATTTACAATACATAATTATATAGACATGCTACAATTTTTGAGAACTCCGTAAAAAAACCCATGTTAACAAGGTGCAAAGCTACCTTGTTGAGAAGTTCAATATGTGAAACACCTATTTAAACGGGAAAAAAGATTTTTAACCAATTCACTTTGAATACTCTACAATACAGTCAAGATGTATCTTAAAAGTTTGTTTCTAATTATGATAATGGCACAAATAAGCCAATCAAGACCAAATAAAACCTTACGCGCTTTTAAAACATACATTAATGCTGAGAATACGCAAATAGCTTTGATGTCATCTTCGTCCAAGAGTAAATGCGATGGTGAATATGTTATGTGCATCAATGCAAGTCAAAATGTTATGGATTATATTGGATGCCTAGAATCGAAAAGCAAATGTCATTCATCATGTTGAGTATTGATTATCCGGAACTTTTATCTTCCATGTATCCGTTAAAACAAATCCGCTTGATTTACACGTATTGTATATAATGACTCTATATTTTAATTCTGTATATAATTTGTACATAATCACTTTGTATATATTGGTTTATTTTTGGCGTTGTATGTATTTATTTAAATGTAAATTTGTGTATAGAAAGAATTTATATTAGATAATAATAAAATACCAAACAAATTATCAAATATTACTGCAGAAAGCATTTCTTTCATTTTCACTCTCTTTGCTTTTTTTAATGCCGTATGTTTCTTCAATGGATTAATAATGTAAGTTATGAAAAAGTTACAATTTATAGCATAAAATGTTATCCCATATTGTGGCGCACAATAATTCCACATAAATTAGGATAATTTCGCCTAAAACACTTCACTTTTTTGAACCCTTTGATGATCAGAAGACCATAAACGTTCTTTTAATGGTTATTTTATTTTTTAAGTTTTTCGCACTCAACATTAACCAAATTTATCAACGTTTAAAAGTGTGCCATCTTATTTCTTTCTATTTTCTGTTATATATTACACAACTTTAGAAGGATTTATAATACATAATTATATAGACATGCTACAATTTTTGAGAACTCCGTAAAAAAACCCATGTTAACAAGGTGCAAAGCTACCTTGTTGAGAAGTTCAATATGTGAATCACCTACTTAAACGAGAAAAAAGATTTTTAACCAATTCACTTTGAATACTCTACAATACAGTCAAGATGTATCTTAAAAGTTTGTTTCTTATTTTGATAATGGCACAAATAAGCCAATCAAGACTAAATAAAACCTTACGCGCTTTTAAAACATACATTAATGCTGAGAATACGCAAATAGCTTTGATGTCATCTTCGTGCAAAAGTGAATGCGATGGTAAATATGTTATGTGCATCAATGCAAGTCAAAATGTTATGGATTATATTGGATGCCTAGAATCGAAAAGCAAATGTCATTCATCATGTTGAGTATTGATTATCCAGTACTTTTATCTTCCATGTAACCGTTAAAACAAATCCGCTTGATTTACACGTATTGTATATAATGATTCTATATTTTAATTCTGTATATAATTTGTACATAATCACTTTGTACATACTGGTTTATTTTTGGCGTTGTATGTATTTATTTAAATGTAAGTTTGTATATAGCAAGAATTTATCTTGTGTAATAATAAAATACCAAACAAATTATCAAACATTACTGCAGAAAGCATTTCTTTCATTCTCACTCTCTTTGCTTTTTTTTAATGCCGTAAGTTTCTTCAATGCATTAATAATGTAAGTTATGAAAAAGTTAAAATTTATAGCATAAAACGTTATCTCATATTTTGGCGCACAATAATTCCAGATAAATTAGGATAATTTCGCCTAAAACACTTCACTTTTTTGAACCCTTTGATGATCAGAAGACCATAAACGTTCTTTTAATGGTTATTTTATTTTTTGTGTTCATCGCATTCAACATTAACCAAATTTATCAACATTCAAAAGTGTGCCATCTAATCTTTTTCACTTTCTGTTATAATGTTACACAACTTTAGAAGGATTTATATTACATAATTATATAGAAATGCTATCATTTTTGAGATGCCCGTAACAAAAACCCATGTTAACAACGTGCAAAGCCACCTTTTTGACAAGTTCAATATGTGAAACACCTTTTTAAACGAGAAAAAAGATTTTTAACCAACTCACTTTGAATACTCTACAATACAGTCAAGATGTATCTTAAAAGTTTGTTTCTTATTTTGATAATGGCACAAATAAGCCAATCAAGACCAAATAAAACCTTACGCGCTTTTAAAACATACATTAATGCTGAGAATACGCAAATAGCTTTGATGTCATCTTCGTGCAAGAGTGAATGCGATGGTGAATATGTTATGTGCATCAATGCAAGTCAAAATGTTATGGATTATATTGGATGCCTAGAATCGAAAAGCAAATGTCATTCATCATGTTGAGTATTGATTATCCAGTACTTTTATCTTCCATGTAGCCGTTAAAACAAATCCGCTTGATTTACACGTATTGTATATAATGATTCTATATTTTAATTCTGTATATAATTTGTACATAATCAGTTTGTATATATTGGTTTATTTTTGACGTTGTATGTATTTATTTAAATGTAAATTTGTTAATAGAAAGAATTTATCTTGTATAATAATAAAATACCAAACAAATTATCAAACATTACTGCAGAAAGCATTTCTTTCAATCTCACCCTCTTTGCTTTTTTTTAATGCCGTAAGTTTCTTCAATGCATTAATAATGTAAGTTATGAAAAAGTTAAAATTTATAGCATAAAACGTTATCTCATATTTTGGCGCACAATAATTCCAGATAAATTAGGATAATTTCGCCTAAATCACTTCACTTTTTTGAACCCTTTGATGATCAGAAGACCATAAACGTTCTTTTAATGGTTATTTTAATTTTTGTGTTCTTCGCATTCAACATTAACCAAATTTATCAACGTTCAAAAGTGTGCCATCTAATCTTTTTTACTTTCTGTTATAATGTTACACAACTTTAGAAGGATTTATATTACATAATTATATAGAAATGCTATCATTTTTGAGATGCCCGTAACAAAAACCCATGTTAACAAGGTGCAAAGCCACCTTTTTTGACAAGTTCAATATGTGAAACACCTATTTAAACGAGAAAAAAGATTTTTAACCAATTCACTTTGAATACTCTACAATACAGTCAAGATGTATCTTAAAAGTTTGTTTCTTATTTTGATAATGGCACAAATAAGCCAATCAAGACCAAATAACACCTTACGCGCTTTTAAAACATACATTAATGCTGAGAATACGCAAATAGCTTTGATGTCATCTTCGTGCAAGAGTGAATGCGATGGTGAATATGTTATGTGCATCAATGCAAGTCAAAATGTTATGGATTACATTGGATGCCTAGAATCGAAAAGCAAATTTCATTCATCATGTTGAGTATTGATTATCCAGTACTTTTATCTTCCATGTAGCCGTTAAAACAAATCCGCTTGATTTACACGTATTGTATATAATGATTCTATATTTTAATTCTGTATATAATTTGTACATAATCAGTTTGTATATATTGGTTTATTTTTGACGTTGTATGTATTTATTTAAATGTAAATTTGTTAATAGAAAGAATTTATCTTGTATAATGATAAAATACCAAACAAATTATCAAACATTACTGCAGAAAGCATTTCTTTCATTCTCACTCTCTTTGCTTTTTTTTAATGCCGTAAGTTTTTTCAATGGATTAATAATGTAAGTTATGAAAAAGTTACTATTTATAGCATAAAACGTTATCCCATACTTTGGTGCACAATAATTCCAGATATATTAGGATAATTTCGCCTAAATCACTTCACTTTTTTGAACCCTTTGATGATCAGAAGACCATAAACGTTCTTTTAATGGTTATTTTATTTTTTGTGTTCTTCGCATTCAATATTAACCAAATTTATCAACGTTCAAAAGTGTGCCATCTAATCTTTTTTACTTTCTGTTATAATGTTACACAACTTTAGAAGGATTTATATTACATAATTATATAGAAATGCTATCATTTTTGAGATGCCCGTAAAAAAAACCCATGTTAACAAGGTGCAAAGCCACCTTTTTGACAAGTTCAATATGTGAAACACCTATTTAAACGAGAAAAAAGATTTTTAACCAATTTACTTTGAATACTCTACAATACAGTCAAGATGTATCTTAAAACTTTGTTTCTTATTTTGATAATGGCACAAATAAGCCAATCAAGACCAAATAACACCTTACGCGCTTCTAAAACATACATTAATGCTGAGAATACGCAAATAGCTTTGATGTCATCTTCGTGCAAGAGTGAATGCGATGGTGAATATGTTATGTGCATCAATGCAAGTCAAAATGTTATGGATTATATTGGATGCCTAGAATCGAAAAGCAAATGTCATTCATCATGTTGAGTATTGATTATCCAGTACTTTTATCTTCCATGTAGCCGTTAAAACAAATCCGCTTGATTTACACGTATTGTATATAATGATTCTATATTTTAATTCTGTATATAATTTGTACATAATCAGTTTGTATATATTGGTTTATTTTTGGCGTTTTATGTATTTATTTAAATGTAAATTTGTTAATAGAAAGAATTTATCTTGTATAATAATAAAATACCAAACAAATTATCAAACATTACTGCAGAAAGCATTTCTTTCATTCTCACTCTCTTTGCTTTTTTTTAATGCCGTAAGTTTCTTCAATGCATTAATAATGTAAGTTATAAAAAAGTTAAAATTTATAGCATAAAACGTTGTCTCATATTTTGGCGCACAATAATTCCACATAAATTAGGATAATTTCGCCTAAATCACTTCACTTTTT
Source organism: Hydractinia symbiolongicarpus (assembly GCF_029227915.1). Lineage (NCBI taxonomy): Eukaryota > Metazoa > Cnidaria > Hydrozoa > Anthoathecata > Hydractiniidae > Hydractinia > Hydractinia symbiolongicarpus. The sequence continues at coordinate 14,160,402 of NC_079880.1, forward strand.
CAAACCCTTTGATGATCAGAAGACCATAAACGTTCTTTTAATGGTTATTTTATTTTTTGTGTTCTTCGCACTCAACATTAACCAAATTTATCAACATTTAAAAGTGTGCCATCTAATCTTTTTTACTTTCTGTTATAATGTTACACAACTTTAGAAGGATTTACAATACATAATTATATAGACATGCTACAATTTTTGAGAACTCCGTAAAAAAACCCATGTTAACAAGGTGCAAAGCTACCTTGTTGAGAAGTTCAATATGTGAATCACCTACTTGAACGAGAAAAAAGATTTTTAACCAATTCACTTTGAATACTCTACAATACAGTCAAGATGCATCTTAAAAGTTTGTTTCCTATTTTGATAATGGCACAAATAAGCCAATCAAGACCAAATAACACCTTACGCGCTTCTAAAACATACATTAATGCTGAGAATACGCAAATAGCTTTGATGTCATCTTCGTGCAAGAGTGAATGCGATGGTGAATATGTTATGTGCATCAATGCAAGTCAAAATGTTATGGATTACATTAGATGGATAAATCAAAAAAAAAATGTCATTCATCATGTTGAGTATTGATTATCCAGTACTTTTATCTTCCATGTAGCCGTTAAAACAAATCCGCTTGATTTACACGTATTGTATATAATGATTCTATATTTTAATTCTGTATATAATTTGTACATAATCAGTTTGTATATATTGGTTTATTTTTGACGTTGTATGTATTTATTTAAATGCAAATTTGTTAATAGAAAGAATTTATCTTGTATAATAATAAAATACCAAACAAATTATCAAACATTACTGCAGAAAGCATTTCTTTCAATCTCACTCTCTTTGCTTTTTTTTAATGCCGTAAGTTTCTTCAATGCATTAATAATGTAAGTTATGAAAAAGTTAAAATTTATAGCATAAAACGTTATCTCATATTTTGGCGCACAATAATTCCAGATAAATTAGGATAATTTCGCCTAAATCACTTCACTTTTTCGAACCCTTTGATGATCAGAAGACCATAAACGTTCTTTTAATGGTTATTTTATTTTTTGTGTTCTTCGCATTCAACATTAACCAAATTTATCAACGTTCAAAAGTGTGCCATCTAATCTTTTTTACTTTCTGTTATAATGTTACACAACTTTAGAAGGATTTATATTACATAATTATATAGAAATGCTATCATTTTTGAGATGCCCGTAACAAAAACTCATGTTAACAAGGTGCAAAGCCACCTTTTTGACAAGTTCAATATGTGAAACACCTATTTAAACGAGAAAAAAGATTTTTAACCAATTCACTTTGAATACTCTACAATACAGTCAAGATGTATCTTAAAAGTTTGTTTCTTATTTTGATAATGGCACAAATAAGCCAATCAAGACCAAATAAAACCTTACGCGCTTTTCAATCATACATTAATGCTGAGAATACGCAAATAGCTTTGATGTCATCTTCGTGCAAGAGTAAATGCGATGGTGAATATGTTATGTGCATCAATGCAAGTCAAAATGTTATGGATTACATTGGATGCCTAGAATCGAAAAGCAAATGTCATTCATCATGTTGAGTATTGATTATCCAGTACTTTTATCTTCCATGTAGCCGTTAAAACAAATCCGCTTGATTTACACGTATTGTATATAATGATTCTATATTCTAATTCTGTATATAATTTGTACATAATCACTTTGTATATATTGGTTTATTTTTGACGTTGTATGTATTTATTTAAATGTAAATTTGTTAATAGAAAGAATTTATCTTGTATAATAATAAAATACCAAACAAATTATCAAACATTACTGCAGAAAGCATTCCTTTCATTTTCACTCTCCTTGCTTTTTTTTAATGCCGTAGGTTTTTTCAATGGATTAATAATGTAAGTTATGAAAAAGTTAAAATTTATAGCATAAAACGTTATCTCATATTTTGGCGCACAATAATTCCAGATAAATTAGGATAATTTCGCCTAAATCACTTCACTTTTTTGAACCCTTTGATGATCAGAAGACCATAAACGTTCTTTCAATGGTTATTTTATTTTTTGTGTTCTTCGCATTCAATATTAACCAAATTTATCAACGTTCAAAAGTGTGCCATCTAATCTTTTTTACATTCTGTTATAATGTTACACAACTTTAGAAGGATTTATATTACATAATTATATAGAAATGCTATCATTTTTGAGATGCCCGTAACAAAAACCCATGTTAACAAGGTGCAAAGCCACCTTTTTGACAATTTCAATATGTGAAACACCTATTTAAACGAGAAAAAAGATTTTTAACCAATTCACTTTGAATACTCTACAATACAGTCAAGATGTATCTTAAAAGTTTGTTTCTTATTTTGATAATGGCACAAATAAGCCAATCAAGACCAAATAAAACCTTACGCGCTTTAAAAACATACATTAATGCTGAGAATACGCAAATAGCTTTGATGTCATCTTCGTGCAAGAGTGAATGCGATGGTGAATATGTTATGTGCATCAATGCAAGTCAAAATGTTATGGATTACATTGGATGGATAAATCGAAAAGCAAATGTCATTCATCATGTTGAGTATTGATTATCCAGTACTTTTATCTTCCATGTAGCCGTTAAAACAAATCCGCTTGATTTACACGTATTGTATATAATGATTCTATATTTTAATTCTGTATATAATTTGTACATAATCAGTTTGTATATATTGGTTTATTTTTGACGTTGTATGTATTTATTTAAATGTAAATTTGTTAATAGAAAGAATTTATCTTGTATAATAATAAAATACCAAACAAATTATCAAACATTACTGCAGAAAGCATTTCTTTCAATCTCACTCTCTTTGCTTTTTTTTAATGCCGTAAGTTTCTTCAATGCATTAATAATGTAAGTTATGAAAAAGTTAAAATTTATAGCATAAAACGTTATCTCATATTTTGGCGCACAATAATTCCAGATAAATTAGGATAATTTCGCCTAAATCACTTCACTTTTTTGAACCCTTTGATGATCAGAAGACCATAAACGTTCTTTTAATGGTTATTTTATTTTTTGTGTTCTTCGCATTCAACATTAACCAAATTTATCAACGTTCAAAAGTGTGCCATCTAATCTTTTTTACTTTCTGTTATAATGTTACACAACTTTAGAAGGATTTATATTACATAATTATATAGAAATGCTATCATTTTTGAGATGCCCGTAACAAAAACCCATGTTAACAAGGTGCAAAGCCACCTTTTTTGACAAGTTCAATATGTGAAACACCTATTTAAACGAGAAAAAAGATTTTTAACCAATTCACTTTGAATACTCTACAATACAGTCAAGATGTATCTTAAAAGTTTGTTTCTTATTTTGATAATGGCACAAATAAGCCAATCAAGACCAAATAAAACCTTACGCGCTTTTAAAACATACATTAATGCTGAGAATACGCAAATAGCTTTGATGTCATCTTCGTGCAAGAGTGAATGCGATGGTGAATATGTTATGTGCATCAATGCAAGTCAAAATGTTATGGATTACATTGGATGCCTAGAATCGAAAAGCAAATGTCATTCATCATGTTGAGTATTGATTATCCAGTACTTTTATCTTCCATGTAGCCGTTAAAACAAATCCGCTTGATTTACACGTATTGTATATAATGATTCTATATTTTAATTCTGTATATAATTTGTACATAATCAGTTTGTATATATTGGTTTATTTTTGACGTTGTATGTATTTATTTAAATGTAAATTTGTTAATAGAAAGAATTTATCTTGTATAATAATAAAATACCAAACAAATTATCAAACATTACTGCAGAAAGCATTTCTTTCAATCTCACCCTCTTTGCTTTTTTTTAATGCCGTAAGTTTCTTCAATGCATTAATAATGTAAGTTATGAAAAAGTTACTATTTATAGCATAAAACGTTATCCCATACTTTGGCGCACAATAATTCCAGATATATTAGGATAATTTCGCCTAAATCACTTCACTTTTTTGAACCCTTTGATGATCAGAAGACCATAAACGTTCTTTTAATGGTTATTTTATTTTTTGTGTTCTTCGCATTCAATATTAACCAAGTTTATCAACGTTCAAAAGTGTGCCATCTAATCTTTTTTACTTTCTGTTATAATGTTACACAACTTTAGAAGGATTTACAATACATAATTATATAGACATGCTACAATTTTTGAGAACTCCGTAAAAAAAACCATGTTAACAAGGTGCAAAGCTACCTTGTTGAGAAGTTCAATATGTGAATCACCTACTTGAACGAGAAAAAAGATTTTTAACCAATTCACTTTGAATACTCTACAATACAGTCAAGATGCATCTTAAAAGTTTGTTTCCTATTTTGATAATGGCACAAATAAGCCAATCAAGACCAAATAAAACCTTACGCGCTTTTAAAACATACATTAATGCTGAGAATACGCAAATAGCTTTGATGTCATCTTCGTGCAAGAGTGAATGCGATGGTGAATATGTTATGTGCATCAATGCAAGTCAAAATGTTATGAATTACATTAGATGGATAAATCGAAAAGCAAATGTCATTCATCATGTTGAGTATTGATTATCCAGTACTTTTATCTTCCATGTAGCCGTTAAAACAAATCCGCTTGATTTACACGTATTGTATATAATGATTCTATATTTTAATTCTGTATATAATTTGTACATAATCAGTTTGTATATATTGGTTTATTTTTGACGTTGTATGTATTTATTTAAATGTAAATTTGTTAATAGAAAGAATTTATCTTGTATAATAATAAAATACCAAACAAATTATCAAACATTACTGCAGAAAGCATTCCTTTCATTTTCACTCTCCTTGCTTTTTTTTAATGCCGTAGGTTTTTTCAATGGATTAATAATGTAAGTTATGAAAAAGTTAAAATTTATAGCATAAAACGTTATCTCATATTTTGGCGCACAATAATTCCAGAAAAATTAGGATAATTTCGCCTAAATCACTTCACTTTTTTGAACCCTTTGATGATCAGAAGACCATAAACGTTCTTTTAATGGTTATTTTATTTTTTGTGTTCTTCGCATTCAACATTAACCAAATTTATCAACGTTCAAAAGTGTGCCATCTAATCTTTTTTACTTTCTGTTATAATGTTACACAACTTTAGAAGGATTTATATTACATAATTATATAGAAATGCTATCATTTTTGAGATGCCCGTAACAAAAACCCATGTTAACAAGGTGCAAAGCCACCTTTTTTGACAAGTTCAATATGTGAAACACCTATTTAAACGAGAAAAAAGATTTTTAACCAATTCACTTTGAATACTCTACAATACAGTCAAGATGTATCTTAAAAGTTTGTTTCTTATTTTGATAATGGCACAAATAAGCCAATCAAGACCAAATAAAACCTTACGCGCTTTTAAAACATACATTAATGCTGAGAATACGCAAATAGCTTTGATGTCATCTTCGTGCAAGAGTGAATGCGATGGTGAATATGTTATGTGCATCAATGCAAGTCAAAATGTTATGGATTACATTGGATGCCTAGAATCGAAAAGCAAATGTCATTCATCATGTTGAGTATTGATTATCCAGTACTTTTATCTTCCATGTAGCCGTTAAAACAAATCCGCTTGATTTACACGTATTGTATATAATGATTCTATATTTTAATTCTGTATATAATTTGTACATAATCAGTTTGTATATATTGGTTTATTTTTGACGTTGTATGTATTTATTTAAATGTAAATTTGTTAATAGAAAGAATTTATCTTGTATAATAATAAAATACCAAACAAATTATCAAACATTACTGCAGAAAGCATTTCTTTCAATCTCACCCTCTTTGCTTTTTTTTAATGCCGTAAGTTTCTTCAATGCATTAATAATGTAAGTTATGAAAAAGTTACTATTTATAGCATAAAACGTTATCCCATACTTTGGCGCACAATAATTCCAGATATATTAGGATAATTTCGCCTAAATCACTTCACTTTTTTGAACCCTTTGATGATCAGAAGACCATAAACGTTCTTTTAATGGTTATTTTATTTTTTGTGTTCTTCGCATTCAATATTAACCAAGTTTATCAACGTTCAAAAGTGTGCCATCTAATCTTTTTTACTTTCTGTTATAATGTTACACAACTTTAGAAGGATTTACAATACATAATTATATAGACATGCTACAATTTTTGAGAACTCCGTAAAAAAAACCATGTTAACAAGGTGCAAAGCTACCTTGTTGAGAAGTTCAATATGTGAATCACCTACTTGAACGAGAAAAAAGATTTTTAACCAATTCACTTTGAATACTCTACAATACAGTCAAGATGCATCTTAAAAGTTTGTTTCCTATTTTGATAATGGCACAAATAAGCCAATCAAGACCAAATAAAACCTTACGCGCTTTTAAAACATACATTAATGCTGAGAATACGCAAATAGCTTTGATGTCATCTTCGTGCAAGAGTGAATGCGATGGTGAATATGTTATGTGCATCAATGCAAGTCAAAATGTTATGAATTACATTAGATGGATAAATCGAAAAGCAAATGTCATTCATCATGTTGAGTATTGATTATCCAGTACTTTTATCTTCCATGTAGCCGTTAAAACAAATCCGCTTGATTTACACGTATTGTATATAATGATTCTATATTTTAATTCTGTATATAATTTGTACATAATCAGTTTGTATATATTGGTTTATTTTTGACGTTGTATGTATTTATTTAAATGTAAATTTGTTAATAGAAAGAATTTATCTTGTATAATAATAAAATACCAAACAAATTATCAAACATTACTGCAGAAAGCATTCCTTTCATTTTCACTCTCCTTGCTTTTTTTTAATGCCGTAGGTTTTTTCAATGGATTAATAATGTAAGTTATGAAAAAGTTAAAATTTATAGCATAAAACGTTATCTCATATTTTGGCGCACAATAATTCCAGATAAATTAGGATAATTTCGCCTAAATCACTTCACTTTTTTGAACCCTTTGATGATCAGAAAACCATAAACGTTCTTTCAATGGTTATTTTATTTTTTGTGTTCTTCGCATTCAATATTAACCAAATTTATCAACGTTCAAAAGTGTGCCATCTAATCTTTTTTACATTCTGTTATAATGTTACACAACTTTAGAAGGATTTATATTACATAATTATATAGAAATGCTATCATTTTTGAGATGCCCGTAACAAAAACCCATGTTAACAAGGTGCAAAGCCACCTTTTTGACAATTTCAATATGTGAAACACCTATTTAAACGAGAAAAAAGATTTTTAACCAATTCACTTTGAATACTCTACAATACATTCAAGATGTATCTTAAAAGTTTGTTTCTTATTTTGATAATGGCACAAATAAGCCAATCAAGACCAAATAAAACCTTACGCGCTTTAAAAACATACATTAATGCTGAGAATACGCAAATAGCTTTGATGTCATCTTCGTGCAAGAGTGAATGCGATGGTGAATATGTTATGTGCATCAATGCAAGTCAAAATGTTATGGATTACATTGGATGGATAAATGGAAAAGCAAATGTCATTCATCATGTTGAGTATTGATTATCCAGTACTTTTATCTTCCATGTAGCCGTTAAAACAAATCCGCTTGATTTACACGTATTGTATATAATGATTCTATATATTAATTCTGTATATAATTTGTACATAATCAGTTTGTATATATTGGTTTATTTTTGACGTTGTATGTATTTATTTAAATGTAAATTTGTTAATAGAAAGAATTTATCTTGTATAATTATAAAATACCAAACAAATTATCAAACATTACTGCAGAAAGCATTTCTTTCAATCTCACTCTCTTTGCTTTTTTTTAATGCCGTAAGTTTCTTCAATGCATTAATAATGTAAGTTATGAAAAAGTTAAAATTTATAGCATAAAACGTTATCTCATATTTTGGCGCACAATAATTCCAGATAAATTAGGATAATTTCGCCTAAATCACTTCACTTTTTCGAACCCTTTGATGATCAGAAGACCATAAACGTTCTTTTAATGGTTATTTTATTTTTTGTGTTCTTCGCATTCAACATTAACCAAATTTATCAACGTTCAAAAGTGTGCCATCTAATCTTTTTTACTTTCTGTTATAATGTTACACAACTTTAGAAGGATTTATATTACATAATTATATAGAAATGCTATCATTTTTGAGATGCCCGTAAAAAAAACCCATGTTAACAAGGTGCAAAGCCACCTTTTTGACAAGTTCAATATGTGAAACACCTATTTAAACGAGAAAAAAGATTTTTAACCAATTTACTTTGAATACTCTACAATACAGTCAAGATGTATCTTAAAAGTTTGTTTCTTATTTTGATAATGGCACAAATAAGCCAATCAAGACCAAATAACACCTTACGCGCTTTTAAAACATACATTAATGCTGAGAATACGCAAATAGCTTTGATGTCATCTTCGTGCAAGAGTGAATGCGATGGTGAATATGTTATGTGCATCAATGCAAGTCAAAATGTTATGGATTACATTGGATGCCTAGAATCGAAAAGCAAATGTCATTCATCATGTTGAGTATTGATTATCCAGTACTTTTATCTTCCATGTAGCCGTTAAAACAAATCCGCTTGATTTACACGTATTGTATATAATGATTCTATATTCTAATTCTGTATATAATTTGTACATAATCACTTTGTATATATTGGTTTATTTTTGACGTTGTATGTATTCATTTAAATGTAAATTTGTTAATAGAAAGAATTTATCTTGTATAATAATAAAATACCAAACAAATTATCAAACATTACTGCAGAAAGCATTCCTTTCATTTTCACTCTCCTTGCTTTTTTTTAATGCCGTAGGTTTTTTCAATGGATTAATAATGTAAGTTATGAAAAAGTTAAAATTTATAGCATAAAACGTTATCTCATATTTTGGCGCACAATAATTCCAGATAAATTAGGATAATTTCGCCTAAATCACTTCACTTTTTTGAACCCTTTGATGATCAGAAAACCATAAACGTTCTTTCAATGGTTATTTTATTTTTTGTGTTCTTCGCATTCAATATTAACCAAATTTATCAACGTTCAAAAGTGTGCCATCTAATCTTTTTTACATTCTGTTATAATGTTACACAACTTTAGAAGGATTTATATTACATAATTATATAGAAATGCTATCATTTTTGAGATGCCCGTAACAAAAACCCATGTTAACAAGGTGCAAAGCCACCTTTTTGACAATTTCAATATGTGAAACACCTATTTAAACGAGAAAAAAGATTTTTAACCAATTCACTTTGAATACTCTACAATACATTCAAGATGTATCTTAAAAGTTTGTTTCTTATTTTGATAATGGCACAAATAAGCCAATCAAGACCAAATAAAACCTTACGCGCTTTAAAAACATACATTAATGCTGAGAATACGCAAATAGCTTTGATGTCATCTTCGTGCAAGAGTGAATGCGATGGTGAATATGTTATGTGCATCAATGCAAGTCAAAATGTTATGGATTACATTGGATGGATAAATCGAAAAGCAAATGTCATTCATCATGTTGAGTATTGATTATCCAGTACTTTTATCTTCCATGTAGCCGTTAAAACAAATCCGCTTGATTTACACGTATTGTATATAATGATTCTATATTTTAATTCTGTATATAATTTGTACATAATCAGTTTGTATATATTGGTTTATATTTGACGTTGTATGTATTTATTTAAATGTAAATTTGTTAATAGAAAGAATTTATCTTGTATAATAATAAAATACCAAACAAATTATCAAACATTACTGCAGAAAGCATTTCTTTCAATCTCACTCTCTTTGCTTTTTTTTAATGCCGTAAGTTTCTTCAATGCATTAATAATGTAAGTTATGAAAAAGTTAAAATTTATAGCATAAAACGTTATCTCATATTTTGGCGCACAATAAATCCAGATAAATTAGGATAATTTCGCCTAAATCACTTCACTTTTTTGAACCCTTTGATGATCAGAAGACCATAAACGTTCTTTTAATGGTTATTTTATTTTTTGTGTTCTTCGCATTCAACATTAACCAAATTTATCAACGTTCAAAAGTGTGCCATCTAATCTTTTTTACTTTCTGTTATAATGTTACACAACTTTAGAAGGATTTATATTACATAATTATATAGAAATGCTATCATTTTTGAGATGCCCGTAACAAAAACCCATGTTAACAAGGTGCAAAGCCACCTTTTTTGACAAGTTCAATATGTGAAACACCTATTTAAACGAGAAAAAAGATTTTTAACCAATTCACTTTGAATACTCTACAATACAGTCAAGATGTATCTTAAAAGTTTGTTTCTTATTTTGATAATGGCACAAATAAGCCAATCAAGACCAAATAAAACCTTACGCGCTTTTAAAACATACATTAATGCTGAGAATACGCAAATAGCTTTGATGTCATCTTCGTGCAAGAGTGAATGCGATGGTAAATATGTTATGTGCATCAATGCAAGTCAAAATGTTATGGATTACATTGGATGGATAAATCGAAAAGCAAATGTCATTCATCATGTTGAGTATTGATTATCCAGTACTTTTATCTTCCATGTAGCCGTTAAAACAAATCCGCTTGATTTACACGTATTGTATATAATGATTCTATATTTTAATTCTGTATATAATTTGTACATAATCAGTTTGTATATATTGGTTTATTTTTGACGTTGTATGTATTTATTTAAATGTAAATTTGTTAATAGAAAGAATTTATCTTGTATAATAATAAAATACCAAACAAATTATCAAACATTACTGCAGAAAGCATTTCTTTCAATCTCACCCTCTTTGCTTTTTTTTAATGCCGTAAGTTTCTTCAATGCATTAATAATGTAAGTTATGAAAAAGTTAAAATTTATAGCATAAAACGTTATCTCATATTTTGGCGCACAATAATTCCAGATAAATTAGGATAATTTCGCATAAATCACTTCACTTTTTTGAACCCTTTGATGATCAGAAGACCATAAACGTTCTTTTAATGGTTATTTTATTTTTTGTGTTCTTCGCATTCAATATTAACCAAATTTATCAACGTTCAAAAGTGTGCCATCTAATCTTTTTTACTTTCTGTTACAATGTTACACAACTTTAGAAGGATTTATATTACATAATTATATAGAAATGCTATCATTTTTGAGATGCCCGTAAAAAAAAACCATGTTAACAAGGTGCAAAGCCACCTTTTTGACAAGTTCAATATGTGAAACACCTATTTAAACGAGAAAAAAGATTTTTAACCAATTTACTTTGAATACTCTACAATACAGTCAAGATGTATCTTAAAAGTTTGTTTCTTATTTTGATAATGGCACAAATAAGCCAATCAAGACCAAATAACACCTTACGCGCTTTTAAAACATACATTAATGCTGAGAATACGCAAATAGCTTTGATGTCATCTTCGTGCAAGAGTGAATGCGATGGTGAATATGTTATGTGCATCAATGCAAGTCAAAATGTTATGGATTATATTGGATGCCTAGAATCGAAAAGCAAATGTCATTCATCATGTTGAGTATTGATTATCCAGTACTTTTATCTTCCATGTAGCCGTAAAAATAAATCCGCTTGATTTACACGTATTGTATATAATGATTCTATATTTTAATTCTGTATATAATTTGTACATAGTCACTCTGTATATATTGGTTTATTTTTGGCGTTGTATGTATTTATTTAAATGTAAATTTTTTAATAGAAAGAATTTATCTTGTATAATAATAAAATATCAAACAAATTATCAAACATTACTGCAGAAAGCATTTCTTTCATTCTCACTCTCTTTGCTTTTTTTTAATGCCGTAAGTTTCTTCAATGCATTAATAATGTAAGTTATGAAAAAGTTAAAATTTATAGCATAAAACGTTATCTCATATTTTGGCGCACAATAATTCCACATAAATTAGGATAATTTCGCCTAAATCACTTCATTTTTTTGAACCCTTTGATGATCAGAAGACCATAAACGTTCTTTTAATGGTTATTTTATTTTTTGTGTTCTTCGCACTCAACATTAACCAAATTTATCAACATTCAAAAGTGTGCCATCTAATCTTTTATACTTTCTGTTATAATGTTACACAACTTTAGAAGGATTTACAATACATAATTATATAGACATGCTACAATTTTTGAGAACTCCGTAAAAAAACCCATGTTAACAAGGTGCAAAGCTACCTTGTTGAGAAGTTCAATATGTGAATCACCTACTTAAACGAGAAAAAAGATTTTTAACCAATTCACTTTGAATACTCTACAATACAGTCAATATGTATCTTAAAAGATTGTTTCTTATTTTGATAATGGCACAAATAAGCCAATCAAGACCAAATAAAACCTTACGCGCTTTTAAAACATACATTAATGCTGAGAATACGCAAATAGCTTTGATGTCATCTTCGTGCAAGAGTGAATGCGATGGTGAATATGTTATGTGCATCAATGCAAGTCAAAATGTTATGGATTATATTGGATGCCTAGAATCGAAAAGCAAATGTCATTCATCATGTTGAGTATTGATTATCCAGTACTTTTATCTTCCATGTAGCCATTAAAACAAATCCGCTTGATTTACACGTATTGTATATAATGATTCTATATTTTAATTCTGTATATAATTTGTACATAATCACTTTGTATATATTGCTTTATTTTTGGCGTTGTATGTATTTATTTAAATGTAAATTTGTTAATAGAAAGAATTTATCTTGTATACTAATAAAATACCAAACAAATTATCAAACATTACTGCAGAAAGCATTCCTTTCATTTTCACTCTCTTTGCTTTTTTTTAATGCCGTAAGTTTTTTCAATGGATTAATAATGTAAGTTATGAAAAAGTTACTATTTATAGCATAAAACGTTATCCCATACTTTGGCGCACAATAATTCCACATAAATTAGGATAATTTCGCCTAAATCACTTCACTTTTTTGAACCCTTTGATGATCAGAAGACCATAAACGTTCTTTTAATGGTTATTTTATTTTTTGTGTTCTTCGCACTCAACATTAACCAAACTTATCAACATTTAAAAGTGTGCCATCTAATCTTTTTTACTTTCTGTTATAATGTTACACAACTTTAGAAGGATTTACAATACATAATTATATAGACATGCTACAATTTTTGAGAACTCCGTAAAAAAACCCATGTTAACAAGGTGCAAAGCTACCTTGTTGAGAAGTTCAATATGTGAATCACCTACTTGAACGAGAAAAAAGATTTTTAACCAATTCACTTTGAATACTCTACAATACAGTCAAGATGCATCTTAAAAGTTTGTTTCCTATTTTGATAATGGCACAAATAAGCCAATCAAGACCAAATAAAACCTTACGCGCTTTTAAAACATACATTAATGCTGAGAATACGCAAATAGCTTTGATGTCATCTTCGTGCAAGAGTGAATGCGATGGTGAATATGTTATGTGCATCAATGCAAGTCAAAATGTTATGGATTACATTAGATGGATAAATCAAAAAACAAATGTCATTCATCATGTTGAGTATTGATTATCCAGTACTTTTATCTTCCATGTAGCCGTTAAAACAAATCCGCTTGATTTACACGTATTGTATATAATGATTCTATATTTTAATTCTGTATATAATTTGTACATAATCAGTTTGTATATATTGGTTTATTTTTGACGTTGTATGTATTTATTTAAATGCAAATTTGTTAATAGAAAGAATTTATCTTGTATAATAATAAAATACCAAACAAATTATCAAACATTACTGCAGAAAGCATTTCTTTCAATCTCACTCTCTTTGCTTTTTTTTAATGCCGTAAGTTTCTTCAATGCATTAATAATGTAAGTTATGAAAAAGTTAAAATTTATAGCATAAAACGTTATCTCATATTTTGGCGCACAATAATTCCAGATAAATTAGGATAATTTCGCCTAAATCACTTCACTTTTTCGAACCCTTTGATGATCAGAAGACCATAAACGTTCTTTTAATGGTTATTTTATTTTTTGTGTTCTTCGCATTCAACATTAACCAAATTTATCAACGTTCAAAAGTGTGCCATCTAATCTTTTTTACTTTCTCTTATAATGTTACACAACTTTAGAAGGATTTATATTACATAATTATATAGAAATGCTATCATTTTTGAGATGCCCGTAAAAAAAACCCATGTTAACAAGGTGCAAAGCCACCTTTTTGACAAGTTCAATATGTGAAACACCTATTTAAACGAGAAAAAAGATTTTTAACCAATTTACTTTGAATACTCTACAATACAGTCAAGATGTATCTTAAAACTTTGTTTCTTATTTTGATAATGGCACAAATAAGCCAATCAAGACCAAATAACACCTTACGCGCTTTTAAAACATACATTAATGCTGAGAATACGCAAATAGCTTTGATGTCATCTTCGTGCAAGAGTGAATGCGATGGTGAATATGTTATGTGCATCAATGCAAGTCAAAATGTTATGGATTACATTGGATGCCTAGAATCGAAACGCAAATGTCATTCATCATGTTGAGTATTGATTATCCAGTACTTTTATCTTCCATGTAGCCGTTAAAACAAATCCGCTTGTATATATTGGTTTATTTTTGACGTTGTATGTATTTATTTAAATGTAAATTTGTTAATAGAAAGAATTTATCTTGTATAATGATAAAATACCAAACAAATTATCAAACATTACTGCAGAAAGCATTCCTTTCATTTGCTCTCTCTTTGCTTTTTTTTAAAGCCGTAAGTTTTTTCAATGGATTAATAATGTAAGTTATGAAAAAGTTACTATTTATAGCATAAAACGTTATCCCATACTTTGGCGCACAATAATTCCAGATATATTAGGATAATTTCGCCTAAATCACTTCACTTTTTTGAACCCTTTGATGATCAGAAGACCATAAACGTTCTTTTAATGGTTATTTTATTTTTTGTGTTCTTCGCATTCAATATTAACCAAATTTATCAACGTTCAAAAGTGTGCCATCTAATCTTTTTTACTTTCTGTTATAATGTTACACAACTTTAGAAGGATTTATACTACATAATTATATAGAAATGCTATCATTTTTGAGATGCCCGTAAAAAAAACCCATGTTAACAAGGTGCAAAGCCACCTTTTTGACAAGTTCAATATGTGAAACACCTATTTAAACGAGAAAAAAGATTTTTAACCAATTTACTTTGAATACTCTACAATACAGTCAAGATGTATCTTAAAAGTTTGTTTCTTATTTTGATAATGGCACAAATAAGCCAATCAAGACCAAATAACACCTTACGCGCTTTTAAAACATACATTAATGCTGAGAATACGCAAATAGCTTTGATGTCATCTTCGTGCAAGAGTGAATGCGATGGTGAATATGTTATGTGCATCAATGCAAGTCAAAATGTTATGGATTACATTGGATGCCTAGAATCGAAAAGCAAATGTCATTCATCATGTTGAGTATTGATTATCCAGTACTTTTATCTTCCATGTAGCCGTTAAAACAAATCCGCTTGATTTACACGTATTGTATATAATGATTCTATATTTTAATTCTGTATATAATTTGTACATAATCAGTTTGTATATATTGGTTTATTTTTGACGTTGTATGTATTTATTTAAATGTAAATTTGTTAATAGAAAGAATTTATCTTGTATAATGATAAAATACCAAACAAATTATCAAACATTACTGCAGAAAGCATTTCTTTCATTCTCACTCTCTTTGCTTTTTTTTAATGCCGTAAGTGTCTTCAATGCATTAATAATGTAAGTTATGAAAAAGTTAAAATTTATAGCATAAAACGTTTTCTCATATTTTGGCGCACAATAATTCCACATAAATTAGGATAATTTCGCCCAAATCACTTCACTTTTTTGAACCCTTTGATGATCAGAAGACCATAAACGTTCTTTTAATGGTTATTTTATTTTTTGTGTTCTTCGCACTCAACATTAACCAAATTTATCAACATTCAAAAGTGTGCCATCTAATCTTTTTTACTTTCTGTTATAATGTTACACAACTTTAGAAGGATTTATATTACATAATTATATAGAAATGCTATCATTTTTGAGATGCCCGTAAAAAAAACCCATGTTAACAAGGTGCAAAGCCACCTTTTTGACAAGTTCAATATGTGAAACACCTATTTAAACGAGAAAAAAGATTTTTAACCAATTTACTTTGAATACTCTACAATACAGTCAAGATGTATCTTAAAACTTTGTTTCTTATTTTGATAATGGCACAAATAAGCCAATCAAGACCAAATAAAACCTTACGCGCTTTTAAAACATACATTAATGCTGAGAATACGCAAATAGCTTTGATGTCATCTTCGTGCAAGAGTGAATGCGATGGTGAATATGTTATGTGCATCAATGCAAGTCAAAATGTTATGGATTACATTGGATGCCTAGAATCGAAAAGCAAATGTCATTCATCATGTTGAGTATTGATTATCCAGTACTTTTATCTTCCATGTAGCCGTTAAAACAAATCCGCTTGATTTACACGTATTGTATATAATGATTCTATATTTTAATTCTGTATATAATTTGTACATAATCAGTTTGTATATATTGGTTTATTTTTGACGTTGTATGTATTTATTTAAATGTAAATTTGTTAATAGAAAGAATTTATCTTGTATAATGATAAAATACCAAACAAATTATCAAACATTACTGCAGAAAGCATTTCTTTCATTCTCACTCTCTTTGCTTTTTTTTAATGCCGTAAGTGTCTTCAATGCATTAATAATGTAAGTTATGAAAAAGTTAAAATTTATAGCATAAAACGTTTTCTCATATTTTGGCGCACAATAATTCCACATAAATTAGGATAATTTCGCCCAAATCACTTCACTTTTTTGAACCCTTTGATGATCAGAAGACCATAAACGTTCTTTTAATGGTTATTTTATTTTTTGTGTTTTTCGCACTCAACATTAACCAAATTTATCAACATTCAAAAGTGTGCCATCTAATCTTTTTTACTTTCTGTTATAATGTTACACAACTTTAGAAGGATTTATATTACATAATTATATAAAAATGCTATCATTTTTGAGATGCCCGTAAAAAAAACCCATGTTAACAAGGTGCAAAGCCACCTTTTTGACAAGTTCAATATGTGAAACACCTATTTAAACGAGAAAAAAGATTTTTAACCAATTTACTTTGAATACTCTACAATACAGTCAAGATGTATCTTAAAACTTTGTTTCTTATTTTGATAATGGCACAAATAAGCCAATCAAGACCAAATAAAACCTTACGCGCTTTTAAAACATACATTAATGCTGAGAATACGCAAATAGCTTTGATGTCATCTTCGTGCAAGAGTGAATGCGATGGTGAATATGTTATGTGCATCAATGCAAGTCAAAATGTTATGGATTACATTGGATGCCTAGAATCGAAAAGCAAATGTCATTCATCATGTTGAGTATTGATTATCCAGTACTTTTATCTTCCATGTAGCCGTTAAAACAAATCCGCTTGATTTACACGTATTGTATATAATGATTCTATATTTTAATTCTGTATATAATTTGTACATAATCAGTTTGTATATATTGGTTTATTTTTGACGTTGTATGTATTTATTTAAATGTAAATTTGTTAATAGAAAGAATTTATCTTGTATAATGATAAAATACCAAACAAATTATCAAACATTACTGCAGAAAGCATTCCTTTCATTTTCACTCTCTTTGCTTTTTTTTAATGCCGTAAGTTTTTTCAATGGATTAATAATGTAAGTTATGAAAAAGTTACTATTTATAGCATAAAACGTTATCCCATACTTTGGCGCACAATAATTCCAGATATATTAGGATAATTTCGCCTAAATCACTTCACTTTTTTGAACCCTTTGATGATCAGAAGACCATAAACGTTCTTTTAATGGTTATTTTATTTTTTGTGTTCTTCGCATTCAATATTAACCAAACTTATCAACGTTCAAAAGTGTGCCATCTAATCTTTTTTACTTTCTGTTATAATGTTACACAACTTTAGAAGGATTTATATTACATAATTATATAGAAATGCTATCATTTTTGAGATGCCCGTAAAAAAAACCCATGTTAACAAGGTGCAAAGCCACCTTTTTGACAAGTTCAATATGTGAAACACCTATTTAAACGAGAAAAAAGATTTTTAACCAATTTACTTTGAATACTCTACAATACAGTCAAGATGTATCTTAAAACTTTGTTTCTTATTTTGATAATGGCACAAATAAGCCAATCAAGACCAAATAACATCTTACGCGCTTTTAAAACATACATTAATGCTGAGAATACGCAAATAGCTTTGATGTCATCTTCGTGCAAGAGTGAATGCGATGGTGAATATGTTATGTGCATCAATGCAAGTCAAAATGTTATGGATTACATTGGATGGATAAATCGAAAAGCAAATGTCATTCATCATGTTGAGTATTGATTATCCAGTACTTTTATCTTCCATGTAGCCGTTAAAACAAATCCGCTTGATTTACACGTATTGTATATAATGATTCTATATTTTAATTCTGTATATAATTTGTACATAATCAGTTTGTATATATTGGTTTATTTTTGACGTTGTATGTATTTATTTAAATGTAAATTTGTTAATAGAAAGAATTTATCTTGTATAATTATAAAATACCAAACAAATTATCAAACATTACTGCAGAAAGCATTTCTTTCAATCTCACTCTCTTTGCTTTTTTTTAATGCCGTAAGTTTCTTCAATGCATTAATAATGTAAGTTATGAAAAAGTTAAAATTTATAGCATAAAACGTTGTCTCATATTTTGGCGCACAATAATTCCAGATAAATTAGGATAATTTCGCCTAAATCACTTCACTTTTTTGAACCCTTTGATGATCAGAAGACCATAAACGTTCTTTTAATGGTTATTTTATTTTTCTTGTTCTTCGCATTCAACATTAACCAAATTTATCAACGTTCAAAAGTGTGCCATCTAATCTTTTTTACTTTCTGTTATAATGTTACACAACTTTAGAAGGATTTATATTACATAATTATATAGAAATGCTATCATTTTTGAGATGCCCGTAACAAAAACCCATGTTAACAAGGTGCAAAGCCACCTTTTTTGACAAGTTCAATATGTGAAACACCTATTTAAACGAGAAAAAAGATTTTTAACCAATTCACTTTGAATACTCTACAATACAGTCAAGATGTATCTTAAAAGTTTGTTTCTTATTTTGATAATGGCACAAATAAGCCAATCAAGACCAAATAACACCTTACGCGCTTTTAAAACATACATTAATGCTGAGAATACGCAAATAGCTTTGATGTCATCTTCGTGCAAGAGTGAATGCGATGGTGAATATGTTATGTGCATCAATGCAAGTCAAAATGTTATGGATTACATTGGATGCCTAGAATCGAAAAGCAAATGTCATTCATCATGTTGAGTATTGATTATCCAGTACTTTTATCTTCCATGTAGCCGTTAAAACAAATCCGCTTGATTTACACGTATTGTATATAATGATTCTATATTTTAATTCTGTATATAATTTGTACATAATCAGTTTGTATATATTGGTTTATTTTTGACGTTGTATGTATTTATTTAATGTAAATTTGTTAATAGAAAGAATTTATCTTGTATAATGATAAAATACCAAACAAATTATCAAACATTACTGCAGAAAGCATTCCTTTCATTTTCACTCTCTTCGCTTTTTTTTAATGCCGTAAGTTTTTTCAATGGATTAATAATGTAAGTTATGAAAAAGTTACTATTTATAGCATAAAACGTTATCCCATACTTTGGCGCACAATAATTCCAGATATATTAGGATAATTTCGCCTAAATCACTTCACTTTTTTGAACCCTTTGATGATCAGAAGACCATAAACGTTCTTTTAATGGTTATTTTATTTTTTGTGTTCTTCGCATTCAACATTAACCAAATTTATCAACGTTCAAAAGTGTGCCATCTAATCTTTTTTACTTTCTGTTATAATGTTACACAACTTTAGAAGGATTTATATTACATAATTATATAGAAATGCTATCATTTTTGAGATGCCCGTAACAAAAACCCATGTTAACAAGGTGCAAAGCCACCTTTTTGACAATTTCAATATGTGAAACACCTATTTAAACGAGAAAAAAGATTTTTAACCAATTCACTTTGAATACTCTACAATACATTCAAGATGTATCTTAAAAGTTTGTTTCTTATTTTGATAATGGCACAAATAAGCCAATCAAGACCAAATAAAACCTTACGCGCTTTAAAAACATACATTAATGCTGAGAATACGCAAATAGCTTTGATGTCATCTTCGTGCAAGAGTGAATGCGATGGTGAATATGTTATGTGCATCAATGCAAGTCAAAATGTTATGGATTACATTGGATGGATAAATGGAAAAGCAAATGTCATTCATCATGTTGAGTATTGATTATCCAGTACTTTTATCTTCCATGTAGCCGTTAAAACAAATCCGCTTGATTTACACGTATTGTATATAATGATTCTATATATTAATTCTGTATATAATTTGTACATAATCAGTTTGTATATATTGGTTTATTTTTGACGTTGTATGTATTTATTTAAATGTAAATTTGTTAATAGAAAGAATTTATCTTGTATAATTATAAAATACCAAACAAATTATCAAACATTACTGCAGAAAGCATTTCTTTCAATCTCACTCTCTTTGCTTTTTTTTAATGCCGTAAGTTTCTTCAATGCATTAATAATGTAAGTTATGAAAAAGTTAAAATTTATAGCATAAAACGTTGTCTCATATTTTGGCGCACAATAATTCCAGATAAATTAGGATAATTTCACCTAAATCACTTCACTTTTTTGAACCCTTTGATGATCAGAAGGCCATAAACGTTCTTTTAATGGTTATTTTATTTTTTGTGTTCTTCGCATTCAACATTAACCAAATTTATCAACGTTCAAAAGTGTGCCATCTAATCTTTTTTACTTTCTGTTATAATGTTACACAACTTTAGAAGGATTTATATTACATAATTATATAGAAATGCTATCATTTTTGAGATGCCCGTAACAAAAACCCATGTTAACAAGGTGCAAAGCCACCTTTTTTGACAAGTTCAATATGTGAAACACCTATTTAAACGAGAAAAAAGATTTTTAACCAATTCACTTTGAATACTCTACAATACAGTCAAGATGTATCTTAAAAGTTTGTTTCTTATTTTGATAATGGCACAAATAAGCCAATCAAGACCAAATAACACCTTACGCGCTTTTAAAACATACATTAATGCTGAGAATACGCAAATAGCTTTGATGTCATCTTCGTGCAAGAGTGAATGCGATGGTGAATATGTTATGTGCATCAATGCAAGTCAAAATGTTATGGATTACATTGGATGGATAAATGGAAAAGCAAATGTCATTCATCATGTTGAGTATTGATTATCCAGTACTTTTATCTTCCATGTAGCCGTTAAAACAAATCCGCTTGATTTACACGTATTGTATATAATGATTCTATATATTAATTCTGTATATAATTTGTACATAATCACTTTGTATATATTGGTTTATTTTTGACGTTGTATGTATTTATTTAAATGTAAATTTGTTAATAGAAAGAATTTATCTTGTATAATAATAAAATACCAAACAAATTATCAAACATTACTGCAGAAAGCATTTCTTTCATTCTCACTCTCTTTGCTTTTTTTTAATGCCGTAAGTTTCCTTAATGCATTAATAATGTAAGTTATGAAAAAGTTAAAATTTATAGCATAAAACGTTATCTCATATTTTGGCGCACAATAATTCCACATAAATTAGGATAATTTCGCCAAAATCACTTCACTTTTTTGAACCCTTTGATGATCAGAAGACCATAAACGTTCTTTTAATGGTTATTTTATTTTTTGTGTTCTTCGCACTCAACATTAACCAAATTTATCAACGTTCAAAAGTGTGCCATCTAATCTTTTTTACTTTCTGTTATAATGTTACACAACTTTAGAAGGATTTATATTACATAATTATATAGAAATGCTATCATTTTTGAGATGCCCGTAACAAAAACCCATGTTAACAAGGTGCAAAGCAACCTTTTTGACAAATTCAATATGTGAAACACCTATTTAAACGAGAAAAAAGATTTTTAACCAATTCACTTTGAATACTCTACAATACAGTCAAGATGTATCTTAAAAGTTTGTTTCTTATTTTGATAATGGCACAAATAAGCCAATCAAGACCAAATAAAACCTTACGCGCTTTCAAAACATACATTAATGCTGAGAATACGCAAATAGCTTTGATGTCATCTTCGTGCAAGAGTGAATGCGATGGTGAATATGTTATGTGCATCAATGCAAGTCAAAATGTTATGGATTACATTGGATGCCTAGAATCGAAAAGCAAATGTCATTCATCATGTTGAGTATTGATTATCCAGTACTTTTATCTTCCATGTAGCCGTTAAAACAAATCCGCTTGATTTACACGTATTGTATATAATGATTCTATATTTTAATTCTGTATATAATTTGTACATAATCACTTTGTATATATTGGTTTATTTTTGGCGTTGTATGTATTTATTTAAATGTAAATTTGTTAATAGAAAGAATTTATCTTGTATAATAATAAATTACCAAACAAATTATCAAACATTACTGCAGAAAGCATTTCTTTCATTCTCACTCTCTTTGCTTTTTTTTAATGCCGTAAGTTTCCTTAATGCATTAATAATGTAAGTTATGAAAAAGTTAAAATTTATAGCATAAAACGTTATCTCATATTTTGGCGCACAATAATTCCACATAAATTAGGATAATTTCGCCAAAATCACTTCACTTTTTTGAACCCTTTGATGATCAGAAGACCATAAACGTTCTTTTAATGGTTATTTTATTTTTTGTGTTCTTCGCACTCAACATTAACCAAATTTATCAACGTTCAAAAGTGTGCCATCTAATCTTTTTTACTTTCTGTTATAATGTTACACAACTTTAGAAGGATTTATATTACAAAATTATATAGAAATGCTATCATTTTTAAGATGCCTGTAACAAAAACCCATGTTAACAAGGTGCAAAGCAACCTTTTTGACAAATTCAATATGTGAAACACCTATTTAAACGAGAAAAAAGATTTTTAACCAATTCACTTTGAATACTCTACAATACAGTCAAGATGTATCTTAAAAGTTTGTTTCTTATTTTAATAATGGCACAAATAAGCGAATCAAGACTAAATAAAACCTTACGCGCTTTTAAAACATACATTAATGCTGAGAATACGCAAATAGCTTTGATGTCATCTTCGTGCAAGAGTGAATGCGATGGTGAATATGTTATGTGCATCAATGCAAGTCAAAATGTTATTGATTACATTGGATGCCTAGAATCGAAAAGCAAATGTCATTCATCATGTTAAGTATTGATTATCCAGTACTTTTATCTTCCATTTAGCCGTTAAAACAAATCCGCTTGATTTACACGTATTGTATATAATGATTTTATATTTTAATTCTGTATACAATTTGTACATAATCACTTTGTATATATTGGTTTATTTTTGGCGTTGTATGTATTTATTTAAATGTAAATTTGTTAATAGAAAGAATTTATCTTGTATAATAATAAAATACCAAACAAATTACCAAACATTACTGCAGAAAGCATTTCTTTCATTCTCACTCTCTTTGCTTTTTTTTAATGCCGTAAGTTTCTTCAATGCATTAATAATGTAAGTTATGAAAAAATTAAAATTTATAGCATAAAACGTTATCTCATATTTTGGCGCACAATAATTCCACATAAATTAGGATAATTTCGCCTAAATCACTTCACTTTTTTGAACCCTTTGATGATCAGAAGACCATAAACGTTCTTTTAATGGTTATTTTATTTTTTGTGTTCTTCGCACTCAACATTAACCAAATTTATCAACATTCAAAAGTGTGCCATCTAATCTTTTTTACTTTCTGTTATAATGTTACACAACTTTAGAAGGATTTATATTACATAATTATATAGAAATGCTATCATTTTTGAGATGCCCGTAAAAAAACCCATGTTAACAAGGTGCAAAGCCACCTTTTTGACAAGTTCAATATGTGAAACACCTATTTAAACGAGAAAAAATATTTTTAACAAATTCATTTTGAATACTCTACAATACAGTCAAGATGTATCTTAAAAGTTTGTTTCTTATTTTGATAATGGCACAAATAAGCCAATCAAGACCAAATAAAACCTTACGCGCTTTTAAAACATACATTAATGCTGAAAATACGCAAATAGCTTTGATGTCATCTTCGTGCAAGAGTGAATGCGATGGTGAATATGTTATGTGCATCAATGCAAGTCAAAATGTTATGGATTACATTGGATGCCTAGAATCGAAAAGCAAATGTCATTCATCATGTTGAGTATTGATTATCCAGTACTTTTATCTTCCATGTAGCCGTTAAAACAAATCCGCTTGATTTACACGTATTGTATATAATGATTCTATATTTTAATTCTGTATATAATTTGTACATAATCACTTTGTATATATTGGTTTATTTTTGGCGTTGTATGTATTTATTTAAATGTAAATTTGTTAATAGAAAGAATTTATCTTGTATAATAATAAAATACCAAACAAATTATCAAACAGTACTGCTGAAAGCATTTCTTTCATTCTACTCTCTTTGCTTTTTTTTAATGCCGTAAGTTTCTTCAATGCATTAATAATGTAAGTTATAAAAAAGTTAAAATTTATAGCATAAAGCGTTATCTCATATTTTGGCGTACAATAATTCCACATAAATTAGGATAATTTCGCCTAAATCACTTCACTTTTTTGAACCCTTTGATGATCCGAAGACCATAAACGTTCTTTTAATGGTTATTTTATTTTTTGTGTTCTTCGCACTCAACATTAACCAAATTTATCAACGTTCAAAAGTGTGCCATCTAATTTTTTTACTTTCTGTTATAATGTTACACAACTTTGGAAGGATTTATATTACATAATTATATAGAAATGCTATCATTTTTGAGATGCCCGTAACAAAAACCCATGTTAACAAGGTGCAAAGCCACCTTTTTGACAAGTTCAATATGTGAAACACCTATTTAAACAGGAAAAAAGATTTTTAACCAATTCACTTTGAATACTCTACAATACAGTCAAGATGTATCTTAACCGCTTGTTTCTTATTTTAATAATGGCACAAATAAGCCAATCAAGACCAAATAAACCTTACGCGCTTTTAAAACATACATTAATGCTGAGAATACGCAAATAGCTTTGATGTCATCTTCGTGCAAGAGTGAATGCGATGGTGAATATGTTATGTGCATCAATGCAAGTCAAAATGTTATGGATTATATTGGATGCCTAGAATCGAAAAGCAAATGTCATTCATCATGTTGAGTATTGATTGTCCAGTACTTTTATCTTCCATGTAGCCGTTAAAACAAATCCGCTTGATTTACACGTATTGTATATAATGATTCTATATTTTAATTCTGTATATATTTTGAACATAATCACTTTGTATATATTGGTTTATTTTTGGCGTCGTATGTATTTATTTAAATGTAAATTTGTTCATAGAGTCAATTTATCTTGTATATTAATAAAATACCAAACAAATTATCAAACATTACTGCAGAAAGCATTCCTTTCATTTTCACTCTCTTTGCTTTTTTCTAATGCCGTAAGTTTTTTCAATGGATTAATAATGTAAGTTATGAAAAAGTTACTATTTATAGCACAAAACGTTATCCCATACTTTGGCGCACAATAATTTAACATAAATTAGGATAATTTCGCCTAAATCACTTCACTTTTTTGAACCCTTTGATGATCAGAAGACCATAAACGTTCTTTTAATGGTTATTTTATTTTTTGTGTTTTTCGCACTTACCATTAACCAGATTTATCAACATTCAAAAGTGTGCCATCTTATTTCTTTCTATTTTCTGTTATAATGTAACACAACTTTAGAAGGATTTATAATACATAAATATATACACATGCTACAATTTTTGAGAACTCCGTAAAAAAAACCATGTTAACAAGGTGCAAAGCTACCTTGTTGAGAAGTTCAATATGTGAAACGCCTATTTAAACGAGAAAAAAGATTTTTAACCAATTCACTTTGAATACTCTACAATACAGTCAAGATGTATCTTAAAACTTTGTTTCTTATTTTGATAATGGCACAAATAAGCCAATCAAGACCAAATAAAACCTTACGCGCTTTAAAAACATACATTAATGCTGAGAATACGCAAATAGCTTTGATGTCATCTTCGTGCAAGTGTGAATGCGATGGTGATTATGTTATGTGCATTAATGCAAGTCAAAATGTTATGGATTATATTGGATGCCTAGAATCGAAAAGCAAATGTCATTCATCATGTTGAGTATTGATTATCCAGTACGTTTATCTTCCATGTAGCCGGTAAAACAAATCCGCTTGATTTACACGTACATTATATAATGATTCTATATTTTTACTCTGTATATCATTTGTAAATAATCACTTTGTATATATTGGTTTACTTTTGGCGTTGCATGAATTTATTTAAATGTAAATTTGTTAATAGAAAGAATTTATCTTGGATAATAATAAAATACCAAACAAATTATCAAACATTACTGCAGAAAGCATTTCTTTCATTTTCACTCTCTTTGCTTTTTTTTAATGCCGTAAGTTTTTTTAATGGATTAATAATGCAAGTTATGAAAAAGTTACAATTTATAGCATAAAACGTTATCCCATATTTTGGCGCACAATAATTCCACATAAATTAGGATAATTTCGCCTAAAACACTTCACTTTAGTGAACCCTTTGATGATCAGAAGACCATAAACGTTCTTTTAATGGTTATTTTATTTTTTGTGTTTTTCGCACTCAACATTAACCAAATTTATCAACATTCAAAAGTGTGCCATCTAATCTTTTTTACTTTCTGTTATAATGTTACACAAACTTAGAAGGATTTATAATACATAATTATATAGAAACTAGTCGATAAGGCCCGTGGAGAAATCCACTTAGGCAGATGGGCAATAGAAAATTAGGTTGTTTTAGATGTTTTGCTGATGTCAGCAGTAAAGATCCAAAAAAAGTTAGAGAAATTTATTTTATTATTTTATTGTAATGTGTAGAGGTTGAATCACGCTGATCAAAATAATGTGTAGGATGATATGTTTTCGAGGAACGCAAAAAGAGATATAAGTGTTTAAAAATTGTGCTGACGTCAGCAAAGGCCCGTGAAAACACAAAAAAAATTTTTTTCAGAAATTCATGTACCTGTTGCTTCCCTCGTATAGATCTTGAAACGCTGATCAAGAAAATGTATAGGATCATGTACTTTTGACCAACGGTTACGGAAATATTGTGGTTTAAAGGTTTTTTGATGACGTCATAAACCCGTTCATTCCGAAACGGATTTGGGGACCCAGGTTTGGAAAATCACCCAAATTGGTCCCAGGTGGTCCCTAGTTACCCACGCGGTTAAAAAACATTGACGTCACCAACTCGTTTCCAAGTTATTTGGCCTCAAAATTTTATGTGCACTGTAATGGCTTCACTAATCTTAATTAACTTTCCTTTGACGTCAATACTATTTTAGCGTTAAAGTTTGGTAAATTACAGAACAATTTTATAGGCGATGTTTTATAGAATTTGTTAAAGAAAATTGTGAAGAATATAATCCACTTTGCAAAAGTCACAGACAGACAGAACTGGCGTATTATTATATAGACTAGTCGATAACGCCCGTGGAAAAAGCCACTTAGGCAAAAGGCCATTAAAAAAATAAGTTGCTTTAGATGTTTTTTGCTGACGTAAGAAATGCATATAGAAAAAAAATGTTCTTAAAATCTTACACAAAATGTCAAATGTCAAATCTTACACAAAATAAAAAAAGAACAGCTTGCAAGGTGCAAAATCTAGTTGATAAAAAGTTACAACAACGACACTCACAACATTGACACTCACAACACCAATACTCACAAAACCGACAGTAAGAACACCAACAGTCACAACACGGATAATAACAATGTCAGAAATAACGCATCTCAAATACGTACATCTTATAAGTGATTATGTTGAAAACCCTCAGTATTTTATTCTGAAATGTCAAAAAGTTGGCCTGCAAGAGTTAGCACAAATCAACAAAAATAAGTTCTTTACACATTTTAAATATTGTCTTTCCCTTAAAAGCTTATACAAAAATATGAAAAAGCCATAGTTTAGAAAACATTAAACGTAAATCTACAAATATCAGTCATTTCAGTTGCATACCATTCTCTCCCACAAAAATTTACACACAGTGTAAAAATCAGCCAGTTAAGAACACAAAATTTTTTCTTTTTTAGTATGATGATCCGTACTGCCCTTTACCAACAATTCTGAACCTAAATGTCAAAAAATCAATAAGCAAAGAAGAAATTTGAATTAAAAAAGATCATTATTTTGGAAACATTGTATACGGTTCGTAAACAAAAGTTTACACAAAATGTAAAACAGATTGGTTTTTGAGAAACACATCTAAATCAACAAAAATAATTTCATTCAGCATGTCGTATATTGCATCAATCTTCCACCAAGAGGTTACGAAACACATCAAAATTTAGAAAAATCAGTCATTTCAGTGCATACAGTCATCGCCCATTAGATTACAAAATCAGAAACAAAACAATAATAAATAACTTAACACACACACTTTAAATTCTATAAAATTCGTTCCACTTGTCATATTGCATGTGGTAAAGTGCACAGGTAATGTGAAAAAAACTATAGATGAATCCAGCGTGACGTGATTTGTTTACTTTTTAGCGGTAAGCTTCTTGGCTCTGGCTTTTGCGTGGCAGGAAAAAAGATGCTAGGATTTGGTAAAGATTTCTAGAATACGATGTTTTTTAACAACCGAGTGCGCGAGTTTGCCGAGTTTTTTTGTTTTGTTTACATTTGTCTCGCAACCGTTAGAAACCACGTGATAGATAATTTTTGAGATGCTCGTAACAAAAAGCCATGTTAGTGCAAAGCCACCTTGTTGAAAAGTTCAATATGTGAAACACCTATTTAAACAAGAAAAAAGAATTTTAACCAATTCACTTTGAATACTCTACAATACAGTCAAGATGTATCTTAAAAGTTTGTTTCTTATTTTGATAATGGCACAAATAAGCCAATCAAGACCAAATGAAACCTTACGCGCTTTTAAAACATACATTAATGCTGAGAATACGCAAATAGCTTTGATGTCATCTTCGTGCAAGAGTGAATGCGATGGTGAATATGTGCATCAATGCAAGTCAAAATGTTATGGATTATATTGGATGCCTAGAATCGAAAAGCAAATGTCATTCATCATGTTGGGTGGATTAATAACAACATTACCAGAGTGGTGAAAAAGTTATTTTAGAATTTCAACAATATTTGCATATCCAGTACGTTTATCTTCCACGTAGCCGTTAAAACAAATCCACCTGATATACACGTATTTTATAAAATGATTCTATATTTTATTTCTGTATATAATTTGTGCATAATTACTTTGTATATATTGGTTAATTTTTGGCGTTGTATGTATTTATTTAAATGTAAATTTGTATATAGCAAGAATTTATCTTGTATAATAATAAAATACCAACGATATTATCAAATATCACTGCAGAAAGCATTTCTTTCATTTTCACTCTCTTTGCTTTTTTTAATGCCGTAAGTTTTTTCAATGGATTAATAATGTAAGTTACACTTGATAAATAAGGCGGAAAGTAAAACAAATTGCAATAAAGGGAAGATTTTAAGTAATCTCTGTTGTTACTTTCATATATATCTTCATTTATCGGAGAATCCGTTTAAAATTGAACCGATATTATTGAAAGTTCCTTAAAAAATGCGCACATGCGAGGCAAAGCGAAAAATTTAAAGTTTGAGTTAAAAGCAAAGTAAGTACTTACATCTAATAGATCATGGGTATCTAATGTGTGTAAGAGACTTTTCTGTCATTTGCAGATATATTTTGATGCCCAATATGATATTTAAGATGATTTAAGTTGTTGTTTTGGTTCTCAGTAATCATAAACGTTTCCACCACCATTAGGTGGCCTTTTGTGAGTGTCACTAAAGTCGAAAACCAAGAGTTTTGTAGGCCTTTTAATTGACGTGCAAGTTAGCATAGTTCGTCTATGTTATGTTGAATTATGTTAGTTGCTGCTTTAACCCTATTCGGTCCGGGGTTTTTCGAACATACTATGACCGGGGGGCGGAATCCCCCCCCCCCCTAATAACTTTTTATAGGGTTGTTTAAATTGAATCAAACTTGACACGCTTGTAGTACGTCATAAAAGGAACAAAATGGCGGCAATAAATTTTTGCTTTCGTCAGCACAATTTCTGTGACGTCATCAGAAGCTAGAAATTTGTTAAAAATGCCACTATCTGCTTAAAATTTAATTACTTTTGTTCCAGAGCGAATTTTTGCATTCTGTCTGAAGTTTATGAAAGCTAAATAAAAGTTATTTAATATACTTCCCGCTTTTTACGTGGATCGCATTAAAAGTTGCCAAAAGTTGCCCGAAAAACCGGTTTTTTCCGATTTTCGGGTAAAATCTGACAAAATCGGGAAATAGGATTATTCACGTGTCCAAATTATGCAAAATGATCCTTCCTAATAAAAACAAATTGTGTTCCAAGTTTCAAGTTCTAAGGATTATCCTAACAGAAGTTATTAAATTTTCCCCATTATAAGGATTTTATAGAAATTTTTAGGGGTAGTTTCGAGTAATAGCCAAAATCAAAGCTTCTGAAAGGTATGATACCTAAAAATTTGGCATGCAGGTGTCTAGTAGATAAATCTTGAAACTCAGTAAGCTTCATAGCCATATAACATAGTAATTAGGAGTTATTAAAAAAAACCGTCAGGGGGCGAAATCCCCCCCCCCTCCCCCCCGGACCGAATAGGGTTAAGTAACTGAGCAATCCGTTTTTAATTATCAAACCTAACTTTATGTAATGAATCAGAAACAATCAGTTTTACTCAAAAAAAGAATAAAAAATTGTGCATATCATTGATTCAAAGATGACGTCGTGTTTTTATATACTTGTAGCAGATTTGCAAATAACAGTGATTGGCTCTACTATCGCTTTTTCTTTCGTGTTACATGTTGCGCAATGCAAGAAAAAATGTAATGTGAATGTACGTCACATATCCATGTAAATATTCTGGGAGAACATTTTTGAGTAAATAAACCACATAAACAAGGTGCTGAGTTTTTTTCAAAGAATTGAACGTTACATTTTCTTGTACGTCTGTTATATTACATAAAGGCACTAATTGTTTTCACTATCAACAATTTGATTTACTGAGTTTTTACAACGTTTATGTGTGGTTTTGCCAAGATTTTGTAGTTTATGTTTAAGGTTCATTTCCAAAAGCTTTTAGTTAGCGCATGCATAATTTGACAAAATTATCGCTAGGTGGGAGATTTTTGTGTTTAAGTTTATTTTACATTTGTGAAAGATCTAACCAAATAACCTAAGATCCTATTTAAGTCCGCTGAGAAATGGTGAAGGTAGCTAGCTATCTAGCCAATTAATCACATGAAGCTTATCACTTTATCTATAAAAAGGTAGCTTTTATGTCGAGTCCAAACAAACTAGCTTGCTAGGTAGCTTAAAAGATGCAGCATTTTTACCAGAAGGGTCTCCGCTACCAAATACTCTGTTTTGCATAAGATTATTCTGGAATTCCAAACATCAAGACGAATTGACTTGAATTGACTTCAAAGAAAGTAAAAATTTCAATTCTACGTTGCATTTTTATTGCTATTTTGACAAAATTAAAGCCAAATAATTTATCATAGCCCTTGAGCTGAGTTTCAATTTTTTATCTATCTTACTATCTTTTTAGGCAATTTTAAAACATCCGACTTATCCGGCGGACATTAGTTTAACGTCAGTGCTTTCTATTGTTATTATATGTTCACCAAATGTTACAACCAACCTCACTCCTAAGTTACTAACATTTAATGCATTTTCTATCTAACACCAATTTACCCATTTTTAACGCATGAATCGTAATCCCGATAAAGAGATATTTTCTGCTTTTGTAACTTGAGCCGAACTGTACACTTATGCTGGACACCATTCTTGTTTCGTTTAACATTTTGTAGCATTTTCTGATATATACATCAGGTTCTAAACAAAGTATGTCACTAGCTTATTCAATATTGCGTCCGCAGCACAGTGTGGTACTGATAAGGCAGAAACCCCAGGAAATGTTTCATCAAGGCGAAGATGAAACCGTTTGATCGATTACCATGGGTCACGTGGGGTGTTTGTTTTTCTATAGGATTTATTTTACGATTCGACCTAAGGAGGCATCTATAATTTTTCGCTTGCGAACCGCAACACTTTCTATATTGATTCCTCCAACGACTTCCACAATCACTGCCCAATGGCGGATGACACAATATAAATAGAAATAATTTTGCCTAAAACGTTGTAATTGTGCAGAGCAAATCAAAGCCCATTTCCTCATTAAATAAGGCAAATATAAGGAAAAAAGTAAATACGGTGGAGAGTATATAGGATTTCTATACGATTTCCGCCCCCCTATACCTCAAAAATATAAAAAAATTCTGCCATTTTTGTGTCAGTTTCCCAGCGATTTAATATGGTCATTCTTTTCAGTAAGTCAGACAACATGTTTTTAGCACGACAATGGAGTTTTTGTTGTTTTTTATAGATGGTACCAAGCGTAAATCGGACAAATGGCTATTTTTAAGAAAAAAAAGAGAGTGTATGGATCTAGCTAGCTGGAAAATATATTACTATTGTTTTTACATAAAATGAACCCTTTTTCTCTCTTACATCTAAAGCTTGCTAGCATAAAACTATGATCTAGCTGAAATAATAATGAAATTTGGCTAGAATATAACTATATAGCTTGGTAGGTTAGCTACTTGGGGATTTATAGAGAGCATAAAAATAGCGCCGTAGAGCTCGCATCAACTAGTTACTTTAGCTAGCGTAAAAGCAGTTGGATATACAGCTAGATAGCATAGAAAAATTCTTTTAGACAGTGACGTCAGTGATTTTTCACAATTTGGGTAGCTACTAGGGACGTATGACCAAATTGGGTATCTTTTCAAACTTGGTGTCCGAGTCCGGAGTAGAGATTGCCATGTTGTAGTTCAGGAAATTGAACTTTGGATCAAGTTACAGAAATAGAAATTATTTCTATATCAAATAACCCTTTTTACATCAACATCTACATTTTCTGTTAAAGAAGCTCCTGATGGAGTCGTCAGCAGGTAAAATCTTTTTATATATTCATTATTTCTTATTTAATTTCCTGTTACGTATAGAAATAATGTTCCTGTTTCTGTAGCGTGACCTGAACTTTACACCAATGTGGGATGTCATGCTTAAGTCCCAGGCTAGGTAGGTACCAAGCTAGCCTAATTAATTGCAATTCGTTTGAAGTTTCTGTTCAGTTTGGAATAAGAGATTTTTATCCTACTGTCATGAAAACTTGTTCTACAAAATAAAACTGCTGTGTCTTTTTTAGTTGGACAGGGTAATATTGGCCTGTTTCCGCAGTTTTTCTTTTAACCAAAGTTGCAATAAGGTTTTTTTGCAAAATGTATTTCGCCTATCCGATGTCACGATAAATTTTTGATCCCGCACAGGAACTTTTCCCATAAGATGTTGCAGGATTCTTTTTGCTTTAACAGGGCAAAAACAGCTTAACTGTTTCTTTTTTAAATGTTACAAAAACTTTTTTACAAAATAAAATTGCTCAGTGATTGTCTTAGCTGCGTAGGGTAACAACAGTTTGTTTTCTGTCTGTTTATTTGAACCAAAGTTAGGATAGTTTTTTAGAAATTTGTATTATGCCAAAACGTATTTGTGACACAGTATACCTGTACTAATCACTCAGTCCAGTGTTAACACTTAGCTGTTACCTGTGTTTTTATCTAAAAGAAGCTGCATTTATTTTGAAATTGTAATAACCTATATGGATGTGTGACAACTTTTACCTCTACTAAGCGTTCACCCTGAATTAAAATTCATTTTTTAAGTTTCTCCGGGAACATTTTGAAAACATTCGCTCTGACGGGCACAACATGTGAACTGTACTTTTGCAGGTAAGTTATTTCTTTATTGGTTCTTGTTTTGGAAGAAAAGGGGAAATTTGGAAAAATTTTAAGAATAAATTTACCTTGGGTGATATATACGCTCCAGATAACGTTTGGGTAATGCTACTGTGTGTCTGATGTGATATGTGCAATCTAGTCAGTTTTCTAGCAATGTGCAGAAATCTTACACCTAGCTACATTTCAAAATCATAATTTTTTTAAAGTGGCAATTATAAACAGTATTTTTTACTTTCAAGCTTAAATCTGTAGCACGTAAAAATATTGAATCAATTATGTTAAAGGGCCTTACATTTAGCCTGTATTACAATAGGGAATACCTTTCCTTTCTGTGAGAGTAGTAGTTCAGTTCAGCTAGCTACGCCATGTAAGATAGCACAAATTTTGCGGTAATATTTATTCACAATGTTGAAATTCTCTCGAGCACTAGGTTAAACAACACTCTGTTGCCCAATTCAACAAAAGAAACCATCGATATAGGTAAAAAATAAAAACTTTTTGCCACAAAAAGCGCTGGATATGTGGGATTCTTGCAGCAAGGTCTCTTTCCATTTTCAGCTGGTTCTCTTAAAAGTAATCTGAGTACCAGAATATATAGGAACCCTAGTTTTTTATCGGAAGCTAGGTGCCATGGCACGCGCTTGCAGACCCGTTTCCAAATATATGATGGCGTTTTGTGCTATTAATTTTAACTTTTCTATGTGATTAATTAAGAAGAGATTACAAAGTTATCTAATGAAAAAAAACTGTTACAGAATTAAAAAAACAAAAAGTTCTCTGGATGTTTTGAGGGTGGGCATAAAAGAAATACTTTCATAGTAATGTGTGATAATTTGTTCGGTATTCTATTAGGTAATACAAGATAAAATCTGAATATATACAAATATTCATATAACGGTAAGATAAACAAATATATGCAAAATAATTATGTACAAATTATATACAAAGTTAAAATAATTTAAGAAAATTCGACAGCGTTAAATCATGTGTCGAACGGATTTGTTGTATCGGATATGTCTGAAGTGAACGTATGTATATGCATGTATTGTTGAAATTCTGGGATAAATCTGACACCATTCTGGATATATTGTTATTAAACCACTTAACATGATGAATGACATTTGCTTTTCGATTCTAGGCATCCAATATAATCCATAACATTTTGACTTGCATTGATGCACATAACATATTCACCATCGCATTCACTTTTGCACGAAGATGACAACAACGTTATTTGCCTATTTTCGGCATTGATGTATGTTTTGAAAGCGCGCAGGCTTTTATTTGGTCGTGATTGGCTAATGTGTGCCATTATCAAAACAAGAAAAAAACTTTTGAGATACATCTTGACTGTACTGTAGGATATTCAAAGTGAATTGGCCAAAAATCTCTTTTCCCGTTTAAATAGATTTTTCACATATTCAACTTAAAACAATGTGGCTTAGCACCTTGTTAATACAATATATGATGATATGTCGTTACAGAGTTCTCAAAAATTATAGCATGTCTACATAATTATGTAATATAAGTCCTTCTAAAGTTGTGTAACATTATAAACCGGTAAAGGAAAGGTTTAGGCCGCACATTTTTGAGCTTAACTGTTTCTTTTTTAAATGTTACAAAAACTTTTTTACAAATTAAAATTGCTCAGTGATTTTCTTAGCTGCGTAGGGTAACAACAGTCTGTTTTCTGTCTGTTTGTGTGAACCAAAGTTAGGATAGTTTTTTAAAAATTTGTATTATGCCAAAACGTATTTGTGACACAGTATACCTGTACTAATCACTCAGTCCAGTGTTAACACTAAGCTGTTACCTGTGTTTTTATCTAACAGAAGCTGAGTTTATTTTGAAATTGTAATAACCTATATGTGTGACAACTTTTACCTCTACTAAGCGTTCACCCTGAATTAAAATTCATTTTTAAGTTTCTCCGGGAACATTTTGAAAACATTCGCTCTGACGGGCACAACATGTAAACTGTACTTTTGCAGGTAAGTTATTTCTTTATTGGTTCTTGTTTTGGAAGAAAAAGGGAAATTTGAAAAAAATTTAAGAATAAGTTTACCTTGGGTGATATATACGCTCCAGATAACATTTGGCTAATGCTACTGTGTGTCTGATGTGATATGTGCAATCTAGTCAGTCTTCTAGCAATGTGCAGAAAACTTACACCTATCTACATTTCAAAATTATAATTTTTTTAAAGTGGCAATTATAAACAGTATCTTTTACTTCTAAGCTTAAATCTGTAGCACGTAAAAATATTGAATCAATTATGTTAAAGGGCCTTACATTTAGCCTGTATTACAATAGGGAATATCTTTCCTTTCTGTGAGAGTAGTAGTTCAGTTCAGCTAGCTACGCCATGTAAGATAGCACAGATTTTGCGGTAATATTTATTCGCAATGTTGAAATTCTCTCGGAGCACTAGGTTAACCAACACTCTGTTGCCCAATTCAACAAAAGAAACCATCAATATAGGTAAAAAATAAAAACTTTTTGCTACAAAAAGCGCTGGATATGTGGGATTCTTGCAGCAAGGTCTCTCTCCATTTTCAGCTGGTTTTCTTAAAAGTAATCTGAGTACCAGAACATATAGGAACCCTAGTTTTTTATCGGAAGCTAGGTGCCATGGCACGCGCTTGCAGACCCGTTTCGAAATATATAATGGCGTTTTGTGCTATTAATTTTGACTTTCCTATGTGATTAATTAAGAAGAGATTACAAAGTTATCTAATGAAAAAAAACTGTTACAGAATTAAAAAAACAAAAAGTTCTCTGAATGTTTTGAGGTGGGCATAAAAGAAATACTTTCATAGTAATGTGTGATAATTTGTTCGGTATTCTATTAGGTAATACAAGATAAAATCTGAATATATACAAATATTCATATAACGGTAAGATAAACAAATATATGCAAAATAATTATGTACAAATTATATACAAAGTTAAAATAATTTAAGAAAATTCGACATCGTTAAATCATGTGTCGAACGGATTTGTTGTATCGGATATGTCTGAAGTGAACGTCTGTATATGCATGTATTGTTAAAATTCTGGCATAAATCTGAAACCATTCTGGATATATTGTTATTAATCCACTCAACATGATGAATGACATTTGCTTTTCGATTCTAGGCACCCAATATAATCCATAACATTTTGACTTGCATTGATGCACATAACATATTCACCATCGCATTCACTCTTGCACGAAGATGACATCAAAGCTATTTGCGTATTCTCAGTATTAATGTATGTTTTAAAAGCGCGTAAGGTTTTATTTGGTCGTGATTGGCTAATGTGTGTCATTATCAAAATAAGAAACAAACTTTTGAGATACATCTTGACTGTATTGTAGAATATTCAAAGTGAATTGGTCAAAGATCTCTTTTCCCGTTTAAATAGGTTTTTCACATATTAATTTTTAAAACAATGTGGCTTAGCACCTTGTTAATACGATATATGATGATATGTCGTTACAGAGTTCTCAAAAATTATAGCATGTCCATATAATTATGTAATATAAGTCCTTCCAAAGTTGTGTAGCATTATAAACCGGTAAAAGAAAGGTTTAGGCGGCACATTTTTGAACGTCATTAAATTTGTTAATTTTGAGGGGCAGGGATGAAATACACACAAAAAATAACCATTAAAAAACGTTTATGGTCATCAAAAGGTTCTAAAAAATGAAGCGTTTTAAGCGAAATCACCCAAACTTATGTTGCGTTATATGGCATTGATTTTTGCAGTCGTGGGAAAAATAAATAAAAAGGTTACTTTTTTAAATATGCTTAAATAATACTCGTTGTATTTTCTGGCCTCGATCTTCTATAAAAATAGGCAGGAAATGTCAGGAGATTTAGATAAATTTTTAGGCCAAATTTACCTATGGTGATATGTGCACCATAGATATCGTTTATGTTATTATAGATTTTTTACTACACGTTTAAAAATCGCATGGTATTTTTAATTTTTAAGTTGACATTGAGTTAACATCTC
Organism: Hydractinia symbiolongicarpus; assembly: GCF_029227915.1. Lineage (NCBI taxonomy): Eukaryota > Metazoa > Cnidaria > Hydrozoa > Anthoathecata > Hydractiniidae > Hydractinia > Hydractinia symbiolongicarpus. The sequence continues at coordinate 14,198,598 of NC_079880.1, forward strand.
ACTAGAAGCTTGAACTCCTAAAATTCAATAATATTATTACCCAAGAGAGCCGAATAAACTAGATACACGCTTTAGAAGCTGTGAGAAAACTTTTTTTGGAAGAACAATCTGCTAAAACACACTGACAGACCCATGACACGGGGGAATACTGCTTGGTTAATTGTTTGCTCTGATGCGAGAGACACAGAGTTGGGTGCACACATGTGGCACAAGAATAAAATGCATGTTTCTATTAGGAATTCCACATTAACGGAAAGCCCAATGAATTCCACGTGGAGAGAACTATACGCTATACAATATAAGCTACAATGGGTCCCACGAAATGAAATTCAATACGTTGATAAACTAAGTCGTTCTAAAGACATGAACAATTGGAAAATCATAAAAAGCTTTTTTAAATCTTAAACAGGCTTTGGGGTCCATTTACCGTGGATAGATTTCCTAATGACGAAAACAAAAAGGTGGGCAGGTTCAACTCAAAATATTACTGTCCGGAAACTGAATGCGTTAACGCCTTTAATACCTCCTGGGAAAACGAAAATGATATACTTGTGCCCCTAATTCAAACAATATTAAAGGTTTTAAAACACATGCAGACCTGTAAAGCTTCGGGCACACTGGTGACCCCATACTGGCCTTCAGCACCATTCTGGCAATTTTTAATTAACCCAACAGGGGACTTTAACAATAATAAAAACTTCAGGATCTTTTACAATCCGCATTTATATGTTACTTAAGGAAAGTGAAAAAAATCCGCCAAAGGTTCAAAGCATTTCTCAATTTACATAAACCGAATATACAGGGATAGCGACAGTGTCGTCATTGGACTAAGACACGCAGTCAATGGAAACAAAAAAACTCCGAAAATCAATCGGCAATCTTTTTTACATTTTTTCAATTCATTTTACGCACCATTTGGAAAAGGAAACTTTGAGGCATTTAGCAGAAGATCTACCAGAATATATCTTAAATTTCAGGGCGAATAACACGATAAAAACGTACTATTGTTCTTTTAATTCATGGAATACATGGTGTCAAAAATATTCTGTATCAAAATTACCAGCTCTACCACTAACAGTATACTTAACCTAACTCAACTGAACAATTTTTATCCTAAAATCGAAATCGCATTCTATGCTATGGAGTACTTTCACAATTTGACAGGCTACAATAACCCATGGGACCACACGTTACCAAAAAATATGCTCAAAGCCGCTAAACGCTTACTTCAACATCAAACTTGCAAAAAGATACATAGTTACGGTTGAACATGCACGCATTACATAAACAACTTGTTCAAATCGCAGCTGTTAACCTATACAAACTTAACAGTTTTAATATTTTTCTCTTGGGATCTGTGACTTTCTTAGGTTTTCGGAAATTAGTAATCTGAAAAGATGTGACGTCAATTACAAAAATAGCTTTATGAAACTGTTCATAGCGAAAAGCAAAACAGATATCTACAGAGAAGGACACTGGGTTTACATCAGCGCTTGCGGAAATGGGATCTGCCCAGTATATAATTTAACTGAGTATATGAAGTATGTACCTGCTGAGCCTGATTCCTATCTGTTTAGAGTGGTCACAGTTACATCAAACAACAAATTCGGAAGTTTTAAAAAGATGAACCGCCCAATCAGCTACACAACAACAAGAGAAAATGCACTCGATGCACCGGCATCAATCGGATTGGATAGGAAAGGATGCAGACTTCACAGCCTACGTGCTGCAGGAGCAACAGCTGCGCCGAATGCAGACGTCCAAGATCGTCTTTATAAACCATTCGGAGGCAGCCAAAGAAGGTTATGTGGAAGACGACAGAGAGCATATATTATACCTTACAAAAAATTTACGTTTTTTGAAATACCTACCAACCTTAACTTTTTCGTACATAACTAACACTACTGGTCGCAGTTCTTTGAGTCTTCACTGTCGCAGAAATAAGAAAGGTTTTTTTCTTTTTTTTAGAAAATAAGTTCTTTTTTGTTTGTTGACTATGTTATCCTTGTAAAACAAGAGCAATAAACGTATTATGACCATCTTGTGCAAAAATTAATATAAGAAATGCCTGTTGAAGTAAGTTCTACACATCATAATCTGCTCAAGTGTGTTTGCTTTAACTCGCGTTAAAATATCAAAGAAGCTTGTGAGCTTTAAAAGGAATCCTGCATTGAGAATGATATTTCTATATGTTGTTGAGGATAAAAAGTTTTTTATCAAGTCCTTTTGAATTTTTTAAAAATCTTTTTTCGTTGTCAATTTATTCAAGATTAAAATATTTATAATCTAATGGCTTATGATGTCATAAGTACTTTTCTAAAAAAATGCGGACGTTCCATTTCTACGTTTAATTAAAGATGAGATCACGTTTAAGCTACAAAACTTCACATATGTCAAAATATCATCAAGAGCATAAGTACACAATGCTAAAAAGTTTTGATAGTGTGTAAGTTTGCAAGATATAAGTTATAAAAATATGTGTATCTTATGACATTATCAATGATGATGTCATAAGATGAGATTGAATCTGATGAAGCTAAATATCTCAAGAACGAAATAAGATTTTTTCCAAGACTTGATAAACAACTTTTTATCCTCTTTAACAAACAAAAATATCATTTCTAATGAAGGAATCCCTTTAAAGTCAAGATATATGTTACATATGATTTTATAAAGCAAATGTCTTTATCAAGTACAATCATAAAAATCAGTTCTTTATATACCCACTTTTATGTTGCTTTTTTGAGGTGCAATTATGCGCACAGACAGACAGAATACGGCTATTATTTAAGGGACTATATACATTATTTGAAGTTACAAAACAGACAAACAAGTTACAAGAGTTATGGTGCTTAACCTGACTCATGAACTAGACAAAAGAAGTTTAAATGAAATTTAAAAAAAAATATCTTCATTCTAAAAGGTTCAGCATTGATTTTCCATATGACATTTCCACAAGTTTTCCAAAGCATTCTGGTAGCATTTATAGGAAGGGTTTGGCCCAAATGGGTTATAGCTATCTCTGCATTGCAACCAGCTACTTTCACACCATTGACAGCAACACATTCGATCTGGAGAACCTACATACTGTTGAAGACATATGCTAAATGTACTGCAATCAAACGGCCATAACTAAAATAAAAATAAAAAAGTAATTGGTAATTTAACTGTATAAGATTCGTTCCTGATAACAAACTTTCTATAGTCTAATGTCTGGGAAAATTTTATTGTTTTTACATGACTTTCTTAAGTTATAAAATTAACAGAAAATAACTTTATTCTTAAATCTTTGTTAAATCATATTAAGTATAATCCACAAGAAGAATAACAGAGGAAAGATTGGTTTAGATACTTCTTAAGCTAATGAAAATCACCAATCTAATTAAGTCGCACCTCCTGTACTACTGTCAGCCAATTTAGTGCCATAGCTTCCGACATCTAACCGGTTTAAGTGGCAGGCAAGTAATTCAGAGCAATACTATACGTATCTGTGGCAGCAATGTAACATAGTTACAATCATGACAGATGTAAAGCCAGACGTTTAGATGTAACCATAAAAACAGCAAAACTTACCTTTAAAAATTTTTTTTTGAATTGCAAAAGTTAATATAAGTAAAAATAAATCAAAATTTATCAAAAACAACATCCATAATACCGGTGGTGGGATGACATCGGGTTGTTTCTTTGAACCAGCTTCGGTTGCATTGAAGATGCTTCTGCGTTGCAAGGAAAGTTGTTGCAAGAACCTACGGTAACTTTCCATCGTTGAACAAACACATGTCAGGGATAAGATGGTGAAAATGAAAAGTAAATGTCTTGTCATGATTTCTTTTTCTATTTCAGATCAAGATATGCAATTTTTTTTATTTATTGTTTTTGCTATAATATATTTATATGAATGAATTAACATTTTTAAATTGCAAATAATAACTTTAAAATAACGCCTATCATCTAATTAAAGCTGCCATGAAATTTACGTCTTTTTATTTAACAAACACCACCTTTCAATCAACGACCTCTTAAAATCCTAAGCTTCTCAGGACACATGGATGTTTGTATATGAGGTTCATTATGAAAGAAATTTAAAATCGAGAAAACTGATTGTAAATAATACTTAGTAAAATAAATACCCGTACCATTGCAATACAGATAAAATTCAACCTCGAAAAAGATTATATTCTTTTGATTTAATGCAAAATAAAGACACAGCTAGAGATAAATAAACTAAACAAGTACATTTAAAATAAAATAAATGTTACGAAGCGACAAAAATTTGTATATTCTGTTAAAATAAAAATGTCTATGGTATATATATATATTAAATTACCGTTGATTAAAAAAAGGATTGCGGAATCCTCGTTAGGTGATACCTATATCAGATCAATTCTTGCCCTGCAAGTGCTCATAACAAATTTAAACATCTTGTCTATCAAGTTGCTATCCTATATCCCTTTGAAACTTTACGAGATTCTATTTAAAAGAGAATTACCGTTAAAATGCAAATTTTATAAAATAAAATAGTTGAACATAATTTTAAAAATAGTAAAGGCTCGTGGCAACAGGAAAGAAGGAGGAGAGAAATTTTGCTAAAAATTCTATTCCTATATAGATATCAACAGAAATTTTCCAGTGCGAACAAAATCAGTAAAAGCTTTTGAAAACAGTTCAATTTTTTATGACTTATTAAGGTTGCATTGTATGTAGGTATACACTGCATTGCATTGTATACAGTTACACATTACACTGATACAGGTGTAGGGATTTTTACCTACCTCACATTCATAAACAATAACAAGTTTTATTTGTTCGTAACTGGACAATACATAATGCTATAAAGCTGAAATTCGAAGCAAAAGTTTACACTCTTGACATATTAGCTAAGACATTAGTCACACCCTTGTACACACACACATTACACACACATTTACACATTTACTTTGTCCTTTAAAGCATTATAACAAAAAATCTCATTAAAAGAATTCATTCCTTATGACTAGTTTAAGTAATTAACAAATTGTTATAATTTTTCGGAGAATTGCGGGTGGACATGGAAATCTCTTGTGACATTCGCATAAGTTTTTTATGGCATCAATATAACATTCAAAATACGGTCCATTCCCATAAGGGTTGCATGGTTCCATACATTGCTGCCATTCCTTTCTGGTCCATTGGCAACATCGTCCCCGGTTAATCATGCTTTGTGGACCTTTACATATACTGAAAGAACCGCAATCCAATGGAAATCCCTGAAAGAATAAAAATGCATGTAAAAATAGAAAACAGATAACTGACTGATCGAAGGTTTGTAAAGCAATGTCCAACTTTTCTACTTTCTTTAGAGCAAGCGCGAAGTGAAATTTATTTTTGTAAATAAAGGTTTTAATTATAAAATAAACGTAATTGCCAAATTTTGAAGTAAGTGTGTATTCTCCTTCCAGTTGGAAATTGGTTGAATGAATACTTTTAAAAATTAAAAACAATAACATTCCTCTTCCTCTGTATTTTATCTTGTCAAAGGAACGTACTGGCTAAAAAATTATTGTGAACATGGCTTTTATGTCCAGTGTATTTGTTATAACCCAAACTTTTCACCTACGTTTTTCTGCGTGAAACCATGATTGCTTCGAACGACCCGCTTTAAATTGTTATCAAAGGTGGCTAACAAAACCTATGCTTGTTAGGTGATGCTTGTTAGGTGAGAAGAAAATATAACCTAATTTATTGTAATCGGCGCTTGATCAGCAGAACGAATGATAAATGCTTTTACATGACTCTTCTTAAAAAAGTATTTCTGTTATAGAGGATGGTGCCAACTACCTTAAATGTTCATCTTTTTTGTAATTCCTTTTAAAAGCGCCCCTCTTAAATAAGCGACCACGGGCGGTTTTTTAATATGTTAATGTATTCTAATATTTTGGGAATTAGAAGAAACGATCTTTGTACGCAAAGAGAGTTTTCTTCTTAAAATGAAATTTCATGTTAAAATACCTTTTTTTTTAAGAATTTTGCTGTTATTTCATTGATATAAAAGAAATTTAATCTCAAAACAAACATTTACGCTCAGGGTATGTTATCTATACCTGTTACATTTTCTGTTTTTATATTTTGCGACTTCGACATAACACAAAAATGTAATATTCTTATAAGCGCTCCTCTCGATATATTATCCCTCTCGAATAAACATCCACCCTAAAAATATTGGAGTTAAAAATTCTTTTTTGTCCCTATATTGTGTCAAATATAGTGCATAAATGTGCCGGCTTTCCTTGATCTCAAAATTATGAAAAAAAGGCGCCACAGGTACTTTTTGCGTAATATATAATAGGCGCAAGGGCGCTTAAGCTTGATTCTCATATGGCGTTAGTTCGGGTTAAGCAGGTGTGCTAATTGGAGTTATTTTTTAATGCCTAATGAAAACGTCGATGAGTCATTAGCTCTCCTGTTCTAGTTCCAGATTAGTCCAAACACACTTCTGTATAAAAGTGAGCATGTAATGATGTGTAGAAGCTATTTTTACACATTTGTTTCCAAATTGGCAGACAAAAAAGTTTATCAATACAAGATTATTCATTATTTCTTGCACAAGATGGTCATATTCCCCATATAGCCCTTGCCTAACAAGTTCACGGACACACAATCTATACCGTTTTCGATTTCCCTTCTTTTTTATTCGCCTTATAAAAATTCACGACGAAATATCCTCCTCGATATTATTAAACATATTTTATCAACCTAAACAATTAAATCAGCGTTAATTTTACTTGTAGTTGACACGTCCTCAAGCTAACGCGACGGACAGACATTACGTATACGGATATTACAATATCTAACATGATTAACCTGAGTTCTGAAGTTAGCTCGTAAAAATCAACGCGAATCAACGCAAGATGAAAACTAAGCTTAATTGATATTTTCTTATTCACTTTGTTCAACCGAGAATGAAAGCCTTTGTAAAAGTTCTAATCAAGCATGCGCTATCAGGCGCATGCGTATCTTGCCTCGATTGCTATGGAAATAAGTTACGCTAAAAAAACAAGTTACGACAGTTACTTTTCACCTAACGTTTTACGAACTTTAGGTAACATCTTTGAACAGATAGAATTATAAGCTTACACACGGTTTATTGACACAAAAAAATAATAAAATAGAGTCATTTATGAACTGTTTATTGACACAATCTATAACACGCTTTTGTATAACAATTGTTTTTAGACATCATGTACCTCCCATCCACCACTACATACGGAATGTGTAATTAAAATAAAAACAAGATTAACTTGCAGCCTTTTAATTTAGGAACACTGAGAATGTTGAAAAAACAGCCACATTCTTTCTAGTTTTCTGAAGACTGCTATCTCAAGAAGAAACTAACTGTTCGAGCACCATGATGTAGTTTTATCCGCATAATGATGTGAACCCATCCTCGTCCTAGGATTTAATCTAAAAAATGGCGCTAGCTACGAGGACACGTATAGCATGGCTAGTCGTAAATCCGTGTAAACTCCAGTTACTATCTTTTGCTCACAAACAGAAAAAAAGCATTATAATATATTCAAACTTACGACTTCTCCCGTCCTTTATATAAATATAGCATTCCGTGTTTCGGTAGCACGGCTTATTTCTCTCGCACAGACAAACAGAGTAAAGCTGTTATTAATATAGAGACTAGTCGATAAGGCCCATGGAAAAATCCACTTAGGCAGAAGAAGAATATAAAAAAAAGTTGTTTTAGGTTTTTTGCTGACATCAGCCAGTGCATGAAAAAAAAAAGTTCGCGAAATTTTTTTATCCGTTTCCTGTAATTTGCAGAGCTTGGTTTAAAAATTATACTGACGTCAGCAATGGTCCGTAGAAAGCTAATTTTTTTTTTGGAAATTTATATACCTGTTGCCTTCATCGTATAGATCTTGAAACGCTAATCAAGAAAATGTATTGGATTATGTACTTTTGACAAACGGTTGCAGAGATATTCAGGTTTGAATATTTTTCGATGATGTCATTAACCCGTTCATTCCGAAACGGATTTGGGATTTGGGGACCCAGGTTTGCGAAACTTGCCCAAATTGGTCCTAGGTGGTCCCTGGTTACCCACGCGATGAAAAATCATTGACGTCACCACTTCGTTTCCAAGTTACTTGGCCTCAAAGTTTTAGGTGCACTTTAAAGGCTTCATTCATTTAATATAGAGGATATTGACGTTAAAGTAGTGTTATTGACGTCGCGCGGTAACGTCATATAATTTAACATTTGAGACATACATTTTTCGGCAACTTCAAAGGAAATTTTGGCGACTTTAAAGGAAAATGACGATATCCACTATGACCGTCACATACACTCCGTATTATTATAAAAGACTAGTCGATAAGGCCCGTGGAAAAATCCACTTAGGCAGGATAACAGAGAAAAACAACCGTCATTTAAATTTTGATGACGTCAGCAGAGACATGTCAGAACACAAAATGTTTTTTTTCAGAAATTTGTATGCCTGTTGCCTTCATCGTATAGATCTTGAAACGCTGATCAAGAAAATGTATAAGATCATGTACTTTTGACAAACGGTTGCAGAGATATTAGGGTTTACAGGTTTTTTGATGACGTCATTAACCCGTCCATTCCGAAACGGATTCCGTAACCTAGGTTTGAAAAACTTACCTAAATTGGTCCCAGGTAGTCCCTAGTTACCCACGCAGGAGATGACGTCAGTTATTTCCACCCGTTTCCAAGTTATTTAGCCTTAAAATTAAAAGTGCAATGCAATGGCTTCACTAATCTTATACTTTCCTTTAACGTCAATATTGCATTAACGTCAAAGTTTGCTTATTCTTCAGAACAAATTTATAGACGATGTTTTACAGACTTTATCAAAGAAAATAGTAAAGAAATTCTATCCACTTTGCAAAAGTGACAGACAGACAGAACTGGTGTATTAATATATAGACTAGTCGATAAAGCCCGTGGAAAAATCCACTGAGGCAGAATAAAAATTTTGATGACGTCAGCAACCCATCCACAAAAAAAAGTAGAACTGTGTTTCCACGTTGCCTCTATTGTGTAGAGCTTAAACTGCTGATCAAGAAAATGTATATGATCATGTGCTTTTGATGAGCGGTTAATGAGATATAAGGGTTTTAAAATTTTGCTGACGTCAGCAATGGCCAGTCAAACCCCCAAAACTTTTTTTTAGAAATTTGTATACCTGTTGCCTTCATCGTATAGATCTTGAAACGCTGATCAAGAAAATGTATAGTATCCTATGTTTTTGACAAACGTCTAAGGAGATTTAAGGGCTTTAAAATTTTGCTGACGTCAGCAAAGTCCCTATCAAAAGTTCCAAAAAAAATTTCTTCACAAATTCGTACACCCGTTGCATTCATCATATAGATCTTGAAACGCTGATCAAGAAAATGTATAGTATCCTATGTTTTTGACAAACGCCTAAGGAGATTTAAGGGCTTTAAAATTTTGCTGACGTCAGCAAAGTCCCTATCAAAAGTTCCAAAGAAAAATTTCTTCACAAATTTGTACACCCGTTGCATTCATCATATAGATCTTGAAATGCTGATCAAGAAAATGTATAGGAACGTGCACTTTTGACAAACGGTTGCAGAAATATTGGGATTTGAAGGTTTTGTGATGACGTCATCAACCCGTCCATTCCGAAACGGATTCGGGGATCCAGGTTTGGGAAACTTACCCAAATTGGTCCCAGGTGGTCCCTAGTTACCCACGCAGTGAAAAATCATTGACGTCACCACCTCGTTTCCAAGTTATTTGGCCTCAAAGTTTTAAGTGCACTGTAACGGCTTCATTAATTTAATATAGGATATTGACGTTAAAGTGGTGTTATTGACGTCGCGCCGTACCGTCAGAAAATTTAGCATATTAGACATGCATTTTTCGGTTACTTCAAAGAAAATTTCGGTAAAATTAAAGGAAAATGAACATATCCACTTTGCCTGTTACAGACACACGGAACTGGCGTATTAATATAGAGATAGAGATGATTGCAATCGAGTTACTTCGGGTGCCATTATTAAGACGAGGTTCGCAAACTTTTAAACCACACAGTTGTAAAAAAAACATTTAAAAAAAGACTTTTCATTAAAGTACCATACAAGTAGTCAAATGGTGCGTCCACGTGCTTAGGCCTTAAAAACAAATGATAAATTTGCTAGCGTGATAGTAATCAATGTCCTAAGTAAATAAAATTATTTCCATCGTCCTTGTTTTGTGATAACAATCGTTTGGATACAGGCTGGTGGCGAGAAGTATAAATATCTAACAATATCTAGCGCAAAGTATTTATTAAAATATTAATTAAAAAGACTTTAGTTCATTATTGTCGCCTAAAAAAATTAAAATGAACCTACTGGTAATGGCGCTCGTGGTTTTGATGGAGGCGTGAGAAATGGTGGTGGTGGCACTGACACGTGCTCCGAATCTTTTGTTGATGCCTGTTCAGTTTTAATATCATCAGAAGGAATATTTTCAGCACTTGCTTTCGATGAATACGTATATACGAAAAATGCACAGAAAAAGTAAATTTTGAGTTCTTCCATATTCACTTAAATTCCTTATCTGTTTAATTGACTTGTTATATAGAAACTCACGTATTCTTTCCAATTCATTGATCTAAATGAATGATTACTACTTGGTCTTAAATATCACATCTTCAGAATGTCTATATAGTGCAGAATTATTGAGAAAACTTCACAAGTGATCCGTGACAACAAGCTGAAATATGAAAATAGTTTCGGCACTTTTTTATCTGTACTTAAAATACATACACAGAACTCTGACAGAAGCAATGTTTGTTTTAAAATGCACAACGCTCTTGGCTTTCCTAAACAATTTCAACATTATCATTGGGCGAAGTTTAGAAAACGAAGCAGCTATTAACAGCGATAAACATTCGCAAATATCAGTAGATTTAAATTCAACTATGGCAAAGAAAAAACAATATCTTCAACTCGTTTGTATGCCTTATAAGGTGTGCCCCTTTCCAACGCCTCCCACCTCACCTACGCCACCACCTTGGGTTGCTCCAATGGTATGTACCTCATTTACTCACAATATTGAACGTTTGTACATCTGTTTTGTTACCGTTACTTAATTGTCAAGGTTACCTTTATGTTTTCAGGTTCCATTAATCACAAAAGTTTGATTTGTTAGTCATTATTGCACTGCCAGACAAACCAAGCATTTTTTATAATAATATGTATTATATGTAATATACCATAAATAGTAAAAAAATATTTATATACTTTCTAAATAAAAAATATAATATAATATAAATATAATATATATTTAAAGAATATTAAAGTTTACAACATTTGTTATAAATCAATATCTTGTGTCATCATTTTGTATTTTAGTTTCCATTCAAATGTAAAGAATTTGGAACCTGTCCGATAAAAAAGACACAAAAGAAACGCAGAGGTTGCTGCAGAAAATGCAAACAATCCACAAAAAACTGTCGTAGAGATTCGAAAGCTCAAATGTACCATATGTGTTACCATTTTGCTCTTGGGTGCCTCCATTCATGTCAAATGCAGTTCAAATGTTAAAAAATGGTCTCGTTGAAGATTTGGGATTTAGACAACCTTCTGTAAATAATTACAAACAAAAGAATTAAACAAATTCCTTCTTTTCGTATCTTTTGCTAATAAGTTCTCCCTGTAACATATAGATTTGCCATTTAATAAAAGAATTCACAACAAACCTTATATTCTTAGCGAGATTATCAGTTCTATCCATCATTTGTTTGTTTTGTTTTCTTTTATGTTATTTCAAATTATAACTTTCTATCTCTTCCGTGTTTGTTGTTGTACAAGACCTAATCCTTGTTGTAAATATACTCTACAGATGCTTGAAAAAGAAAAATTATTTTTAGAACCTCTTCGGTCCAATCCAGAAATGTAAAATATTTTAAAACTTGGAAATAAAGGATGGTTCTTGTTATTATGTTCAGAAAATTTGATCATTTTTAACCTATCAATTTATATGTACTTAATCTGTCTTCTTTATGTCAAAATCAAATATAAATGTAGCTAAAAGATTTCGTGATTTCATTATTATAAAGTAATACGTGAATATACTTCAACAAAATGAATTGCTGCTATCAATGTATGAACTGTTTCTTAAACAAAAAATTACAAGACCATGAAAATAAATAATAAAGAAAATGGTGAAAACTGCAAGACTGTACACCTAAAAAGTGAAAAGCTTGTAAACTTATAACTGAGACTAAAATATGAGTAGTAAAAAATTTTCGGCATTAATCTACTGCATGTTCCAAAAATACACCATGAAACATCTTGGATTTTTGCATTGCTAAGCACACTTGCTGCAGCTATTTTTGTAAGAAAATTGGGCAGAAATTATTTTTTGTGTTTTTTGTTATTGTTTTTGTTTTGTGAAGCTATTAACCAAATGTTCCTGGCAATACACAAGCCATGTTATATAGCTTGGTAGAAATAGTGGTGTGTCTAAAAGGAAAAAACAAATCAATAGACCAATTCGTTTAAAGACGATTGCACCTAACGATTTAGGGCATTGATATTTTTATCGAATTTAAGTTTTTATCAAAATTCTTCGCGACATTTTGTGCCTAAGTTTATATTTCTTTTTTTTTTGTAACAGTCACCAATTACGCTTTTATGTGGTATATCCGTTAAAAAAAAGAAACTTAAACATCCATTTGTCATATTTTGTAAGTCTTTGCGTTTTAAACAGTCGCAGAAATGAATATCTGTAAAATGCAAATTTTGACTTGCAAAATTTGTCCCTTTAATATAAAAAGGTGTGTGCTGACGTTTTCCGTTTCAAAAACAGGTTAGTTTTAGGAAGTTGAGCATTTTTACATGTTTTTTCTTCTCGACTCGTTCCGCACGATCTATTTTTTGGGTACAATCTTGAGAACTGATCCGTGACTAAATTTAAAACAAGATGTCTAAGCACGTATGAAGTACTAGAGAAAAAAAAAATGGCATTACCTCTGTATCTTACTTTAATTATTATTGTTACTAATATAGATTTATTTCAGTCCCGTGATGTTGACGGCAAGTCCTGTGCAAATAAAACCAGTGTCTCGTCACTCTGTGCAAACCTCCGGGAATCACCCACAATTGATTATGGGCCACCGCCACCGCCAACGCCACCGCCGCCAGGCTCATCTGGAGGTTCTCTGGGTCCGAGAAAAGAAGGGCGTGTAGAAAAGGTAAAGTTTTAACACTTGTGTCTATTACGTAACCAACACTTTTTTTAAGTTTATACGTAGATGTTTACTGATTTCAGGTTGTAGTATTCTTTAGATAATGTAAATATGATAACGTAAATATGGACAAGACTGGATATTTAACAACTTGACAGATCACCCGGTCAAAATAAATACTTTTTGTAGCTATGTATGAATTAAAACCATAAGCAACATCATAAAACGTGTGTACCAGAAAGAAGATTCTGGTTTATATAAACTAGATTATTACTGGCATTAGCTGGTATCGCTAGCTATCAAACAGGTATAACAATCTAAGAAAATCACATTTAATAATATTATAAAAAGAAAAACATGGAAATACTTACTCATACTTGATGAGCAAGGCTTTGATTTCACAATATTCTTTGCATTGTAGCGAACCTTTTTTAATTTAACTTTATCTCCTTTTTCACTTACTCAGTGTTTCAACTTTTAAAAAATTTAAAAAATGCGCAAGGAAAGCAACACCGTGGGAGATCTGTGAGCAAATTGGCAATAGTTGCATTCATCAATGTGCACAAGACTTTCTATTGGTGAAAGAAGAGTCTAAGGAAGTAAGTAACTAAGTAACAACTTTGGTGTTTATATTAAATGAGTACCTATGCTTATCATCGGAAGAAACACTTTGTAAATTGAACTACCGTAAAAACTTAAAAACGTAAAAACAAACCAATAAGCTCCTTTGAAAAATTCCTTGCCCTAAAAAATATTAGGTCTGTGCCAGAAGGACAGAAATAGAGAAGGACAACCATCATATTTCGCAGCAATAAGGATCTATTCAAATAATGGCGTGTAAAATTACATCTTATCACTACAAAAGAATTGTAGCTAGATATGTTGACAGAATTTTGTTTTGGTAAGAAGCAAGTCATGTAAATTTATTCCAAACAAGATATTATAAACAGTTTATGGTGTTAATGTTCTCACAAATACAGGAATTAATGTAATTGTAGTTAGCTAGCTAGTCAAGCAAAGTAATTATAATCAAACTGATTTAGCTAGCTATCAGATTTTGCTCTACTCACTCAATGATAAAAAATTGTGAACTCTGCAGTGCTCACCTAACTAAGTTCTTTAAATTTAGTTTCAAAACAAGTGCAAAGAATTTGGCAGCTTACCTCGAGGAAATTCAAGAAAAGAAGTTAGAAAGCGCAAAAAACGTTGCAAGTGTTGTGATAAATGTTTTAAAAAGTTCAGAAAATGTGTCAGAAAAGGAATATTTTCGTCGGCTAAGCCAATACCAACTTGTCGAGAGGACGGGAAAAAATGCATAGAAAAATGTGACGAAAAACACCCAGTTGAAACTGCCCTGGTCGTGAGTATTGTTGTTGTTGTTGTTGTTGTTGTTGTTGTTGTTGTTGTTGTTGTTGTTGTTGTTGTTGTTGTTGTTGTTGTTGTTGTTGTTGTTGTTGTTGTTGTTGTTGTTGTTGTTGTTGTTGTTGTTGTTGTTGTTGTTGTTGTTGTTGTTGTTGTTGTTGTTGTTGTTGTTGTTGTTGTTGTTGTTGCTACTGTTTAGAAAGCTTTAAATCCGCGAAACTATTTACTATTTTTTCCCCATTTTAGTTTCCTCACCAATGCAGAAAATTCAAAAAATGTCCCAGTGGTAAAAAGAACAGACAAATAAAAAGAATGCGTGGAAAATGTTGCAGGGGGTGCAAGAGGAATTATAGAAAATGTATGCGCTCTAGAAATGGTACAGATCATTATCCTTATCCTTATTCTTGTTATATGAATGGTTTTATTTGTCTATCTCATTGTGACGATATTTTTAAATGCTAAGCCATTGAATAGACAGAATTGGGATGATAATAGTCATCAGTCTATTTTAACCAATAACCAATAAATGTTTGTAAGACCATAAAAAATAAAAAGAAATATAAAAAAGAAACGATTAAAATTGTAGTCTTAATATTTTTCTGTTCTGTTACTTCGTTTTGAGGTATAAATCTTAGAATGCATACAGAAGAAAGGTTGTTTAACCCAATGAAGTCTCAATTGGGCTAGTATTGTTTGCACTATTGCCCAATTGACTACGAAATTTGTTATTCTGGGTGCGAAATATTTGCAACTGGCATTAGCAGATTTGCCATATAGTCAAAATTTCAATAGCTTTGTAATTTTTGGGGGAAGAGTAATTTTATCTGAAAAAGTCAGAAAGTTGAAGGCATTAAAATTCTGAAATTTTTGAAACATGGCAACAGTTGTGAAGGAGCTAGCCAAACAATTGAAGTCATAGAATTAACCCCTTCCCTCTCTTTTTACCCCACTGTACTATTCCGATAGAACGTCATATTTTTGGGATGGACTGTTACTATAAGCCAAACATGAATGTCGGCTCATAACTTTAAGTCATTTCTAAAGAAATTCCAGGTTATTACTTGCGTGACTCCAGGATTTCTTTTCAGGGGCACAGGGTGAAACACATTTGTATCCAAGGCTCTTCTTACCACTTTCCTCAACTGAAACGCATATCGATATATAGTATTTGAAATAGGTTGATGTTCTACCTACATTTTTATGATACGAATGTATTAGGGTCAATTTTTTGTCAAAATGAGAAAAGCATTGGTTCCAGTATATAAAAGACAATTTTGCAAATGAAATTTTTTACTGCCAATGTAGAAGAATACACTAATCAAATAAAATATTTAGACTGTGGATTGATCATTGATTGAGTTCCTGGTTTCTGTATCTCACATCAGACGTCAGGTTTCTTTAATTCGACGTTGTCTCTGTCGCTTTTATCGGGAATCTTTCCATTTCCCTATTGAACATTTAGAAAACAACCTACAATACTTGTAGTAATTAGTTCAGCGTATAGATCGTTCCAATACAAGTTGTTTACAAAAGAGCTTCGGCGTAGCAAGTATTTGGGGCGGATTTTTACAAGGGTCTTTCAATCCCTTTTTTAATAATTGGCTTTTACCAAACCTAGTAATTGTCCATTTGCGAAGATATATTCGCGCAAAATTCTTTGAAACTATACATTCGCGAAATTACATTCTTGAGAAATCTAAAAAACTGGAAATTCGCAAAATTATTTTTTCGGGAAAGTTTATTTCCTTATGTTAGACTTTGTAAAATCAGTGTATAAGATACAAGCAGAATGACTGAAAAATATCACTTGCTAAAAATATCACTTACTTTGGCCTCTTACTTCGTATGCTTATTTTACCATTTCCACAAATTTTGTGCAAACAGCTTATAAAACAATAGTGAAAAATGACAAAATAATCCATAAGACTTTTCACAAGTACCACACTTGTTAAAAGCAACCTCCCTGTAAGCAATACCAAATACATCAACTGACAGTTTGGGTTTAACAAGTGTTTGCTTCAATTTATTATATGTTTGGTAAGTTAGCAATTAATAATTACAGCTGGAAAAAACAGGCGTTGTAAACTATAGGAGACATGCAGATCTGCAACATGGGTATAGAAAAAAATGTAAAATCTGTTTATTATTTTCGATATCACGTCGTCTATAGAAATTGTCACCCATGAGTTGCAGTTCTGGGAAAGCAGAGGAGGGTGACCTCAATTTTTTGCTAAATAATAGTATTTTTTAAAAAAAACGTAAATAAAGAGTGTTTTTAAACTGAAATGTGTTTTCTTTTTTTTCGTAGCCTATCAGGACCGTTCAAATTAAATCTTGCACTGCAAGCCCTGTAAAAAATGTGACGTCGTTATTTCAATAATTCCGCGCAAAATTTTGAAATTTGTGTAAATGTAGCTATGTTTACACAGATCACCAGAAATTCTTGCAGCGCATTAGAGATTTTAAAAAAACGGGACATTTCTCTTAATATTATGATTGTACCTATCTGTTGTATATTCTTTAATAGTCGAATACAGAGAAAAAGGGAAAAAGACAGAAGTGATATTCGCACGACTTTAATTTTCACCTCCCCTTCGATGTTAATGTCAGCTCGGATAGAAATAAATCAAGTATTGCACCAAATATGAAAACAGCCACAACAAAAGACTTTCTCTTAATAACTTTAAACCATTACCTCTGAACCTCTCAAGTCACTACCACAGGGACTTAATTAACTTCTTTTTCGATATTGCGCGAATATATACTATACCATATAACATGATTTCTGTGCTTCATCTGTTAAGAGTTATTGCTTTACAAGGTGAAAAATCAGGAATATTAACAAATCATGAGATTAATGACACCATATTTTTTGTAGAATGTTATTTTTCACGAGAAACCCCCCTTTTATATATATAATCATAAATACATTATATAGATACCTGATTCAAGGAAATTAACGATCACAAATTATTACGAAGGAAATTAAATGCCTGTAACAATTTATAAAAAGGAAGCGATTTACCTCAACTGACTTATTAAAAGTTTTAAAAAAACGAGTGTATATCACCTATCGCACTTTGTAATCCCGTCGCAATTTTGTAATCCTGTCACACCTTTGTAATCCCATCGCACTTTGTAATCTCATCGCACTTTGTAATCCTGTCGCAGTTTGTAGTCTTGTCGCACTTTGTAATCCCGTCGCACTTTGTAATCCCATCGCACTTTGTAATCTATATTTGTCGCACTTTGTAATCCCTTAAAATTAATGGGATTTTTTTATCGGTACATCACATTTATCTTCTTTCACGTGATTTTAAATACTTTATCTTCAGATATTTCTAATCTAATGAGAAGAATAAATATTGGGTATTTCGTGCATATAAAGGAGAAAGTTCTTTTATTACACTTTTAGAACAATATCGTATTTTTCTGCAGGTAACACTTTTCTTTTTTTTACATTAATATGTGTTCATCTTTTTTAAACATAGAAATTTATCTAGAATTTTGTGATTAACTCAGACTCAATAACTCTGTCTTTTTAAAATAAATCATCTATAAACAAATCAAATGTTGCGTTGGTGAATTGGTTTTGGTAAAATGTGACTCTCTAGGAACAGAAACCATTTTTACACGTTTTATTTGTAAATACCTTATATTCCTATTGTTTACATTTACTTTGGGAAAATAAATATACAGTTAACTGATTGTCAATTTGGTTACCGGTCCAATAAATAGATAACGAACATGACAACAGCTCTTTGCTTAGGCAACATGCGAAAGAAAGTGAACGGAGGACTGTCGAGGCAGCTTTTATAGACTTGTCCAAAGCGTTTGATACACTGAGTCATAGAACATTTTTTAATGAACTTCACGCGTACGGCGTGACGAAAGTGGAGTTTCAATGAGGACTTTTTATTTTCTAGAAAGCCTCACGTTCATCTACAGAGCCACACATCAGATATCGAAGCATGTCTGCCAGGAGTTTTTACAGGAATCGATTTTGGGGCCATTACTGTGTTGTAATGACTTTGTTGATCATTTCTAACCAACAAATACTGTAACGTACGCCGATGATACCGTGATCTATTGCTCGTGTAAAATCACAGAACCATCGAAACGACACTGAAAAAAGAACTTGTAAAAATAGGAATTTACTTTAACGAAAACGAGTTGGTCATTAATATGAATATTGGGCAATTATATCTTCGGAACGTCGAAGAGAATAGCGTCTTAATCATATCAACTTCAAATAAAGTACAAAAGTCAGACAATCAACAACATTATGTCTTACCCTTATCTTGGTCACGTGTTAGACAATAGTTGCACCTTGAATGAAAACTTTAAAGCATACTACAAAAAATGTACAATGCATTAATGACAAATCTGCGATCACACTGCCACCCAGGATGCAACCATGCAAGTTTATATTTCGACCATATTATCAATATGGACATACACAAACACGGCCAAATTAACACCTTTAAAACGGCACGTGGAATGAATAATAAAAACTGCCGACAATTAAAACATAACTAACAAAAAAGCCGGCCAATTTTATACGTAAATTCTTCAACGGAGACGTTTGTTCAAATTTTCAAGGATAATTTAAAATTTAGGGGCCTTTGTGTGCCCCGACGGGGATTATACCGTAAAACAATGGGACCATCGTAGTATAAATTCTAATTAATTAATCTATGCATTTGAGAAAGCAGCACTTTCGCAACGAACTGATTCTCTATGAAGAAACCGATTCGACGACTTTGAAAAACTGATTTGACCACTCGAAAACCTAATTTGACGACACAAAAAAAAAACTGATTCGACGACACAAAAAAGATTAGACGACACAAAAAGACTGATTCAGCGACACAAAAAAATGATTTGACAACTTCATAAACCGAATTACCGCTTTATAAAAGGCTATAATTAACACTAACACTATAATTCCGTTTTCTTTACTCCCGTCACTTGTCATTTTGTCCTGCTTTCTACGTTCGCTTGCGAACATAGGGAACCAATTACACTCTGCAAATCCTTGTATATTAACTCGCTGTGCGAACGTTTTTGGGAGTGTGACCAGAAAATCGAAACGTTGTCCGCTTTGGCCTACGGGTGTAAACAGTGTCGGTTTTGTCGGTTGCTGACTGCAGAGCAATCAATAACTAGTTTTATCCGTGTAAAAGAATGACGAAAAACTGCTCTTTTATTTATTTATTTTTTTTTTTGGCTAAAAGATTGCAGTTTATTGATCAATAAAGTCATCAGCCTTTTTTTCGGTCTGTAATGTGAAGTGTGGCGCACGCTTGCTACACACGGGAGGCATAATATTTTAAGGGGGCTGGGGGCAGAATATTCTATTACAACACGGGGGTCAGTATTATAAATGACCGAAATAAGTTTGTACTATGTACAGGAAACTTACAAAGCGGTATAAGGTTAATTCTTAGTAATTAAGCACACAAAGACTCCTGTTTAAATAATGTTACCCGTTAACAAAATAAACAATAAAATTAGACCAACGCCAGGAGATTTCTTTCTCGTGCTCTTTTGATTTAGGGTTTACCTTTTCAGTTCTTTATTGTTCAGCATCATTGGTTTGATTGGAACAAAATTCTCTGAATGATATAGATAAATAGATGTGCATTTTTACATGACTAGCTAGCTAGCCTCACAAAAATATGGAAGGATTCCTTGTCTATATATTATTATTTTTGTTTGTAAATATTTTGTATGTTAGCTATAGCTAGCTAGCTAGCTAAGCCATACCTATCATGACAAAAAGGTTTATCTCAATCAACTCAATATTTGTTCGGGTTTAACAATATGACTTTTTTTGTAAAATTCTAACTTACAGATGAATTCTTTCTGTTGTTTACATTTTCACCAGTAAGATTTTTTGGCTCTGACATATGCCAGAGCCTTGATACATAGATGAGTTGCAAATGTTTACAAATTTCCAACTATGCGCGTGCATCTTAACAGTCAATAAAAGAAAGACCACATATTAAAAAATTTGACTATTTCCATCAATTTAAAGATTTAAGGAATAAATGATCTAAAAGGAGCTGGAATTGGTTTTTCTTAACTATCATTTTCTCTTTTTAATTATTTTGAAAAGAAAGTTACTTTTTTAACTTGATTTCTTTGATCGTTGCGGTCTGTTCTAGATAGATAGATATATAGATGATGTGCATATTTTACATGGCTAGCCTCACAAATATCGAGGGATATACCCTGTCTATTATTTCCAGGAGGGGCCATGGCTTAGATGGAGAGTCCTAGAGTATTTAATGCTCATTTTGAGCTACGCAGACCCAATTAGTAGGGCCCACTCTCTACTGGACAACTCCCGGCAACATCCAACGGCCCACACAGTGTGCCATCTCCCCAATTTCCCTCACATGGCTTGGGTTAACCCGGGGCTATGGTAACATTCACTTGCCCATGTTAAATCGCCGTCAAGAGGAATCGAACCCCGGTCTCCCGCACAGAGTACGAAAGCTATAACCACTAATCTACGGCGCCACATTTCTACTTTATATTTATTGCCTGTGTGTGCATGTCCATTGTTTTAGACGCAAAATCAAAACAACTACGTCATGCTGCAACTCATCTATAATAGACGAGTTTCATTGTGACGCGTGCTGTTTATATAATCCCCAGACCTCTTACGGAAAGCGAAAGGCAAAATCATGCAGCCAGTGAGATGTGGACCAGTCCATACCAGACTTTATTTTCAGGTAGAGGCTTCTTTTAATCTTGAAAATAAACTATAGCTTGCAAGTATTTTAGATTTAGAACATTCTTTTGATCCTAAAAATAAAATATAGCTTGCATGTATAGTTTATATTTAGAACATGATACTAAAATATGCTAGTAGCCACAATGCAAAAATATTTAACTATGATTTGACTTTCTTAAGATATGCATTTTTTGCCTGTTGATTTTTTTGATATTTTTTGCGCTTATGCAAGAATCCCGTAAAAACGTAAACTTTCCCTTTATGCCATAAGGCTCAAGTTTCTTAAAGAAATGTTGTGGTCTACTGTGTCAAAAGCTTTCTGTAGATCTATGAATACTCCACACAAAAAATTGTCCCTATCCAAAGCCAGGTAATGCAATTAAGGAAAGGGAAGTTGAGTGGGGTTTGCGAAATCCAAATTGCCTGTGTAAGATGACATTGTGTTTAGATAAAAATGAATTTAATGAAGCATGTACAAGTTTTTCAAAAGTATGTTAAAGTATGTTAAAACTGAAAGAGTTGCTAGTTCAGACGCTTGGTTCTTGTGTTTGGCATTCACAAGTGTAAACACCCTCCACTTGTCTCTGGCATGAAAAAAATAACAAAAGCAAAGTTAAAACTTTTGTTTAAAACATATTCAGCAAGCATAAAAAATATCAAAAATAAAGATTGTACAACAATCAAGTTTTGGTGGGCAAAATTAGGGAGTGTAAAATCTGTATGAACAGAAGCCTTTGTTTTTAAGTATCTTATACTGACCCATACTTTACTGCTGAGTGTCCTCCTTTTTAGCACTAAAAATGACTGATGCAGAGGAGAAACCTAATAAACAAGGCGTTGATGTACAAGAAGATGACATGGAAGACCAAGAAGAAATGGAAAGTAGTGGTGGTAATGGCGAAGTACCTAAAACAGAAACAAAACAATCAGTTTCAGAATATCAAAAGGAACAGAAGCAACCAAAATTAAACAAAAAAGAAAGCTTAAAAGAATTTCTGGTCATGAAAGGTGAAAATGAGGAAGAAATTACGTTGGAAAATGAAGGACTTGATGATGTGATTGATAAAGATGAGAGCAGTTTAACAGATGATGAGAGGATGCTATTGTACGAAAAAGCGATGAGTTTCAAGAATCGCGGCAACATTAAACATGCTTTACTTTGTTTTCTTGGTTGTTTAAAAGGCTTGAAGCCATCTTCAAAGTCAAGATTTACCATGCTGCCTCAGTGTTTGACACATGTGTCAGAAATATACGCTGTAGCAGGGGACTACCAGAAGGCTGTTGAGTTTATGCAAGGAACTAAACTGTATTACGAAACAGCTATTATCGAAGCTGGAATACAAGTAGATCAGTACAAAAAAGAAACTGGTACCAAATACCATCCATTGGATTTAGATCCGTGTTTAGATGAAGCAAGGCGAGCAAATGAATATGAAAGATTATCGAATTCTTGTCTCAAGCAAGGAAAGTTCCAATTGGCTTTGGAATATTGTGGAAAAGCAACCAAGTTGCGGCAACAGGTTTATGGAGATAAGCATCACCTCACTGTTAAAACCCTGGACCTGTTTACCTTGATATATGCCGAGATGGGTAAAAGTCAATATTCCGAAGCTATGAGTAAATATGCTGATATTGCAAAAACTTTAAAAGAATCACAGCAAGAAGAGGAAATAAAGAAGGAGAATCAAGAGAGTCTGCAGGTGACCTTTTCTGATAAAAAACAGATGATCTTTAAACTACTAAAATACATCTGGATTACAATTTTCAACATTTACATTCTGATGCTGACATGTTACAGCTTTAGAATGGAAGCTTGTGCAAGGGAGCAAAACTTTTTTTTCTATGTCCTATGGAAGTGTTTCAGCTTTTCTGATATACTTTCATAACAGTAGACTATCTTGTACCATTTGACAGAGTCGCTTCTGTTTTATTGCAAGTTATAAACTAAAAAATATTCTAGCAAAAAAACAGATATTTTTATGTTCCTTTCGTAAGGTGCATTAAATGTGTTTTGTGATGCAATGCCATAAAAGCTAGCTCTTCAGAGACTATTAACTCATTTGCATTAGAATTTTCTTCCTAATCTCCTAAAAAAATTAAACGTTTGCAGGCAAATTTTTGATCTTGTGATTTTTTGGCTTAGAATGACAAAAACTCTAACAAAGAAGTAGAACAAAAAGAAGAAAATGAAGTAGAAAAACAAGAAGAAGAAAAAGATACAAGCATGGCTGAGAAAGTCGATGAGAAGACAGAAAGGTGAGAATAATATTACATTAAGACTACCTCGGGGAAAAAAATCCACAGGAATTTGCAGTATAAAGCATAAAGTGATAACATTACTCTCTAAGAACTCCGGAATAAAGCTGCAGCACAACTATTTTAAAGAAATAGACAGACATCAAGCAATAATATATCTAGATAGAAGTCAACTGTTCAATCAAATAACAGAACACGCATTTAGGTGTAATGCCTTTTACTTATATTTTGCATGTATTAGTTAATATAAGAGATGAATTTTGTTGAACGTAAGTAAAAATTAAATTTGCGCTTTCCACGCCTCGTTAATCCTTCTCAATTTTATGTCCTCCTCAAACTCTTTAAATCTTATTTATAAGATTTATTAACAACTTCTCATCAAATCTTCTCAAGTTTAGTTTTCTAACCCGTCGCATGTTTTTATTTTCAAAATGCATAGAAATGCTACGTGTATAGAAATAATTTGTTCTTCCTTCATGGCATCATCTTTACTCTATAAAAACAAGTGGCAACCCTGAAATTGGCTTAAGTGGTACACTAAATGCACATTTACCTGTTTGTTTGTTTGTTTGTTTGTTTGTTTGTTTGTTTGTTTGTTTGTTTGTTTGTTTGTTTGTTTGTTTGCGAATACATCCTTTGATTTATGTTTCATATTTCACTAGAAAAACTGAACCAGCGGAAGACGAGGAAAAAGATATCTTGACAACCCAAAGAAACCATATCACTTTCTCACAGAAAGAAGAGTCCAGAAATGCTTCCCTACGACAAATCACAAGCTGTCAGTTTTTCATCTTCTTCATATTCTCTGCATTTCTTGCAATTCTTCTCACCATGATTTGGTGTCATGTAACAGAATCACAAGCTTGTCCTTCTCAGAAGTACATCTACACGCAAGCCAGATATTGGTATTACTTCTACTTCAAAACAGCGGCTACGAACGAGAGTTTTTACTGATGGTAATTTGTCCGCCCGTTTCCAGGTGCATTGAAGTTTCTGTTTGGATTGGAATATTCCGTTATTTGATGGTATAGCTATTTTATTCTTTTTTTGAAAACATGACTGTGTTTTATTTACTCGTTTTTCCATTATTTATCAGACCGATTTTTTTTTATCTTTTGCTATACGATCTTTCTGCGATTTTTTAGATATTTATTAACAGAGGATGAATATATTTATATATGTTTTTCATACCATTTATGCTTGAATTATTATTTTTTCGTGCAAAATTTTTATGTTACCTTACTGTTTCGATGGGAGAATCGTTGAGCATTATTTTATTCAATTTCGACAAAGTGGCACTCGTTAAATATTAGTATTTTTGCGCCCACTGTGCAAGCAATTTTTAGATACACGCTAAAATCTTGTGAACTTCAGGTTTGACAGTAGTATTCTTGGAATCAAAACTTTTGAAGTATAATAGAGTTTAAAGAATACCTTATCTGGGAATTGAAATGTAGGCGCAACATTTAAGCGATTGAGCTTCTTCATGAAAACTTATGAGGTAGAAACAACCTAACCTATGAAAATAAATTTGCATAAAAGCAGAAGATATCATTCGCAATGTTTTCTTCCGTGTTTTACTCTATTCCCGCGTTCTTGAGTTGTCTGTAAATTCAGGATAAAATTCCACTTACACTTAAATTATAGGAGACATTCGAGGTTACTCTTTCGCAATTCTTGATTCCGTAATTTCAATAAAAATCTGCAATTTTTTCCCGCATTTTGCGCAATTCTTGAGGTCGTATTCGCTTATTAACTTATATTTTACAGTCAATTTTTTGCAGACTATTTCCTCCCTGGAGATTTGCTTAGGCCTTACCTTTTAACCGATGCAAAATAAGTTATATGCCAAGCACCGATATGCTCGCCGTTATTGGATGTGTTACTTGATGATTTAGTGTCTTAGTGCCAAAAGGTCTTTTAGATTTTTAAATTTAGATAGCTGGTGTGTATATTTTCTAGATTGTATGATTTTTATTGTTAAAAGAAGAGTTTGTATATAATTTGAAATAATATATTTAGTAACTTTATACAGTTTTAGTTTTGTCTTCTCTCCCACAATAACTTTTTGGATGAATGAAACCCCCGTGCCTATTTTTGACTCTTATACCAATCAAAAACGAATTGGAGTCCTGCTCAAACTCGGAACAAAGATAGTTTGGGGTTAAATGTATCAAGGTGTTGATCCTAACGTTGTGTTGACAGGGTTTTCCCATGTACCAGTTTTTTTAAAAGTCAGACCAAATATGTTGTCAGGTTCTAAAAATGTCTGATGTTAATATGTTTGGAATTTTATCTGTTTCGATTTAAGACTACTTACAAACAAAAAACGTTATCTTAAAAGAAGGAATCTTTGCGCTTCTTATTTTTGTGGAATATATTTTAGCGATTTTTGACCTTATTCGCAACATTAAACTTTTAGGAGCAATCGCATAAAGTCAATCGCAACAAAAATTCAGCACTTTTCACACTTTTTAATCACGAAAATAAATCTCGTGAAAATTTCTTCACTCTTTAAAAATTAAACAAAAGATTATAGTCATGTTTCAGAAAGAAAATTTCTCAAGTTTAAACTACCAAGACTGGGACTCCTATCCATTATAGCACTGTTCTGCTGCATTGGTACATGGTTATGGTGAAGCTCGTTACCGAAGAGTTTAACAATGCGATCCAGATTGATTCAGTATTTTAAAGAGGCACCAAATGCGCCTAAAACTGTAAGTGGTGATGCCATATTTATTCATCTGATCATGTAACAAATTGTCTTACTCCAAAACGCATCGGTGTGTGCTGGTGCTGGTGTTGATTCCCGTGCTTTGATGCGCGGGTTGTAGCAGCTAAAGCTAGGGATAAAGACTATATTCTTGGTGCTCTTCTGCCTTGGCTAAAGACACTTCATCAAGTTTGATAGCTTTACTCGGTTTAATAGTTATTATTTCTGTGTCAAGTCGAGTGGTCCGTATAACGTAGAGTGTAGGTATTATACTCATGTTTTGCTATCCTAATAGACCTAAGAAATTCGGGAAAAATGACTAAATATTAAACTTGTGGAGGTTGTGAGTCAAGTTGTTAAACAATGTCGCACATTCATGCAAGTACAAAAAAAATTTATCGCAACTTCGGTTTAACAAAAACACAGAAAACAGCCTGCCATTAACGCTGCACTGAGCGCTTATTACAGGTAAACCGTGTTGCACATGCGTTAATGCTTAATACCCTTTTAGCACAGTCAATAATATTTTATTTCGCAGAATAAGTTTCAGTAACCATTAACAAATTAATCATTACACCGGACTAAGCACTTGGTACAGGTTAACTGTTTCACACATGTGTATAGGCTTTTCCCAAAAATAGCCTTTCCAAAAAAAACGTATCACAACTTCAATTTAAACAAAAAACACACAAAACAGCCCGTTGTTAACACCAGATTAAACGTTCATTACAGGTAAACCGTGTCACACATGAGTAATAGGCGTAATACCATATTTTAACAAACCTGTATATATCACAACGGTTTAAATAAAAAAACACAGCAAACCGCCCACTATTGCTCTGTCCAGCTAAAAAAATTTACTTTGCCGAGTAAGTTTTTATGACAATAATGTGTAGTTACATAACTATATAGCATCATAAAAATTATCAAATAAGAAATTTGTTATAGCTAGCTAAAAACTTTTGGCTACTTTCACTTATTAGCCTGAGGTAGCTAGATAGCCACAACCCCAACATAATAAAATATAAATAGCTATACCAAACTGAATAAGAACTTTAAAAATAGGAATAAATACGGCTAGGTATAGCTAGCTAGCTTCAGCTGCCTCGAAATCTACGTTCCTATCTAAAATCTTAAAATTGGTTTGTGTAAAATTTATACAAGGCTATAGAAAACGTGATAATATATTTTTTATATTTCTATACAGTTATGTGATGAGCAGCTATCATGAGAAATATAAAGGGGTGAAGCGTTAAGGTGCAGTCAAGTGCTTCAAGAGAAAATGGGAAACGATTAAGTGTGTAAAAGCAATGTAAAACCAGTCCTTCCTTGTGGACTCGCGGTTACGATATTCTGGTGAATTCGTGGAAGCACCGGCCTAAAATTAACGCCAGGTTGCGTAAACACCTGAAACAAATAAGGTTTCTGATTGTTTAATCAAATCTAAGTCCGGAGCAAAAAGGGTTGACAGGCTTAATACTCCGGATTAACGGTCCGGGTTATTGATCGGCTAGGTGGCTAGGTCTTTGCAGTGGTGAAAATCGTGGTAAAAAGGGATGTGGCTTTAAAAAGATGTATAAAAAGGTTGAAAAAAACAGATACTATGGTTGTTGCAGCATTGTTCAGGCGTGGTCAGAGGGAAGCAGCGATGCGCAGCTTAGCTACTATTTTGCGTGACAGACAGACAAACGCATACGGGTATTATAATATAGACTAGTCGTTGCCCGTGGAAAAATCCACGGGTTCGCCCGTCCATTATATTTACCCGTCGCAACAAAGTGGATAAAAATATATCGCATTTGATATTCGTGTTTCCATAACATCATTTTCTAACTCAGCGGGGGGTCCGCGCAGAGACAGACAGACGACGGCTATTATTATAGAGACTAGTCGTTGCCCGTGGAAAAATCCACGGGTTCGCCCGTCCTTTATATTTACCCGTCGCAACAAAGCGGATAAAAAATATGGCATTTGATATTCGTGTTTCCGTAACATGATTTTCTAACTCAGCGGGGGGTCCGCGCAGAGACAGACAGACGACGGCTATTATTATAGAGACTAGCCGGTAGCCCGTTGGAAAATCCACGGGGTTGCCCGTCCTTTTTATATCGCAATATTCGTGTTTCCGTAACACGACGTTTTTCTTGCGCACACAGATGGAATACGGTTATTATTAAAGAGATTTACAATTTATAAATTAAACTTTCTTTCAATATTGCTACAAATAAGCAACCATAAATATTGGGAAACTCTTATCTTTCTCAATTTTTTTGTGAAAATGGGTTTACATACCCAAATAAATATAATCAAATCCTAAGTTACTCAAGCCTCGGGGTTGGGTCTAACACAATCGTTTGCATCTAGACTTTTATATGAGAAAAAACTCAATTCTAATATCCTAAAAAGGCTCAGTTGAGCAGCCTAACAGAACATGTTGCAAGCTTTCTAAAAGCAAAGTCTCTTTAAAATTATTCCTAACATAAATTTTGAAGCAAGTTGACGATGCACCATTCAAGATTATACAGAAACGTTAAATACCATATTGGATATGCGTCACCAAGGCAACAGCTGCGCTCTCGAAAACTTTGTCTGCAAAGTGTACTCCATCCCTACTTCCTTCTGGATATGAAGCTGCCATTTCATATACATCAAGAATTGGTATTCCTTCCCTGCAAATAACTTCTTTAGTGAAAGCGTTCCATAGAATAATTCGCTGTCTTGTTAAAAATCTTTCAGAATTCATTCCTTTTTTATAAAGAACTGGAGTTGTAGTTTTCCAAATAATATTTGCTATTTCCTGTTTCTTTCTCAAGGTTTTCAGTAATTTTATGAAGTTTAGAAAAAGTTGGGATGCTTTCTTAAATGATAGATCCATCATCATATGCAATCCAAAATTAATTAGGAATATACTTTTACTGTTCACCATTAATTTGTCTGTTAGTATACTCTCAATCTTATTTAATGTTATTGTTTCATTAAAATCTTTTTGATCGTACTTTTTTATAGAGATTCCAGGTAAAAATGGATAAATCCAGCCTTTATCTGCCCGACAGTGTCTAAACTGACTGCATATTGTATGATTCTTTAACAGATAACTATAAAATTGCATTCCAACTGAATCACCATAAACCCAAAATGTATTATTTTTTTTTTGAAACCTTGCTTCTTTTTTATGTTTCAATTCAGTATAGGTGGTATATTTTTTCTCGCTTCCAACTGTTTTCCAGTACCCATGTGGACGGTTAATATACTTGCAGCTTAAATCATACTTATTTTTGACTGATGATAGCTTCACTGCTTTTTGAGATTTATTTTCAACATATAATTTCTTACTTTTGTCTATATAATCACTTGACTTATCAAGTATGGCTGTTTGATATTTTCCATGCTCTGTTCCATTGATGAACCACCATACAGGAGGATCGCGTAATCCGTCGCACTGACTAAACTCTAAAACCAATTCGATTTCATATTTACCAGGTTCTGGTAGTCGAAACTGTGCCTCATAGGTACCATCCATGTTATCTGAGATATAAGAATATATCGAACTGTTTCCTCGGATTTTCATCCACCAAAAATCGCCTCCATAATTTTTTCTCTCCCCGTTTGCATAGGTTATAATATTAATGGTGACTGAACTTCCCGAAGCATCTGATGTTAAAATAAATTGCGTGCTATCAAAATCTGTTTGTAGAAACGAATTATTTTGCTTTCTTTGACTCCATAACATGTTTTGTTTACAAGGTTCTTGCATTGCTTTCCAGTTATCCAATCTTGAAAATCCATTGAACATTCTTACTTTTGGTATATTTGGTGTGAATTGATTAAAACTATTATTCCGTATAAAAACGTCTCCTCTTTGTCTGTAGTTAAGCAGTATGAAATATTGCAAGAAGAAGAGACATCCTATTAAAAGGGTAAATTTACCAATCTTGTATCGAAACATTTTACTTCCAACGTACGTTTTTTCTTACTCAGCAACGACAAAAAAGAAGCTTAAATGTCTAAAAAAAATTGGTTAGTTACTTTAACTACAACAAACAATGAGGAGATGTTTACGGTAGTCTATAAGTGACATTTAAATTACTTCAAACGTGTTATTGACAGAAGCCAATTAGTGCCATTTAATTTGCTTCGGACGTGTGACCCTAAGTGGAGGAAAGAAATATTTTAAATTTGATATATGCCCCACTTATGAAGTCATAACACAGGCAGCAAAACAAATTTAATTAGATTACAAGATTAATTCGCTTCCCCAATTACAGTACCGTAACCACAAATTTAATATTGGGGGACCTATATAGAAAAATCATGAATATAGTGGCTTATAACTTTTACATCTCCAAATTGGCGGAAAATGCCCTTCCAGACGTCAACGATCTCATGGTTTAATGTTAAAAATCACGATGAATGTTTCGATATTTTTTTAATAATTTAAAAAAAAATTCCATCAGAAACTAAAAGATAGAAAGAGATACACATTTACATTACACACGACTACAATAATACAAAAAAATGATAAGAACACTAGAAATTCTAAGGTTTTTTCTTTGTTTTTTCTTTGTTTCACAGGGATGTAACCCCCTCCCCCCCCCCCTCCCCTGCCAGCGGTTACACAAGCAGCAAATTTATATGCCACGTGCCTGTGTTCATCATGCGCATGCGCTGACTTAATTTATTTAAAGAGGATTGGTTCAAGAAATGGAGAGACGTAAGTATTTTCGCTTTTTCGGACGTTGCGTTTGACGTAAATTTACGTTCTTTTTCCAGGTAAGAAGTAATAATCACTCTTTTTGAAAGGGGATATTCTTATCAGGAAATATTGATAGAATTAGGTGCAGAATATAACATCAGGTTGGAGTTAGTTTTGGCTAAGTATTTTTAAAACTATGGACTGTTAGAATAAAAATCCACAATGTTATTCCAATTGTTTTTAAAGCTCCCATTTGTGCTACTAAAGTCGTGCAAGTACAATAGCCGCTCAACTAGACAACCGCCTAATATATCAAGACTATTGTCATGCTAAACATTAAGCAGAAAGGAATGATTCACAGTCTTTTATAGTCTCTGGCATGACTCAGCCGGGGTTTAAACCCAAGACCTTCCGCGGCGAACGCTCTACTAAAGTCCTAACAATAATGTAATCATCTTTTCAAAAAATACAAACGAAATTATCTAACAAGTCTACAAAAAATATATCTGTGTATTTATACGGCTATGTGCTATGCTATCAGAAATTTGAATATTAAATTGGAAATATAGTTATGAAAGTAATTCTTTCCGTTATTCGAGAAAGCGTAAAAGAAGTAGCACTCATAATTTAGCTTCGCCTGTTAAGAAAGATTATCTTGTAAGAGTAAAGGGTTCATGGTTTGATGATGTTGGTGAAAATACACCTTCGATGAAGTCATCAGCAAGTCAGAATAAAATTTTTGTATGGCTAGAAAATAATTGCAGCAATGTTCATTTTCTAATACGGATGATGACTTCGATGGCGACGGAGATATAACGGAAAGTGAACATAAAACTGTTATCAAAATATGTGAAGAAACAAGTTGTTTGTAAACAATGATTTTCAAAAGTAAAGGTTAAGGAGAAATTAGCAGCAAAGCTGAGCTTCAACTGCTCAAATGAAAGTTGCGTCACCCACAACGACAATAACGGATTTTACACAACAGAAAAGTTAGCGATATTAATAGAAAAAGTGATCTTGCGAACAGAATCATAGGACAAAGAAGAAAAGAATTAGGAAAATTTTGCAGTGTCATTGGACTATTGCAACCTTTCAGTATAAAATTCGATATGGCATTGCACCCAAGGCCTTCACAAATCAGTTTCTAGAAATAAAACACAGGTATGACACAAGATATTCAATAATTAATTTTAACATTCCAAAGACCTTTCTAGTGACCACTCGATACTCAATATCTTGTCGTGGGCCATTATTATGGAACACAATTTTAGATAAAGACAAAAAAACTATTTGCTTGTTGACGCATTTTAAGAAAACCACAAAACATTTCTTGTTATTTAATAATTAAGATTATTCGCGATATTTTTAGTATCACATTTTTGTAATTTTTTCTTTACGTTAATTTTAACCTCCTCTCTTTAACCTATCTCAACTAGATGGGGCTTTATGATAAGACAAAATATGTCTTCTACTTGTTCCAGTCATTATCTGAAAAAAAAAATAAACCAAAAAAAAAATACCAAAAAAAAATATTCTGACGAAATATATACATACATATAGACCTGTGTTTTCAGAACACATGAAGTATATAGAAGAGAAAACATTCGGTTTGATGAAGAGAAAATATAAGAGAAGCAGCAAAAAGAGTCAAATCTATTATAAATAATGACACATGAACTCAAGTTGTCACAGATTTACCAACTTCATTCGATGGATCGTGGAGCAGCAGAGGATGGTTAACCAAGATGGGAATTGTATCAGCAATAGTGCAAAATACTTCGCAATTAACAACGTCGTTTATCCAACAAGATTTCTTATTTTTTTTTTTTTTTTTTTTTTTTTACGTAAATAATGATATAAAAACGCCATTATGCTGTATATATGTTTCGCAGCATAATAGTTACCAGTCTTTTTTATTGCCTCTTTTTAAGAAAATGGAGTCTGAAGGGATGTTGATGTATTCAAACGATGGGTAGAATTGAATGAAGTGTGATATCAAATTTTCATTATAGATGAAGACAGCGATGAGAAAGCGATGCCGTATGGACCACTCTGTTTCATTGAGAAGGCCAAGTGCACTAATCATGTGACGAAAGTAATGAGTTCGGTTTACAATCCTTGTTAAGAGACAATAATTGTTAGCTAATTGTTATTAGTTTGAAATAATTTTCTGTTTAAAAACGACAATATAATGAATTATATTATAATTATGTTATTGTTAGGGAAAAGCCATCCCACGGGAAGTCTCTGAGCGGATGAGGAAGATTAACAACCTTGCGAAAGTGTGATGCCGTGCAAAACTTCTATGGGAGAACCATTACAGATAATAAAGGTCACGCTAATGCAATTTCTAAAAGGAACGCAGGCAATATTGAAACATTATTCGATACTGTTGCTTAGCCAAAACATGACGACTGCCCAACAGTTGGAGCAAATGGGTGTATTTACCCACGGGATGTAACTACAGGAATGAATACGCATCAGCCAACAGCACATCCATTTACAGACGCAGTGGTCAAAACAATAACTCCATTGTTTTCAAAGTTGGGGAGTGAATGTTTCCTCGGAAATGTCAAATGATGCTACACGCAAAACCCCAACGAAGCTTTGAATCACGTTATATGAATTTAGCCCCAAAAGAACAGTTTACCTCTCCTTAGGAAACTTCCTTAGGAATTGATCTCGCTGTGTGCGTATTCAATAGCGGTACCGCCTATACACGTACCAATTTATTTGTAATGTGTGATCTAAGTTATTTAGTTTTAACATTAGCACGGTGGCAGCTTATAGACAAATAACGAGTCTGATTATCGTGCGCGAGATTAACAAAAAGAAATTCGAAAAAAAGAAAAGCATAAGTCGTAAAAAGCAGGAGAAATTCAAACACAAACAAGAAGCCCTGTGGCTTAAAGATTTCCACCATTATCAATAATCTGAAAAAGTACTGAACTTTGAAGAGGACTGAGTAATATTCAATTTTTGATTTTTGTTGAAACTGTACATCATAGCTAACTTAAATTACATAAACTTCATTTCTCTATAGGAACAATTTTAAAAGAAAAATAATAATCCTGAAAATTGATGAACAATAAAAACAAAATAAGAACAACGGCAAGGCTGAAAATTTATCTATTTTCTCTTTTTCTCTGAAAAACAGCTAGGAAAATATCTTTAAAGGTGACAACATTTTTTTTTTTTGCATAATCAGTTAGGAAAGTTTATTTTCAGACTACATATTCTTATTTTTTTCTTTTATGACACTTGTCACGATTTTATAGCTATAATCTTTCACCAAAAATATTCAGCCTCAACAATTCCTCTAAATTAAAATTCATGAATAATTGGTCAGCGCCGTCAGGTAGCTGATCTTTTATTTCAGTTTGCCTTTTTGTGTTCGTGTGTTATTCTGTTCGTCCCTAGTCAGCTTCCCGACCACCTTATTACCGCCTACTTAATCCAAATGCCGTTTTCCACTCATCAGCCAATCAGGATGCACGAATCACGAGTTTCCAGAACCAAACGACATTTTAAAAGAAAGGAACTGATCTGATCAGAACTGAAATACAGCTAAAATATAAATAAAACAAGATATATTTATCGTTTTGGTTGTCTGACTGGTAGTTACGTCTCCGTACACTGAAGATCTCACTGGTTTTGTTGTTCGCTGACCATTTTCAAGGCAAGTTATTCTACTTTTCTATTTATTGTTTTATAGCTAGCTAGCTATTAGGTAGCTACCGTCAATGCATTTAAGTATTCCCAAACCTCAACAAGTTTCTAATTTTTGCCAGTCGCACTGCATATAATAAGCTAGTTAGCTAGCTATATATTAACTGAAATATAGCTAGTTAATGACCTACTGTCCTAACTGCTAAAGCTGACATCAATAAAATGTTCGGTTCGTGTCATTTTTGCATATGAAAATGTGGTGGGCGGGCAAAAAAATTTGCCATCTTCGTTTAGGGTAGGCATCCATATGCTCACATTGCCAAACTAAGCGTTGATTCGACGTTACTTTGAAAACCCCCACCCCCACCCCCTGTCAGTAGTATCAGGCCATGGCAGTTGCAAAAGAGGTAAGTTTAGTCATGATGCTTCAATCGCATTACGATCTGCCATCATGATGACGGAAGTACATTCTGACCAAATGTAGTTTGTTTAATGCTACATGGAAGGTCCCCCTCTCTTCCGCTCGTAAACAGACAAGATCCGGGCACTGTAAAATACGATCGTTTTATCAAATATATCTCTCCTGTATCTGGGCCCAGAGCGAGCACAGAAGAAGAGAAGTTTTTTTGTGAAAATGCTTTTAAAGTGTCGATTCGACGTTAGGGGGTTGGGGTTGATCTTTTCGACGTTAATATCCATGGCAGAAAAAAATATCGCTTTGGGCCCAGAGACAGGAGAGATACATTTGATAAAACAATCGTATTTTACAGTTAAAATCGAAGTCGTCTGGCCAATGTCGCACCCTGATATTTGTGTAGCATGTTTTGCATTTGTGATTATTTATTTTATTTGTGAAACTGCTTTAAAAGCTCGTAGTAGTGCACACAACTCTCTCCGTCATCTTGAATATATACATTTTGATTCAGTAGACACTAATTCTCCATGCCTTCATGCCCCTGTTGCCATAGATGTAAAAATTGCATATATATATATATATATATATATATATATATATATATATATATATATATATATATATATATATATATATATATATATATATATATATATATATATATATATATATATATATATATATATATATATATATATATATATATATATATATATATATATATATATATATATTGCTAAATCGCCCTAATGTGGACAACTAAAGCAAAAAAAACTATCGTAAAGTGGACACGATCGTAATGTGGACATTTTTCGTGTCCACGTAACGTTTGCGCTAATTTCTAACCCTCTTTTGTTAACGCAGTCATAATGACATCTAATTGTCATTCTTAAGGGCCTAACAGAGTACTAATTAAGGTACTGTATGCATATTTTTACGCAGCGCAATTATTAAAAAATAGGCATATTGGATTTGGGGTATATATCTCTCTTTTGTAATTTTCGTACATTAGGTGGACACGATATATATCTTGCAATTCTGAAGCAGCGGGAGGCTATATCTCGGTCGTTTTGATGACGTGGTCTGTAACACAAAGGAGGCTCCTAATTATATTGTTTTTATGCAAAATTATGTCGGTATAAAAGATATATTGCAATTTTATTGGTTTGGCCTGCAAAAATACCGCGAAAATTTTCAGCACATATTCTCACCAGCCGGCATGCCGTACATCCATAATGGCACCTTTGTTTATCATGTGGATTGTCCTGTGGGAACGATAAAGTGTTAATTATTTTGTTTTTATGGAATTTCTCTGCCTTGTTTATGTGAATAAAGTAGATGAGGTAAACCCTATGTTATATTTCACCTCAATGTGCAGAAACAAGTAATATAATTTATCTGATTGCCAAGTTTCGCTCAGCTACTTTGCTA
The DNA here is from genome assembly GCF_029227915.1 of Hydractinia symbiolongicarpus. Classification (NCBI taxonomy): domain Eukaryota; kingdom Metazoa; phylum Cnidaria; class Hydrozoa; order Anthoathecata; family Hydractiniidae; genus Hydractinia; species Hydractinia symbiolongicarpus. The sequence continues at coordinate 14,235,095 of NC_079880.1, forward strand.
ACTAGCCAGAAAAGAGTGGTTAGCTAGCTAATGTACGTTTCTATTTATGTAGTCAAACAAGTAGCCACCAATGTTAGTTATCGAAAAATCAAAAAAATATATAAGTGGCTAAGCTTTAGCTAAGTATCTGGCTACCTTTAGATGGATATATATTGCTATATTTCCTATGTTTTAGGGTTGTGTGAGCACTGAGAGTGGATTTAAGCTATCCATTTTGTTAAAAAAATGGCCAAGGTAGCTCAAGTTCAATACAATACTGTAAGTAGGAATTTAAATTTTGTTGTTGGACTATGTGTTCAGCATTTCTAATTCTTGCCACTTAGTGAAAGCTCTTTAGGAAACTGCTGTGTGTCACCTGAACATTTTAATTCTGTGATTTCATTTTTCTTGGTAACTTTCTCTTTCACCAGGCAACACAGAATAGCTATATATGACATGATATCCGGAGCTTTACATCTAGGATACAAAACTTTTTGGTGGCCACTAATCAACAGGATTGAATTTTCAGTTTTGCATGACTTAATTGAAAACATGTTAGTAGTGTTTTATTCTACGAGGGTGCCGATAAGCCGCATACGCCGTAAAAAGTGCGGGCGTTTTCCGGCTAGTTCGGCGTTTTGTAAGAAATTCGGTATTCGCCCGAAAAAACCCGCATAGGCCCGAACAATGCCCGAAAAACAAAAGGAAACAGACACTGATATGATTCATAAAAACTATAAAAATTAAAATAAACTTACTATGTGGTAGCGAAGTTCTTAAAAGAACTGTTTTTGATGGTTCTTATCGGCACCCTCTTTTTATTCTACAGACCAAGTAATTATATACCCTTCTTTGCCTCTGATTTTTTTAACATGAACTCAGGTATATATATATATATATATATACTTTAAATTTAATCAGAAATTAAATGCTTATATATTATTCATGCTTAGTAAGTGAGTGCGAGTGAGTGCAAACCATCCCGTAAGATTCACATTCAAATGAGGCTATTATATAGCTATTAGATTCAAATGTACGACTTTCTAATCTTGTGCAAAGTGATAAACATGTCACAACTATACATTCAAAACGAAAAGTAAATTTATTTTTTTCTTAATTGGGTGTAAAATTATTTCTGTTAAGTGAAATAAGTACTTTTATATGCCAGTATATTTACAAATGTACATGCTTCGAATATGAAAACTTGCTACCCATGTTGTTGTTTTCCAATTATCTCATGCTTTATGTTGAGCATTGACACCTTTGTGCTGTGGGGTGATGGTAGCAGTTTTAAAAATGGGTGGAATTTTGCTTGTTTCAAGGCACATTTTCCAGATTGTTGTGTGTGAAGTTGTAATTGTTGACTCGCATTTGGGATGAAAATTTCAACATATTAGTTTTAAGTATTTAAGGATATGTAAAGGAAATCTCTATATATGTGTCCACCTTGATTTTTAATATTTATATTTTTGATATGTCCACTTTAGGATGATATTTTCAATACATAAGTTTTAAGTATTCAAGAACATATAAACGAAATATTTATGCATATATATGTTCACTTTGAGTTTTACAATGATAATTTCGACATAACAGTTCTAAAATTTTTAGGGATATGTAAGAGAAATGTCTGCGTGTCCACTGACTCAACTTTTACAATGTGTGCACTTTATGATGTTTATCATTACTTATGTTACTTATGTTAACTTTTGAAGTTGTGGACGACGGACGTCAGTCACTTTTTTCTTTGTTGTTTTGTTTGCTCCATTCGTAGACTAAGTTTAGGTCTGCTTGCACATTTTCAATGTCACTTTCAGAGCTAACCTTCATTGTAAGTCTTGTATCATCTGCAAAGCTTGAGAGAGATGCGTCCTTTACAGAAAGATCAGGAAGATGAGCGGTCCAAGCGCACTTCCTTGTGGTACGCCAGAGATGACTTTTGTGGTGTGTGAGTGGTGACCGTTTACTGAGACGTACCCTTATTTTGACTTTCCCAAATTGAACTAGTTGAATGCTTTTATTTATGTATTTTATTGAAGACATTTTTAATAAAAAAAAGATTTATTTTGTTACTTTTAGGATAAAACTTTATTAGGATGTATATTTGACTAAAAGAAAGAAACTTGATTGTATTTTTTTGAAACTGTGGTGATTTGGTAACTGTAAGTGGTCTAAAAAATTGCATCTTGACACGTGGAGGACGGGGATTTTCTTAAAACTTTCCTAAGATTTTAAGGTTGTTGAGGCTCATTTTCTTATCAAAAAAGACATGTAATATCAAAAGAGATGCCTATGTATATGGTCATTTTAAGTTTTACGAGTTATGACTTTGACATATCTACTTTAATATATAGTTTTGGCATATAAATTTAACTTTCTTTAAGAATATCTAAAAAGAAATATGAATGTCCACTTTGAGTTTTAAAATTTATGTTTTTGATATGTCCATGTTAGGATGATAATTGGGACATATTAGTTCAAGAATATGTATAAAGGAAACGTTTATGTATATGTCCACTTTGAGTTTTAAAACTTATGTTTTTGATATGTCCACTTTAGGATGAAAATGTCGACATATTAGTTTTAACTATTTCAAATATGTAAAAAGAAAATGTATATGTCCACCTTAAGTTTTAAAATTTATGTTTTTGATATGTCCACTTTAGCATGATAATTTCGAGATAAAATTATTTTAAATATTCAAGAATATGTAAAGGAATTTCTATGTATGTGTCCACTTTAAGTTTAAAAATTTATGTATTTGGTATGTCCACTTTAGGATGATAATTTTGAGATAAAATTATTTTAAATATTCAAGAATATGTAAAGGAAATGTCTATGTATATGTCCACTTTAAGTTTTAAAATTTATTTTTTTGACATGTCCACTTTAGGATGATAATTTCGACATATTAGTTTCAACTATTCAAAAATATTTAAAAAGGAAATGTCTATGTATATGTCCACTTTGAGTTTTAAAATTTATGTTTTTGATATGTCCACTTTGGATGATAATTTCGACATATTAGTTTTAACTATTCAAAAATATGTAAAAAGGAAATGTTTATGTATATGTCCACTTTGAGTTTTAAAATTTATTTTTTTGACATGTCCACTTTAGGATGATAATTTCGACTAGTTTTAACTATTCGAAAATATTTAAAAAAGAAATGTGTATGTATATGTCCACTTTGAGTTTTAAAATTTATGTTTTCGATATGTCCACTTTAGCATGATAATTTTGAGATAAAATTATTTTAACTATTCAAAAATATGTAAAAAGGAAATGTCTATGTATATGTCCACTTTGAGTTTTAAAATTTATGTTTTTGATATGTCCACTTTAGGATGATAATTTCGACATATTAGTTTTAACTATTCAAAAATATGTAAAAAGGAAATGTTTATGTATATGTCCACTTTGAGTTTTAAAATTTATGTTTTTGATATGTCCACTTTGGATGATAATTTCGACATATTAGTTTTAACTATTCAAAAATATGTAAAAAGGAAATGTTTATGTATATGTCCACTTTGAGTTTTAAAATTTATTTTTTTGACATGTCCACTTTAGGATGATAATTTCGACTAGTTTTAACTATTCGAAAATATTTAAAAAAGAAATGTCTATGTATATGTCCACTTTGAGTTTTAAAATTTATGTTTTTGATATGTCCACTTTGGATGATAATTTCGACATATTAGTTTCAACTATTCAAAAATATGTAAAAAGGAAATGTCTATGTATATGTCCACTTTGAGTTTTAAAATTTATGTTTTTGATATGTCCACTTTAGGATGATAATTTCGACATATTAGTTTCAACTATTCAAAAATATGTAAAAAGGAAATGTCTATGTATATTTCCACTTTGAGTTTTAAAATTTATGTTTTTGACATGTCCACTTTAGGATGATAATTTCGACATATTAGTTTCAACTATTCAAAAATATGTAAAAAGGAAATGTCTATGTATATGTCCACTTTGTGTTTTAAAATTTATGTTTTTGATATGTCCACTTTAGGATGATAATTTCGACATATTAGTTTTAACTATTCAAAAATATGTAAAAAGGAAATGTTTATGTATATGTCCACTTTGAGTTTTAAAATTTATGTTTTTGATATGTCCACTTTGGATGATAATTTCGACATATTAGTTTTAACTATTCAAAAATATGTAAAAAGGAAATGTCTATGTATATGTCCACTTTGAGTTTTAAAATTTATGTTTTTGATATGTCCACTTTGGATGATAATTTCGACATATTAGTTTTAACTATTCAAAAATATGTAAAAAGGAAATGTTTATGTATATGTCCACTTTGAGTTTTAAAATTTATGTTTTTGATATGTCCACTTTAGGATGACAATTTCGACATATTAGTTTCAACTATTCAAAAATATGTAAAAAGGAAATGTTTATGTATATGTCCACTTTGAGTTTTAAAATTTATGTTTTTGATATGTCCACTTTAGGATGATAATTTCGACATATTAGTTTTAACTATTCAAAAATATGTAAAAAGGAAATGTCTATGTATATGTCCACTTTGAGTTTTAAAATTTATGTTTTCGATATGTCCACTTTAGCATGATAATTTCGAGATAAAATTATTTTAAATATTCAAGAATATGTAAAGAAAAATTTCGACTAGTTTTAACTATTCAAAAATATTTAAAAAAGAAATGTGTATGTATATTTCCACTTTGAGTTTTAAAATTTATGTTTTTGATATGTCCACTTTAGGATGATAATTTCGACATATTAGTTTTAACTATTCAAAAATATGTAAAAAGGAAATGTTTATGTATATGTCCACTTTGAGTTTTAAAATTTATGTTTTTGACATGTCCACTTTAGGATGATAATTTCGACATATTAGTTTTAACTATTTAAAATATGTAAAAAGAAAATGTATATGTCCACTTTAAGTTTTAAAATTTATGTTTTCGATATGTCCACTTTAGCATGATAATTTCGAGATAAAATTATTTTTAATATTCAAGAATATGTAAAGAAAAATTTCGACTAGTTTTAACTATTCAAAAATATTTAAAAAAGAAATGTGTATGTATATTTCCACTTTGAGTTTTAAAATTTATGTTTTTGTTATGTCCACTTTAGGATGATAATTTCGACATATTAGTTTCAACTATTCAAAAATATTTAAAAAGGAAATGTCTATGTATATGTCCACTTTGAGTTTTAAAATTTATGTTTTTGTTATGTCCACTTTAGGATGATAATTTCGACATATTAGTTTTAACTATTCAAAAATATGTAAAAAGGAAATGTTTATGTATATGTCCACTTTGAGTTTTAAAATTTATGTTTTTGATATGTCCACTGTAGGATGATAATTTTGACATATTAGTTTTAACTATTCAAAAATATGTAAAAAGGAAATGTTTATGTATATCTCCACTTTGAGTTTTAAAATTTATGTTTTTGACATGTCCACTTTAGCATGATAATTTTGAGATAAAATTATTTTAACTATTCAAAAATATTTAAAAAAGAAATGTGTATGTATATTTCCACTTTGAGTTTTAAAATTTATGTTTTTGTTATGTCCACTTTAGGATGATAATTTCGACATATTAGTTTCAACTATTCAAAAATATTTAAAAAGGAAATGTTTATGTATATGTCCACTTTGAGTTTTAAAATTTATGTTTTTGATATGTCCACTTTAGGATGACAATTTCGACATATTAGTTTCAACTATTCAAAAATATGTATAAAGGAAATATCCATGTATATGTCCACTTTAAGTTTTAAAATTTATGTTTTTGATATGTCCAATTTCAAATGATAATTTCGGCATTATTTTACTGACTCACTTGTATTACTTAATTCTCTTTAGAGAACGAAAAGAAGTAGAGCTAATGATGTTAAATCGCCAAGACAAACTGCACTATATTATTGTAAAAGGGGAACTGATCCAAAATCATTTGTAAAGAAATGGATTAATGATCACATTGGTAAATTTGTTATTTTTTTGAATAACTGTTATAACTTAACTTCTTAATGATTACAGAATAGATGTGTGGTAAACATATATTTGTAGGATATGGTGTGTTTACAACATTGCCCCTGAAACATCACCAGTTTGTCCTGCAATATCCTGGAAAAGTTCTCACAAGAAAGGAAGGAGAGAGATTAGAGCTAGAGTATCCAACTTCCTGTGGATCATTTATTTTCTTTATGGACAAAAAGTGGTATGTCGAATTGAGAATGCCTTTTGTTTTCAGTTTCATTTGGGGAGGCACTTGAAGTTGGATCACATTCACCTAATAGCTAAGGTGAAAATAGAAGGTCTTATTTAGGAATTGGAGTGTAGATGTGTTTTATGTAAGCTTGACGTACCAAAGTAGCACCAGGAAGTTAAGACTACTTAGCTTTTACATCAAATTACATATAGACATAAACAATTTCTGTTTTGGATTTTTTGCAATTTGATTTAAAACATCTTATGGTAAAGATAAAAACGAAACTACAAACAGTTCCCTTCTATAGTTCTCTATGTCTTAATATATTTTTTAAATTTTTAGTGTTGATGCTACAAATGAGACCAGGCTGGGAAAATATGTGAACCATTCAAGTCATCGGAAATATTTGAATTGTTATCCAAAATTGATCGAGGAGGGTGGAAATGCATTCATATGTTTGTTTGCTTCCTATGACATTCCTTTAGGAACTGAACTGCGATACAATTATGGAATTTCAGGGCTAGAATGGCAAAAGGTAGCACACAATTAACAAAATTTATATTTTCCTCTTTTGAGTATGCCTAAGCTTGTTGTCTGCAAGTATGTTGTATGTCAAACAGCTTTTATTTTGAACACAGCTTTCGGACATGTTTTAAAAAAAACTTCTAGGATAAAAGATATATACATATATGAAAGAACAGTCAAATAAAACTGTTTGTTTCTTGTAGGATCCAACACATAATATACCATTCAATTTAGAAGACCTAGTTTCAGATAGGCTAGTAAGTTTTTATATTACATGTAATAAATAGTAAGTGTGCATATAATAAGGTCGTCCATTAGCAATATGTTTTATCCATTTTCTAGTTTCTTGGGATCTTCCTTTTCTATGATATTTGTTGTTTCAGGTGTTGAGTAAGAACTTGACCTTGGTCCAAGGCAAGAATAACTTGACCTCTGATGTCATTGCAAAAAAGGTAAACGTGATAAAAAATAAGACACAGTTGATATAGCAAAACGAATGTTGTTTTTTGAAATGTGAACACTGATAATATCTTCTTAGAAGGAGGATAATGACGAAAATGTGGGTATCATTACAGATATTCTCAAAAAATTGCTTGATGATGTGGTGGCAACTCAGGTGATAAACTTGTTATATTTTCTAATTTTATAAAAAATTCAATGTAAATTGAAGTATGTAAAGTGGTAAAGCTACTACATTTTGCTGTTTAAGGAAAAGCATCACCTTATTATTTTTTAAAGGCCAGGTACAAAATCCCAGTTGAGCCATGGGCTGCCAAGTAAAAATGATTTTTTTTATTAGAGAATTGAATCTTTACATACCTGGTTCTTTTAAAATTGTTATTTTTGATTCAAAGCTTCTAAGACTCGTTTTCAGAGTGGCTGCTAAGAAATACAAGCTTTATGAAACATAGCACACAATCTGTTCTAGCATAGGAATAAGACAAACTTTTTTAAAAAATGTTGTAAATTGAGTGTGCCAAATCTTAAACTAGTTCTTGTTAAATTTAACATTCTTTATTTTTAAGATGGAAAATATGGTGCCAGATTTTTCAGACAGTGAAGATGAGGGACTAAAATCAAGTGGCAACATGTATAATTTTTGTTTCTTTTTTCTTAATGTCACAGTGCTGGCAATGGAGAGTCTTGGTGTTATAAAGTTTAATATTATTTAAATTCTTTACGTCTTTATTTACTAGGTTAATAAATTTACTTCCCTTTATGGTAAGCCTATTTGAGTTTGGTGCACTATTCATGGACTTTTTAGTTTTGCTTTATTATTGTTGTGGTCATATATATTTCTATGATTACATTGACGGTTTACATAACAGAAATTACGGCACTAATGTTAAATTAATTTAAATCATAATTTGTTTGTGTTAGCATAATTGCTGATAACAATAAAAATGTTTGTTCTCCTTTTAGTCCATGGTTGAAGATTCTGAAGAGGCAGAAGATATTTCAGAGTTGGATACTTTGAATCATATTTCGTCTGTAAGTAATTTATAATTTTGCGTATTCAAGAAATTAAACCTAAACCTTTGTCCATATGAGGAAATCGGACTGGTATAGGCTTTTGTAATACATACTTTGTTGAATGTCATGCTTCCTAGACATAATTGCATTTAAAATTACTATCAATTATATAAATTTAAATGCTCTTAGGTCACAGTTTCAACTCCGATACAGACTAGAAAACTATCAGTTCAGTATAAGGTATGATAGGAACTTCAAAACAACTTCCACAATTTTAATTCATTAAAATTGTGAAAATGAACGCTGTAAAATTTTCATGGTGTAACATTTTTCATTATAAATCATAACGCCATAAATAGATTGAGTGATTTGTTTATTGCCGTCAAAGATACCAAACAACTGCTATTTTATAATTCAGTGGTCAATTCTCTAAGTTTATAATCTCGCGTGTTCGTTTTTAAATTGAAAGTCTCTAGACGCTTGTTTGCCATAATCTAGGAAGTATAAAGATAGCATAAATATTAATTGTATGCCATGAAAAAATTCTGCTAACTAAATTTATTCTCTTCCCTTCTTTAATTTAATTTAACTTAAAAGTAAAAGTCACATTTGTCTTGTTCATAGGCTTCAGGTGTGCAAACAAGTATTGATAAAGGTAAAGCTGCCATCTACATTAAATTAATTTTCTATTAAGCTCCAATGTGACTGATTCTTTTTGCATTTAGTGCAATGATTTTAAGTTGTTATTCGAATTCTGGGCCTTCAAAAAATCCTTCTGAATAAAGCATGTTCTCATATGATATATAACTGGATTTCCAAAAAGGACTCTGTTGTTGTAACTTAGAACTCATAACCTGCTCGCTTTTATTCGTAAATACTAACCCGCTCACCTTTATCAAGTCCCATTTTATAAACTGTTTTTATCTGTTTTAAAAAAGCCATACTGTGTCTGTTTTAAGTATTTATTTTAATTGGTCCATTGGCTAAAAAGTGTCCTTTGTTATTTTGGTTTCAAATAGGTTTAATTTTTTTAGACAATCTTGAGGTTGATTTTACTACGGACAGTCCATCCATATGTGAGGTAACTTGATAGCAGCTTAGTGTATGATATTCCGAAATTCCATACAATACTTTGTTATGCAAACGAGGAAAGTGTAAATGGATACGTAAAAATCAAAAGGTTTTTATCTTAATTGATCATAAGTATTTAAAGAAGATTTATGGTAAATAACACGTTATGCTATAAAATTACCCTACTAAAATAAATTGTTTAATGCCGATTCTTTCAGATTTCTGTGAAAAATGATTCCGGATTAAATGTTGAAGACGATATGGAAATCATTGATACAGACGAGGAAGGAAAAGTGGAGAACAGTATTGCTATAGAGGTAATGTTCCGTGGTCCTATAAGGAGAATGTTCGGTTTGCATAACTACAATCTTTGACGTTATCATTTTTTTACGCATAGTGTCATTTCTCTTTCTTAATCCCTGACTTTTTTTACGCAATCTTTAAAATCCAAAGTTAAAGTTAGGTTCCTTCTAATTATAGGGTTTATTGGTATTTTATGTCGAAAGTATTAATCATATTTTTAAGTATGTACCTCTTTAGCCTTCTAAAATACCCGATGTTGTGTAACTATTAGTTTGTTCTAGTTATAAAAAGCGACTCTATTTTATATATTATAATAAGGCCTAGAATTTACATCAAACGAACTAAAGGCGGCGTTTCATTTGACATTGGAAGGATATGACATGCCGTAGCAATCGAATCAAATAAGAATTGAACATAATGTATGTACATAATGTTGCGATTGACATCTTTCCTATAGCCTGATTTGTATCTTTATTAGAAGAAAGAAACATCTGTAAAGAAAAGCGCCAACGAGGTAGTGTTTATTTTTTGTTTATTTTAAAAGATCTTGACAAGATAATCCATAACTTCACTGGATGCTAAAAATGTATTCTTATGTTTTGCACTTGATATATTAACTTTTATAACCTTTTGCTTTTTTTACTAGAAAGTGGGAAAATCTGAGGAAAAAGAAGCCAAACAGGTAATTTTATTTTTTGTGTGTTTCGTTGACGCCGTTAAGTCACTGCATTTAAAAGTTGAATCCAGACTCTTTGCTGAAACAAGAATAACTGATGCTCAAGAGCTTCTTTTTGTAATATTGGCTTCTTTCCTAAATTGCTTATTTGAACCCCTTTGTCTCCGACAAATCTGATAAATCTGATGCTAAACATTTTGTAAGAATAAACGGTTAAGTAGCTTAGGCGTGATGTTTATTCGTAGATAAACTCAAGACCATTGAGACCCTGTTTTGTTTGCGATAAAAAGATCAAGCATTCGAAATTAAATAGACACATCACTTTATGTCATAAGCATCATCCAGATGTAAAGGATGCTTTGAACATGCCTCGAAAAGAAAGACTGAGAGCCTTCGCTAACTTTCGAAAAATTGGCATATATAATCATAATGTTAAAGAAATTGAGGAGGGCGGTAGAAATTTGTTGCGTGAAAAGCAAAACGATTCAGATGACCCACTTGTTATGTGCACCACCTGCAAAGGATTTTATGCCAAAACCTTTAAAGCTAGGCACAAGGCAGACTGCTCAAAGAACTCCTGTCAATTTCCTGTTACAATTGCTCTGGATTGTACTAGTGATGAGTCATGGAAGCTATCGGATGATCAATTTAAGCAGAGAATTTTGAACATCATCAGAGACGATGCCGTTGGTACTCTTGCCAAATCGGATCCCGTTATTTTGATGGTTGGTCATCGCCTCTATGGCAAAATAAAAAGAAGACTAAACAAAAAGATGGAAGTTGAACGGTCTGTTCGAAGCGACATGCGTCGTCTGGCACATGTTTATTCCAGATTTAAAGATAGGGTGTTGGAAGTACCAAGAGATTGTTGTAATGACAAAAACAATGCTGGTGACATGTTTCTGAGGGAAAATTTTGAGGTGCTGAAATATTCTATTGAATCCTACACTCATTCTGATTTGGAAGTTCAAAAGTCAGGACTTAAGGCAGCCTTGTACTACGTGTTGAAAGACGCCGCCGAAAAACTAATTGGTTATTACCTTGGTAAAAATAATGATGTTGATGCAGAAAAAATTAAAAACTTTTTGGTATTGCTGAAATTACGCAAAGATGAAATATTCGCTGACGCAACGTATGATTTAAACATGAGAAGGAATGTAAAAACTAAAAAACCTGCACAACTTCCAAACGAAGGCGATGTCCAACTAATTCGAGATTATGTGATTGAAAGGATACGCCACTTATCATCAGATCCATTTATCATCATGGACAGACATACGTTTGTTGAACTACGTGATTGTGCTTGCACTCGTCTTGTGCTGTATAATGGCCGAAGAGGTGGAGAACCATCGCGTCTAACCGTTACGCAGTGGATTGAAGCTGAAAAGGATGAATGGTTAGACAAACAGCGGATACAGGATATTGCAAAAGAAACTAACTTAAGCAGTGGGACAAAGATCACATTTCAATCGGGAAAAGGAGTCAACCATTTAGTTCCTGTTTTTATTCCTAAAGATACTGTTGCTGCAATGAAGTTGTTGGCTAACGAGCAAGTAAGGAAAGATGCTGGTGTCCTTGAAGAAAACTCATACATATTTCCCAGTACCCAAGGTTCTGATAATCATTGCTCTGGATGGCATAGCTTAGATAATGTTTGTGCAAAACTTCCAATTGCCAACAGAGAAAGAATTAGTGGTACAAGTAACCGACATCGCCTTAGTACCTTAATTGCTGGTTTAGGTCTATCAGAGTCCGATATGAGTTTGGCCTATGATCATTTTGGGCACAGTGAGAGAATTAACAAAACGATATACCAAGCACCAGCTGCTCATCGACAACTATTGTCAACTGGGAAACATCTATCTGTCCTTGATAATGGTGAGCTGTTTTTCTGTAGTCTATTCTTGTGTATCAATTTTTTAAAAGTGAAACAAACGCATATCTTCTTATAGCGCAAAGTATAAAGAATGACAATAACTTCGAGAAAAAGGGTCCTAACTTAGTTGAAGAAAATGAAAAAAAATTTAGAGGTAAAACTTAGAATTATGGCTGTTCATATTGGCATACTTCTTTTCCTTGTGAGCAGTCAAACAAGAAATTTAATTTTGAAATTCTTCCAAAGTAAGTTCTTTTGACTCTTCATTCTATTCAGGTCTAACTTGTTCGTAATTACCTACATACAGGCTTGAATTACGTTGTAAATGTATTTTGTAGATGAAAATGCTGAAAAAGACACAAGTAAAGCGAACACTGTAAAATTACCGAATAAAAAGAAAATGAAGAAAAGTGTACAAGTGGGAGAAAAAAGACAAACTCATCGAAACGATACATTTAAAAAAGAGAAAACTTGCGGTTAGTTCATTGCGTAACAATAAGATTTTATTCACAAAATATTATGTATTATTGGAAACATTTTCGTTTTTGAATCATTAGAGCCTTACGTTGCAAATAAAATGTTTGTTTTCAGAACAGGGCTTCGAATAAAAGCCCCTATGTAAACAAAATTTACGTGAAAAACCAACCTATTCGACTTAGATGGTCAATAGCGAAAACACGATCTCAGATTTATAGTGACGTCATAAAACATCACACATAATATTTGTTACTAGGGAAGGACAGTATAAATAGTCAATTTTTTTAGTATTTCTGTTGTGTAAGTTAACTTTGTTACAATACCTGATTGCAAAATGACTGAAAGCCGTTTTCCTTTTAGCACCCACGAGAAAGTATGCACTTAGAAAAGAAAAGAACGTTTCTCAAAGTATGTCTTGATTTCCATGATTTTGTGTTTTCAAAATGATATCCTGTGTTGTTTGTTTTTTGTCAGCATTTAACTTCTTTATAAACAAGTTACTGGTTGTTTGCAAAGTGATGCTTTATATTCTGATTTTCCCTAATTTTTTCCTGATTTTTCAATAAAGTTACAATGTTTTTAACGGTTTAGAAACATCTGAAGAATCCAAACATTTTACAAATGTGAACGATGATGAACCTTCTGAATGGTCTGAATCAAGTGAAGATAGCGAACTCGAGAATTCTGTAAAATGCACTGGTGAGGTTTTGTTAATCAACAATACTGTATAACTCCTTACTAAGAAAAATCAAAAAGTACCATATTTTTTAATTTCTTGGTCTGTCTATATATAGTATATGAAATTGCAAAAATTAGTTGATTGTACTTACCGGTGATAAACAACAGCTAAAAAGAATAATATCTTAAAAATTGCTGCGTAATTGCCGAAAATGAAAATATTGCTAAAGTGGAATATTTTGCGTCAAATAAATGAAATTATTGTACTTGAACACGAAAGTTTATTTGATACAACTCGCAGACAGCTTAGATCCGAAATCATCGTATCCGTTTTCACAATATTTATTTCCATATTCTTGAAATTGGAGTCCGAAAATATACAGAAACTAATAAAAAGAAATAGATTATCTTAATCCCTATAATACTTAATAATTATTAATTCGCTATTCGTCGTTAGCCCGTGGAAAATCCACGGGTTCGCCCGTCCTTTTTATACCGCATTGCGTGCTTCTCGCTATTGCGCAGCTAAGCTACCATTTTGCGTGACAGACAGACAGACAGACGTAAACGGGTATTATAATATAGATAATTAACCTTTTTAAAATATGGAAAAAAATTCATTAAAGAAATACTGAAATAAAGAAATGAAAATGATAATAAAGATGGCGGAATTAATGTTTGCGAATTTGTTTTCACAAACCAAAATTCCACAAATTACCAGACAAGGGCGGACATCCGCAAAGTTGAGATTCCAACAATCTGATTAAAGATTTTCAATTGCAACTAAATGAGACTATTCGTAACTTTTTTATTTCGCATATTTCATACAATTTTTGAAAGCATCCATCCGCAAAAATTGCTTCCGCGACAATTTCTTCTCTTCTATTGGAGGACGAAATAAGAATGAAATCATTGAAATTTGTATGCCCTTTTCGTGTATAAATTAATCTTGTAATGTTTTCTTTTACAGGTCAACAAGAAAGAAAATACATTCAATGGTCGTCAGAGCAAGAGGATAAACTATACAAAAAATTTGCAAGACATATAAAAAATAAAAAAAATGGATGGCCTTGTATGTATGACATGTATGTTTTGCACTAATTATGAAAACATGTTTTTGAATATCTAATATTTGTGTATGTGTAGGCTCTGATGATCTGAAAAAATTCGCCAACGAGGAAGGAATTACTGTTGGAACTGTTCGAAATAAAATTAACAATGAAAGAGGAAAAATAGCACGACAAGCGGAAGCGAAAAAAAAGAAAATAAACATTGTTTAATTGTGATAGAGCTTTGGTTTCTTTTATTTTTATTATTTTTACGTTACCATAAAAGTACATGTTTATAATTATTTATTATGTTTACAAAAGTACATTTATAAAAACATGTACACTATACATGTTTTTATAAATAATGTGACAGCTTTTATCATCATCAAATTTTCTTGAGTATACTCTAAAAAATTCAAGTCTAAACAACACATCACTCCGTCACCCCTTAGACGGGGAGAAAGGCAAGAAAAAGTGTTAAAGTCACGAGGATAATTTCTATACAGGTTTCAATCATGTTTTAACAATCAAAATGTATGATCAACGATAATTTAATTCAACTCTCCCCCCTCTCCCATGAAAAATATTTTGAACTGTGTGGTTTTCATAACTGTATGTGATAAGAAAACTGGCTCTCATAAGTGAAGTATATCTTTTAAGGGGATTAATTTTCGCGGGTATTAAGTTTCGCGGTTTTTTCGGAGTTTTTCCAAAAACGCGAAAATACGTCGCCGCGAAAAGTTTAAATATCCCTGATCTGGGAAATTTCCAAATCGGCCTGATACAAAAGACAATGATGTATAACTTTCTCTGGGACATTTTCCTTTCTCTTCTGTATGTTGTTTCGAAATAACTCACCGGAATAGTTGTTTTTCCAAATTTGCATAATTCGCAAAAATAAGTTACCGCGAAATTTTCTTCAACACTAAATTTGTGAAAATAAATTCCCTTTTTTCCCGCCAAATTCTAGTAAAAAAAAATTCTGCGAAAATAAGTCCCCGCGAAAATTAATTCCCTGAAGGTATCTTGTTTACACAGTTATTTCTCGTTTATTCGTGATATAGTTCGTACAAGGTGATACATTTAGGAAGGTTTAAGGCGTTAAACAGATTATCATTTAGCGTACGTTTCTTGATTTCTCAGTCCTTCCTTACGCAGCCCCATTATATAACTAGTGTCAAATGAGAAAAAGGAAAAGGAAGTTAATTTCTGTGGAATTAGTAAGATATAACTGCTTGGTTATCCAGGTTCGTTTATTTAAATTCGAAGAAGCAGCAAATGATTAATCGTTTTTTGTTTTTTTGTTTGCATATAAAAATGTATGAAAATACTGAATTTTATGTGTTTACCCTTTTTTTTCATTTTTACCCTTGTTCTGTTGTTTTTAATAACGCATATTATAGATTTAGGTGTTCTTCTTTCTTTTTTGATTTTTGTTATGTTCAAAGGAGTCTATTACTACGCATGTCATGTGTTTGGAAGTTTCAGGAATACACTTTTATTTTGACACTCTTAGTTTTGTATCTTTTTAAACAAACCCAGCAGCCTTAAAAACCTCAAAATCTTAAAAAAATTTAAGGAAAATTTATAACCCGTAGTTACTACATCATAGCAAAAACAGTATAAGTTGTGTTCGTTTGCAAACTACAAAATGTCTTGAAAGGGTTTTTTTTACTGATTGTATGCTGGGAAATCATGGCCTTTCCACTCAGTGACTCAGGGCAAAGAATATAGAATTCAATGAAAAGTCAGGGAAAAATTTGGTTTAAAAGCTGTATGTGAACCCTGTAAAAAACGTATCGGATCGAATACATGCAAAAGCAACAGTTTTAATGCCCTTAATGTTGCTTAAGATCCTCTTTACAAAGCGCAATTGTTGCATTCGTTGTTTGTTGGTTTTGTACCCACATAAACCACTTCCACGCATTTTGCTGCTTCATTAAGCTAGTTCTTAAATTGTAACCAAACTTTTGGTACAAATTCACATACTCTTAAATACATGTTAAGGATGCTATAATTTGTGTTTTTTCCTTTATATTTTTTCTCCGAACTGGACAGCTGCTAACGTGTGCTTCTTTTTTGTTTTCATACAGATTATAAAAAATATCACTTACAACAATGAGACAAATGTCTTTAAAAAGACAATATTGCAGTTCAATATTAATAATTATCAGATGATCGGGTTTAACGCTCATGTATATAAAATATATATCTGTCTACATTTAGTCGATCTAATGTAAAAATTTTCTTAAAGTAGACACAAATCATATGGAATCGTTATGTAGACACAAAAATTTCAAATTTTTTTTAAGAGGCAAAAAGGCATACAGGGCGCATACGCAGACAAAAAGAATACTCCTTATACAAAAATAAAGGTTATAGGGGGTAAGGGTTTGCGAAAAAACATGGTTTTTATATGTCCACTTTTAGTTCGAATTTTCAGAGTGTCCACCTAAGGTTGATATAGCGTTATATATATATATATATATATATATATATATATATATATATATATATATATATATATATATATATATATATATATATATATATATATATTAACACACAGGAATGCTGGAAATGATGAACGACTGCATTTGTAATTGAGTGATAAAATTATATTTATTTAAATTTTCGTCTGTCTACAACAGACTTCATCAGAAAATGACAATGATAAAAGAATCTGCTAAAAAAGTATATTCATGCTGAAATAACTGGGCATGTTTCCTGCAATTACAGCAGGAATAAATTGTGTCTTTGGAATCTAAAAGTGACCGATCCGCAAAAATTAATTTCTGTCAAAAATTTGAAAATTGACCTTTTAATTGCCAATTTTGAGTTTTGTCCCAATTTACAAAAAGACTTTCAAAGATGGTGGATATTTCAAAAACACAGTTTTTCATAGCCGATTTAAAATTTTGGTACTGGACCGTAGAATTTATCGGTAAAAATACATTATCAGCCATCAGACTTTTCGTCTGCTATATTCAAAATAATGAAGTTCTTGGTGAAAATCTACTTCGCTCCTAATGCAATGTATAATGCGTGTAAGTCATATTGAAGAAGAACTACTTTGTTCATCACTGACATACTGCCAAGCAATGAGCGGGATTTGATCCGCGGTCCCCACAACTGGGAGCCGCTTGCCAGCATGTTAGCGATGAACAAAGTAGTTCTTCAACATAACTATTTTTTTCTTTAATACGGTCTTGATATATTTAGTAGCATTATCCTCATAATTTACTTTATGGGGCATTAATTTGTATTGTGAAATCGAAAATGGAGCTTTTGATGGTCCCTAATTTTCGCAAATTTTCCTTCCTGCAAAAGTTTCTTCCCTTTGTTTACAAAATATTGTGTAATTTTTTTCTTCTTTTCTTATAGGTCAAGCGAAAGAACAACGGTTTTCTTGGTTACTTGCTTACACACGTTTACACACGTTTACTTTGTTACTATTTAATCTCTTGTCAGACTTGGACACTACCTTGATCTCACAATACACTTTTACATATATATAACTTATAGAATAGATTTTTTTACAATAAAAAATAATATATATAAAAAGTATATATAGCTAGCTATATAATTTTACTGTTCTACTTTTTTGTATTTTTACGATCTAGGATCGCATTGCTATTGGAACTTTCGGTTCAACCACTCAGCTCAGTTCAGAACTACTGTTTCTGAAGAAATTTTCTCGCTCTTATTAAGGCCAGCTCCATTCTGTTCAATTTTTGTGTAAATATTACTTTGGCTTTTCTAATGGCTAGTGACGTTTAGTCCAACTCCGGGCCTGTCAACCCAGATAAAATAGTAATGGGCTCATTTCGTCAAGGTCATTCTAGATTTGGAGAATCAGCGGGTAGCCAATGCGTGTGCAATGCTTTGTGGGCCATCTGTTACCCTTCTATTACGCCTGTGCGTTACTGGACTGAATGGAATCTTGATCGTATTTTGACACTAGGGAATGATCTTTACGTCAGCCTACGTTACACCAGTCAATATCTTGCTTTAGACGAACTTCCCAATTCAATTGCAACTGAAAACGGGAATATTCAAATTGAAAAGTCAGATTCCTATTTATTTGAACTTTCGAGAAATAGTACTTCCTTTCTCCGTGCCCAGTAATATGCCAATTATCTCACGCTATCTCGGAGTGGAAACCAAGCATAAGAAGTGAGACGATATTTGAACTAATATCGTTATTCAGAGGAAAGTGGGTAAATTTTACTATTTTAAAGCGGAAGAAAATTTTCTTTTTTACTTTCGTAGATAAACAATTCTCACTCACACATTTAAAGTTCTCAGTCGCGCTGACCTCAAGGCCTAAGGGCCTGTAGTAAGCTTTAGTCTACGTGCTTGCAAAATTGTACAGAGGGAAATGACGTTAATAACATCAAAGATGGCGCATTATAAGGCGATCTTCATTATGCTACACTGCACGAGCTTTAACTTATGATTATAAAATTTAAAATAAAGTAATGTTCATTGGATAATAAAATAATTTGTTGCACTGTTAAGATTCTTATTGCCTTTAAACTCAATTTAGCCTCGTACTCAGAAAAAAATCTGTCAAAACGAGGATTTAAGCTTTAGCCTGGATAAGTTTTAGGCGTCCAGGCTCTGGGCTGTCTCTATCTATCTCTCTCTATCTTCCCAGGCGATATTAAAGATTCCGCCTTCGCCGGTGGAAATCAAGAAGTAGTACACTATCAATCACAACATTTTCAGTGACTTGTGACGCAACTAGACGTGACTTTTGTCGCTGGTTGACGTCACTTTTAGACGCTATTAGAGAGGATTTTCACACACTATTAAACGTGATTTGTGGACGCTACTAGGCGTAACTTTTAAATGCTATTGACGTCACTTTTAGACGCTAGTAGACGTGAATTTTAGTCGCTTAGGCATGACCTTAAAACGCTGCTAGGCGTAACTTTCAAACTCTAATAGACGTCACTTTTAGATGCTACTAGACGTCACTTTTAGACGCTACCAGACGTCACTTTTAGACACTACTAGACATTGCACGCGTTAACGACCAAAAAATTCCGCAGTATCAGAAAAACATGTTAAAAATGCACTCTTCTACGTTTCACGGTTTTGAGTAAGTACAAGAAAATCTCAAAACAAGCAGGAGTCATTTGATGGGAACAGAAGGTTCCCTGTCTAACTCTGGATACAAAGTATATATAATATTTCGTCCCATATTTTTCTACCGTTTCCCCATTTTTTTTTTTTTTTTATTATTATTATTATTTTTCACTTTTTTTAAACTCACTATTGGAGACTATTTTTACAAAAAGTTGTGTCCCTGAGAAAAAACCAAACAAATATTCCGTATGTAGTCGAGGCACCTGGAAACGTGCTAGACAGAACTAAACCCGTTAGCAACCTTGTTCCCAAGACATCTTGTATCATTTCTGATATCGAAAACGGCGATATATATGTTCGACTCGATATAAAAAGAGGCGCTTGGAACGAGGTTGACGCGATACACTGAACGTCGTTGTGTCTAGACCATTCTAGACATAATTGTCTGCCTGGTGAGTACCAAGCTCTTCAATTTTTTTTAATGGTGTTTCTGCTGGTGTGGACCCCGTTTTCTAGTTCTTGTTTTCGTTTATGTTTTTGTTTGATTAGGCACTGTCCTCATTCCAAATCTTCAATAAAGCAATTATATATTTGCTCACACTTGCTGGGCAAAAAAATATATGTTTGTTGCGTGTAAATGCGCGGTAAGTGTGTTCGGGCATTAAAAAGCACATTTCAAGGAAATAGTTTGTTTTGATCTGCGATGGGAAACAGAACATGAAAATATAATTAGCTAACATGTGGCTTGAAGTTATTTCCATAACCTAGGAGTTTTGCAAGTAAAGGGTTCATATTATACTTTTAGATGGAAATTAAGGATTTATGTTCACTTGAAAATCTGGAAAAGGATGTTGTGTTAAATACATTGAAAGAAAGATACGATGGAAATAATTTTTACGTAAGTTTTTTTGCTAACTAGCTTTTTGCTGACTTAGTTGTTGCTCCCGGACGCTTCTGTTAGAAAATAAAGTGTTCACTTTGTATTCAGCTGTGGAAATATATAGGTGACTTTTAAATGTTCAAAAACAGGACCATATAGGGTAAAATACATAGCTGAATGAAATTCATACAAATAATTTCGAAAATTAAAAGACACCAGAATGAGTTTTTTTCAACTGTAGTCTCATTTTTTAAAAAACTTTTTATTTCAGTGTTCTGTTTTTGCGTACAGTACAGGAATGAGAGTAAACCGTCATGCATAGGTCCCAATATTTTAAAAATATTTCTGTAGAACCAATATAATTGATTCGTTGCTACAATAAGTTTGCTCATTATTATAAGTGTATGGCATCTGCAACCACAGTACCCTCAGCTGTCTAAAACGTTGGGATTGAAATCACCCTTATCCAAGACCTTCATCTGTATTCAGAACATTCATATTACGTCAAGGTTTTAAGTTGGGTGGGCATCACTAATATCTGATGTTATAGACTCATATGGGTACCAAAAATAAGGTTGGTTGGTTGGCAAATCCAAGATAGATCGATAGATGCGCATATTTTACATGGTGAGCCTCACAAATATCAAGGGATGTAGCTACCCTGCTTTATGGAGTCTTAGGGTATTGAATGCTCATTCCGAGCTCCGAAACCAGCCAGACAACTTTTTGCGACATCAAATGGCCCACACAGTGTGCTATCTCTTTAATTTCCCTCACATGGCTTGGGTTAACCCAGACCTATGGTAATTTTACCCTGTTGTACCTTGTTGTAGGCTTTCGAAGAAAGTCTTCAGGATTAGCAGTTGTGTGCCAGTCCTCCATTGGATTGAACATCCAGTTTACACCAATGTGTGCATATGTTTATTAGAGTTTGAATCAGCCCCTCTTAACGTGGTGTATCCTACCAGTTGTAATTCATCTGGTATCTGGAATAGATATTTATCAAGGCTGTTTTTAAAAAGGTCCAGTGTGCAAACAGACATATTATGGATGGACTTGGGGAGGATGTTAAAGAGCTTTTTTCCATGGATAGGTAAACTGAACTCGGTCACCCTACTGTATGGACCACACGGAAGCTTTGCTTTCCGCCCAAGCCGAGGATGATGATAGCTTTGGATTTTCAGATTGGTATTTACTTGCCCATGTTGCCCACTTGCCCATATTGAATCAAGGGGCATCAAACCATGTTTTTCCCTGCACTAAGTGCAAGAGTTATAACCACTGAGCTTATCACAGCACAGAGTATTTTAACTCACCCACCTTAGCATCTTCATTTGAATGAAGGAAAATAAAATAAAAAGTGTGATGAAATTCTTCCAGAATGTTGTGATTGCTTTATCACTTTATTTTGTTGTTTTTACAAGATTAAAAGTTGCAATTATACCTAACTCAAAATTTGCATATGTGAGTTCTTGTTTTGACTTGAAAAGATGACTTTAATATCTATTGTTAAAATAACAAATCTTAAAGTTTTCAGTTAGTTAACAGATTTCATATTAATGTGTAAAAGCTTCATGTGGAATTTAAATGGATCGTGAAATTTTGCCAAACTTTAACTGGATATACATAACCTATGATATTTTTTACTATATACTGGTTTAATATTGTAATAATTAGTTTGTCTGTTTGTGCACGAGAAAAAAATTTTGCTAAAGAAACATGAAATGCGATATATGAACGACCGGCAAACCCGTGGATTTATCCACTGGCTACCGACTAGTTTTTAATATTACACTACTATTCTTTTCAAAATTATCTTGTTTGTAGCCACATACTAAATGACATAAAGCAAACATGTACATGTTTTGTTTCTTGTCAGAAATAAAATAACTCATTGGGGACCTCTTTTGTTTTGTACTTGTTACTTTCTATACACCCTATAAGTATTCACCAAAATCTATGGACAGCGGAGTTTAATTAAATTGGTAATTTTTTATAATTTCTCCTTAGACATATATTGGTGACATCTTGATATCTGTCAAATCCAAAAGAGAAAATAAAATCGCTTTTAAAGAAGTAAGTATATATTTATTATCCCCTCTCGCATTTTTATATGCATGTGATTTTGTGAAATAATTTTATAAACGTAAATTAAAGCAAAAAACAAACAGAATTATAATTATTGTTGCTTCTCAAGCAACAATAATTATAATTTTAGTTTGCTTTTTTTAAAAAAAATAAAAAAATGTGTAAAAAAGACATTCCAGAAAAACTGTGTGCATAAGCATTTTCATAAAAACTAAATGAATGACCAGCTGGTTAGAAGATGATTCACACAATTTTATCAAACGTATTAGATGAGTAAACATAAAGTAAAAGATATATTAAAGTGATAAATTGTGAATTTTTAAAAACAGCATGACTTAAGAAATAGTATTAGTAATGATTTTTACTTTCCAATACTTTTTTAAAAAACTTATTCACCAAACTAATAATGTGAAACATCTAAAATGTTATTTCTTCTTATTTTATATATTTTAAACTTTATGTAGAAATGGTGGTATAGTGCCAGTAAGAACTATGTATTAATCACCTAATTTGTTTCAAAAAGTTAAAATGTTCTGTTGCTGCAAGTTATTAAAAGGAGACATGATTGATAAGCACTTGAATGGACATATTAAGATTAATTATCTCTTAGATGTTAAACCACTTAAGAATAAACTGTTTAAGTGTTTACATTATGAATTATATATACTTTAAAAGTGGTCAATAACTGTTTTTCCGGAATCAATTATGTGTATCATATAAGAACTCAATATACATATCAAAATGATAGCCCTGTATGTTCTCACATTGTGCTACAGAAATAAAACAAAAACTCTAATAAACATTATTTTCTTTATTTGGTTGTTGTTATTAAATTAATGTTTCATGCATCACTGATAACAAGTTTACTTAATTTTAAATTTATAAAGAGCTTTTTGTATGATGTTTTTCTTTTATATTCAATTATTTACATAAAGTTTTCATTTTGTTGCATTCAATGAATCTCATTAAAAAATGACCAACATTATTTCTCCTAAATCTTAAAACACAACTAAAATATTTCTTAATTCTGACATTTCTTATGTTTTCTTATTTGCTTCACTTTTATTATCAGTTTTATTTAAATTAATTTTTCCATCATATGTTGCCCTGATGTTAAATCTTTTCAAAATGATTGGCCACCTTGTATCTTAGTATAAATATAAAAAATCTTAAAAGTTTTGTCATCGAGACCACTGTGTTCGAGAGATTTGGATTTGTTAAGAGATGTGCATTCTAACCTTTTGGTTAAAGATCACATAGATACAGTACCGCTTGAATGTAACTTTACATGTACGCAAGTTTTACGACCTCGTGCAACGATCTCATGTCTACATAAAGAACGTTCACATATCTTTTTTTTATACATGAACTTAATTGCTTTTTATTGTTGTCGTCGTGCGCGAACAATAAGATTTGATGAATCCTTTTGTTGTAACATGTAACTTGCATGTTATTGTTAAAAAGTGTTAAAGATGACAAAGGAAATTGAAATATTATTTTATAAAAATGAACGAACATAGCACGTTAAAAGTATTTCTACCGCCACTTTTCATTCTTACATTTTTAAACACGATCTAACGTAGCATTTTTATCCCTGTTTTTTGTTCTTAAACTTTAAAACATGATCTAACGAAGCATTTTTATCGCTTTTTTTCGTTCTTAAACTTTTAAAACATGATCTAACAAAGCATTTCTATCGCCATTTTTCGTTCTTAAACATTTATAATGCGATCTAACGAAGCATTTTTATTGCCGTTTTTCGTTCTTAAACTTTCAAAATGATACTCTTGATGACTATAGCAATTAAATACAACAATGGGACACACAGCAATTAAATACAACAATGGGACACAAACAAGACATGAACTCTATTGTTTTCAACATGCAAAAATAGCTCATGTATTTAACAATAGGTTAACAATAACAACGAAAGTTCTGACCCTACTGAAAGCTCATGCGAAGGTGATAACTATCGCGTACATGTAAAGTTACATTCGAGCAGTACTGTATACAGATCACTTATATACGAATCGCATAGAAAGGCCAACCCCAGAGGGGGACAAGAAAGACTTGGCAGGAGAAAATAAAGACAGACCTGTTGCAAGGAATTTGAATTCAATTCTAACAATGTCTAGATCAGATTGAAAAAAGGTTATTGATATACCCTGTTTATCCCATGCTAGCATGGAAAACAGAGGTTAAGCCAAGAATGATGAATAATAATGACGTAGATCTACAGATCACTTATACAAGGATCACATAGATTTATAGATCACGTATTTCTACAAATCACATTTAGACTGATCACGTAGATTCACAGATCACGTATTTCTACAAATCACTTATATATGGATCACATAGATCAACAGATTTATGGTACACTTGGTTTAATAAGTAAATACATTTTAAAACCAATTGCTTTTCTAGCCTAATGGTCTTTCCCCAAGTTTTAAACATACCCATACTGATCTTTTTGTACCTCAACTGAGTTTTGGCAAGAGCAGAGAAATTCTGAGATTTTTTCTAAAAAAATATTTTGTTTTAGGAAATTCTTCATATTTATTGGTTTATATTAATTTTTAGGTATTTGTCTTTACCCTTACTTTTTTTTTTGAAGATTAGTTATTTAAACTTAATTACATAAAAGTTGATTCATGTTTTTATATTTAATAAGACTTAATCTATTTCAGAAAGTGGTATATATTTTTTGAATTTTTGCAAGGTGGTTTCAACCAGTGACTAATTTCAGAATTTTAATTGTTGGATTTTCTTATAAGAAACAGACTAGGTTTCTAAAATGGGCTTATTTTTTAGAAATAAGAAAGTGGTTTCATGTGCTTATAATACGTTTGATTCATATATAGATATTCCAGGAGTACAAAACTGCATTGTGTGTATCTGCTCTCCCGCCTCACATTTATGGGATTTCTTGTCACATACATCAATCACTCACCATTACTTCTGAAAACCAATGTTTTATTGTGTCTGGTGAGTCTGGAGCTGGCAAAACAGAAAATGAAAAATTAGTATTTGATCAATTTTTATCACTATGCACATCCAATCATCACCAGTTAATCAGAAAAATATCACAGGTAATATAATTGTTCTCTTATTTTTTGATTCCATATCTTTTATGATTATTTAGTTCATTTTTTCTCAGCAAGTACTAATTATTAATTAATTGGTTACCTGGAGAATGTGTTTTCATATTTATTATTGACCTGCACATTTTTAGGTCAGCATTATTCTTGAATCATTTGGAAATGCAAAGACATCACTAAATGAAAATTCAACAAGACTTGGAAAATATTTTCAATTGTTTTTTTCTGAAGCTGGGAAATTAGATTTTGGTATGTATAGTTGTTGTAGTTGTTGTCCAGTACAAAAAGTGAGTTCGGAAAGTTTGATACAAATTTGTTCTATTATGATTTTTTGATGATTGTAAAACATCATTTTTAGGTTATGTCACAGAATATCTTTTAGAAAAGTCAAGGGTTGCTTCGCAGAGGAAGGTAAGTGTGTAAATGGTTAATTAAGTGTTTCAGGTGTGTTGGGACTGGACCTAGAATGTTCCAAGGTTTGGTTATGTCCTATGAAAAAAACTTGCTCAAATTAATTTGTATGAGTGATAGAAAAGCGATAATATAAGCACTTGTCTTATAATTTGCACCATATGGGTCTTAACAAGCAATTATTTTTTAAAAGCAAATTGGAATTATGGAAAGGCAAATGTATCAAAATTACTTTTTTTATGAAGTATAACTTTGTGCACATAACAGAAAAAAAGTGTTACAGAATGAACATGTTTTTAAAAAATAAATTCTGCAAGAAAATTATTTTTCAAAATTGTGAAGGCAGAGCTAATGTGTTGTAGAACTTTTTGCAGATGTTTTAGCTTGTGCATCATCAGAAAAAAATCAAAAAAAAACACATGAAGCTATAAATATCACCCATGCTTTGCTATAACATCATCAAAACACAGTTGTACAAATTTTAAATTTTGGGTTATTTAATTCCAAATAGATTAATATAGATTAATAAAATTATTTGGGTCTGGATTGACATGTGCTCATGCGATCCCACACATGTCCTGACAAAGCCTGTGAATATCTGTGAAGTGATATGTTTCTTTTTTTAACGTGTAGGCTATTGGGACATGCATTTTAGGCAGACATTTAAGTTTGTTGCTTTTTTCAATCTAAATTAAAATTTAACACCTCTCCTAAAAGCCTGTAATTAACAAACATTGCTTATTAAAACTAGAGGGAAAACTTTAATTATAACATTAGTGATCATCTTTGATGGCGTTATCAAAATTTATCTTTCTCAAAATTTTAACCAAACTTGAAAATTTGACAAACTTTAAGTTAATTCCAAATTCCTGCAGATGAATTTTTAGCTAACTTTTCGACTAAATGTTTGTTGTTTTAAAACACATTAGGCTTAATGTGTTAAATTCCAGGTGGCACATTGCTGTTTTATTCTTTCACATGCCTGTTCGCTAGTTTACATAGCTTTATACTTTATGCATTTACACCAGTGCTTCTCTATACATAGGGTGAACAGAACTTCCACGTCTTTTATAATCTTTTTTCTGGAAGAACAGATGAAGAATTATCAAAACATCTTCTTGACTTGCCAACACAGCATAGGTATGTCATATTTCATGTCCAAAAGGGAAAAAAGTTGAGGAAACGGTTTGTTAGTTGTCTTTTATGTGTGTCCCACAATCACAACTTTGTTTTTAAAATGCATTACCTTAATTCCTAAATTTTCTTCTAGGTATTTAAAGTATGGAGAAGCATTTGGAGATGACAATTTGTTTATATGGGGGCAAAGATATAAGTCCATGTTAAACGCATTTACTTTACTTGGTTTTGAGAAAGAGGTAAGCTTGGCTAGTAGAATTGTCATTGAGAATTTTGAGTGTAATTTAACAGGGGAACCGAACTTTTTATTACTGTGTTTGATTTTTAACTGGGTCTTAGGCAGTCTCTACCAGTCAGATGTTTGTTTTGTTGTGACTGATTTATATAAACCTCAATGTACTGAAAAGTATTATAATGATGTGCATGATTTTGTTTTGTCAGGATTTGCAGAGTGTTTTCGGCATATTATCAGCTATTCTTAACGTTGGTGATGTAAAGTTTTCTTTACAAGATGAAAAAACAGGAGTTTATGTGGAGAATCTTGACTTACTTGATAAAGGTATGCTTTAGTTTGTTTTTTGTATGGAATGCATGGAATTTGGTCAAAAATGTTGCTGTAATAAACAACAGTATTGCCACGTCAACTTTAAACTCCTGTTACATTCACTCTAATTTTATTAATTTTTTTTATAATATTTTTGAAAAAAGAATATTATTTTCAGCTATATTTTTATTAATTTTGGTTCATTTTTATTTTAGTTGCAGTTTTACTAGGTGTTGAATCTGACGATTTGGAATTGTGTCTAACAAGTAATTTTGTCACAGCAAAAGGTACTTCCATATTCTGTGACAAAATACATATTTTTTTACACTCTTGTTAGTAGATGGAAAGTCTTCATACAGGTATCTCAAACATTTGACTTGCATATCTTGTTGTCCTTATCATAACTTGAAAATTACACTTATGTTGGATCCTGTATGAGTTCTGCTTCAGATTTTTCCATGTAAGGCCATCTATATTTGAAAGTTTGTTCGTTGTCATTTTATTGATCAGCTAGAAATGCAGGGTGCAGTAGATACGTGAATACTTTGCAAATAAAATAAGCTTATTCCCTTCCGTCTTCCATTTGTGAAAGTTGTATTGGGCTTGATATTTGCTTTTCGGCTTAAATCTTTTGCTCGTTGAAGACCAAATTCAGTCTTGGCCTGCAAAACAGGTCAAATTAATATGTTTTTCACTGAGAGTATTTTTTCAACACAAAATTGGGACATTACTTCCAAATTTCTAAAGGTGGGTAACAATGATTGAACTTTAAAATATAAATGGCCTAACATAACTTGGTTAAAATAATCATTTTGGTCTGTAGATAGTTCTGTGTCGTCATTTAAAAATGTTGCTGAAGCAAACCACTGTCGTGACTGTTTGGCAAAAGATTTATATGGTCGTTTATTTGGTTGGATAATATGCAAGACTAATATGTTGATAAATCCTGATAATATAAAGAAAAAGTAAGACTTTTATGCACAACAACTTCCTTTAACAGTGAAGACTTATGGGTTTGCTCATGCATGCCATTCAGAAGTCCTTCCAGAGAGAAAACATTTAGAATATAGTGTTTACATACTACTAAAAGAGACCACATGCACAAAGTAACCAGTGCCGAGTTGGAAAGTAAACACTTTATCTGTCAACTTTTTTTTTTCTTTTTGGTTCACAAAATGCAGAGTGAAAAAAACACTATCTGATAGGAAAAGCATTTCTGCACACTACATATATTCATTTATGCAAACATGGCCTTAAGCAAGTTTACATTTTTGCTTTTAGAAAATCTGACCTTTTAAATGTTGGTTTTCTGGATATGTTCGGTTTTGAAGATTACCAAAAGAATTCGTTTGAACAACTTTACATCAATTCAGCAAATGAACAACTCCAACTTCACTTCACACAGCATGTCTTTGCACTGGAAAAGGTTTTCAATATTTATTTATTTTTTTATCTTTACCTTTGACAGTGTTGGTCTCCTACTCAGAAGTTCCATGTACTTGTTTATAAAAAGAAACCTAATAAAATAGCAGATATGTATATTTTAGTTTAACTTCTGCTTATCAATGCATATGTACTGTATATGACAATGTGCTACAAATATTTCCACCATAGTATTAAAATGGCGCACCATCGTCTTTAAAGTATGAACTCAATATATAAGGAAATATCTAATGCATTCCTTTTAGGTTGAATATGGTGAAGAGGAATTAGACTTTCAACCCTTTGAATATATTGATAACAAAAGTCTCATCAACTTGTTACTAGAGGTAAAGTGGCATCTAATATTTTAAAGATATACATCTTCTTAATTAAAATCAGATGTTTGCTATTCATTGCGAAAAAATTGCAAAATCAGAAGTATTCTTAAGCGAAATATCTGGTTCGTAATCGCACTTTTTTTCCATTGAACCCCGCCCTTCCTTAGAAGCAAAATGCTGTCTGTGGTAGATAGACTATGTTGGCGAAAGAGCCAAGAAGGTTGCGATATATATTTTATTCAATCAGCAGGTCTGAATCATTCTTGGTATCATTGCATAGTCGCTGGAGCTTTTTAACTTTTTTTTCTGTTTTTGTATTTAATCACATTTTTTAGCCATGTATAAATCTTAAGCAAACTATTTTTAAGATTTTGGCTGTAAATGTTGATTGTAGACCTCCACATAAAAGTTAAAGTAGTTAAATACATATGCTCTATAGATAAATACAAAGCTTAACCTTTCATGAAACCTGGGCAAAATTTTAGTTTACTAGTTTCATTTTTTCTTAAAACATATTCTGCAAAAATAAAGGTGCCAAGCGACTATTTTGATTACAGGATTTGTCAAAACTAAGCACTTATTTTGGATCCCCCACAAAGTATTTAAATTTGATGATGGGTGAACCTGTGGTTTAGTCTATATTATCATACCTGCCATTTCAATTGTGAACCAATGATAGCTGTGCACAGCAGCAAGTGAACTTAGTTTTTTCCATGGAGTGGACTATTAACAGGAAACTTAAATTTGAATGTATATTATAACCCATAATGTTTAATAGCTTAATAAAAGATGTCACAGGAAGGGGTTTTTGGTTATAGTCAAATAAAAAAAAAACAGTAGCTCTCTCTAGAAACCTATTACTTAATACTTTTGTGTTTTACCTCATAGTTTATATATTTGTTTAGAAACCACACGGTATATTTGCATTGGTTGAAGAAGAAAGCAAATGTTTACAAGCTGATGATAATTTATTAGTTTCTGCACTGAATGCACATTGTTCTGAGCATACTCATTATATTGCAACAAATTCTAAATTTGCAATCTTTAGCATCAATCATTCTTTTAAAAAGGTATGTTTGTAAATGTAAAGTTTTAATCGGAAAGCAGCTGACGCATTTTGTGATGCCTACTGATCGATAATTCCAATGTCGTTTAAATAAGGGAGGAACTCCATATGCAACTGTAAATTCATTTAATCACTATGAAAATGTTAAATTACCTTTTTGAATATTCATTGAATTATACCAAGGAGCATTAAAAGTACAACTTAGAAATTTCCATTAAAGTTCTATTTAAATTTCTATTGTTGACTCCTTTAAAACTCATCCCTCGGTTTGTCTGGTGGTTAGAGCTTGTATTGTGTAAATTGTTGCCCTAAAATATTGTACCTTCTATTTCTGTATGTTCCCTGCTAGCTGAGTTCTAGTTAAAAGTTTGGTCAAACTTTTGAAAAAAATTACTGCGGATGGGTTGCATAAACATATATTCTCTTATACAAGGTTAATAAACTTTCGGTACAGGTGTTTGGTGGCTATTGTTTCTTTCATAGAGGAAAAGAAAATATTTATTTTTTGTCATGAATTAAGCGTTGCTCATAAGGGGATAATTTAGTCCTATTTCTTTGCATTTTTATTTGTTTGTTTTCATCTTAATTTTACAATAATTTCCAAAAAATACCCCTCATATTCGCCTGATTTTATTTTTTACATTTCCACCAGAAATGGTAATAATACTGATTTTTAAGCTATCTTACAGAACAAACGATTTTTATTGATAGAAAATTAATTTAGAAATTTATCAATGAAATAACAATAAGCAATAGTTACCTTTATAATTTAGTGAGAGATTTTAAAATTCTTGTTTAAAAATTGAATTTGGAAACAATACTATCTGCAGATCGGCAACTGAAGGTTTCAATAGAACCTGCTGAGACGTATCTCCTTCTCTCTTTAAACCACCTTGATTATATACTATTCATTTGCATGTTCATTTTTATTCCAGGTAGCATATGTAGCCGATGGTTTCTTGGAGAAAAATAATGAGAAGATTGAACATTCGCTGATTGAATGTTTAAGAGGTGAGTGATCTGCTCATGGTCAAACCCTCTTGTGAACATAGTAGCTTAACAATATTGTGAGAAACTTTAAGCTCCATATTTTTAAATCAGCATTACTTGGTGTAGGAGGCAATCATAAAGTATGTACACACTTAGAGGGGGAGGGAGTCAGAGTTTAGGTGTACAGTAGATACTTATAATGCCTCCTCTCCTTTGTACACAACAAAGGATATGAGGCATTACTTTACTTTACAGACCTTTCTGTAAAGTAAGGGGCAAGGGGTAGGAGGGAGTCAAAAATTTAGCGCGTTTGCAAGAGAGGGAGGGTTCAGGTAAAAGTGCAAAAGTGCACAGGAAGGAAGGAGAGTCAGAAAATGAGTAAATTGGTACGTACATATTTTATAGATGCCTCTTGATTGTTTCTGTTCAAAACATATCTTTTGTTTAGGGTTGTTTTGGACTAGTTTTTCTTTTAACTTGCTAAATGTTTTTTGTAGGTTCCCACAGCCAGTTAGTTAGCACAATGTTTAATTCAACAATAACAAGGATTGGTACCCTTTCCTTAAAGTGAGTTATCAGCATTAAAATATTTGTATATGGTGGTTATTTGTATAAGTTTAGCAGCGTGCAGCTTGGATTTAATAAAACAAATGCAAAGTGAGGAAAATTTCAGCAGATAGTGTATACGTTGAAATATTTTAGATTTTATGTGTATTAATGTTTGGTATATGCATTTGATGTGTAATTGTTCTTTTTTTTGCAAACTTCAGTGTTACCATAAGTTAGATAATTATTTCACCTACAGTGGCACATTGTGTAGTTTATATTATTCAAAAATATGAGTGTTTTTTGATTATGTTTTCATAGGACCGGAACAGGAAAAGAAAAAAATT
Organism: Hydractinia symbiolongicarpus; assembly: GCF_029227915.1. Lineage (NCBI taxonomy): Eukaryota > Metazoa > Cnidaria > Hydrozoa > Anthoathecata > Hydractiniidae > Hydractinia > Hydractinia symbiolongicarpus. The sequence goes on from NC_079880.1 coordinate 14,267,381, forward strand.
ATCATAACGATTTAAGAAGTTTGTATGAAAAAAGACAAAAAAAACGGTATGTCAATGGATTCATATTTTTGGCATAAGTTACAAGGGACACCAGAATCTTAGTGTCTGCATAGGACATCATGGTTTCACGGCGACTCCATTTAGGAAACCTTGTAACAAATTAAGGTGTAATCCAGATTAAATGGGTATTTCATCAAGATGGTTTTAGGTATTAAAGGAGAATTAACGTTCTGTAAAGACTTCTAAAGACGTCACAGCTTCTTACCCTTTGCACTGTTGCAAATGTAAAAATTGTATTGTTCTTCAAAGCTTTTGTGGGTGTGTAAATATTACAAGGAATTAAAACTTGCTTAGTGCAACCCAACTAATAAATATTATTTTTTACATTATGTTTAAATAAGTTAATGTATAAATTAATATGGAAAAATAGGTACAGAAATACTACTACTTTCAAAATACAAAAAAACTTTGAGACTTCGTTTTGTATATACAAAATCACACCCAGCCTTTTTTTTATAAATCGATGTATTTTATTTGTGTATAGTCATTTACAGTTGCATTCGCTCAGCATCCCTCGTTTTTCGTTCAATCAGAATGCGCTTTGTTTACTACTTTACGGAATTACGTCACATAAGTTAGTAATTTACTGAACAGAAATTCCTCATTGACATTCTCATAGCAGGGACCCTAGTACCACTTGATCTTAATTATCTCGTGAACCAATACTTACAAATATAAAAAAATTACACAGTTCATATTCACACTATAATAAAGAAGTCAAGCCAAACTTGTTATTGATCGTTAGTTCTTTTTTAAGAAAATCTTATTCCTATACATAAGGAAATATAGATAGCTTCTTTAATGAGTTAGAAAATTTAGGATAAAATTAAAGCGGGAAATATGTGTTTAACTACTGAAAACACTGGGTTAACCCTACAAATGGTTGATTTTGTGCAGGCTGTATTTTCCTGTAGTCGCCTGTATCTTCATTCAAACGGCGCATCATTTATAAAACTTTTCTGCTACTCAGTAACTTTCAATACTACTTTAAGCAAAATAATAAATAATGGCATAAAAATGAAGCATATTTACTTAGCTTAATTTAACGAACGTAGCATTATTTTTGTAATTTACGTTACGTTAAAACTTGACCTGGATTATGTTTTTATTGGTAACAGTTTATCATTTTCTATGCCAATTTAACATAGGTTGGATAATGACCGAAACTACAATACGAATAGAGCAAGGTGAGTTTGTTCAACTAAAATCTAGTTGTTTAAGTTTTGTTTTTTAATTTTAATTTTTATTGGATTTTTCGGATTTATCTTAAGAAACATTTTAAGTCGTGTATTTTAGTTGACATCAGTTTTCATTGCGATGTCTTTTGTCATGTCAAAAGGCTGATAATTAGGAACAGGTCCTCTATTTCTTTTAATAAAGAGGTTTCCTCTTCCTCTTTTCCAAGATGCTAATCCAATATATCAACATTGACTTATGCAATTGACAGATAATTACCTTCTGTTATTCTCTAACTGTTTTATTTGCTATTTTTTTCCAGCCATAACACAAAAATTAAAAACAAAAAGATTTCAACTTCAAGAAAGCCCAAGCCCCCTGTATCTATGGCGATACAATTTAGGGTAAGTTGTCTCTAGATTGTACAGCGCGTATTTCATGCTTCGAACATGTTTTGAACTCCATCGTGAGGTCATTTGTCTCTTCAGAGAGGAAGGAATAGATTAAAGTGGGATTTGAAAGAAAAAGATGCTCTCAGGGTTGTATATTTTTTGTAAGTAAGTAATTGTTGATTTCTTTTTTAACTTAGAATTCCCTTGTTGATTTAATGGAGAAGGTACTTTTGTGTCAAGCTCATTTTCTCAGGTAGGAAATGTTTATTTTCTACAGTGTTGTCTAGTGACTTGCCGAGAATGGAATATATTGAATGGTAAAAAGCATATACACAGCAATCATTCACAAGCAGAAATGTCCTGAAGTAAGTCCAGAGTACTCAGCGCGTTTGCTTTAAATAGGATTTAAGGGTATAATGTGAACTGTTGGTGTCTCGTCATATTATGCAGCATATCATATCAAACATAAGGTGTACATTTATAGTAGCATGCAATCACAAAACAGAATGCAAAATGTTAATGTGAAACACATGTTTGCTGAAGCGGAGAAATTCTTCCTTGTAAATAAAAATATTACATTGATTTGTCAAATCTGTCATTGATCTGTAAAGTTGCTTATTAGAACTGTTGCTTAAAGAAGAGTCCAAAATGTTTTCCAAGAAAGATATACCCCATGTTTAAGTGGCTGAGACCTGACTTTACTAGTATCCCACAAATACAGTTTACATTTGTATGACAAGTTTAGTAGAGTAGTGCCATAAGATTGGCCAATTTTGTCAAAATACGAAGTTCACTCTAAATTTAAAATATTTGATCGTTCATTAAATAAAATCCACGTCAAGTTGTAAAAAAGTTTTCGAATTTAATACGCACCGTAAAAACCCATTTTAACCAATTGCCAAATAATATCAAATTTAATCAACAACCCTATGCAACCCCCTATTTATATTATTTAACACACTATCCTGGATTACTCGATACTAAAGAGTACTTCTTTGATTGCGTCATTGGGCTTCAGTAAACTAGAAATTATTGAATTTCGGCGCCCGAAGGCGTAGGAAATTCTTTAAAACCGTCGTTTTTTCTTTTGGAGCATTTTTTGAGAAAAAATCGACCCTGGGATTACACCTTCCTCCGTCCACAGATGTAAACTTCGCACCCAAGCTCCCCAACTACTGGGAACTCATCTAAATGATGTTTCAGGACAAAATTAGTATTTGTTTTCAACAAATTTTGGCACAGTTAACAGAAAAAGTATGCTGAACATAATGGTGACATAATAATTTTGATTTTTTGCCACCTTAAATGTCATTTTAGGACAAAATTGGTCCAAAAATTAAAACTACTTCATTTTCAACAAAAATTGGCAAAGTTAACAAAAAAAGTATGGTGAACATAATGGTGACATCGAAATTTTGATTTTTGTCACCTAAATGCCATTTTAGGCCAAATATGATCCAAAAATTAAAACCATTTTATTTTCGGCTAAATCTGGCACAGTTAACAAATAAAGTATGCTGAAAATGATGATGGTACAAAAGTTTGATTTTTGTCACCTAAATGTCATTTTAGGCCAAAATTTAACCAAAAATTAAAACTGCTTTATTTTCGACAAATATTGGCACAGTTAATAAAAAAAGTATGCTGAAAATGATGGTCACAGCAAAATTTTGATTTTTTGTCAACTAAATGCCGTTTAAGACCATAAACGTTTCAATCGCAAGACTTACCATGAATGTTAGGCTGTATTTTTTGTTAGCAATTTATTTTAAAATGTGAGTTTATTATGACACGTTTCGTTTTGTTTGCGTTTGTTGTAAGATATAATGTCACTTGTGTGCTTTATCTTCAGAGGTTCATGCACCAAACCTCCTCAAATGTTTAGCACAATATAACACAACGAATTAGCAGGTTTTCATCAAATATTTTGGTAGCGAGCGGAAATTCTTAGAACCCCAGGGCTTCTTGTTAGGTTTAATTTTAGATTTACTTGCAAAATAGAGAAATGATAATGTACTTGCATCATATCATGAGATACAGTTTTTTTTTTGTAACTCTTTGTAATTATGACTCTTCGAATCTGTAGCTATAGAAACTGACATTTTGTTGATACTCAACAATGAAACTGTACGTAAACAACTAACATCCAGAGATTGTTCATACCTCATCTCCTTTTTTCTCATGTTGTATTCTGTGTTTTTGCATGTTTATATTACAGAGCCAAAAATATATTTTACTTATTAGTGAAAACTTCAATTTACGACGAAATTATTTAAAAGCTCTTTCCACCTCTGACAAGAGTGTATTCACATTTATGATAATGTAATATCTGTGCATGCATGCTTTGATACAAACTTTATTTTTACTCTCTCTCTCCTTATTTTTTGCAGGTGCATAAAGCCATGCAGAGCAAAAGATGACGATGCATTTGAGGATGATTTTGTTTTGTCACAAATCGAATACATGGGTTTGATTGACACTATAAAAATTCGAAAATATGGCTATCCTGTTCGATTGCTTTTTAAAACGTTCATTGAACGGTAAGTAGATTCGAACATTGTTTTTATTTACACAACAAAATCTTAATATGATTCTGTAAACACTTTGTCAGCCGTTGTGAATCTAACGAGAATAACAAAATGTACGCTTGCTTGAAATATTCACAAAGCAGTGAGTAGCAAAGTGACAAAAGTATATCTAGGCAGAAAAAGTCAGGAATTCATTGATGCGTTCATTCATTGTTATTTGTTCCTACATTCATCCATAAATTCATTCATTAATTTTATTTGTCAAATCATTTATTTCATATCATGAATCTTGTCTTCTATTCAATTTTGATCTCATGTTGTCTCTCTCCCTAAATCTATTTTGTTGCATGGTGGAGGGAATGTCAGAGAGAAGTGAAATACGTTGACCAGAAAGTAAAGCTTAGAAAGTAAATAAACGAGCAGTTAAATTATATGTGTTACTTTACCTGGACCTTAAAAACCTTATGTGTCCAGCGGGAATTAAACTTTCAGCAATGCCATTTGTTACCCAGGTACAATCAAATTTGATTTGATGGTACCTGGGCTTTTTATTGTATCTATGGCATGATCTGCGTAGTCAAACATTGTACTATAAACAATTTAAGATAAAAAAACTTGAAAACCTTGAGAAACTTTGCAGTTTGTATGGTAAATTTCCTTGATACTGCATACCAGACCATTTTAATAAATAGATAAATGAATGAATGAATGAATGAATGAATGAATGAATGAATGAATGAATGAATAAAATCTCTTCGTCGTTGTATGTGTCTTATAGGTAGACATTTCCATTCGAAACATTAAGATGAGGAAGAGTGATTATCTCAGACTGACAATTTTTGACAGAACTGTCATTAGTTTGTCAGCTTGAGATGAAAAATTAATGACAATATAGATAATATATAATAAATAATAGGATAAATTATATACATAAAAAGATGCCATTGGTGTAACTTTGAAGGTAGTTTCTGCAGGCGAAGGTTTTTCTATATAAAAAAATTATATTTCTTTTTTGTGGTAATTTAATGTTAACTATATTAACCTCGTTCTTGTATTGTGTCGGTATGTGTTCTTCGCTTACTTGAAAGTTTTTGTAAGTAGTTGTTCTTTATACATAGCCATGTTTAGATATATATATATATAATTGAATTTTGTGATCGTGTGAAGGTATTGTAACAAGCAATATGCAGTGAGACATGCAGTGAAAGTAGGCCTATATGTAGTTTGTTTCTTTTTATCTAGATATACAAAGTTTTGTTAGACTTTAGGTAGGTAGATATAAATAATTGAATTTCGTAGCAGTGAAAGTGTAGAAAGTTAAGTTAGCAAAGTAGTATGCGATCGTTTCAAGATGTTGTCGCCAGACATGCAGTGAGAGTAAGTCTACTTTATTTGTGGTGTTGTCTTGTTAGGTGAATTTTAATTCTTTATTTTTTTAAAGGTGTGAAACCTTTGCATTTCGTCGCTTAAAAAACACGTGCACTTTTTTCAATGCATGTATTCCTATCTAATCCACCTGTTTAAATTTTTTTTATTTGTTTTTCTTAATGATGTACATATTTATATTTTTATATTTTTTTGTAAGTCAGCAAAACAGTACAGGAGTATTTTCCTATATACCACCTATCAGGAATTGTCGTTCACTTAAGGACATACGTACACAGTTAGAAGATTGAAATTGTTCTTATTATGTTCAGAGCTGAAAAATGTGAAATAGAGCTTCTCTCTTTTTTAACCCATCCTGAGTGTGATTTGAGAGAAACCGGCGTAACACTTTTTTGAAATCATGTCAAGGCTCAGCATGTTATTAAGATGTTCTTTATTTTTAATAAAATGCAACGTGTGTTTTATTGTAGCTATCGCTTCCTCTTATTCCCATTATCAACCACTTTGGAATACACTGGAGAAAACTGCGAGAAGATTCTTAAGCAGCATAATATAAGCGGATACAAGATTGGTAAAACTAAGGTATTTGTCTGTGGAATTTTTAAAAAGTTTGCTGTTTGGTGAAATCATTTTGAATTTGACCAATCAGGAGTTATTTAAATTCAGTGCGGATGTTTTTACAGATGTTTTGTTTTGTGTTTAGATATTCCTTCAACTTGATCACGTGAACACGCTGACTGAAGAACTCCAAAAATTAATAAGAAAAGTCACCACAACTCAAAAAAGTAAGTATCGCAAAAGATGTTTGTTAACAATTTTCTTTATGATTCACCCCACTCACCCCCCAACCCTCTCTCCTTCTCCCTCCCTGTCCCAGTTATGATGTTTTTTAATACTGCGTGTGAGCTTTGGTGAAAATGGCGCCCTTTATAGAAGTCTGGTACATGGTAATTCTGGTAACATTTTTTCGTAATTACAAAAATTTGCGTGCATTGCACTTGTGGAAAACGACTAACGAATCACGTAAACTTTCTGTCAGTGACGTCACAATGTTTCTTTTAACCTCAACCTCCTCGTTGTTATTGTATTGTTACTTCGTCAGTTTTTATTTCTTATTCCTTTTTGTTTTGAAAACGTTGATCGTTGCATGGTAATGAAGTTCGAAGAGACAAACAAATAAAACGAAAGTGTATTCAAAACTAATATTATGTCGTACACGAGTTTTCTTTTATAAGAATATGCTTTATAAGAATGTCAGGCTGGGAGTTCAGATTAAAACAGTAGGTTCGTTAAAAGTTCTCGTTTTTCATAATAAAAATTTCTATAACGAGGGAGAGTGGTTGGTGTTTTGCGGAGTGGTAAATTTTTGCAGTGACGAATACTCTACTCACCTACGAATACTTTGAGTTATCCTACAAACATTAGTATTGGACAATCATATGGATTTTGCTAGCAATGAAAGAAAACTTCCTTGTTTCGTCATTTTCCCCGTTGCACAACTGCTCTGCCATTTTGTATAACTTTTATAAAGAGATTCACTTTGGAGTCATGTTTGTATCAGATTTTGACTCGTTTAATAAAATAGGCAACGTACAGTATTTAGTAAAGGGAGATAAAAGAAAACATACATTTTAAGGGAGATACGCTTAAAAAATAGGGAAAATTTTTAAAAAAAGCCTAAATGAATTTCCCTGCTCTTACGTCTCTTCTTGTAATTTTCTAAGAAACGCCGCATACACAAAATCATATTTTCTAATACAACCCCTTTATGAGAGGGAAAAAGCTTTTTAAGGAGAGGCGTTTAGTAAACTTCATCAGTGAAAGGGCAGCACTCATTGGAAAGCGGCGTTCATTGAGGGCGACATTTGTTACAAGGTGTTCGCGAGAGAGAATACGATAGTTTTGTACATGTACTTCGATTTAGTTGTGTGCGTATTTATTGTTTTCTACCATACCATGAATAATGCTGTGTCATTTTGGTAGAGAAGTAGCGGCTAGTTAAAATGCATTGTCAGTCTTCCATAATACAACGCTTTTTGTAATAAGTCGCACTTTGACGTGTACTTTAGGAGAGAAACTATGTTATTTGTTGGCGTTTCTATAAGCAATTGTAAAGGTGTTCACTATTCCTCTTTTCATAGCATATAAATATTTTTATCCTCATTATCTGTTTATAACGTTAGGAAAAAAGATTGAAAAGAACAACAATTTCATTCAAAAATTATCAACTCTATTTTTAAAAAGTTGAATTCAAATAAAAAAAAGTTTCGAGTTTTAACCTCGACTTTTTAAAACACAATAACATAAAACCGTCCGCCGAATTCAACAGAAAGAGAATCTCTCTTCGATTTTTCTTTTTTACCTATGACTCAATCAATCAATTCTCATCTATATTTCACTGGCTTTATTTATTTATCACTTAAATAATTCAGTGGATAGAATAAATCTTCCCCATGTGTTGGTCGCCACAGGTGCATTTCATGAGTTGAATGTACCTTGAGAGCTGTCTACTTTAAGAACGCGTGAAAATTATATTTTATATGCTTTTCATTGTGTATGGGTGAGAGCTGCCATTATGGTTTTGATTTACTGTACTGAAAAGAAAGGGGGTATGTGTTTTTATTTATTTATATTTTGTAACATTTTATCGTATTTCATTCTACTGTTTAACGCTCTTAATTTTATGTATATATACACGTTGTTTTTTTATAAGTAATATCGTTTAAACATGAGGTTGACACTGCAGATAGTTTTATCTGCTAACATCAGGTTACTGTGAGTTCGTTTTCTTTATAATTTGTTTTTACAGATTGTTTTGGTTTGCAGGGGGTGGGTGTAATCGAAACACCCACAAAATGTCAAAAAATCTTAAAAAATGCGCTTTTTTAAATTCCAAATTTTTCTAATTGTTTCTCATGTTAAAAGAAATTGGGGTGAATTTTTCTTTTTTCAGTCTTATACTTCAGTTATTTGACCCTGGGCGTCCTTTAAGAATTCCTCAAAAATTCCATGGTTTTTAAAATTTCTTATGGAGAAAAAAGATGTTTTTTCGTCATTTCATATCTCTTTGTAATCGTCGTAACGGCAGGAAGTTTCCGGTAACACGGTCAAAAGCGGTAAGCGTTAATACACGGTCAAAAACGGTAAGCGTTAATACACTGTGAAAGGAAGTCAAAATTGATGTATAAAGACTAAGTATTCAGAATTTTACTTGGCTGTATTAAGCTGGTAGGTACTGGCAAAGAAAACTGCACCGGCTAGCTTAGGTTACCCAGAGCCAGGATCGAGCAAGAAGCCTGGTGATTTCTAGACGCCTTATTGAGCTGGCTAGTTTAACCATGTTTGTTTTAACTTTTTTGGTCTTTGTACGTATGGGAGGGGCATAAAGTGTCAATAATTATTAGGGTCGTTATCATTAACTTAAATAAAATTTGTGATTTTACCTGCAATTATTTACGTCTAAGTGTAAACTAGGCTTAAACAAAAACGTGTAGTTGTTTGCTTTTCTATTAGTGTCAACCAATTTCGAGATTTCTCTTGAGAATAACGTCATCTAGCTAGCATGTGTGCTACTCAAATATGTTTAAAATTGAATCGCAATTAGCTATCTTAAATTGGAGCATAGTTGCTGCTTTATTTTGTAACAAAAGAGATATTGAAATCGCTAATCACGTCCACGCCTGTTTAAAGACAAATGACATTCAGTTTTTTCGTAAATAAATATTTTCGCGGTGATTGGTAGGTCGTGCACTTCACAGGTTTTTAAAGGTAGCTATTTTTTCAAATGTCTTCTTGTTTGCTTCTGTTTTCAATCTCGTGGTTGACCCACTTTTTTACAGTATTTTTACTATGAACTAAGCTAATAGTCTCATTCCTCTGCGTAGCCGTCGAGCTTTTAGAATGAAGCAGAGCGCTATTGCTAAACTAATGTAATGGGCGTGGGAAATAAAAAAATTAACACATTAAGTTCGTCAACATCCATAGGTTTATAATAATATGATAAGAAACTTAGGTTGACTGTTATTATTTCTAAGAAGCTCTGTAGGAAAGGATGAAATTCTAAAGCTTAAGGCAGAGAAAAGGAATTTGCCCTATTTTGATTGCTTTAAAAAGAGAATAACTTCTTACTTTTAATTTTAATTTGAAGGGTTAGAATATTTGAAGAGTTGCGAGGAGGCTTTTACTTCATACTTTGTTTTTATAAAGAGGGGTATATTTTTCAAATTCTTAGTCAGCTCTCACTAAGAAATTTGCATCCTTAGAATACGTTGTAAGGCGCATTCAGTGGAATTAAAAGAACATTAACACTTCTCTTTGAAGCTGCAGTCCAACATAGGAACCAATTAAAATCGTCAACATGAGACTTGCAGAGATATTATAGAAATGAAAAAATTATTTTGAGAAGTTTAACTGTTTAGTGTGTGGTTAAGTACAAAGTCTTATTGTGTGGTTTCTTGCGTCTATCTCGCAGTGAAAAACACAGTCAAATAATCCCTTTATGCTGCTCACGTGAGGAATTTTGCAAGGGGCAGTTTTTTCACTTCTTCGGTTGATTGTCAGCTTAAATTATATTTTTATTACGTTTAAGTTGTACGATTAAAAACGACTTTTGGCAGATTTACCGTTGTAAATATAAAAACTCTCTTTTGTAATTACGGTTCCTAATGTTTAAAATTTACTTTCCGAACTATTTGGCGAAAATAGTTATGCATCTTGTTTTAAAGTGAAAAATAAAAATTGTCATTTTTATTTTACTAGTCAACTTTATCTTTTAATGTTTGTTGTGAAAAATATTTGTGCTCAAAAAAAGAGAAAGCTATAGAGCAAGGGCGTTCCTTCTAACCAGTTACTTATAATCGCGTAAATATGTTATATTTGATAAAATTTCACAGATGGTGTGCAGATAAGCCCATTACGTGCTGTGACGTTATGTTTCATTTTTTAGACAATACTTTCATTACCCTTTTCACATTTCTATCGTGACAAATTTTTCGTGATAGCATCTCAATCCAGCAGCGCAGTTTGAAATTTCCGGATTTTTTGGTTATTAAAAACATCAGGCATCAAATATGTAAAAAATCGAGTTAAGTGTTCTATTCATTATGTTATATCCATTTTTAATTTTAATTCCCACCACTTATTGGTATCTTCCGAGTATTATACATTGGGTGTGGCGTCGACAGTTCGTAAATGTAGTTATGACGGACACCGCAGTTTCATGATCATTCTTATTATTTTTTTTATTATTCATATTTAACCATTAAAAATTTTTAAATACTCTATATGACGGACTTTAACACTTATTTTATCTTATTTTTATTTCTATATATTTTTTAGTCTTAATTAAGAATTCTGTGTGTATGTGTGAACTTTATGAAGTGTTTACAAGAGACTATGAGACTTGAACAATTTCTTTAAAAATCATATGTAACATCAGTCGAGCCGACACTCGCTGTGAGATTTTTTCTTCGCTATTTATTTTTTTAATTTGCATGATTGGCTAACAACTTTTTAAAGATCGTCCCGTCGTGCTTTTAAGCTTGTCATTCAGTTCGTTTATAAAATTTTGTAATGTGCCTTGTATTAGTAAATGTTAATCCAATTTTATATTCTTCCTTAACACGACAGCTTATAGCAGCATGTTATCTGTATATACTGCACCATTCATCACAGGAGTTTAGCAGCCTGAGGTACGGGACCCCTATCCTTCTAAAAAATATAGAAATTGTCGAGCATGGTTAATAAATGCAAGACGCTTGTTTAAAGACTACATTTTTTTCCAATATAAGGAATTAAAATTTGTGAGATAACCCGCCCTTTAAAGGACGCCCCTTATTGTTAGTAGTACGTACCAGTAGCAACTCACAAGTTATTTAGGGTATATAATGATAAATAAGTAAACGATTTGTTTTCAATGTTATTCATTGTAACGAAATGGTTGCATAGTTTGCTCAGTTACATCTTTAATAAGCGTGGATACCGTTTGTTTGTTTCATCTCCATAATTTTCTTTTTTTTTATTCGCCTTTAAGTATCTTGTAATTCCTGTGTGTGATATTATTGACACAAAAAATAATTCTTCCTTTTTTCGCGTGCAAATTAAACACTTTGGTGCCAGTCTTGAAAATGTATTTTCGAGTTACCACGAATATTTCATTTACGGTTAAAGACAGTAGGGCCTGTTTACATGAAGAGAAGAACGCTTCCACCTGCAGCCAAAGCGAGATTCCGACTTTTTTAGATTAAATTAAAGTTCTTAACTTAATTCTTGAATTAAGCTCGATTTCAGGGAATTACACGGTTTTTTTTATAAGAAACACGGGTTTAAGAAACACGAGGCTGTGGATATAGGCACTTTCGATGTTAACTTTAGAAATATCGAGAATATTTGTAAATGGACAGGACTCTTGCTAAAAAAAATTTTAAAGGTATAAAATAGGCTTCAGATATTTTTTTTAGAAGAAAAAAAGATCTTCCAAAGTTGAGGAACGGTCACGCTGAACCCAAAAATCTTGTAAGGATATCGCTTTCCTGGAACAGTCCTCTCCTGGGAAGACGGATCACCCCTTCGTTATGAATACTCTTAAATGTTATTTCATCATCACGTTTCTTATATTGCTGTGTGAACGATATCTTTAGATTGGATTATATGTGCTGATGAATCCTTTAAAAAAATTAATCTGATTTGCTTGAGAAAAAATTAACATCAATCTTCTCGTTAATGTCAAACAAAACAACTATGTATCTGCACTCTCCGTGGCAGCGGTTTTTTCGCAGTGAATGTTTTCAATCCTTACTTTGTTCTTTCCTTAGTATTGAAAAAGCAGGACCCTGGAGACGGGACATTGACGGAAACCCATTTCGCATGTAGATATAAAATTAAAACGGCAGCTCTCCACCTTATAGGACCTTTTATTTGTCTGAAAAATAGGCATATGCCTTGAAGACCAGTCCAACAAGTTTCATTTTGATCTCGATTGTTCGGACCTTGTGATTCATCTTTTTGCGTTTTTATTCTCGAGTAAACAAGATTATGAATGATTCTGCAAATATTGATAAAACGGTCAAACAATAGAGTATATTATTACGCATGTATTATTGTTTTCAGTCTTTTCTATTTTTACATCTAAACATTTTTTTATAATAACATTTTAATACCTTTCAAATTACACTTTTATGAAGTGCTGTTAGCGATAGAAGGTAAAATGTTTTTTGTTATACACCAGAACTACTCTACCTCTCTCAGTTTTGCTGTGTACAATTTTTTTTTATCTTTTTTTAATCGAGTCTTTTTCTTCATGTTTACGACTGTATAACTTTCATGTAGTGTGTAACAGCCCTTATTTTTCTTTACTGGTTAACAAGGGTATATTTTTGCCTATTTTACAGGAAACAGGAATAGTCTATCTGAGTGAACGAACTGGTTGGTTTACACTTTCGCTGTATCCGTGCACAAAATTTAAGTTTTGTTTTAAACTGACGCAGAGCTTTCTAGGACGCAAAATTAAAAAAAAAAAAAAAAATTCGTGTCAAATAACTGAAACATTGCGTTAGCTTGCGTCGTCAGAAGTGTGAACCAGCCCTAACTCCCATCGACCTGTGCACTAATTTTAAGCCATAATTTTTTTTGTGTTTATTCATGAAGCTGTGTGACTTTTGATGTGGTCGTTTAAGTTAAATTTTGCACGCCATAGAAGGGTAATAATTTTTTAGTAAATAAACTCACCGCGAACCAAGGGTGAGTTTTATAAACATAAACAACGTCATCATGAGAACCCGTTATAATATGACGTCCGTCGTGACGTCATTTATTTCATTGTAAACATCTTGTTTTCATGTTTACATCGACCGAACAGTTACATCATCAAGCACGTCATTCTTTGAAACGAGGACTTTAAAAACCGCAGTAACGAGCCTGTAAATTGAAATGTTATTGTTTCGTTGTAAATTTGCCTTGATGAGTCAGCTTTAACATGTTTACGTTCGGTTAATTTCTATTGCCGTTCTACGTTGCTAAAATGAATGCTAAAATTTATTGTTACAGAGAATATTAAGTTGTGAAAGCAAATTTTTTTATTTCTTTTGAGAAATTTCTTCTAAAGGAAATAATTTATCTTTTTATTTATTTAAAGTAAATCTGACTTGATTCTTGAGGTAGTTTTAATACGAATACTTATTTTCGTAAATGCAACAAAAATTAAGCTTTGGTTTAAAGGGACATGTCTATGATGATTCAATTAATTCGGTATTGTTTCATTGAGCGATAACATTCCCCCATGCTGGATCAGTTAAAAGCATTCTGATCGACTTACAGACAAAACAGTTAAAAGAAATACTTTTGACATTTGGCTTGTTGAAATGCTCTCTCCCGTGGAGAATATTCAGTAAAGTTGCAATATTAACTCTGTAATTTTTAAACGATGGAGAGCACACGGTTAATGAATGAGAATTCTAAGCGTTTAAATCATTTCAACTGTCTTTATCTTAACTGTGCTTCGAACAGCTGACTTTATGGTGAAACTCGCAAGAAAGTTCTTCTGTTGCAAATAAATGTCTTTTATTAAACAGACGTAAGGTATGTTTTATCTGCATGTGGAGTGTTATGTATTTCTCTCTGTGGTTTTTAATTTTTATTAGAGTTATCTTCACGGAATGTTGTTTATGATAACAATACTATGATTACGGTTGACTGTCTGACGTGGTTTACGTTCATGAATCACCTTTTGCAAGATATTTCAACGTGTCAATTTTACGCGTTACGGTTCAAATTTCATACTAAAAAACCAATACCGTTTGTTTTTCCATCGCATTGCGAAAATTGAACATCTTTCATCATTAGCGAGATCTTTCTAGATTTTTTCAACCAGAGCTTTAGTAAATTTTATGCGCACACTCGCAGATGTATGATCGGTATGGTGCAGGCTTGGTACAATCATGTGTAGGCATTTGCCTAAAGACTATTCTTTTAACTTGTTTTTTGCATGCGATCCTCCGTTTGTTTGGTTTTTTTTTTCTGTTTAATTAGCATAGATTCTAGCATCCAATATATTTTTGCGATGTTGGCTTTGCAGCGGAAGAACACGTGTATTTTGGATGATTAAAAATGTCATGGAAAGTGACAGCTAAAAATAACGATTCACCTTTTTTGCTCCGAAAAATCTTTTTGATCTTTTGTATATCCTTGCAAGATAAATTTGGTTTTCAAAAGTATGACCTGCTGCTTTTATAGCCTCTTTTTCATGCACTCGAACGATGCAACTTAGCCTCTGATTTACAAGTGTGAATTTATAAGACGTGGCCTCTCTTTCATGAGTGCGAGTGGCATTACATAGCCTGTTTTTCATGGTTGAAAAAAAGGAACAGGAGAGTCTGTTTCTTGAGAGAAAAATGTTGCTTCCCATAAGTTCAAATGAATGAACCACGTGGCAGGTGAATATCAAATAAATTCGACGCCATCTTCCACAACAACTAACTTTCTCACATTTATCAAATTTCTTTTTATCGTTACACGTGTGGATCTTTCCAGGTGCGAAAGTAAACACTCCTGCATGGTGTTTTTTTGGAAGTTCTTTACCAATACCTTATAGCAACTCTGTCTTTAACACCTCCACCAAAGACCTCGCCTATCATTTCCACCCAAATGAAAATTTACTATCGGGCGACATTTTTGAATTGTTTAATAAAAAACACATGTTTAATAATAAAATGAAACTATGATATAATTATATAAAAATAGAAACGTACTCATGTAATTATTTCGTCCTAAAAAAGAAAGTAGATTATTTAATATATTTTTTAATTAATTTTTGTATTTATTTACGTAATTGCTTTTTATTTCATTCATTTGTTTATTTATGCGACGTTTAAAAAAAGGCTGTTCGTGCTACACCCAGCTGTATGTTTTTTGTTTGTTTGTTTTAATGAGCATTTATTGCATTTTTAGTGGTGCGTGGTCATCTGGCGAGAATTGATTTTGATTTCATGCAAACCAATCGAAAACAAGAAGAAAGGAATTTAGGAAATTTACTTGTTTCGGTAAGTCGCCATGTTTTGGTTGCTTGGTTACATGATCGATTGATTTATTGATGGACGCCTTTTATTACCCAATGTTAAAGCTCTGGTGGCTGACAAACATAAATTTAAAAATATCCATAATCCACAACAAGCCAACAAATTTAAAGGCGCTGCCAAAAAATTTTGTGTAAAATTTTTCGAAGACATGCATAGGGACACCCTAAAGCATTTAGAGGGTTACGTCATAGGTGTCAGCCATTGTGGATCAACAGCGTGTCCAACCAGCATAGATGGCACATTTCTACTTCATATGTTTTACAAGATCGAGATTTTTCCTGTGACCTGGTTTTTGCTTGCGGTGTTGTAATTACCTTAGATCACCGCGCTGGGGTGTTTGACCTCACAAAAACCACGTCTTTTAGAAAGGTTAAATATATAGCCTTGTGTAATAAAGGTTAGAGGAAAATATATAAAAATTTCAAAGAAAGGTTTGAAGTTTGCATCGTCATGTCGTCGAAGAAACACTGTTCCAAGATAGCTGCACATCTTTTATTTGCAGTCAATGGTCACAAGAGCTACGAAGTAAGGTTGTTTAGTTCGATTGATTTACTCGCCTGATTTTCACCAAAGTTATTAGAGAGTCCGCAGAACCCAGGCTAAATTGTAATTTTCCAGAACTTGGAATTCTGTGGTGTGTTAATGTCAAACTTTACATCGTTTGTCACTACAGAGTAAAAGTTATCTTATCATCAACAACTGATTCTATGATTTTTCAGCTTTTTCTATTTGGTCACATTGAATTCTGGTAAACAAAAATTCGCGAACTTCACTTTTCTGGACGCCATCTTCAACATAGATCGGTGGCGGCGAAGACACAAACACATTTTCCGCTATAGTATTTATACAAAAGCAACAGCAAAAAATACAGCCAAATGAAAACGAACCTTTATGATTGCGTTTGGAGGGGGACGGCGTAGTTGAATGATTGAATATGGCGGTAGAAAAAAATATTTTTTGAAATGAGAAGGTTGCTTTTACTGAATTGTCTAACGTCAACACCTTGTATAAGCTCGTAGCAAGAGAATTTGAAAGCAATTCCTTTGCAGAAATTCTCTTCTCTCTCGCTTTCCTTGCAAGAATGACTTCCTCTTCGTTTCAGCCCAACCCTGTTTTTTTCGTTAAACGCATTTAGTCTCATTTTATTTTTGTTCTCAGTTAGTTTACACCTCCTATTTTTTATGCCTGTCTGTAAGCTTGTATGTTGTGTTGACATTTTGTTAATGTTATTAGCATTCACAACCGGCGCGCTTCCCTTTTAATGGCATAGTTTAAATATTTCTCGTACCCTTATCCATTTTATTATACTGCCCATGTTGTTGTTGATGTGGTTCTAACATGATGGAACTTAATCTTCTGCACGGGTGATTTACGAGAGAATCCATTAATATCACGTAATACGAATACGTACAAACACGCACGGTTGAGAGCTGGCTATTTACAAACTCGTTTGTGTAATAAAAGTTCGTTTAACGATGTGAAAATATCTTGGCCAATATTTTCTTCTCGTGTCTTTAAGGAAACATTAGAGTGCTTATTGAAACCACGGGCAAAAAAGCATGCTTGCTATGTTTAAATTTAGTATAGAGTTGAAAAAAAAACTAGAATTTTTTCTAGTCCTTGGCTAATATTTAGTGTAATTTCTAAATGCGGGGAATTTTAATATAGAAAAATATAGCGATAGCTTGATGCAGTGTTTTGCAGGACTTGAAACACATCAGTTTGTTTTTTTACCTGCTTTTATAATGACGTTTCTCAGTACACTGTATTCTTGAAGAAATGTTGACCTGTCCTCATTTTCTGAAAGTTTAATTGTTACTTGTTTGGGCGATAAAGCACAGTCTTTTATACATGCGTATGACTCACAACCTGGCAAGCTCTAATAGTGTTTATTAACTTAGCTTGCCGTCTTTTCGAACAAGTTTTATAATCGTTGTCAATGACAAAACCGGCGTTTTGTCGGCGTTAAAAAGCGGCTTATCGGTAATTGTGAAGAGATTATTTTTTATGAAACCACGCTAGAACAATTTCTTGAAAAAACACTGGATTGCAGCAAATATATTGAAAGGTGTTAACACCAAATATGTTTTAACAGACATTAAAATTTACTTAATACAGACGCGCAAATTCCTTTCTTCACCTTTTCGAATTCTCTTCTTGTGACGTCGAAATGAATTACACAGCCTGTGGTTAGCGTTTACATAATTACATCGTTTATATGAAATAGAAACTTTCTTTCCAATTTCAAACGATCAGAGAAGTTGAAGAGAAGCAGACACTATGTTTTCAGATATCACACATTTTGTAAGTTTCATTTTTTGTGTAAGCTTCTTTAGCCAACTAATTTCCTCTGTGAGATTATATCTGCTATAAGAGGCCTGGTATGTGGATGTTTACTAAAAGTTTAAATTCAGCAGGAAGAGATAAAATTATTAATAATGTGTAGTCGATATTTACAAAAAAAAAATACTTTTCTGATTCTTAACTTCCTGTGTACGCTAAAAATGGTGCGTAAATTCCGAAAGAAATTTGAAAGTATCTTTTAATTTTTTTCGTCAAAGGGTTGCTGTGTCATTTCTTTTACTTTCGGTTTTTGTTTTTATAAAAAATATTTACAAAAGGAAAATATTTTTTAACATTTCAAGGAGCTCAATTCCAGGTGAGCGTATAAAATATTATTTTGTCATCATTATGTCTACCCACGACAACTCCAGCTTGACAACAATGAACTGTCCACTTTCTTGACATAATGTGACAAAAACAATAACAATGCATGATATTATGTGGCTTACCTGAAGCACTGTCTGACACAACAACAAAATACCCTGACACAAAAAATTCAAATAATGTTTGCTACTAAAAGAGCCCTGCTCTCCTTCATAATGGCTATATTTGACATTCACACAGTTGTGTGGCTGTCTCTCTAACATCTACGTGTGAGAACAGCATATCTTTTTCCCTGATGTTGGGAAAAGTGTAAGAAATGCCACAAGGGAATTTCACAGTGTGCTTTGAAATGTTCGTTAAATACACAACTACAGGAAATGCATCTAGTTTCACTCCTTATCAAAAATGGCATTTCCACTTTGCCTAACCTTAATCATAATGGCCGAACAAGTACTGCTATAAAATCCGACAACACTAGTTAACGCGTATTTATCGCTAGAAATGAAGGAAGCAATTGCGGATTACTTCAACTGTGTAGGTATTCTTTTTTTGCGCTCATGCCACACTCTTCGTATTCTTTTTGCTTCTTCAAATTCTTTGTCATTTATTAGGCGATATGGCTGTCAGTGCTTAGCTTATTCAAACTAACTCGCATACGTAGTTCTCGAGGAATTCCAATGTCGTAGGTGAAAGTTTAGTAGAATTACACCGTATTTCGCTAAAAAATGGTTGGAGGTGTGACAGGAATATGAAGGCAAGCAATTGTTAATTTAAAAGGTCATATGGTGCTTTTTAAAGTTGTTTGGCTCGTTGCAAGATCTTAACACATGGGTTGTCAACAAGAAATTCACTTTTATGAACTTCGATTCATTTCAGTCTTCCATTCTTTCTGTTTGTTTGTTAAACGGTAAACGTTTTACTGTATTCTGCAGACAATAGAGTAGACACGTTCAGGCTATAACTTAATTACTGACTACACCAGCGGAAATTGTTCGGCTGGCTAGTAATAATCCTTCAAGTCATTGCATATTGTCTACCCATTAAAATGATGATCGTGTCGTTTAGTTTCAGGTTTTTGTCTATAAACTTTTCAATTTAAGTCAATTTATTTAACCAAGGATAATTACAATATGTTTAATCTATGTGATAGGTGAAATGTTTTAGTTCAAATTCTAAGTTTGGTAAAGCTTCCCACGTATGAGAAGTATAATCGCATTTTTAGATTTCGTCAAAAAGCAAGAAGATGCATGATAATTTGATTGCATTAAATGACGTTGATATCAAAAGACATCACAAAGTAAAAGAGAAGGTAAGAAGTAGCAAAAGTTATATGTCAACTTGCTGTGATTGGTTTCTTTTGTTGTCCCGAAACCGTGTTTGTACCTACGTTGTTGATTTGTAAAACATTTTATTTAAAAATGTTTTCTCTCTTATTTCATAACGTTGGTATTGAGTGACTGTTTCCATGGAAACTAATACAACATAACAGCGATGTCATTCGTCAACGTGCACTGCTATATATTAAAAAACGTTAGGTCAAAGAATGACGTCTAAAAAGCGTCATATAAATATGACGTCATGTCAGCACAGCAGGGCGTGTCAAAAGGCATAGGATTCTTTTTACAAAACTAAATTTACCTTCGCTTCCATATTTTTTCACTAACTTTACATCAACTTTAAAAGGAGAATTGTGGTGTTATATTATGTCCTTTGCGAACATCCTTCGAAAGTTTTATGATCCATATTCTTTTGTTGTTAGTACATGAAAAAATATTTTCATGATAAAATTTGCGGGGAAAAGTTCGTGTTTTCTTAAACCGCAAACATTATTATTGAGTAGAATTTCGAGGCATAAAATTTTGCAATTGAGAAAATTATTCAGATAAAAATTGTTGCTACGAACTTCAATTTCCTTTTTTCATCGTAGAAAAGTTTTATGAGGTTAATATTAAAGGATAAAATTTTAGGACTGCTCCTTCTTCGAGGGACATTTTTGTCGCAATTTTACAGCAAAAATCTCGTCGCGTGTATTTATTTTTATATTTTTCGATTAAAAATAAACGTAATAGTATATGTCTCATGTTCGTCTTAACAAGCACGTGTGTTTCTTATAAGCCTTTAACTTGTACATCTTTGAAAAACTTCGAAAATCAACAAACATTAATCCGGTGTGTGTTGTTTTTATATGCTGTGTAGTTAGAGCAAATATACACTTAGAATCAGTCGTAATATATGCTGGCTCTTAAGTGACTGTTACTTACACTCCACCTCGGAGGATTTTTAATAAGGACTAGCACCCCCTGCATAGCCGTATGTTTTCAGTCTTATTTGCGATGTCTAGATTTTCGACACGGGGGTTTTAGTATTTTTTTATTCATTGTTAGGATTTCGTAGTCGTTTCATGCTTTGTGTCCTAAATTACACCCTCGGTGAAGGAGATTTGCGTGTTAGCAACAATAACATTACGTCACTGAAATATTTTCCACCAAAATATTCGAACTGTTTTGACTAAAAACTGTCGTTAAAAAGAAGGAGAGCTGGAGTTAAAAGTGTTACATGTTATCGCACTGAAAGAAGAAGAGAAGAAATTTTGGCGCGATAGGATTTCTTTGTTGATATGTACCAGTACCGTTTGTATTTTGACGACGACTCGTCGTCGAAAAAACAAAACGTCGTCCGTAAGAGACTTTCCCTAAATCCAGAACTTCTAAGGCGTATGAAATTTATGAAGGCTGTAGAGGACTACCAGGTAGATTGGGATTTAGTGCTGGTTTTGTCTTTGTGTTGTTGGAGTTCGATTCGCTAAATATGTTTTGTTCTTATTTTTACAGGAGGGAAAGAACGAGCAAGAGAAAGAAAATATACAAAAACGAAAACTAACGAAAACAGAGTCGGATAGCACTCGTATTAAAGAATCGTTACAAAGTGTTGCTGTCGATTCTCCAAACAAAAAGGTAAGCTTATTAAACTTTGTACAAAGGGATGGGATGGTCGCGCTGCTTAAGACTTTTGCAAAAAAATGCAATATGCGGTATCTACACTCGCATATTTTCTGGCTTTCTGCTGCTAAATCGACCGCTCGTTGGTTGCATCAAATTTCTTGGTTCGTTCGTGTTCGAATTAAAAGACCTGTGGCCTACTTTACCAATTCCTGAATTCAGTTTTATTTTCGCTTTACTTAATTCTTAACTCTTCGCGAAAAGTTAATAATTAAAAAAGGAAATGATAAGTGTATGTAATTATCTACTTATCAAAAAGAAAATGAGACTAACTTTATTGAGAAGAAAGTAAGAAAGTAAGTAGGGGGTGGGAGATCACGTATTAATTGGCTTGATTCTTCTTCTAAATATACTGAAAGCAAACAGTGTAAAAAGTTATACATTCGGAAAATTACACAAACTGTTAAAGCATCGCAATTTCTCTAGTTTCGTCGTCAGAATTTATCCTTCGTTACTATTAAGCATATTATTATGATGAGTCATACTTGAGAATGGCTAGCACTTCCGCTCCATCTGATAGCTCTTCATCATTGTGTACAAATGTTTTACTCACATAAGAGGCATACACTTCTATTTGTAACGTTCCCACGTCACACTACGCACTGTTGTTAAACACGTGTTGTGGAATAAACAAAGATATAAGTCGCTTCTTGTCTGGTCAAGAATCGTTGAAGGATTCTCAGGATTGAATCATTGTATTTTTGAATTTCCGCTACTATCTGGTACAAATATTTCTTTGTAGCAAAAAATTTTTGTGGTTGATTTTACAACATTCTTCGTATGAGAACTATTTCTTTGGTAAACAAAGGTGATGATCTGAGTGTTGAAGAAAGTTCGTTTGCTACTTTTTCTTCGTTTCATCTGAACCGTTTTGTTTTAAGAAAAAATAAAAGAATAAAATATCTTGTCTGCTCGTCACATCTCGCAAATTGATTCATTCAAAAACGCTTGATGTTGACTCGGTGGTGTTTCGGTTTTCGAAGTCTATACGATGAAGTTCATTGTTGTAAGGCGGAGAAGATTTTCGGCACATCATTGTATAGACTCATCAGTATGGGTGAAGCTGCGAGTGGGCTGCGCTGTTGTGATACCATTATGGCGTCATCATGTTGCCATGGCATTACAACATCCTGTTTATATTTTGTTTGACGTTAATGAGAACTGATAATTATTAAATTTTTATAGGATGAAAAATAAAATAATGAATGCTGATAACGCAATGATTAATTCGTCCATAATTTAGGCAGTTTTTTGTCAATCAGTAAGGCATTTTCACATCAGGAAGAAAGGGTGACCTAACTAGTTTTGGTCTTGCTAAGAAATTCATAAAAAAGCCAGTATTGTCTGCGGTGTTTTAAACTTAATCAGGAAATACCATGAAGTTTTAATCGAAAATTCATACACGTGTAAACCAAGCTTTATTGTTGCCTAGTTTCGATATGTTTCATTTGATAAAATATTTTTCCTCTGAATCAATGTCTGAGAGAATTGTGCAAAGAGTGAGACTTTGCTCCCAAACCCAAACATTATTCTGCTGGGAAGGGTTCCGTAAAGAAACAAAAATCATTCATTCTTGATGAGAACATTTTCTTAAAACCAAACAAGGGAAAAAGAAAATGAGAAGCAATCCTGGTCTCTATTGTTTTTAAATATCATTCAAAATAAATATCTATTTCGGTTCGGCAAAACCAGAAAATTGTATATAGCCCGTAAGAAAATCTAGACATGTAATAACCACAGGTATCTTAGCGATGCCAAATATTTGCGTCGTGTGTTAGTTATAATTAAACAATGAAACAAAGCGTCCTGTAATTAACCATATTGTCTCGATGATTAATTACATAATGTAGACCAATTAAGGAGAGGATTACTCTACAGTGTAAATATGAATCACCAGGTTGACTTCTATAAGTGAATCAATAACATTTAAAGCATTACACCGCAGTAAGCAGGATATAAAACAAAAACAACAACAAATTTTTGAAAAAAAGTTGATGGTTCAGTGGAGAGATGATTTTGCAGGCACCATACTGTTCGAAAGAGACGTTTTACACGTTGACAGGTGTTCCTTCACAACGTACTCATGTAAGTTTACACACCGAAACATCCGATCTTCATCCCTTCACTTGATTTAAGTTTGTTGATAGAAGTCCTGTTTTGTTTTGATTTCTGCAGGGTTCGTTGATTACCACCCGGTGCGTTTCTTTTTCCTTATTTTTTTATTTTTCTTCGATCAGGCTTTTTTACCTCTTTGTTACAACTTTCAGTTTCGTTTTAACCTTATTCAAGCATGGCAGAGTAGGTAGTTTAAAACATGCCCAAATTTCAATCCTTTTTTTGAATTGTTTATATAGACTTTGTTTGTTGTGAAACGAAACCTATTTTGTTTGAAAGGGGAAACTGAAAATATTTTGATTAATACCGAATAACGGGCACAATAGGGAAATTGTAAGAGATTAAGATTTATCAGTTCGTTTCGATATTCCCTATTACATCAACAAAAAAATTGAATCGACAATTTGTTGAATTTTAATCAACTATTCGATTGTGTTATAGATTCCTCGCAGCAAGTCCAAACCACACGGTGAAGTGATCAAAAGAAGTTTCACGGCGTCGTCAATGTCGGCGTGGTGCCGTGTCGACTGTTATGAACGACAACATCATGTCGCGTCGTTTAGTATGGATCAAACCGTCATTTGCGTAGAAGGAACACACCCTGTTAGCGATAAAAATCGAATTGCTTTCGCAGCATTGCCGTCAAGATCTGAAGACTCGAAAGTGGCGAAAGTGAAAAGCTGTATAGGCAAGGTATGTTTGTGTGTGTGTGTCGCTTTCATACCGATTCTTTCTTTTTCATGTCTTCAAATAGGCTAGTTAATTTTCCTTTCTCGCATTTATTTATCTATTTCTTTGTTTCCACAGGGTGTCCAGTTGCACCAGGATGAGCGACAAAATCTATGGGCAACTCGTCTCGGCAAAAATCCGATATTCGTCCGTGGTCACACGTTATGTCCAGAACTCGTGAAACTGAATGGAAAGTTAACTCAGGGCGTCCCAATGAAAGTTCTCGATACGACTGCTTTTAAAGAATACGTGAAAGAAGAAGTCGAAACAAATGGAGGAGTCACTGACGAAGTGAAGGAGACAATTATATCGAAACTAAAGGTAGTTGTTTAAAGCGACGGTCTATAGTGACACTATATGGTATTGATCAGTGGTGATAAAAATACCTATATGTACATTAACATTGATACCTTGGGGAGAAGAGGGGGGTTAACGCCAGGTTTACTATATTTTCTCGATTTTACGTCTATATTTTTATCGTTTCTAGGTTTGCATGAGTTTTATCAAAGACACAGTAGTTGATGAGGAGACGCCATGTTGGTTTGAGGTGTGGTTACTCAAAGTTCAAGAAAACGTCCTACGTAAGTAACTTTTTATACGTCACTGCATTTTTGTGGATAAAACAAAATCTACGTGTCAGCTGTTTGCAAAGAAAGACACTTCAGATTAATGTTCCGTGCGTTTGATGCAGTATATATGCATCATAAACCACAGCACAGCCCATAGAGACCAGATTTTCCTCTTACCAATGCATCTTGTTTAAAAATATAAAACGACGCCTGTATCTAGTCGATAAATCGTCTAAAATAATCCGAGTGTAATTTCGAATTATAGATTAAACGATTTTTAATGACATTCTGACTTGTAATAACATTTTCGTTCTCAAAACAAAATTTCTTATCGGCATCAAGAACGCTGGATAATATCCTGTTTTGAAAATAAATTTGTCTGCGATCGAAATAACTTTGATACCACCTGTGTCATTTTCTTGATCGCTTGGCTCTTAATGTTGTAAGCTTGTATCCTGTTTTCATTTGAACTTAAAGGTCATTAATGTGTTTGCTCTAAAGAAACGTGTCTTAATTTTGGATTAAAACTGTATGGTATTTCCTGATTAAGTTTAGAACACAACACTTTAATACTATTTTAATAGTCTTGCACAACAAGTTTGTGTGAACTTGGTTTTGCACGGTAACTTTATGCGAAATGGAGTCACAACAACCAAGTCTTTTATGATCGGATTTTGAGCAGCCACACGTGTCTTTTGTTTTGAAGTGGTCATCAAAGGTACTTAGCGAACAAAACATAAATATATATAATCTATTGACTCATTAAACCAGTCTTATTTGAATGTATGACATCATCTAAGATGGTAGTAATTAACTTGACATATACAATTAATTCCTGAATAATTACCTGTCAGATTTTGGTTAGGTTTTGACTTCAATGCGGCCAGTAAAGATAAACCGACGGAAATCATATAATCGATGCGATCATGGATTTCACAGTTTACGCAATGTTTTTTTTTGGAAACAACCTACCACAAAAGCGTGGACACTAAAATATAGCCACTTTCTAGCCAGGTAGCAAAGTATTGATTTTGTATTATTTTGTTTCTAGGTTACCTTGACAACTTTAAGAAACGTCGCGAACATGAAGAAAAAAGGAGATCATCTCATTTTACACACAACGTCGTGCCGATTTCAGAGCACAAACAACGACAGGACCCGAAAACAACAGGACCTGAAATGCGACGTGCCAAAAGCGGGGATCATTTAAGAACAGCGGAAAGAAGACCAAGAAGCCACACTGCTATTATTCCAGGCACGGAAAAGACGCAAACAGGAGTTCTTCGTCCCAGACCTCCATCGCAATATTATAATCCACCGGTGAGTCGAATGGTAATGGACCAGGAGAACTTACCGCGTAAGATTTCTCACCATAATAATAATAACGGAATGAAACGAGAAAAAAGTATGGAAGTTATAAGAAGAGAGAAGAGTATGGACGTTCGACTTGAGTCTAGATTGTTGCTTGAGAGGGAATACAGAAACAGTATGAAACTTACTGATAGACAATTACCGAAGAAACTTAAAAAAGGAAGCCCGGGACAAAGTCCGGAACAGTCGCTATCGCGGAGCAGTAGTGCAAGCTCACGCATGGAACCTAAAGACAGCACGATGGAAAGTATTTCCTCGATCGAAAATTCAAGTAGAACAAGTGTGAACTCTCGATTATTCAACGGCAATAATACGCCGAGCCCTCAGGAACCTGATACTAAACGAGCAAATTATAACGCACCCAAAGAAGGGATGAGTTATCGGCAAGTGTTTGGGTTACAATCGTCGGATTATTTATTTAACGTCACGCCGCCCAATTATACACGACATCGTCGTTTTTCTGACTCCGACACTGAGTCACTACATAACTTTGTTCACAGAATTATCCCACAGGATGATTCTAAAAATAAAGTCTTACAAAACATTCAACCAAAAAAATGGTTAAAAAAAGCACGCAGAAAGAGCGAAGACGTTCCGAAGAAAAAGGTTGTGGCTCAACTATCAAATAAATAAAGTAGAAACTATGATCTTGTTTTATGAAGTTTAATTTTTTTTATCGATACACTTCTGTTTCATTCAATATCCATTTCATTCATATGACCTTTTTTAGCAACGTGATAAAACACAGAACTGTTGCGCATGTAGTCTTCGTTAAGATTCTTCAATTTTTGTTACTATCTTACGTCGTATTATTTATTCTATTTATGTTTATCTTCAACTTACTTATTGTGCGCTTTCATAAAGAAAACCTTTTTATCATGTAGAATAAATAAGAATTATTATTTAATTTTGCTTCTTTGTTCTTTTAGTCTTTCAGGTTCAGAACCCATTTTTACTGTCCCAAAGTTATACCTAATTCTTGAAATTTCCAGCGCAATCCAGGATCAGACATTAAAACAAAGTAACATTCAAGGACCTTTAAGTCCGTGGTCACCATGAATAAGGGAATCTATTGATCGAAATCAAACCGAAAGTTTTTTTTAGATAAAGAAACAAAGACAACACGACAGAAGTATTTGCGAAAAATACTATACTAAATAGGTTTAAAAAGGTAATTAATAAAAAGAATTTTAAATTTTTTATTGTTTTTTCAATTGGTTAAAAACATATACTCTGAGAAGTCATCATAGATGTAGTAGATATACATATAAACGTAGACTAAATAAAGGGGCAGTCAATTTTAACCGTGTTAGATATTGATAAACAAATTAACACAACCATATACGCCGTGCCCGAAAGGGGTAAAAATACCTATGACGTAAGGAACACAGGGAGTGTGCAATAAGCAGCCGTAATCTATAACGCTATCATAAAATTAAATTTCAATTTGCTTATTTCATTACTACATCCAATGACGCTCTGTTTTAACAGAGAAATTTAATTTTCAATTGTCTGCCGGCTCTTTTGCTGTTGCATCCTGCGATATATCTTCTTTGTTAACTTCTCTGTCTTCTACACATAAAAACTTTTCCCAATTTTCTGTCTCATATACGTCTCTCTTACACTCCTGAGCAGACATTCTGATATCTTGTGAAACTTCACCTGTTATAGTAAGCCCTTCATCAACGTGTTTATATTTAAGAGCGTTTGAAAATTCTTGATCTGTACTGGATTTACGTTTTAAAGACGAACAGTTTGTGGAGACAACGGTCTTATTAGGGCTGGCACAGCATACTTCAGATGTTTCAGTCGTGTTTTTAAGAATGACTTTACTTTCATATGTTGTTTTGTCAGCAAGCTGTTCATCCTCGTCGTCCAGCATACTGAGACCGTGCTCTTCTTCTTGGATGTGTTTAATTTCAGAAAGTAGATTCTTGCTCGAGTCGTCGCCTAATTTTTGTTTTTCACTTTGCACGTTAGTGTGAGAACGTTCCTGCAATGAATTTTCTAAATGCCAGTTATTTTTCTGATGCGACACAAAATTCTGCGCAACGTTTTCTTCCTGGGTGACATTTTCCTCTTGCGGGAGCACGTCACCTTTTTCGGAAATATTTTTCTTGTGAGAATCTCCTCCCGATGACGCATTTTCTTTCTGAGAAAGACTTTCTCTCCCCGAAAACTGATTTTGTTGGGAGACGATTGCATGCGAGATATCATTCTGTGCCAGACCAACTGCGGGATAATCAGTGTTCAGTGTACATACTTCAGCTGACTTACATACTTTGTTATTGACAGCAAATTCCATCTGTAGAATCTTTTTATTGTATTCGTCTATTTGCTCACGATTTTTTTTCTCTGCCATTTCAATAGACGTTTCCAAAGCAGAGTTTTCTGATTCAAGGGATCGTATTTTCTCATTAAATCTGGTCTTCTAAATCAAGAAAATTAACCAAATACACAATTTCGCCCCTACTTCATCCTTTATTACAACATAAAATACTGACGTGGTAAGTCATAAAAGGGGACGTTTTCTGACAAAAACTACCCCGCAAATTCATACAACTAATCACATTCAATGAGTTGTTTACGCAGTCGAGCAAATTCAAATCAAGATTTAAGCAGTCAATTAGATTCAAAGTTCGTTTACAAAATAAAATTTAAAAAACATTTATGCTGCCAATCACATTGAAAATATACAGTTCCCCACGTCTTCCACAGACCCCTTAACGCAACCAATCAGATTCAAATAAAGTTACACACTACTATGCAACGATACATACTCCAAAAGACCGACTAAAAGCTGATTAAATACCACCGCCAATGCGCCCTCAGGATAAAGTAATATTTCAAGGGCGTTTACCAATGTGGTGTGCTTACTATTTAAAGAACATGGCATGTACTTAGACAGATAGTCCATGATGGGGGCGCTTCTTACGCTATTACAAAACAATACCCTGTTAATAAACAAAGGCGTTTGTGAATTGCAAATCCCAGAGATGCAGGTGAATATAATCCACCGCCCTGGGCGCTTAATTGGTCATTCAGTCTCGGTAGTAATTAGTTAAATAAAAAAAGGTACATCGTACCATTTTAACTCCTTCTTCTTCATGTTGTCCAAGTTTCGTTTTTAAACTTTCCAAATCTTCATCTCTGATTTTTAAAGTAGTTCTCAGTTCCTCTGTCTCCATATTTAAATCGTCGATCTGGAGTTGAAACGATGAATTTAACTGATGGGCGTCATTTAATTTGGATTGGACAGTTGATAACATGTGATTTGACTCAGCCAATGAGGTCATTAAAAACTAAACAAAAAGCATATATGAAATGGTAAATTTAAATATGCATTACGTGTACTTCGGCTCAAACAAATGTGAGGAGGACTTTGATACAAGGACAGACAGTTTCGCAGGCAAGGTCTTTTCGTGTTTCAGAGCATTCCAAATCTATAACTGAAAATGCGTTTCCTTGCAAAATTACATGACTTGTATAATCGTATTTGGATCTGTAAATTTAAACTATTCAAAATTCAGCTGAATACGAAGGCTGGACAGAAAGTTTGATTACATTTTCTTGATCGCTGTCTACCTGTGAGCCGAAAATGATAGCTTCGAGTAGCGATGAATAAATTTTCTATGGGCTCACCACTACAAAGTTCGTTATTTTTGGAAAATAGCTTTTTTTATGCCATTTATTAAAAAGGCAAAACAGCATCTCTTGTCTAATGCTCCACAATGGAATGACTCCGAGAGTTTTGCTTTGACAGATGTGTAGGGTCAGTGAAGAGTGTTGAAAATGAGCTAGTTGTAGTTTCTACGATGTCCGCACTGGGGAACAATTAACGCTGTGAACATTGACAAGATCAAAGTCGTGGGTATAATATGGAGACGCCGTATATTATTACTAGTCGGTATGATCTTCGAAATTAAGTATTTATACCAATGTTTTTTGAACATGATTATTGTTACTATTTTCTGACTATATTTTTTATAACAAAAGAGATCTTTCATACTCACATTTTTTTGTTCTCTAGCAGCATTTAAATCTGTTTCAAGTTGCTTGTGCAACGCATGCTTAAAGAAGAACGCATAAACTAATTAGCACAGTTTCTATTTGTACAGTACCGTCTCCTAAGCAGAATAATGGGAACGCATTCTTTTGGCTGCTTCCTGGATAAGGGGACCATTACTTGTCCTTAAATCGTTGGAACGACCACTTAGTCAGGTCATGTTTTATGCTCCATCGCACAAAAAGTCGATTGACTAGAAATTTTGGAATAACTTTTAGTAAGAAAAAAACTGTTTTTGCGAGTTGCTAATAAATTATTGTTTATCATTCATTGTAATTTTCTAAAATAAACACACTTTTTTGCAAAAAAAACCCCGCACATAAGTGGGACGACATTTTATTTTAGAAAACTTCAACTAAAACCATTATCGGGTTCGAGTTCTCTGCTCAATGAGGCATGGAATTGGAACACTATAAAATTTAAGTCGAACTTAAAAGACTCCATAAAAACAACCATCATATCAAAATATTACTACTGATAACACCCGTCGTTGCCGTCGTTGAACACACACTCACTTAAAGGCTGCCAGCCGAAAGTAAACAATTGAGCTGCAAAATCTTAATAAAATGCCGTCAGCCGACACATGTAAACAAACATAGCTACACACACTGTATAACTTACTAATTCTCTTACTACTGGTTTTTCATCATCACCACTCTTGGGAAAGACTTCTTCTGACTCGATAACAACTTTTCTTTCTTTCAAAGCTACAACTTCCGCTTTAGCAAGAATTAACTCATTCTGCGTTTCACTCAGCATTGTCTGGTAATTTCTCATTACACATTTGTGATGCTCGTTTACCCCAATTAACTTCTGATGCATCTGTTCTGTCTTAATAACTGGATAACAGAGGCAAACGAATATATAAACACTGGTCCCTCTATGTCAGTATAATCTAAGTTTACATTACAAAAATGCTAAGCAAGGCAAAAACTGGAAGAGCGACAGCGTATTTTGTTTTAACTCTTTGATATTACAACTTCAATATTACCTAAAAGCCTTTGTTGTTGCGATTGACCAGCACACTCAAAAACTTGATTATTGTTGGTGAAATATTTTTTTCACCACGGCTTATCGAATAGCGGCTGTAAAAGTCACGTCAGATGGCTGGTTTGTGGAAACTCTACAATTATTAAGATTCGGCTATCTATCTTCTTTAGGTGTGATCCCTATGGCTACGGTCTCAAGAGCGGTGAATAATTTTTTAGAAAATGTTGTACAAACTTATTAGAACTTTCCAAGCTTCAAAATTCAAATTCTAAGCGGAACTCCTATTACGGACACGTGGTAATTTGCGGTGAAGCACTCGCTTCAATTTCGAAAGGTCGTGGGTTTACACCTTGGCTGAGTCACGCCAGAGACTATAGCACTCTGAATCGATCCTGTTTGTTTAGTGTTCAACATATAAATAAAACTAACATCTTAGGCCGTTGTCTAGTTGAGCGGTTATTGTGCTTGCACAGCACGGGAGCTTCAAATGCGCTAGAATCTCTTTCACAGGACCCTCATTACTAACTGTAACAATAGAAACTAATGATATCCTGGGTAAATAATCTTAATAAAAAAATAAGCTGCGCATGCGCGAAGATACGTCACGCTATTTAGAAGCGTCCAGCAACAATAGTTTTGAAATATTCGCTACTTACCTAAATTGGAGAGATAATCCAGCCTCGTTTGCATGTCTTGGCAGTGATGTTGAAAATCTTTTACTGTGGTTTGCAACTCAGAAATCTTTTTACCTGTTTCTTCTTTACTTCTGACTTCATACTGAAGCTGATATTCCTAATAAAAAATAAATCAAGTTAAATGGTCAACTTCTTTGAGGTTTTCGTTTAGTTCTTCTTTTATTTAATATATATTTAGCTTTTCCACTGAAGATTCGAGCTCTTCTCCTTTGAGGGGAATGTATATACTTCTTCCTCACCTGGTCTTTCAGTTTCTTTTCTAGATTGTACTTTCCAAGCTAAAAAATAGTTTGGGATATATCCAACTAAAATCATCTTGTGGATATCTTACAAACATTACTAGCGTCTTTATAAAAACAGCCGCATTCTGTTCAAAATGGTTATGCCGCAGCGTCATTCCGGGTGCCCCGCAGAGTAAATAGTGCACTGACGTGCGAGCCCGTTTTATCGCATTCTGTTCAAAATGGATGCGCAGCTTTAATTCGGACCCCGCCCCACAAAGTATTTTAATGACGGCAGACAAACAAACAAAAAATACCAGCGTGGGATAGTTAAACGACGGCCGAAAATCTGAGGACGGGCGGACCCGTGGTTTTTTTAAGAAGAACTGGTTTAATCTATAATAACACAAGCTGGTTTTACAACCAACCGCAGCACATTAATAAACTAAAGAGTTTCTTTAACACGCTGGACGCTGAAGTTGCTAAGAGCATTTCGAAGTAAATGGGTATTAGAACTCATTGCAGAAATGTTCGTCATATATCTTTACATCAGAAATAAAGAAATTATGTTGCCGTGTTCTTTTTAAAGGTAATTGTTGCCCGCATTGTTTAACCTGTAACCTGTATTCGCTATTTCAACAACTTGAATCAGAAAGAAAGAAAAGATTGACACAAAGGCAGTTTTTCGTCATATTTCAAATATGGACAAAAGCTTTGCACGGTGATATAGCTTATCGAGATCACTAACAGAGCAACATAGTTTTTAAGTTGAAAAAAAATCCTTGTGGCGTTTTTCACTTGTTTAAAAATTTATTATTGCGGGGGTTCTTCGGATATAAGGGGAGCATCAATAAGAGGAAAACTCCCCATGTGACTACAAAGAGGTCAATTCTTCTATTTTTTAGTGTGTGGGCTATTTCCCTTTCCAAGTAGCGAGCGCGTTGTACCAAATTTTGCGACGCTTTGGAAATAGCACAAAAGACTAGCTTATCGTGAGAAGACTATTTTCGCGGCAGTATTACGTCCGCAAATCCATCTTAAAATTCACTAAATCGGGTTAGCTTCTTTCTTTTAAGCGCTGTCATTTTTCAAGGACTTTTGCAGCTTGGCTATGACTATACGGTTTTCCTTTTGTTGTTCCCATTTTTTAAAATCTCTTTACAAATTGATACCTAACAAGATGCTTCCTTTTTTACGAATAAGAACACATTTTGTGTGTACGATGTATACGTAAATTGGTCTTAATGTTTTCGACTCAGAGTTCCTACAATTTTTTTTATAAATATTTCTTCTGGTTGATTTAACGTGAAGAATAAGCCTTGAGCAGCAGATGTAATTTACTGTTACAAAATTTTTATAGCAGGCTTTCATTTATAGCAGGCTTTCATTTAAAATCGATGGGAAAACATCAACTGTAGTTTCAAGTTTTCCTGCTTTTTTTAAAAGGTCTACACGATTTTTTTATAAGCAACTGAACTGGATTTGCAAAATTATTAAGCAGTTCAATAAATTCAATTCAATTCAGCAATAAAAATCTGACACACGTTTTAAAAACAAAAAAAACTCCAAGATAAAAAATAATTCTTTGTCGTACACTTCAGTTTACAAGAACTTCTTTCCCCTTCTTACATGAATTACGAAAATTAGTTGAATGAAATTAAGCATCCATTAAGCAACTTTAAACCTAGATACTGACAAAAAAGCAACTTAAAACTTACCACAGCGCACAAAAAATCATATGAAAGAACTTCAAAAGTTGTCTGGGAATTTGTTTCATTTTGATTGGTTCTTAAGAATTATACTTCGAAGTTTCACTAATTATGCATGACATCATGAACTTTGCTACAGTATTCTCTCCAATTAATGGACACTCTAAGGCGGACATCTCAATTAGCGGACACTTTGTCCATGCACCGGTTTTTGGTCAAAGTCTCATAAAAAACATTCTAATTAGCGGACACTCAATTAGTGGACACTCTGATTAGCGGACACTCAATTAGTGGACACTCTAATTAGCGGACACTCAATTAGTGGACACTCTGATTAGCGGACGAATTTTTTTGCACGAAATGACTTTTTTTTCTCTTTAATTAGCGGACAGTCCAAAAAATTAGGGAGCAGCATACAAAAATATTAAAAAATTGAACAATTTTAAAATATTTATTTTATACACTGAAACTTTACAAGAATTGTCGGCTTTTACAGCCTCAATTTTCTTCGTAAAACAGTCAATCAACTTTTGTTGGCCATAAAACATATATATAACTGGTATTTTCAGACCATATCCACCTCCACCATTAACCCTCTTTCCAAAAACCTCAGCTAATCGCATATCAAAAACATGAAACACATTTTTGATATGTTTTGTGGCATGTGTTTTAAAAAACCTTTTCGTTAATTTAGTTGATATTATGATGTTGATATTTGTTTACTATTTTAAAAAAAATTACATTACGTTCAATTTAGTTGTTTCTTCTTTTTTGTGTGTCTAAGTCCAACACGGTACCCGCTAATTTTTTAAGTTACACATTTCGTATACAAAATCGTATTTTCTTCAAATTTTAAGCTTACATTGCAAAACTTTCCAAAAGGCGGTCACATCTAATTAGCGGACACTTTGTTCATACACCAACAGTGTCCGCTAATTAGAGAGAATACTGTATTTAGTTTGGCGCTTTAAACATTATACATAAATTTCAATATTTGGATTCTATAATTATCATTAACAACAATTGCATGTTTTAGAGCTATTTCATGACGTCATAATTTTGCATTTTTAGTGAAACTTTCAAGATATATATCTGGAGAACAAATAAATTTAAAAAAATAAATCGAAATTTGATTTTCAAATTCATAAAAGTTCATACAAATGAAAAACCCACCTGCAATGCTAGTATTTCGTCTTTCAAAGATTTTATACCTTTCGAACTTGAGTTGATGGAAATATTTTGGGCCGCCTAAAAATATTGTTCAAAATATTAGCAGAAATAGATTTATAATATTCGGTCATGTAAGTTCACACTATGTTGCCATGAGAACCACTTTAACAATAACAGGATTGTTACAGCCAATAACAGAAGCGTATTTACTCTGTGATCCCCCTGGCGGAATTAGCGTTTTTAACCTTAAAAATAAAGGCGTGTTCACTGGAGAGGTGTGAATATTAGAGTGGCAGGATTTTTTTTTCAAATGATAGAAATTGGGAAAAATCAGCAAGTTCTTAAAAAAGTCACAGAATTATCATATCTTTGGTAAATCTACCTTTTTGATATTGGTTAAAAAAATGACCTGCCTCTCCCATAATTCCGCATGCTAGATTGCTGTAATTTTTACCAAGTCTGTACCATACGTTATCCGATATTTTCTCCGCATAGCAGTGTGAGTAGGCTCTTACAACAATTGTGAATATGTATATGTCAGAATTTTAATTAAAATTGTAAAAGTGGTGTATTTCATTGCACGGAACAGATTTATTTGTGTATTTCTTGCCAAAGTTCTATTTTTCAGGGTCAAAAATGGAAGAAACCTGCTTACATGCACGATAGTTAAACCGTTTAAACATAAGGTTTTTATGGGATAAAAACACTTATAACTGATAACATTTCAGACATTACATGATTTTGTATCAAAGAACACTGTGAATTGAATTTTTTCTTGAGATCTGAGTTTACAAAACATTGTGGACAAGTAAGAGGTGGACAAGCACTATAAACGATGGGTGAAAGTAATATGATTTTTAAGAATCGCCCTCTTTTAAAATCAATTTAAGTTCTGTATTAACCAAATTTTAATATTTAAAACACTTAAAATAAAACAGCAAACAAAATTCTCAAATTAGTTTAAATACTGTCAAAGGCACACTATGCGCATTTGGTTGTGGTATCTCCTTTAGCAAATACAGAAAACGAAGTTGAACAAACTTTACTTTGTCTTCTTCATGCATTTTCATCTTTTCGTCAAACTAAAAAAAAACATTTACGATATCATTTATTTAAATGATCACACAAAGACATCGATTCATCCATCTTTTGATCATTGTAATTGAAAAAAAATTTAGTCGCAATCCTGAAAAAAACAATAATTTTGAGGCAGGCAAACGGCATGTCTATAACGGAAGGATTACCTCTTGTGGCATTAAATGAACGTAGATGTAAAAATAAGCATACCTCTTTTTGTAGCTGCATCTTTTCTTGTTTCAAATCATCCACAGCTTTAGAAAGAGAACTAATTTCTTCATCCTGAATAATAATAAAAAATAATAATAATAATAATAATAATATGTAACAGCTATAAAATTTATGTTTACTTTTACACATTTATTTATAAACTGAAATATGTTGAATTCACTATTGAATACAAAAGGCTCCTGCAAGTGTTCACAATGTCAGTATGGGTAAAAATATAGCTAGAAAGTACTTAGCTAAGCAACTTAAAGGCCAAAAACATGGTTTTATAAAAAAAGAGGGTGAGCAATAGTAACTAGTATAACTATAAAAATATACCACAAATTAAGAAATAATTATAAAACTTTCTTGTAAACTCTTTTTAATAAAATATAAATAATTAAAATAGAGTACATTGAGCAATCACATGTTGTCACATGTAAAGAAATAGTTTGCTAATTCTACTAACATTCACAATAGGGTAAATAAACAGGAAAAACAATCGCCAATGTTTGTTTATTTCATTCAAGAAGGAAGAAATAATTTCAATTTGATAATTTTATTTGAAAGGTGTGACCACAAAGAATAATTAAGGAGGAAAAACATTTGTCACCAACCTTAGTTCTTTTGATTTCAAACTTTTCTGTAATCAGCTGATTCACACGAGCTTCGTTCTCCTGATCACTTCGCTGAAAAATTAAATTTGTTTTTATGTTTTAAAGCATGGAATTGCAGTTACTTGAAAAAGTTGTGGTTCACTGTTACTTTTTTGTAAATTGAGTTATTGACTGCATGCAAAATATGAATTAAGCTCCTAACTGTGAAGCTAAGTCAAGTTAAATTATTTTTTAAACAAAAAAAATATATTTTTGTCCGACATAAAGGACATGCATGATTACTTTTAGGTTTGAAATATGAAAACAATAATAGAATCAAATATTACATAAAACAACAAATAAATAGAATCTTACCCTTCTCATTTTCAACTCTTCTGTTATCTAAACCATATATCCAATATTAATCCATGAGTTCTGATATTAAAAAAATCTTTCTTTAGCTTTTTTGACCAACTCCTAAAATCCCAACCTGTGTAGGACAACCTTGTAAAAGATTTTCCTTTTAAAGTTAAATATTACCGAAAATGTGCATTTGTATTTTACAGAGGAAAAACTGTTATTTACTATTGTGTAGACCTTAAAATGCTGAGCAAAAAATGTATAGGGTTGTGTGCTTTTGACGGTTACAGTTTAAAGGTTTTTTGGTGACACCATCAACTCATTTATCCCATAGAGGTTTCAAGGAGTCAGGTTTAGAAAAGTTACCCAATTTGATCTCAGGTTGTCTCTAGTTACCAGTGCAGTGAAATATAACTGATTTCACCACCTTGTTTTCAAGTTTTTTTATCTTAAAGTTATATATTATACATTACAATAGCTTCATTAATTGAAATTAAGCTTTTGGCATTAAATCAATGTTAATGACTTTGTGCCATTACGTCAGAAAAGTTAACAAATGAGACATGATTTTTTCAGCTACATCAAAGAAAAATAAGGATATCGAACCTTGCATGCTACAGGCACACAGAAACAGTTTTCATATTGTTATAATAGATATTTTATACCTTTAAAAATTAGAAATCATAAGAACCTTGTAAAAGCACGTGCGTAAATGTAAAGTTATCAGGATGGCTATTAAAGACCTACTTCACAAAGTCTTGTCTTTATTGCTCCATAAGTCGTTTTGAGTAACTCTCTTGTATCGCAATCTTTTGATCTGCTAATCGTTATGACAGAGCCACTTGATAGTGCTGGTGTTTCAGCCTGAGATGCCATATTATCTATTTCATATCTGATAAAAAATCAACAACTAATTTCAACAAAACAAAAACGCATATATTTTATAGTATGAAACACAGCCCATTATGCATTAAGAACGCAAATAAGAGTGGGCCCAAAACAGAACCCTGGGGTACCCCATGTCTGATAATCCTGGTTGATGAATCAACATTTCCAGTTAAGGCAGATATTGAAGCCTGTTAGTGAGATAAGATTGTAAAAGTGAGAGTAGTATCTCCTATTATGTAAATGTTTTTCGGTGTGTCCTGGAGTATTTAATGCTCTCTTTGAGCTACGCAAACTCAATTAGGGTCAGCGCTCTGCCAGACAAACATCATCCAACATCCAATGGCCACCACAGTGCGCCGTCTTCCTAATTTCCCTCACATGGCTTGGGTTAACCCGGGGCTATAGTAATATTCAATTTCCCATTTTGAATTTCCACCAAGGGGAATCGAACCCCACACAAAGTACGAGAGTGATAATCACGCCTAATACACATATATGTGGATATATTCATCCTTTAAGCAATGTATATTGTTGTACATGTTTTTCAAATTACGTTACCAATTGTTATTTTCCCATGTATAATGAAAAACCTAGCTATTGCTTGGACTCACTAGAAGCTAAAGAAAGGAACATTAGAAATAGAAGCTCTTAAGCATTGATTGACTTTGGAAATTGAGTATCATGCTTTTATATTGGGTCCAACTAAACTAAGAAGATTCTTCAACCTTTCTGGTGACAATGAAATAGACAAATGAAAATTTATTATGAGCATTATTTGTGGCACAGAATGTGACATATCATTAATCCTGAAAAAAAACTTAATGTAATTCTTGCACCAATGAATGAAATAAACCATGTGTACTATGTTGCACAACACAAAGTATTTTCTTTCTCTTTTCTATTTCATGTCTTCATCTTCTTCTCTACAACATTATATACTGCTAATAAATAATCGACATCTTCTCTGTTTATCACTTTTTAAATCTCAGTGAGAACGTTAACACAAAATGCAGAATATATGCGTACCTTAGAAATGCATAAAGAAAGAAATGCTCTTTAACCAACCAGTGTTTAATGCATACAGATTTGATTATATTTATTGAAACCAAAGCAAGGTCCTGCACTTACCTCTTACATAATTGAATAATTATTTTGCATATACAGTTTTTTACCTCAAAAATAACCTAGTTCAGTGGTAGCAAGAATAATGTAAACAAATGACATTACTTGCACTGCCATAGGTTGCCAAAAATCCAACCTTGTTCCCAGAGCCTGTTGTCTCTTTCTTAAATCTAGGCAGCAAGACAAATCTTCCCAATAATTTCTTAATTTGCTGTGGGGAGTCAGATTACACTTTAAAGAAGGACATTGTGTGGGCTGAAATTAATAAAGAAAATATTATCTTTGTCTGAGACTGAGTAAAGTTCAGACAGAAAATATGCCGAACAAGTGTAAAAGAAAAGCACCTTATTTTTAGCTTACATAAATAGTAATTTGGCGATTCAGTTCAGCTTTGTTGCCGTAGTGATGGTTGAGGTTTTGCTTAATTGACGAATCACATTTGTATTACAACCGCCATTTTTAAAATTTCACAGGGTGAAAACAAACCTAGTTTGTAGGGGGAAGAATGCTAAAAAATGTGGAAATAGAATAATAATTAGATAACGAAAGGCAACCACAATAAAAATTTGTCTTGAAATGATGCTAAGCTATCTAGATTTTGCTCCAAAAAATTATATTTGCTCAAAATTCCTAACATTGTTATTAAAACTCTAAAATGTGTCTAGCTCTGCACTCTCTTCACCTGAAATACGGAAACGTTTCACCTCCAAAAAAATTGTTATGATGTCAAACCGAATCGCCAAATGCAATCTCGTTTCCAGTATATACCTTTCGTAATACAAGAAAAAGAAGAGTAATTGCAGTATTTGCCAAAATGACCACCCCCCCCCCCAAAAAAAAAAAATATCAATTTTTGTTTTTTTAAGTTGTTGTCTGTGTGTATACTGCGATTTCTGGACCCCATGTTTAGTTGTTTTCTCTCTGATGACTGATTTTGACTGATTAAATGAAAATATTCTTCTCCCATTCCTCATAGAAAGTAAAATACATGAAGATGCAACATTAAGGGTGGTTTTTAATTTTTGTCATAGTCTAATTAAGATAGATAGATAGATAGATGTGCATATTTTACATGGCTAGCCTCACAAATATCGAGGGATATACCCTGTCTATTATTTCCAGAAGGGGCCATGACTTAGATGGAGAGTCCTAGAGTATTTAATGCTCATTTTGAGCGACGCAGACCCAATTAGGGCCCGCGCTCTACTAGACAACTCCCGGCAACATCCAACGGTCCACACAGTGTGCCATCTTCCCATTTTCCCTCACATGGCATGGGTTAACCCGGGGCTATGGTAACATTCACTCGCCCATGTTGAATCGCCGTCAAGAGGAATCGAACCCCGGTCTCCCGCACAGAGTACGAGAGCTATAACCACTAATCTACGGCGCCATAGCATAGCCAAGTTGTTAGGCTAGAGATTCTTTTTTACTTTAGAAAATATCCTAATCAGCATCATAGTTTTGCTGTGCCTGATAAAACGCGTCAGTTAGATATCCTAGCTATAGTCTTACATAAGTTGCTCAGATGGGTCAATCATTCAACCAATTTTATTTTGGTAAAGTAAAATAAAATTGATACAAATCAGTTACCTATGTCCGAGTACTGTACTTTTGTTATTTGGCTATTTTATGTTTGTTTACATCCTTTTCGCGGGTCAAAATCGAAAGTATAACCCTAGTCCCCATTCTTATTTCAATTTTTAACAACAGGTTGGCTCGATATTACTAATTGAGTTTAACTAAAATAGTTTGACGGGCAGTACGGAATGTAGTTTTCCTGCAACGATGTCTTGCTTGCTGCTTACTAAGCTGTGGTTGAGTATACTATGTCTAAAACTATCATGGATGTATCCTTGTTTTAAAATTACCGTGTGACCCAGTAACACAAGTGACACGCACAACACACACGAGACGTCAGTGGCATGTACGATCTGACTGGCTAGCTAACCAAACAAAAAACTATCACCCTTTTCCTATCTAGCTAGCTTTTGGGCCTAGTAGAAAAATGAAGACGCAAGATTCTGGCTTCCAACTCCCGTCGTTTTTGCCTAAAATGTCATATGATAGGCAAACAACGTTACTGAAATTACTTATCCTTTCTATCGCAGCAGTTTTATGTGAGTGTTTTCACTTTTTAAATTATAAACTACAATACTCCATGATTACCCTGTAACTGTCAACGTTATTTACCAAGGATGACTAACATATGTACATATAGCTAATTATTTCATGCCAAATAAAAAGGAACCAGGACAAAACAACTTTCTTTGTGCTTGTGTGTAGAATTTTTCTTTCAAGACCATTAGATTAAATTTAATATTATATTCAACAAAATTATCTATAATTGGATGATTTGTCAAAAAATAAACAGAAATGGTTTTAAAAAAATGTTGTTTTGACATTATTTAATACATCACAGCAGGTGCAGGATCTACCCATTTTTAATATGGGATAGTCGCACTATAGGATATACACTAGAAATATCAAATGATTGTAAAAAAAACAAAAAACAAGTGTGACCTTTACCTGCCAGACTTTAAGTTATGACTAGCATCACCAACCCAGACAAAAAGATGTGGGCGCTAGGTAGGTGAAGAGAGGTTCTTTTCAGTTTGGTTCTTAGCACAAAGGTATCATTACAACTTTACATGAAGATAAATGTGCATATTACATGGCTAGCCTCACAAATATCAAGGGATATACCCTGTCTATTATTTCCAGGAGGGACCCCGCTCTACCAGACAACTCCTTGCAACGTCCAACGGCACAGAAATTGTGCCATCTTCCCAATTTTCCTCACATGGGTTAGGTTAACCCAGGGCTATGGTAACATTCACTTGCTTATATTAAATCGCCCCCAAGGGACTGGAACCCCAACCTCTCGCACAAAGTATGAGAGTTATTACCACTAAGCTATAGAGTCGTTAAATAATAAATGAATATATCTCAATATCTGAATATATGTCAGGCCTGGTCATAAATGGCGTGTGGTCGCACCCACAAGCCTCGACACACGAGTTAAGAATCTTGTGAGTGTGATGTCTTGCACGCCTCAGGACCTGTGTGGAGACAGATGAACAAAATAGAAAATCAACAATATGGTTTTCGATGTTAAAATAAAAATTGCAGTTGGTAAGACTTTAAATTTGTACCATTTTCAGGTTATGCATGTCACATGAACGAAGGAATGTTGGCTTGTCAAAAACTTCACATTTTGTCATACAAGTTCTTAACATTTGTAATTTACAGAATAAATGATTTACCTGACCAGTTAAAGCCCCTTGTCCAGCCTCTGTGACAGAAATCCCCACGACAGGTTTTTAAACTGTAAAACTCGAACCAGGCTTGTTGTTTATAATTTTTATTAGGAAGTTTTTTAGAAATTGCACCCCTACTATCCTTCATTGCACC
This sequence comes from Hydractinia symbiolongicarpus, assembly GCF_029227915.1. NCBI lineage: Eukaryota > Metazoa > Cnidaria > Hydrozoa > Anthoathecata > Hydractiniidae > Hydractinia > Hydractinia symbiolongicarpus. The sequence goes on from NC_079880.1 coordinate 14,309,958, forward strand.
CCTAAATAGAACTCAAACGGGGGATGTTTGTTGCACGTCATCGCAACTTTAGAACTGTGACATACGGCACACTAGTCATTTTACTTGCAACCAGGCTTGGATGTCAATCAAAAGGTATCCATCTACACGTAATTATAGTTTAAAGCCCCAACAATGTTTAAATAGAAAGAAATGGGCCAAAAAAGACCTTCCTTCAGCATTGTTTCGCATCTTCTAACCATTCGAGCCTAAATGTTTATATTTCATCAAGGATATAATTAAAACCATGTATATTTTAGGCAATAAAGAACTGTATATTTTATGTATAAATATTCAATAGGAATAAATAAACTATACATGTTGTGTATAAATATTCTATATAAATAAGTAAATAAATATTTAATATCTTTTATGTCTATCCTCCATTTATTAAAATATGCCAACAACGCTAGGTTGCATTGCTGCCACTTGGTGGCACTTTACACTTAAATCCTGCAATAAGATGGGTGAATAAAATCTCAGATTATATTATTTCAAATGTAATTTGATTATGTTTAATATTAAAAAAGTTAGAATCACATATTAGCTTGTTATTGTTGCAACAGCAATTATGGAAATATGTGATACAAACAATAAAAAATAGAATTAAAATATTATATTTTTGTAGCATTTCAGCATTCGCTCTTGCTCCCACAAAGCCTCGCCCAACTCTGAGAAATGAGAAACTAGCTAAGTCATTAATTGCTCCCCCAGTTCCACAAATTTGTTGGGCTGAGCAATCAATTCATCTCGCATGGAAATAAATGTTATATTTCTTATTATTTACAGTAAAAATAACCGAAATATATAAAAAATATACAAGATAAATTAGATAAAAAGATTTTGTAATAAAATATGCGTTTATGAACTTAGTATATTTGTTCAGATTGCTCTCCTAGTGTAAATTATCGTAACCTGGGTGTGCGATTTATTGCTTTGGTGTTATTTTCTTATTGATAGCCTTATATTGGGTTCGATTTCCTTGGCAGGGATTCATTATGAGCAAGTGAATGTTACCCTAGTCCTGCATTAACAACCTCAGCCATGTAATAGAAATGGGGGATGGTACACTTTGTGGGCCATTGGGTGTTGCAAATGGTTGGTAGTAAAGTGCAGACCCTAATTAGATATGCATGGCTCAAAATAAGCAACAAGTACTCCTCATATAAACCATAGCTGCTGCTGAAAATAATAGAAGGGTATATCTCTCAATATTTGTAAGGCTTTCCATGTAAACAATTGTTGTGGCCAGTTAATTTTTATTGCTACATTTTCACTTATGGTCAACAAATTGTTTTTATTTCAACCAAAAGATTTATTTCTTACATTGTGGATAGTTTGTTATTGGCTAAGTTGTTTTTTCTGTATTGTTGTTTTCTGTGAAATAAATTTTTTTCACTGCCTGTGTATCAAAAACAGTTCCTGCCTGCAGATCTTCAGGACCACAATAATTAGTCTTTGGTCTTATTTGTTCTTCATTTGGTCACAATATTTGCCTTGCATTTACTTTTTTTATCTAGACTTCAGGATTTTATTGCCTTTATTGTAATGGCTTGTTTATATTCTTTGTTTTCAGCATTCTCCACACGATTGTTCTCAGTTTTGCGGTTTGAAAGCGTTATCCATGAATTTGATCCGTATGTATCACTTTCTTATCAGCAGAAGTTATCTGAACTTTAATTTTGTTGTCTGTATTTTATTCATATGCTTTTAGGGAGTCTCTATTTGTTTTTGATTTATAGTTACTTCAATTATCGAACAACACGATATTTAGCAGAAGAAGGATTTTACGAATTTCATAACTGGTTTGATGATAGAGCCTGGTATCCATTAGGAAGAATCATTGGAGGAACAATTTATCCAGGTACCTAATCAGCTGTTGTCTTAATTTTTTTGTTTTATTAATTTGTTTACATACAGGGAGATCTAACCATTGTTAGTAGTTAGCCTTAAATTGTTCATTACAGTGTAATTCTGAACTTTATGAATTTTTTGTTGTGAACATTGCTTCTCAAGATTTTTAAAGTCAAAGGGATACCACAATTGTCCAATAACAGTATGAATAAAGATTTTCTGTTCCGTTATTTACTATCATGAGTCTTTTGACACTGATCAAACAAACTGATAAAAATGTATACAAACTATCCTTAATAAGCAAATCAAATAGAAACAAGAAATACTCTTTTCTTAGTAACTAACTTCTTAAAATAGGCAACTTTTATTCTGCTTTGTTTTAGGTTTGATGGTAACATCGGCTGTTTTGTATCATGTCATGCATTTCTTTCATGTCACTATTGAAGTGAGAAATGTTTGTGTGTTTCTTGCACCTTTATTTTCATCTCTGACTGCTTTGGTGACTTACCAATTGACAAAAGAATTAAAAGATGCTGGAGCTGGCTTGATTGCAGCATCTATGATTGCTATTGTTCCAGGTTTGTTTTTTTTATGTTGTTAGTTAGCACAGACAAATTCATTCAGATAAATCAGTGGATTTGTTGATAAAAAATCACAATTTTATCTATATTATAATACCCGTATACGTCTGTCGGTCCGTCTGTCACGCAAAATGGTAGCTTAGCTGCGCAGGTAGCGAGACGCACACAATGCGGTATAAAAAGGACGGGCGAACCAGTGGATTTTTCCACGGGCTAACGACTAGTTTGTTTGACTAACACTTTTTCTTTTAAAATACTTCAATTACTAAGTAAAATTTATTTAATCATTTATTTATTTTACTATATCCAAATCAATGCCAGAGTCACGTTTCTTCGCTTTTGTTGTTCTTTCATGTCTGCAGTTTTGTGGGTTTATTTCCATATAAAAATGCCATTCAATCTGATTTAAATTTTAAATAAATCAATAAAGCTAGTTTCGTGCTGTAGTACCAGACTAACTTTTTTGTACTTCTTGTATAAATTGAAATTCCCAGCATTAGTAAAGGATTTTGTTACTTCATTCCATTTGGTTCTGTAAATTTTGATTTTTGGTACCTGTAAAACACCTGATTAATTTGTAACAAAAGAGGGCCAAGTTTAATTTTTTCTAAAAAAACTTTTTTTAGTTGTAATTCTTTGCTCACCCTTAGACAGAAAACAAAACATTTCAAGTGCAGCTGAATTATAAATAAAAAACTGCAATAAATTTGTGTATTTGTCTTTGGCCTTTGGTATATGATATTTCTTTTTTTTTTTAGGTTATATTTCACGATCTGTTGCTGGATCTTATGATAATGAAGGCATTGCTATCTTCTGCATGCTATTGACATATTTTTTATGGATCAAATCTGTAAAAACTGGCTCATTATTATGGTCCACACTTTGCTCATTGGCTTATTTTTACATGGTATATCTCTATGTTTACATCTCTTTGTTTAAATTTCTTTGCTGTTACTTGATGCCTTTTACAGGAGTTGTGTTTATTTGTGAAGAATATGATTTTACTTGCTATGATGTTTTAAATCAAAATCTCTTAATGATATTCTATCATTTTGATTACAAACTTTGCTGAGCAAGTCTCATATTTTGTAGTAAGAAATATAAAATTTAAGTGCAGACTACCAAGTTTATTTTACACAAGGTATCCACTACTCCTGAAAAGTTAAAAAAATTCTGAAGTTTCTGTTTTGCCAAACAAAAGTACTCCACGAAAATAATAAAAAAATTCTCAAATTTACTTTTTGTAAACGGGTGGCCCGGTGTTAGCAATTACACAGGGAAAAAGAGGAACAAAAGTATTTTATGTTAGGATGATCTCAGTGTTTATGATACTTTGAATGTAACTGTTTTAAAATACTTGTTGTTTAGGTGTCATCTTGGGGAGGTTATGTGTTTCTAATAAATTTAATTCCAATGCATGTTTTTGCGCTGATGGTTACTGGCAGATTTAGTCATCGAATTTATGTTGCATATTCAACTGTAAGTCAATTAACTTCCATTTTTTTACTTAGGTTTTAAAATGTGGTGTATAGCAATTTATGTTTTGTTCAAGTTTAAATTTTTTTGTTTTTAGGTGTATTGTATTGGAACTATTCTTTCCATGCAAATCTCATTCGTCGGGTTTCAACCTGTTCAAACTAGCGAACACATGGCTGTAAGTATACATTCATTGTGAAATAGAAAAATAGTCTTACCAGCCTTATTTTATTTTTTATTTTATTTTCCTTTGGCATGTAATGTCAATGTGAACCTCTACTTATACTTAACTTATAGCTAGTCATGCCAACATTTACCCGCCAGAAATTGCCAAGAATTTTGAAAATATAGGCTAAATGTCAGGATTATTGAGTCTTTTTATAAAAAGTCCCCACAATGCCTATGCTTTTTATTTTAATTAATGTTTTTGATGTCTGTTTTTATTTTCAGTATGTATTTGTTTCTTAATTTCATGTTTATTACATTTTTCTTTTTACGATTACTTGGATAGATTAGGATTATGTGAGGATATTTAGCTAAAAAATAATCAGGAATGTCAAAAAAATCAACTTTAAGTGAACATCCTGATTTTGGTTTTAGTTTATGTTGTAAGTTCATTCACTTTTTTGAAACCTTTTTTTTAGGCACTGGGTATATTTGGATTATGTCAAATTCATGCATTTGTAGATTATTTGAGATACCGTTTAAGCGCAAACCATTTTGAAATTCTTTTCAAGTCATTGGTGATTATTTCTGGATCGATCGCTGCTCTTATAGCTGCCATTTTGACTATAACTGGAAAGGTAAGCACTGTTTTAATCTATTGATAAAATTAAACCCTGAAAAAATGTGCTTACTGTGATGTTTTAAATCAAAATCTCTTAATGGTTCTACTGCCATTTTGATTACATTGTGTACTGAGTAAGCCTTATATGTAGAGAATATAGAAAACGTTCATTCTGCCAATCGTTAGGATGAACGTGCTTCATTAACCATAAAAGAACATAAAAGTGGGAATAAAAATGTCTTAAAAGCAATGTAGATATCTAAATTATTTGGTAAACACTCAAAATTGCTAAAATATGACTTTGGATTTTATATGTGGAATTGTTAATAGGGATATTTAAAAAAAATTGTCCGAGTTTTTCCTAACCACCTCTAAACCAATGAATCCCATGCGAAAATATTTTGATTGTCCTGAAGCTAACTAAAAATTTATGAAAATTCACAGTTGCAGGTTTTAGAAATGAGAGTATATATTATTATTTTATGTTCCGTGTATGCAATTTGTATGCTACACAAAAAGTGTCAATTATGCTTGAATATTAACAATATTTGGGCTAGGATTTTTTGGGCTCTGTATGGCCTGGTTGCCTCCTCCTCCTCCTCCGAAAGAGACAAAAAATTAAGGGAAGGGGTTACAGTCTAAAACAGCTAAGATAGTAATGGTGTTTGTTGATGCAGTTGCTTACTGTGATGTTTTAAATCAAAATCTCTTATTGGCTGTATTGTCATTGTGATTACATCCTATACTGAGTAAGCTTAAATGTAACTGGTAAGTAAGTATGTGAGTAACGGGAAGTTTAATGATCTTGGGTAATCCATCCGACTAAATTCACCTGTTACTAAGTAGTATTATCTCTTTCCCCCATCTGATGATTAAGTAAATAAATTTGTTAGTACCATAACTATGTAAAGTTTTTCCCTCTCTTTGTTGGATTAGTTTAAACGATACTTATAGTTTTTTAGATCACATTTTTTTTATAGGAAATAGGATACAGGATCTATCTAGTCTTTTAGACAGACAATTCCCAATTAAAAATACTAATTGACTTTCCCAATTAGGCATACGTTAAATCCTCGCCCCTATTTATTGACTTGGTGCTTATTAGCCCTGTGATCTAGTTCCTTTCTTGAAACCTACACAAAGTCAGCCTTAAATTCGTTCATTACATATACATTTTTTTTCTGTATTAACAATAATTGGGTTTTGTAGTTGCACTTTCCATGCTGTTATTGAGTTTTTATCACATTTTAAATTGATGAGCATCTGGCCAATTTAAAAATGTATTTACTTAGGCAATGAAACTGATTTATAACAACAGAAAAATGACTTAAAATATTAATGTTACAAAGAAATGACACTCCAGACACCACCATGGGGCTTCCCCAAGGAGACTAACAACCCTGATTGCATTTCTAGCTAACATCCTATAATAGCATGAAGTTTTTCTTTACATTTTGCAGTTTTTTAATCCTAAGAATTTCGTATTCTAGGTTGCACCATGGACAGGACGTTTTTACTCTCTGTTGGATCCATCCTATGCAAAGAACAACATTCCTATTATTGCTTCAGTTTCTGAACATCAGCCCACTACATGGTCATCATTTTATTTCGATCTTCAGATGTTAGTGTTCATGTTTCCAGTTGGATTGTACTACTGCTTTTCCAAACTAACTGATGCTAACATCTTTATTGTCATCTATGGAATTACAAGTATCTATTTTGCTGTAAGAATAATTCAACTTCGATTTAACATTTGTTATTATTTTCAACTGTTTACTGCGGTGGTGAAGCACTGCTACCAATGCGAGTTCTGAATTTATGGACAAGACATACATTACTATTACTTACCTCCTCTTTCTCAACATGGTGTGGATTGACAAAAAAGGAGCAACAGCATTTGTTAATGGTGGTTGTTTTGTTGAATAAGCCTCTTATTCACAAAACAAACTGCCTAACTATTTGATCTCCCAGGTTTCTTTGCAATTTGGACGCAAAACATAAACAATTTTAACTGACAAAACGTACTTCCAGTGATGATTGATTCTTACATTGCAAATAATTTTTTGTCTTATTTTATTTTTGTTTCTGTTTATTTTAAGGGAGTGATGGTGCGTTTAATGTTGGTATTGGCACCAGTGGCTTGTATTTTGGCTGGTATTGGAATTTCATCAGTTCTTTCCACTTACATGAAGGTACGAACAATAGTGTTGCAAAACAACTTATTTCTTGTGTGACATGTACCTGTTTTTACTACTTATAAAGACGTCAAATAAAGCTTATTCTGTAATGTCACTGAATGATGGTTGAGTCTGACTCGCATTGATAAATTCCTGCAATCTGGGGCATTATATTAATAATAATAATGTCTATGAAATGAAAAAAGAATCCCAGCCTGAATATTTTGCGTTGGCACTCAGCAATTGACTACAAGAATGCTGAATTTTTAACCAAAATTCATGATTCACATCAGCAAATGTTTGCCAATAAAGCATATTTAATTTGAAAGTAACTCACAAAAATTTCGCTGTTATTTGTGTATGGGCGCACAGAATCACAAAACAAATTTTGCCAAAGTGAAGCAGGCAAATGGAAAATCTTGTGGGCAATTTTTAGTCATCATTAGTAAATTAAGATCATTAGATTCTTAAAAACTATGTCAGTCCTAATTAAGGCCTAGTGGTTTCAATTTCATATGTCTGCATGTGATTGCATGCAAAATTCTTCATTTAGAATGTTGAACTCTCTTCGTCTCAACAACCAGCAAAGCCTCAATCAAGTAGAAAGGCCAAACAAGCTGATCCATCTTACCCAATTAAGAACGAAGTGGCAACATTTATGGTTGCTTTGGTAACGTTTTTCTTGATTACTTACACATTCCATTGCACATGGGTCACATCTGAAGCTTACTCGTCACCTTCTATTGTATTGTCTGCAAAACAAGGAGATGGATCTCGTGTTATTTTTGATGACTTTAGAGAAGCTTATTATTGGTTGAGACAAAACACGCCTGAAGTAAGTTTTCTTTTTTTCCCTGTCAAATCTGTGTTTTTTAAAGCATGATAGTTAATCGTTTGCTTATTTGTTTGTTGTTGTTGTTGCTGGTTTAGTACATGGTAGTCTATGCACTTGTTATGAAAATCCGCTGTGGCAAGTTAAAGGGGCACTCCAGTAAAAAAAAAATATTTGAAAAAAATGTTATTTTAATAAGACAATACATAAATGTCAGAATAAACCTTTTACAATCGTTAAAAATCTTTATTTATACCTTAATCGGGTCTGGAAACATCTTCAACTTTAAATAAATAAGCATGCACACCTTTCTAAAAGTTTGTTTACTTACTTGTTTACATTGTTCGTTGATAAGACGTCGTGTAGTAATGGCGATGATTTTAACTTAGAAAACATAGAATCGGATAATTCTCTTCATGAAAAAGTCTTTACAAAGCTACAGCCACACGACTTCGAACCTCTTGTGTCTCACAAGGGAGAATATAATAATGATGCAAAGTGACGAGGTGTTTTTTGTTGTCTCAAAGTAACGTTCTTAGCAAAATATTTTCTTTTTAAAGAAATAGACAATATATTTAATCGCTTTTTTTTAACATTCTTTTCGTCAAAAACTTTATCATTTGCTTCAGTAAAAAAACTTTCTTACTTTACAAGCCAATTTATTTTTATTTCGCGTTTTTTTTTTTTTTGCGCACAAATGCAAACAACTTTTATGTAACGTTGAAATTTTCGCCGTGATGGAGGACCATTCAAATGCGCGATCGAAAGATCGAATAATGTTCTTATCGTGATAAGTTGGTAAAACGGGGGTATTAATATTGTATAAATAAAAATCATTCTTATGATTATGGTAGGTCATAAATGCGTTGCAGATACTACTGATTTATAAGTGGTTGTTTTGACAAAGCTGTTTTAGAAAGTGCATTATCAGCATTACATGCAGCCTTAAACAGTTACAAAGATTGAAGAAAATGGGTACATTTACCCCCTGAAAATATTCGGCATGTCCTTCCATCAAAAAAGCTTCTTTTTTGAAAAACAAAGAATAGAAACTTGAGCGCTACAAAAGATGTGTAACTAGAAAACTTTTTTGTCTGTGTTTGTGTTGGAAATTGGTATAATGTTCTTTTATTTAATATAAAAATGTACAAAATGTTATTTGGTTGTGTTCTGTGGATATAAGTACAGATAATGAAATGAGAAGAAATGAGAAACTTTGATCGCTTTCACTAGCTGAAATGGCATTTTACGAAGTGGCAATATTTTAATATGGAAGTTTATTTCCTGGAGATCTCTTTTAAAAGAACTATCTGTGAAGTGCGCTAACCAAGTATAAAAACTTTGATCGCTGGGTAGATCACCTGCACGACGTATTTTGTTTAGCCATTTTTGAGTTCTTTGTTTTTCACAGACGGGATTCTATGGAAACGTACTTCTTTACACTTCTCTGATCAATTGGTACATCGAAACGCAGAGCAACTAACCGTTTTTTAAAGATTTAAACGTAAATTACATACAAAAAGCGATTTAAATGTAAGCTATAGGTCTTAACATGAACGTTCTCTGCACTCGCTTAAACTTTCTGCACGATGTGATGTCATTATTTATAATCGGGTCCAGTCCTAAATGAAATCGCGCCTGTCTGTTTTTTATGAGAAAAAAATTGAGTATGCGAAGGCTTGTGCAACAATTTTAAATAAGAAAAACAAGTAAATTAAGTTTTTTTTTGATTTTTTATGCTTTTCTGAGTACGTATATAACAAAGAAAGAAAAAAGTAATTTTTACTGGAGTTCTCCTTTAAGCATAGAAAGTACAATATAATAGGTTATTAAAAAAGTTTCTTCAATAGTCACATAATAATAAGTTTAAGGTTTAAAAACCTTATGGTTGTTTTAGACTAGGTCATGTTTAGGCTGTACTACATCCTAGAAAGTCTATTCAGATTATAGTCAATATATATATATATTTGGACTGTTTTATCAGGGCTCCCACGAAATCCTACAATATTCTTTTGTGAACATCCATTAGTTAAACTACAATTTTGTAATGGATTTTCTTTTAGGGATTTTTCCTGTTCAGTTCTTTTGATTTTTTTTTTTTTTTTTTTTTTTTTTTTCTCCTTGTGATTCTCTGTTACACTTTCACTGATTCACCTAAAAATCTCCTAAATTTTAGTATGTGTTTTCTCTGCTAGTCAAAAACATTTACTATTAAAAACAGTTAAAATCTCCCTAAACTCTCATAAATAGCCTTAAAAAATTGATACTGTTAATAGTAAAACCATATAAATTATAAGATATCTTATTTTTGTTTAGGATGCTAAAGTTATGTCTTGGTGGGATTATGGTTATCAAATTACAGCCATGGCTAACCGCACCATTCTCGTCGACAACAATACCTGGAACAATACTCACATCTCTCGTGTAGGCCAAGCTATGGCTTCCACAGAAGATAAAGCCTATGAGATCATGCGGGAACTGGATGTCAACTATGTTTTGGTTATTTTCGGCGGTCTAACTGGATATGCATCAGACGGTACTTATTTAATGTGTTTGTGTACAATTATTTTCCCAACAAAGATAAATTTTTACTGCTTTAACTACAGTTTCTGTTCAATGAACCTTGTTTGGTATCTTTAATCGTTGTATAAAGCTTGGTTAAATGATCTAGAATATAAGCTTTTGTGAAGGATTTTTACTGATGCTTAATACGGCTTTCTGTCCTAAGATTCCTGCTTTGTTTTGTAACTTTCTAGTTTTTTTTCTGTTATTTCATATTCATCTGCATTTTTTAGACATTAACAAATTCTTATGGATGGTTCGTATTGGAGGTAGTACTGATACTGGTGCACATATTAAGGAACATGATTACTACACACCGGCTGGTGAATTTCGCATTGATAAAGAAGGCTCGCCTACTCTTCTTAACTGTATGATGTACAAAATGTGTTTTTACAGATTCGGTGCTGTGTACACTGAGCAAGGTATCATTTCTTTACGTTGCACCTTTGATCATTTAAAATGTTCGTGAAAGTATGTGTCATCTCTCGGGTGGTGAAAATTTTGCTCGAAATTTGTCTTTTTCTTTCTAGGTAAACCAACAGGCTACGACCGTGTTAGGAATGCAGAAATTGGAAATAAGGTGAGTGTGACCATTAATTGTGAATTTTGCTTTTTTTTACCTGTTGGTGTGGTAATCAGAAAAAATTTCTCACCATGTAGTCAATGCCAAGCTTTAGTATTATTTAGTGAATTCATCGGATATAAAGTTATCAAATCCCAGTGCTTTATTTTCAATTTACGAGGAAACATCGTTATTTAAAGCACTCACTACGTTGTATACGTACAGGATGTTTATAGAGAAATAAACATGTCGTCATAATTGAATTTCCTTCTTGTTACGTGGCAATTTTCCTTTAAGTAATTTATCGTGTTGTTATTTTTCTTCACGCAACGGGGGTAAATAAAATGCCTCAATACAAAGGAGCAGCGTGGGGAGCAACTTTCTGTGTCATAAGAAGGAAGAAAGGAAGTGTGGAGGAGATACAGGGAAAATTGTTAAACGCTTGTTAATTCCATCAATCTATTGGAAAGTAAGGTGACATGAAAACCAAAAGAAATTCAGTGTATCTTTCATAGTTTGTTTATGTGTTTCTGTTTGCTAGTGTAATAGTTGACAAACTAAGCAGGAGATTTAACTGTCCATTTTCAATTTGTGAAGACCTATATCACCTTGGCTAAATTTATGTAAACAGTGCTTTCGCCACTGTCTGAAACATGTTTTTCAATAGGAATCCTCTTACTTCTTTTATTTGAATGATACAGTTTTCTCGCTCTTTGTAAGTTAGAATGCGTTTAAATTGTTCAACACCCTGAGAACTATAATACTTTTTTGCTTTTTTATTTCGTAATCCTGCCGAAACGATAGTATTATTTCGTTTCTTTTTCCCTGCATCTTTCGACGATTATATCAGTCTTGTCGTCATCTCTTGTCATCTTTAACGGTAGCTTTAAGATATCGTCTCATTATCTTCTTTTGCTATGATCTTTATTCCAGCAATGCAATAAAGATTTTAAATGGAAGTTTAATGACATCAAATTAATCGAATATTGTCTGCGCTCTTTCAATGATCTTAACAAGGTATTCAAGAGCCTTATGTTGACAGCTTTGTCATTTGTGTCCATGCGGACATATTTGCTTAATGAATAATGATGCTTTTTTTTATCTTTTTAACGATTAAAGATTATTTCCACGAATAGGCTTATGCGACAGACGTGTATTGTAAGATTGTTGTTTTTGTGATCCTTGCTTAGGTCTGAACATCCAGTTTCTTTTATACCTCTTGTGCAGTTTTAAAGTGATGATGGTGCTTGTGACGGTATAATACGCCGTCTGTATTGACATGATGACGTTGGTTACGGTATAATACGTCGTCTGTATTGACATGATGACGTTGGTTACAGTATAATACGTCGTCTGTATGGACATGATGACGTTGGTTACGGTGTAATACGCCGTCTGTTTTGACATGATGACGTTGATTACGGTATATTACGCCGTCTGTATTGACATGATGACGTTGATTACGGTATAATTCACCGTCTAATTTGACATAATAACGATGGTGTCGGCACTTTTACCTCGTGTGAATTCCTATCGTTACTATTCCTATTATTACTAAGTATTGTTTGCCTTGCTATTTTTTTCTTTCTTGTTATTGCTTATTATTACTTGTTACTTTTGTCTCAGCTAGTTAACCCCTTGACAAATAGACTGTGTTGTCACTGCCGTTCTGCTCCTTTAACACGTCATGATTACACTTACGTCACGTGTTTGAAAGGTAAACAAATCGAGTAAAGATTGCGTGTTTTTCTTTATCGAGTTGTGTTTACGCGACTTTGTAAGAGTTGTGTGTACAACTTGTTACGAAAACGTGTCCAGTTAATCCTATAACAGCGGTCTCGCTATGATTCATACTTTCATTGGTGTTTTTTCCTTCATTTTTTTGCGATCCGTAACAGAAGTAAATATACGCCCTAAGCTGCCACGCCCTTTTGGTATGAAAGTTTAATGGTGAGCTGACTGCGGTGCCGTAATGCCAATTAATTTGGGAATTTAGTTCGAAATTGACTAGAACTTTTCTTACAGCTGATACAATGTAGCTTTAGCTGTGGGAATTCTGTCCCGTAGCTCATACGATGTAGCTTTGAGCATGTCAGATGTAGCTAGTTGTACTATGATGATTGTTGTTCAGCACTGATTAAGTAACGATTCGACAATATTTTCGCGTCGTTACTATGCATTTCTATTTTTCAGGAATTCGAGCTCGATGTCCTTGAAGAAGCTTACACCACTGAGCATTGGTTGGTGCGTATCTACAAGGTGAAAGATTTGGATAATCGAGGCGTTTAATTTTTTTTAATATTGCTGTAGGAGAATTTTGAGTCTTACGCAAAGTAGAAAATGTTTGAAATTTTTTAATTAAGTTATGAGTTGGGATATAATGTCGAAAGAATGCGTTACTACGAAATGATAATTCAGCAAGGCATGATATGAGAACTAAATATTTCTCTGGAATTTACAATTTCTTGCGTTTTTTTATCTACAATTTTTACGGTACTCTTAACAATATTGTAACAGGGATGATATTACGAAATATATGACTGTGTACAAACCAGTAGTACTTAACCTTAAACCCGCGTGTTTGAAACACCGTGGAACACGAAAAAATCAGAAAAATCAGAAAAAATGTTAAGAAGCACAGAGTTAACCCTTGACTTAACTGTTAACCCTTGTTATTTTTCACCGAAAGAAATGCCTGCTTTGAAGATGTCAGTTGAGACTTGTTTTAAATAGCAGTGTTTAATATTTTAACAACTAGTGTTGTACATGCGCTCTTCAGTTAAGTTTACAATGACTAACCAAGGCTATCTAGATTAAAGAGAAAAGATTGAAGACACTTTTAAAACACTATCTCAAGTATTCACAAACGTGTTATTTATTATGACAGCCGGGTTTTTTTACTCTGAACGGAGAATGTTTCACTCCGATCAGACCTCCGATCCTGACGAGCTAATGTACTATGTGTAAATCATATTGAAGGACTACCTTACTTGTGGCAGTGCAAAAAGTCCAGATGAACTACCTGCGTGCATCACTAACATATTGCTGCACGTAGTGTAGAGGGTTTATCTACGGTTCCCAGTCTGTGGACCGTGGTTCGAATCCCGCTTAGTGCCAGGCAGTATGTTAGTGATGCGCAAAGTAGTTCTTCAATATGATAAAACACTCATTTTGTGAGAGTATTTTTTGCATCCTAGAACCTGGAGCTCTTTGAGATAAACCACGAAAGAGTACCTTCGAGGTTTGGATCTGAAAGAGCTCTGGGGAGGATAGTGTGTTTTTTTTCGTCGTCGCAGCTACACGTAAAGTCGGAGAAACTGTTGACACAACTTATCATTTGTAACTGACTAAAGTGTTCAGTAGTCTCTTGCATAGAAAAGCTGAAATGTGACATCCTCGAAACGCTTGCATGATAGACTTTGATTAGCCAATTTAAAAGCCGAATTGATTACCACATTAAGAGGATTAGAAATGTGTCTACTAAACTCAAACTCGTCCCCAGATCTTCAATTTAATTTTGCCGTTTGATAATATCAGAAAAAGAAAAGGAATCCTGGGAACGAGGTTGTACGGAAATAGGTTTTCCTCCTTTTCGACCGCAAAAAAACTTTACCACTAGCTAGAATAAGAAAACCTTATCGGAAATTGGATCAGATTCGTAGAAGCCTCTAGATGTAGGTCAACGTAAAAAAAAAAGCTTATATTTCCATTATAGTGGAAAGATGCCTATGCCATTACTTGTGATGGCAAACTTCGAAATTAGCTATCTTGTCTCAACCTATTTTAATCAAGATGAAAGAAGGTTAAAATCCTCCAAAAAAGAAAAAAGGGTGGTGTCTGTCACGTCCTCGTTGTGTAAAGTCCGGCTCAGTATGGAACGGCAATATAATTTCAAGAAATATAATAATTTCATCACAATTATTCTAGCAAAAACACCGAGCCTGCCGACATTAGATTGCAGAAAACTGCTTCTTATCGTCTTTAGAACAGCAGCTGCGTTTGAAAAGCATGAAACAGAAAAACGTGTTATCATCTACTTGTGAAAAAAGATTACTTTAATTTATGTTTGATGTTTAATGGGAAAAATGTTTAATCTGATATTATCAAAAAACTGATAAAAAGTACATAACATAAGTTTTGAAATGGGTTTGTTTATCAGTCACCATATCTGATATTTCTGTATCTTTTCATGAATTTAATAAAAGCAGCAAAGACATCAATTTTCTCTTCAAAAAATTTAATTTCCCCTAAACCTTTCCCCTAACCAAACACATACATTTTTCTGTATTGCACACATGTATTTAGCCTTTTTAGTGAACTCGTTCGAAAAAGCCCCAAACAAAGTTGGATGAGCATGCATGAGAATGTCCATGTGATATCAATGTTGAAATGACTCATCTCGCATGTTAGTTTTAGATGGGCAGACAAAAAGAAAGAGATACAAGTTAACTATTTCCATTTCGTAGCTTTTTGTATACTGCAAGCAAAAAAAAATTTCAATGTAACGCCAGTCACTATTAGAGATTTTATTAACACAGTCGCACAGCTAAATTATTTTTTTGCTAACCGTCCCTTATTTCCTCGAAAGCCGCTACTTGTGACGTAATAATAGAGGGATTTGTCGACATGACTTGCCCAAAACCAAATTTCGTGTAAATAGTTTTTGCACAATTTCAACCTTGATATATAAACATCCGTCAGTGCACACACAGTAATTGCTACTAATTATTTTAATCTTTATAATCCCTGGGAACGAAAGTGTATTGGTGAACTGTGTCCATCAGTAGAGGACTATTAATGGACGGTAAAATCACCGGCAGCAGCAAAGCGGCTTTAACATCTTAAATACTGGCTTATAACCCATCAAATCAAGCATTTTTCATTCGAAAAGATATTTTTTACCACATCAATTCTTTAAGAGATTTTTTAGAATTGGAAAGGGGAGATATACTATCCGATATTGACATTATCGCAAGCTGTTGAAAGAAACACGGCCGAATAATCATAAGTCTCGCTGTTATGGTTACTGAGTGTTATCTGGCGAACAAAAATTTGTTCGCTCGAAAGGTGATAAAAAATTGCGTTGAGTAATTTGCTTTAACCAACCTTGAACACAGGACCTGTAGTGTCTTTTGTATGAGAATGATCAAGCCCTGGATTCGAAGTTGAAGTTTAAAAGTCCAATCACTGTGGAGCAAAAGTAAAGAAAAGCACATATGTCGACGTGTAATGACTGCCTTAACGAAGTACGAATACATTTAGCAATCTTGCGTTTATCGATTTGTTTACAAAGTTTGTCAACCTCGTTCCCAGGGCATTTTGCCTTTTTAGTTAATTCGAGCTCCATAATAAATGCTCAGGGCCTAAGTGACCCTGGGGCGAGGATGTTTATATGTAGAATTTTTCACTTCAGGCGTCATGTATTTTACCACAGTATAGCGTTTATAAGGTTTGTCTCCGTGATAATGAGTCCTTAAGAACGAAAAAAAGGCAACCTCGTCTCCAGCGCTCTTCCGCGCCGATAATCTCCACATGGTACAGCTTCGCAATAGCCTTCCTGTCAAAACATCATACCCGTAGACGAGCACTGTGGTCGAGGTTGGGAAAGGGATATTTCATTTGTGCAGCTTTTTTATTTAGTATCAATAATGAACTGTTGATAAGTTAAACAATCATAAGCACCATACGTCAAAACGCAACGAATTTAAAGTTTGTTATCTCCTCAACCAAGTTGACACTATGAGGTCAACAATACGACAGCAGGGAGGAGCCAGCGGGGAAGTTGTAATTGCAAGATACAACAGCCTACACAGCACGACTTTAATTTCAATTACAGACCGGTATTAAAAGATTTTAAGAAGCTCGATCAAAGCAGTTTGTAGATGAATTATTAAATTTATCAAACTTGTAACTTGTGTATAATTTAATCATTTGTAACAAATATAATAAATAAATAAAAGAATATAACAAATAGATTGCGTAACTATGGCTTGTTGGCGGTTTGAACTTTTGAGGATATGTACGCGGTGGTTTCTTTTGTGAAAATGAAAAATTTGGAATTAAAGAGATGTAAAAACAAAATAATACCCAAAAATAACGATTTGTAGAAGCTGAAGCTCTGTGGTGGAGAGTAAATAACTTCACAAAATATCCGACCTCCCTCCTTGTGGCTTTTCTAAAACTACTTTTGTGAAAATGAAAATATAACGTTTGACGAAATGTTTGATCGTTTAACCTTACAAATATGGACATTTGATTTTTTAAATATGGACAACGAATGAAAGCTTAAAAATTCAATAATTAATTTGGCTTGCATTCAATGCGCTGAAATATTATGAATGGAGCTCATCCATTATATATTATGGAAAAGTCACAAGATCCTCAATGAGAATTTTAATAATGGAAATTTTAACAACACAACTCAAGAGGTTAAACTTTTGAAGTCCATTTTATGACTAATGCTTTCAAATATATAAGAAACAACACTTTGTGTTAAAAACCAAAAAACAGTTCTACACCATTCTCAAGAGATTATTTTATAATCACTTGAGTACTTGGTCAACCACTTTCTATACCCTTCAAATACAAAGCTTAAACACTTTCAAACTTTCACATGCACAAAATAATAATATCATTGATAGGAAACATTACCCTGCAAATCACCCTCACTAACTATCTGCTGACGTTTTAACTCTCAATAAAATCGTTTGAAAACAATAAAAATGTCAGTGAAGAAATAGGTCACATAGTTTATCAACTTTAACACAAGGGGAACAATAACATCATAAATTACATGCCCTAACATAAAGCTAAACAAAGAACCCAGCAAAACTGCTAACAAAATAATACATCCTTAGGAAATGTTGCTTCAATAAACAATACAGGATGATCAGTTTCCTGTAGTCTTAATAATGAAGTGTCTCCTTTCAAATACAAAAATATTTCAAATTAATGTAAAATGAATGTAAAACAGGATAATGATTGAGAGGGATAAGTAAAAGACGGTTGCTGATAACACGTAATATTTTTTTTAAATTGGCAAAACTTACAATGTTAGTAATATTACAATATTAAATTTTTTATCAACAAAACACAACAGGCAATTGATGCTTTATTAGTTATTTTTTGCATTATAGGTTGAGAAGCTACCATTTCCAAAACTAAAATATATTAGGAACACAACTACACTTTAATTGTCAGAGTTAAAATTATTAATGTAGTACGCATAAAAAACAAAAAAGATCACCAATAAGAATTAAAAAAGGAATTGTATGTTTCAATTTCATCTTAGTTAGAGAAATGTGTTTTATTGAACACCAAATTATGAGGTATACAAAAAAACAGACATATACACAAGAATATAATGAAATATAAAAAGTTAACTTAGCTATTCGATGTTTTTTAAATTTTATAAAAATTTTGAATAAAATGTGCATTACTAAAGAAAAATTAAACACCTCATTGATTACTAAGATGATGGCAAAAAAACAAACAACAAAGTGTAAACTCCCAATCAATGGCTTGAGTCTACTGTTGTATATCAAAACATGATATTCACAGTGAAAATTCTGGTGAGAAATATTTATCTATGGCACCATTAACGCAATTCACTTTTATCAACTTTACAAGTGCTTATCATAGCATGTGATATATCACATAAAAATTTTTTCAGGTTATTCCATATGCCTTTAGCTATACTTGAATAACATTTTATGCTATGAAGATAATACTGCTTCTTTTTTAAAAAACTGTAAATTACAACAGGTCTATAATACATAGTTTTGAATAAATAATCTAAAAAAAAACTTTGTTGACACAAAAACTTCTTCCACATAAAGACATTGTATTCTTCAAATCAAGGTAAATAAAAGTACACATAAGAGTTGAAAGAGACAGAATGTTTCATGTACATTTATGTAAAAAAAGTTATAGAGTACAAAAACAGATAACTAGCTAGATACGATTTAAAAAAACTTTTTCGACACTAAACGTAAACCATGAATAGGAAATCAGAGGGATGAAGGATACATAAGAATTCACAAAACACACATTAAATTAACATACATACTAATCTACATAGAAAACATTTATGCAAAATATTCTTTTCCCTTTGTCGGATTGTCTGTATCCCCCCTTAGGTAAGTTGTCGATGACTGTTCATCAAGGCTGTAACTACCCTCATCTTTTTTGCGTAGTCTGTAAACCAAAAACACAATAATCAAAATAGCCAATACAGCACCAACGACAACACCAATAATAATTCCAACAGTGAAGTTCACTCCTCCTTTGGCAACCTTTTTACGGTTGTTATCGCCAACCTGCCTTTTATTATTGCCAGTTTCATCATCAGGTTGCACTTCAATCTCTTTTTCTTCATTTTCACCTCCCTCACCTTCATTTACATTGTTATTTTCTTCAACTGTATCTGTACTTTTAACTTCCACATTGTTACTCATAGTGGTAGTTTTCTCGGTGGTTGTAGAAACATAATTTATATTGATCACAGTAGGTGAGGCCTTCTTTCTTTCTTTCGTTCCTGTTGTCACTCTCTTAGTAGGCAAAACAGCACCACTTCCATCCCCACTCTCCTCTTCATCACCACTCCCAGAAGACTCTGAATCTTCGTCATCATTCCCTGATCCTACTGAGTCCTCATCGTCAACGTTTTTAAATTTCTTTGACATTTTTTTTAAAATGTTGTTTATACTTTCAGTGTCCATATTATCTCCACCTTCTTCGAATTTAAGTATGCCTTTTTCTTCATCGTTGCTTTTTACCGAAATAATAACAACAAATAAACACAAAAGTTTAACACTGAGCTTCATATTGTCAATTTCTGTATGTTATTACTCTTCAATATAAAATTTTATTCCGAATGTGAGTATTACAATTTCCTTGCACATTCGTCGAAATTCTTTCAACTGAGCTCCGTCGTCGACTTTTCTCTACACTTCATTTAACCTGAAGAAAAACATTCCACTTGTTTTAAGAAATGATCAGAGGACGAACCGTTTTGATTGGTTGTTGTAATCGATACTCATTAAAATGTAAATTATGCAAAAACTTATGAATCTTTTAAATTCGCCGGCGTCAATAAATCAAATTAATTCCTTCTCAATGGTTTGTTACCGACGCGCATTTCCCAACAAAGAAATATATAGGTTAAATCATAGGAATTATATGCAAGGAAAAAAGCAAGAAAAATAAAGTTGGAATATTTTTCAACTGATTGTTAAAGTTTTCATCACGGCATATGTGACGTCATAGGGTGGTAAAACAAACCAGGAAGAGACGCAGTTTAGCATGATTTTGGAGTAATAAAGCAAAACAAAAGTTCAGCGAAAAAATAAATAGCATTTATCGTATAATTACTTAAATTAAAAATAGAAATTATAACATTCTATATAAAGCCCCCGTCTTTTTTATCGCACAACTTTCCATATCATTATATTTTGCATAATCAACCCATGAGTTGTGATTTGAAAATACAAACGACGAAGACCAGCATTTACAACTCACGTTTTAGCGCAATTTTTAAGCCTGTTGATGCTATGAAGGAACAACACTAACACAGTAACCATTTTGTCAGTGCATTCCAACCGGGGGTAACTCATCTCATGCATGTTCGTGCATAATTGGAAATTTCCTGAGATATAAGTTTTATTGGTTCGCAGAGATGTTGTACCGTAAACTCCTCAAAATAAGTTATGTTAATGCGAGAAACGGAAGAGAACAACGTCATTCAAATAAAATGGATCATTGTCGCTTTCATACAAATTTCACCTCGTCACCGTCACTCTTTCTTCTTGATTGAATGGTATCTGAATGTAAATACTCTCTTTCCCAGATCTTGACATTTTTATAGCAATTTATTCTTTAAAAGACCCTGTGATGAAGATGTTCTTCTTCAGTTGCCTTGGGATAGTACCAAAAATTTTATCGGCTTTACCAAATTGAATATAGTGACAAAAATAATAATAACCTTAATTCTCACGGCTTGCATATATAGGATTGAAAGATCCCAACAACAACAAAGACCAACCCAGGGAACACAAGCGCTTAATAAAATGATTGATTTAGTCAATTTTGGTGGCTATACAGCAACTATCTTGTTATAGATGCATTTGTTTGGTTTAAAGATGAAAAGAGCCTCGATTTTGGTGAATATAGTGCAGTGCCTTGACTGACAGAAAAGGCGGAGTAATATGGACATTATTTTCATTTATCTATCAACCTTCCCCACCCAGAAAGATCCGGTGCAGTTTCCGCATTATTTTTATGGATTTAATTATATCGATCAATTTTTAAACCTGTTCCCAAGGAAATTTTTTGTCTTGGATATAAACAAGCAAAACAAAGCCCTAGGAACGAGGTTCTCAATTTTTTAGTAAACGGCGCATTTTAATTGTTTAAGTACTAATCATGTCTCTGAAAAAAAAGAACAACAATTTACTTTTACCACATTGTGGTAACTACAGCTCAGATATAACTGAGCGGTTCAAGTTCTGCGGTTTGAACACTCGCGCACGAAATTAACGGGTGAAAACCTCAAATCGCATCATCAACAGTGCATGGTAAATATCACTCATATTTAAGCTGGAAGATTAGGCGCTATAAATAACTTTGATTTGACTTAATGATGAAATATCGTTTTCCCAGGGTTGATCTTCGTCGACCGGCACTATTTCAAGGATGAAAACATGCGTTACTTTGTTAAGAACAAACAGACGCAACAAAAATCAAGAACTTGAGCACCGTTTTTTTATATTCTAAATTCGCTTTTAACTTTTCAAAGTTTTCTTTCTCATTAGACTGGTGGCCTTGGGGTAGAGCGTTCGCCTCCAGTACGGAAGGTGTTGGGTTCAAACCCCGACCGAGTCATGCCAGAAACTATAAAAGTGTGAATCGATCCTTTCTGCTGAACGCTCAGCATGAGAATAGGATTGATATCTTAGGTGGTTGTCTAGTTGAGCGGTTGTTGTGCTTGCACGCCTTCTGTAGCTCAAATGGGAGCTTAAATGCAATAGGACTCCCTTCGCAGGACCCTAATAACAGTTCCTATAGAAACTGAAAAGGCTATCCTGGGTAAATAATAATAATAATAATAATAAACCCCTCGGCCATTAACTTCAGCAGTTTTTATTCGCGCTACCTTAAGACGAGGGGCGAGAAGCAACTTATTTAATATCTTACACTTGCATATTAAACATCTTGTCCCCCTTGAAAATCAACTGGACTTACCTGATTCCTCCAATTCTATTAAAAACATAAATAATAAGCAACGCATAAGCCTGTAAGAGGAAGAATATATAAGCAGGAACATAATAACAGAGTTTAATGTTGTTATATTTAAAACAATGTAAAAAGATTAAAATAGCACAGAAATTCTTTACTTTCCGTTTCAAACAACACAAACGGAAATAAACAAATACATTTTGTAAATACAATCATGTGTCGGCTTCACGAGATTACGTTTGTATTGACAACAATCAAAAGCAACACAATGCGGTAGATAATGACGACGAAGCCACGCCAGACAACTCAATGAGAATGCGCTACAAAAGGTTCAGTCATTCCGTTCAATTCTGTTATAAGAAAAAACATCTATTGTGGCTAGGTCTTTAATAATTATAAAGATTGCGCGTTTTTTTTTTTTATCCAAAAATTCTGAAAACTTTTAGATTTTTTTACCCAGCACATTCGATTACAAAGAACCAAGGCATCCCGTGTACGAAGTCTATTCCGATCTTGACAGTAGGGATGTATTCCAGACAGAGGGGCGGTAAGGCATTAGTGGTATTTCGCACAATTTACTCAAATGTGTGTTTTCATCAGCATAATATATGTGTAATATGGTTTCTAGTGTATTGGGAACAAGGTTGTTGATGTAATTCATTGAGGTTTGCAAAGAACTAATGTGTCGCTCATGAAACTTTATCAAGTTAATCTTGAACGACTGACCCTTGTTATACAAGCAGAGGTGCGAATCTTTCGAAATTTTTAACGATTTAAATCTTTCAAATGTCGGTGTACTTTTCAATTACCGTTACTAGTACAAATCAATTAACTCGTCTCTCGCATGTGTGGTTGTACATAAACAGCTACCATTTTGCAAACAAAGATGGTAACTTTATTTTGTTTTGTTAATGTTCGATTTGATTGGTTTACATGGTATTACAATCCCAGGTGGCGGAAAAGTATAAAAACACATTAAAATTTTATTTTTTTATAACAGAGCGATGTTGTGGTGAGTGGCACTGGAGATCAACCTCGTTCCCAGGGTATTTTGCCTTGTTGATAAAATTGATAGCGACCCTGCAATAACGGCTCAGGGGCTCACAAGACCCTGGGGACGAGGTTTACTTGAGTTTGCATAACAGAAAATTAAACGATGATACTTTTTTGACATTGCTATGTTTGTAGAAGAAAAGTTTAATACAGTTTCTAATTTTATAATAAAACATTTCCCTGCTCGAAAAAACCAATGTAAAGTGATAACAAAAATTGTGATTTTACACTCTTTCATTTCTGATCAAAGTCAAGATGAAAGCTTTCATATGAAAGCGGTAACATGTAGCCTCTAAATTGCCCTCTTTTTTATTTATCATAATTTTATCGGTAACAATATTACACTTTTCTCCGAAAGAAGGCAAACGAGTTGTCACGTTAGTTAATTGATTTTGTCTTCCTCCAAAATTTGGTATAGAGTGAAGTTATAAAACTTTAGGGTACTTTAAGGTACTGAATGTTTAGGTAAGCCTCGTTTCTAGCTTCCTACTTTCGTAATTGTTTGAGGAGTGAGATAAAAGAACGGAATTAACTGTATGGTTGATGACGCCCCTTGAGGGTACAGTGGCCAGGCTCTTCCTTTACCCCACCCAATAGATTTTAATGTTCATGTACCTTTAACCCCATTAGTAATAACAGATCATATAATACCTCAATAAAACGTTCTGCTCAAACCTGAAGTTTCTCAGAATTCTACATTTGAAAATTGGAAGTATCGCATGATGAAATCTTTAGGCTTTAATTTTTTAACTTTTAAAATATGAATAGTGAAATACATAACTACACGAACACAACGCATAACATACACTTGTCGGGTAACTGTGCGTGGACCACGCCCAAAAAATTAACTACACACAAAAATTGACTACACACAAAAATCAAAAAAAATCTCGTAGCAGAAAATGCATTGAAACCGCTCAAGGGTTTTGAATAAGAGGCTGATGTTTGCTGAAAAAAGGTCGTGGTATAAATATTACACATCCTGGGAACAAGGTTGTCGCGGAAAATACTGTCTGAGATAAGTGAAATGTTTAAATGAATGCAAATCAAAAATAGCTTTTAATTGATTTTTTTATCTAAAAATAAATAAAAATTTTACTGTCAGTATGTGGCCAATATTTCCTGTTTTTGGATAATTCTTTCGTTTAAATTATTAATTCATTTTTTACATTTTTTTTTGCTGCACTTAGAAAATATGGGACGGAAACGCCGGCCTCTGCCGAGAGATTTTCCCACTCTCTAGATGTAAATAAAAATGCAAACGTGACGGGGGCAAATTGTGGTAGGATTTTATTCTTGTATTATATTGTCATAAAACTGTTATTAATTATTTATTTTTATTAAGGTTTATGAGTAAATTCCAAAATTTCTTTTTAATTCTACACTGGCTTTGATTTCCAACTTGTGCCTACACACTGGAGTTTAAAATATTTTGTTCTGACGTTTTGAATAAAATTGCATTCCTCCACATTTTTCTGCGTGGATTTATCAATTGTAGAACTATTCAGAGGGCGACATGAAACAATGAAATCATGCATCATGCGTATAATTAAACCAATTAGAAGCCAGAACAAAGTCGGGTAGACCAACAGGGTATAAAAGAAATTATTAACTTGCTCGCGTGACGCAATTTTTTGCCAACGTGACACTTTTAAGTGCTGAATCAAAGAAAAATTGATTCAGAATTATGGAATCAGAGGTGGTCTACCCACTGTAAAATCAATTTGGGTATATTACCAATCACACAGTGACTGGAATTAAATTGTGAATACTAACCATAATTTGGAAATATGTCTGAAAAAAAAAAAAACGTTTTTGTTGCGAGAGAATTGCCTGTTATCCTAAACCCAAACCCAAAGCGTAAGGGTAGGCACTTTAGTCACGTGACCAAAACGTCTTAAAATTTGCAAGCAAGATTTATGAACAGAACGGGTCCGGCTAAAACAGAGTGCCGGTCCTATACCTGCCCAATAATAAATTGTTAAATTCCCATATATAACAAAAGAAATATACTTTCATTTGGGGAAATATTTAAACATTCAACGGCAGATATACTTACATTTAAACAGTATGTAGGAGTAGGTAAACACTGAGAATCACAGAAGTGAGCACTTAAAGCTGAATTAGGGATGAATTTAGGGTGAAACGTGACGTGCAAGGTAGTGATACTTCAATAGACAGTTAATCCTTGGAGGAAGAAATATCCATATTCTTTCCTCCAAGGTTAATCTAATCTTGTTATTATTCTTTTTACATATTCCACTATTTGTCTCGTCACGTACATGTCGTCTTTTTCGTTTATTAATACTCGCACGCCCCGTATTTCGTTATCTTTTATCATTCTACATTCAAACAATTGCTCCGTCGTGCCGTTTTCGTCTCCACGCAATACACATTTCTATCTCT